>NC_141534.1:139337500-140026250 GCF_021556685.1 Rattus norvegicus
GAACAGAAGTCTCAGGATTTTGTGGGGTTGTTTTTTCTATTGCACTGGAGCCAGAATTCATATTAATGAAATCTGCAGTCTAAAGAACACAGAATTTTATGTAAAAACATTTTAAATATATTAGGTAGTATTCAAACAAATAGGGTTCCTTATGGCATTTCCAGTTGTATGTCTCCCTGTGTAGTTTAAATAAGAATACCCTCCACAGGCTCAGATGCTTGAGTGCTTAGTCATCAGGGAGTGAGTGGCATTAGTTAAGAAGATTGGAAGGTGTGGCCTTATTGGAGTGGGTGTGGAATTATGGGAGGAAACGTGCCACTGCGGTTGTTGGATATTGACCCTAAGCCAGACCCAGGAGGTCACTATTCTGCTGCCTCCATGTCAGGATGCAGAACTGTCAGCTATGTCAACACCATGTCAGCCTTCTTGTGCCATGTTCCCCACCCCTGATGATAATCGACAAAGCTTCTAAAACTGTAAGCCATCCCCAAATAAATGCTTTGTTTTATGAGAGTTGCCTTGGTCATGGTGTATTTTCACAGCCATAAAACACTTACTGAAATCAGTCATGATGGCTTGCTCATTTCAAATGTTATTCCCTTTCCCAGTCTCCCAGACATAAGCCCCCTATCACATTCCCCTCCCCTTCTTCTATAAGGGTGTTCACCTCCCCATTCACTCCTCTTCTCCTCCCCCTGACATTCCCCTACACTGGGGGTCCAAAAATGGCAGGACCAAGGGCTTCTTCTTCCATTGGTGCCCAGCAAGGCCATCCTCTACTACATATGCAGCTGGAGCCATGGGTCAGTCCATGTATAGTCTTTGGGTAGTGGTTTAGTCCCTAGGAGCTCTGGTTGGTTGACATTGTTGTTCTTATGGGGTTGCAAGCACCTTCAGCTCCTTCAATCCTTTCTCTAATGCCTCCAAGGGGAACCCTGCTATCAGTTCAATGATTTGCTGCTAGCATTTGCCTCTGTATTTGATATGCTCTAGCTGTATCTCTCAGGACACATCTATATCTAGTTCCTGTCAGCATGCACTTCTTAGCTTCATCAATCTTATCTGGTTTTGATGGCTGCATATATATATATGGGCCACAGGTGGGGCAGGCTCTGAACGGCCATTCCTTCAGTCTCTGTTCCAAACTTTGCCTCCATATCTCCTCCTATGAATATTTTTGTTCCCCTTTTTTTTTTTCTATCTTTTTTTTTTTTATTAACTTGAGTATTTCTTATATACATTTCGAGTGTTATTCCCTTTCCCGGTTTCCGGGCAAACATCCCCCTCCCCCCTCCCCTTCCTTATGGGTGTTCCCCTCCCAACCCTCCCCCCATTGCCGCCCTCCCCCCATAGACTAGTTCACTGTGGGTTCAGTCTTAGCAGGACCCAGGGCTTCCCCTTCCACTGGTGCTCTTACTAGGATATTCATTGCTACCTATGGGGTCAGAGTCCAGGGTCAGTCCATGTATAGTCTTTAGGTAGTGGCTTAGTCCCTGGAAGCTCTGGTTGCTTGGCATTGTTGTACTTTTGGGGTCTCGAGCCCCTTCAAGCTCTTCCAGTTCTTTCTCTGATTCCTTCAATAGGGGACCTATTCTCAGTTCAGTGGTTTGCTGCTGGCATTCGCCTCTATATTTGCTGTATTCTGGCTGTGTCTCTCAGGAGCGATCTACATCCGGCTCCTGTCGGTCTGCACTTCTTTGCTTCATCCATCTTGTCTAATTGGGTGGCTGTATATGTATGGGTTTTGTTCCCCTTTTAAGAAGGAGTGGAAGCATCCACACTTTGGTCATCCTTCTTCTTGAGCTTCATGTGGTCTGTGGAATGCATTTTGGGTAATTCCAGCTTTTGGGCTACTATCCACTTACCAGTGAGTGCATACCATGTGTGTTTTTCTGTGATTGGGTTTTCTCACTCAGGATGATATTTTCCAGTTCAATCCATTTGCCTATGAATTTCATAAAGAAATTGTTTTTGATAGCTGAGTAGTACTCCATTGTGTAGATGTACCACATTTTCGGTATCCATTTCTCTGTTGAAGAGCATCTGGGTTCTTTTCAGCTTCTGGCTATTATAAATAAGGCTGCTATGAACATAGTGGAGCATGTGACTTTGCTGTATGTTGGGGCATCTTTTGGATATATGCTCAGGATAAGTATAGCTGGGTCCTCAGGTGGTGCAATGTCCAATTTTCTGAGGAACTTCCAGACTGATTTTGAGAGAGGTTGTACCAGTTTGCAGCCCAACAATGGAGTAATGTTCCTCTTTCTCCAAATCCTCACCAGCATCTGTTGTTGCCTGAGTTTTTTAACTTACCATTCTGACTTGTGTGAGGTGGAATCTCAGGATTGTTTTGATTTGCAATTCCCTGATGACTAGAGATGTTGACCATTTCTTTAGGTGCTTCTCAGCCATTTGATATTCCTCAGCTGAGAATTCTTTGGTTAGCTCTGTAACCCATTTATTAATAGGATTATTTGGCTCTCTGGAGTCTAACATCATGAGCTCTTTGTACATTTTGGATATTAACCCTCTATCAGATCTACATCTGGTAAAGATCTTTTCCCAATCTGCTATTTGCCAATTTGTCCTAATGAGAGTGTCCTTTGCCTTACAGAACTTTGCAGTTTTATGAGATTCCATTTGTCGATTCCTGATCTTAAGAGCACAAGGGTTTTTTGTTATTCCAGATGAATTTGCAAATTGCTTTTTCTAAGTCAGTGAAGAATTGAATTGGAATTTTGATGGGGATTGCATTGAATCTGTAGATTGCTTTTGGCAAAATGGCCATTTTTTACTGCATTAATCCTGCCAATCCATGAGCATGGGAGGTCTTTCCACCTTTTGAGAACGTCTTTAATTTCTTTCTTCAGAGACTTGAAGTTCTTGTCATACAGATCTTTCACTTGCTTGGTTAGGGTCACATGGAGGCATTTTATATTATTTGGGACTATTGTGAAGGGCGTCATTTCCCTAATTTCTTTCTCAGCCTGTTTATCCTTTGAGTGGAAAAACACTACTGATTTGTTTGAATTATTTTTATAGCCAGCCATGTGGCTGAAATTGTTCATCAGGCTTAGTAGTTCTCTGATAGAACTTTTGGAGTCACTTAAGTATACTGTCATATCATCTGAAAATAGTGATATTTTGACTTCTTCCTTTCAGATTTGTATCCCTTTGACCTCCGTTCATTGTCTGATTGCTCTGGCTAGGACTTCCAGTGCTATACTGAATAATTGTCTAGTCTGTGATTCTAGTGGGATTGCTTCAAGTTTCTCTCCATTTAGTTTAATGCTAGCTACTGGTTTGCTGTATATTGCTTTTACGATGTTTAGGTATGAGCCTTGAATTCCTGATCTTCCTAGGACTTTTTTCATGAAGGGGTGTTGAATTTTATCAAATGCTTTCTCACCATCTAATGAAATGTTCATGTGGTTTTTGTCTTTGAATTTGTTTATGTAATAGATTACCTTGATGGATTTCCGTATATTGAACTATCCCTGCATCCCTAGGATGAAGCCTACTTGATCATGATGGTTTGCAAGAATTTTATTGAGTATTTTTGCATCAATATTCATAAGGAAAATTGGTGTGAAGCTCTCTTTCTTTGTTGGGACTTTGTATGGTTTAGGTATAAGCATAATTGTGCCTTCATAGAAGGAATTGGGTAGTTCTCTGTCTGTTTCTATTTTGTGGAATAGTTTGGACAGTGTTGGTATGAGATCTTCTATGAAGGTTGATAGAATTCGGCACTATCTGGTCCTGGGCTCTTTTTGGTTGGGAGACTTTTTTTTTCACAGAGACAGATTTGACTTATTTTTTCACATCTTCATCACATACTTTTGCCTTTCCTGTGTGGAGATATAGCAGAAGACATTCCTTTTTTTTATTATTATTATTAACTTGAGTATTTCTTATTTACATTTCGAGTGTTATTCCCTTTCCCGGTTTCCGGGCAAACATCCCCCAATCCCTCCCCCCCCCTTCTTTACGGGTGTTCCCCTCCCCACCCTCCCCCCATTGCCGCCCTCCCCCCAACAATCACATTCACTGGGGGTTCAGTCTTAACAGGACCAAGGGCTTCCCCTTCCACTGGTGATCTTACTAGAATACTCATTGCTACCTATGAGGTCAGAGTCCACGGTCAGTCCATGTATAGTCTTTAGGTAGTGGCTTAGTCCCTGGAAGCTCTGGTTGCTTGGCATTGTTGTTCATAAGGGGTCTCAAGCTCCTTCAAGCTCTTCCAGTTCTTTCTCTGATTCCTTCAATGGGGGTCCCATTCTCAGTTCAATGGTTTGCTGCTGGCATTCGCCTCTGTATTTGCTGTATTCTGGCTGTGTCTCTCAGGACCAATCTACATCTGGCTCCTGTCGGCCTGCACTTCTTTGCTTCATCCATCTTGTCTAATTGGATGACTGTATATGTATGGGCCACATGTGGGGCAGGCTCTGAATGGGTGTTCCTTCTGTGTCTGTTTTAATCTTTGCCTCTCTATTCCCTGCCAAGGGTATTCTTGTTCCCCTTTTAAAGAAGGAGTGAAGCATTCACATTTTGATCATCCGTCTTGAGTTTCATTTGTTCTAGGCATCTAGGGTAATTCAAGCATTTGGGCTAATAGACACTTATCAATGAGTGTATACCATGTGTGTTTTTCTGTGATTGGGTTACCTCACTCAGGATGATATTTTCCAGTTTGGTTGGGAGACTTTTAATAACTGCTTCAATTTCTTTAGGAGTTATGGGGTTGTTTAGATGGTTTATCTGATTTAACTTTGGTGCCTGGTATTTGTCTAAAAAATTTCATTTTCCAGTTTTGTTGAATATAGGCTTTTGTAATAAGATCTGATGATTTTTTTAATTTCCTTAGATTCTGTTGTTATGTCTCCCTTTTCATTTCTGATTTTGTTAATTTGGATACACTCTCTGTGGCTAAGTGTTTATCTATCTTGTTCATTTTTTCAAAGAACCATCTCCTGGTTCTGTTGATTCTTTGAATAGTCCTTTTTGTTTCTACTTGGTTGATTTCAGCCCTGAGTTTGATTATTTCCTGCCTTCTACTCCTCTTGTATGCATTTGCTTCTTTTTGTTCTAGAGCTTTTAGGTGTTCTGTCAAGCTGCTAATGTATGCTCTCTCCTTTTTCCTTTTGGAGGCCCTCAGAGCTATGAGTTTTCCTTTTAGCACTGCCTTCATTGTGTCCCATAAGTTTGGGTATGTTATGCCTTCATTTTCATTAAATTCTAAAAAATTCTTTAATTCATTTCTTTATTTCTTCCTTGATCACTTTATCATTGAGTAGAGCATTGTTCAACTTCCATGTACATATGGGCTTTCTGTCGTTTTTGTTGAAGACCAGCCTTAGTCCATAGTGATCTGATAGGATACATAGGATTATTTCTATTTTCCTATATCTGTTGAGGCCTGTTTTGTAGCCAATTATTTGGTCAGTTCTAGAGAAGGTACCATGAGGTGCTGAGAAGAAGGTATATCCTTTTGATTTTGGATGGAATGTTCTATAAATATCTGTTATGTCCATTTGTTTCATAACTTCTATTAGTTTCTCTATGTCTCTGTTTAATATCTGTTTCCATGATCTGTCCATTGATGAGAGTGGGGTGTTGAAATCTCCTCCTATTATTTCGTGAGGCGCAGTGTGTGATTTGAGCTTTAGTAAGAATTTTTTTATGAATGTAGGTAGATTCTCTCTTCAATCTCTTGTATTCTATTGGTCATGCTTGCATCTATGACTGCTGATGTCTTTCCCAGTTGTTTTGTCTCCAGGGTTGTCTCCCTTTGTTATTTCTTATTGTTTCTATTTCCATTTTTAGATCCTAGATGGTCTTATTCAATATTTTCACCTGTTTGGTTATATTTTCCTGTAATTCTTTAAGGGATTTTTGTGTTTCCTCTTTAAGGGCTTCTACTTGTTTACTTCTGTTGTCCTGTATTTCTTTAAGGGAGTTATTTATGTCCTTCTTACAGTCCTTCATCATCATCATAAAATGTGATTTTAAATCTAAATCTTGCTTTTCCAGTGTGCTTAGATATCCAGCATTTGCTTTGGTGAGAGAACTGGGTTCTGAAGATGCCGAGTAGTCTTGGTTTCTGTTGCTTAGGTTCCTGTGCTTACTTCTTGCCCTCAGGTTGTCTCTGGTGTTAGCTTGCCTTGCTGTCTCTGACAGTGGCTTCACTGTCCTGTCGGCCTGTATGTCAGCACTCTTGTAGACCTTTTTTCTTTCAGCCAGATCAGGGAACAGAGATCTCTGCTCTCAGGTGTGTAGGCGCTCCTTGTGACTGGCTTTCAGCTCTCAGCACAGGCAGAAACCCGAAGGGTCCTGCCCCTGACTGCTCCCAGGTCCCTGGGCAGCACTAGGTGATTTCCTCTTGTATCAGGAATGTGGGTGGAAAGTAGTTGTCTCTTCTGAGTTCTCAGGAATGTCTACACTTCTGAGGGTCCAGGTCTCTCTCCCATGAGATTTGGGTGCAGGGTGCTCATGATGTCTTACTTTTTCTATTCCCTTCTGCTCCCTCTAGTAGGTTTACATTCTTTCCCCTACATAGTCCCTCTAGCAAGGATACCCAACCCCTTTATTCTGCACCAGAATGTAACCATCAAAAACTATGTTGACCACATTCATAATGCCTGGGACACATCCACAGGTTGCAGGTTGAACACACCTGGAAAGATACAGTTTAATATAATCCCATGGATGTGTCTATGTAGCCAACACAAGATACAGAGCTTTTCTCTCATTCTAGGTTTCCTCATAGGCCTTAGACCAGCATTAGCCCCCCCCCCCAATAAAACATCTTGTGTGATTTGTCATAGTGTGATTTAGTTGATTTCTGTAACAAAAAAAGTAATATTCCAGAATATCATAAATATTGAATATGTACATGTTTATATCTGAATTCTTTTAAATTTTGCCACGCTGATTTACCTATCAGTACTTCATTCCCTTCTCTTTTTCTGTTTTTTGTTTTGTTTTGTTTTGTTTACTTTGGAGTTGACTGACTGGGCTAGCTCACCCATTCTGCTGTGGTTGGAGATGCCATTACTTCTTGCTTGGGGTTACTATGGGTAATGCAGCTTTGAATGTCCCTGGCCAGTTCTTTCATGTGATATAGCTCTTAGGCAGGACAGAGAAAGCAGCAGCCATAAAAGGAAAGGAAAAAGAAGGCTGTGGCTCCTTACACAGTGTGCCTTGTGAACAACGTAGCAAGCTGAATGACAGAAAGGGAAGAGAGTGTCTGCAGGTGCCACATACATTTAGTTAAACTATTGAACTCATGTTTTTATTTCTCTTAAGAAAAATACCTAGGTTACTGCATAAATAAACATATATACATACACACACATATAATAAAAAATAATCAAGAAGCATTACAAAGTGCGGTTTGTCCACTTTAGTTTCCCACCAGTAGTTCATTAGAGATCCAAGAAGTCATGTCCCTGCCAGCACTTGGCATTGCCAGTCATTTTAGTTGGGGCCTCTTCATACTGGTGTAGTGGCATCTCAGAGGCCTTTTGATTACATTTCTTTATGGCTACTGATGTTAAACGATTGTTTATGCTTTAAATGGACACTTTTGTAAAGTGACTATTGAAGTAGCTTATCCATTTTACAGTAATATTTTCATGCTTACATTTTGCAGGTACAAATGTAAAACACTGATAAATAACACTGGGAATAACACATATATGCTGGAGGAATCTTTCAGATTTTAAAGCATGGAGGTGTTGGGAAAACATCATTAAGCATTTGGGTCTTGTAAAACTCAAGATTTTAACTTACTGAATTGTGGGAAGTCTTCTTATATTGTGGATCAAGTCCCCTTTCTCCTTCCTCCACTTAGTTCCTTCACCGCATCTATCATAGAGTGAAAATCTCAGTTTTAATGAAATTTTGACCTTCTCCTTCTTTTCTTCTTTTGTGTGTGTATATGTGTTCTCTGAATCTGACTATTCCAAGGTTGCATTGGTTTCTCAAAAATGTATAGTTTGGGGTTATATGTTTAGGCCTCTGGTCCATGTCAGGTGTGTTTTTGAATATGCTATGAAATAGAGGCAAACCTCTTTCCTGCTCTCTGTGTCTATCCAGTCATTCCCGAAACATCTGTTTAAAAGAACTCCCTTCCCTCAATAAATTTTGTTGGCATAACACCTTTGTTAAGGATCAATTGGCCATGAAGTCTGGGCATATTTCTGATCTTTCTATTCTGATCCAGGGATCTGCTGTCCCTCAGCCAAAACTACACCATCTTGATTTCTCTACCTCTATAATACTTCTTGAAGCAAAGTAGTGTAAATCCTTCCATATTATACTTGTCTCTCAAAAGTGTTTTGGCTATGACAGGTCCTTCCACTTACATATAAATTTTAGAATCAGCTTGTAAATTTCCACAAAATGCTTCGTTGGGATATGTATACCCTATAAATCAAGTTAGAAGGAAATGGTATTGAATTCTTCCTTTTTTCGTAGTACTATACTAAAAAATAAATAAATACAGCAGCTGGATTTTAAAACTTGAAGTAGGAAGTCGACGTGTATGAAAAGTCTCCTAGCAGTGAGTGGAAATTTTGTTACTTGTTCAAAAAGGCACTTCCTAAATGCTTCCTAATGGATTAAAGGGAACCAGTTGGAACACATTGCCAAGAGACTTTAAATGTCATGGGATGCTGTCTGGGCCTGTATTTTTAACCCACCCTTTTCCTTTAGCAAGTTTTTATTGAGTGTCTGCTGTGGGTCTGTGATTAAAATCTCCTGCCTTCACAAAATGCAGATTTTTAATGAAGTCTTTCCAACACCTTCATACGTTAAATTCTGGAAGACGCCCAGCATATCTCTGTTATTCCAAGTGCTCTTTATCGATTATTTTTACATCTTACCTTTTACATGCAAAATGTAAGCATCAGCAGAATAATATAAGACATGCGAGGATGTGGGTTACAGAAGTCCCCAAACTCCATTTTTAGAACAGAAATATTTTAACCCTGTAGGACCAGAAGGAGTAGGATTTACTTTCAATAGCCATGGGTACTGGTCCTTGTACTGTTTTCACATATGGAAGGAGTGTGTGCTGTAGAAATTTGTGTCTAAACACTGATTGGCTGTGCGTATGGTTGCTCTTACCCACACTTCTGTTACTGTTGTTTTCAGTACCATTGGTGCTTGAACTTAGTACCACCTGCAGGCCAGAACACCACGAGTTAAGACCCTCAACACTCTCCCTCTCCCCCTCTCTCTCTCCCTCTCCCTCTCCCTCTCTCTCTCCCTCTCCCTCTCCCCCTCTCTCTCTCCTCTATTTTTTTTCTTTTGGGAGGAGACAGCTCACAAGGTTTCCCAGGATAGGCTTGAGCTCACTCTGCACCCCAGAAGGTAATTGGATTTGCAATCCTCCTGCCTGAGTGAATGAGTAGCTGGAATAACAGGCCTGTGCTACTGGATCTGGTTTAATCGTTACTTCTGCTGCAGAATCCCTGTTCAGAGAACTACTTTTCTTATTTTCTATGGGCTAGAGGAAGATGAAAAAGGGAGGTAGGGATTAAATTAAAAGGAAAAGTTGGCAGAGTGGGAGCGGTAGGGGAAAGATGGGGCTTCCTGAACCACATTCGTCTTTAGCACATTCAGGTAGATTCATTAGTCTTTCTTTTGTAAAAATTGATTTGTCTCCTTATTGCCAGGTTTGATTACTATATACATAATTTGAAAATACCTTCTCTGGTCTTATGAGCTGTCTTCTCTTTCTTGGTGCTGTCCTTTGTTTGTTCGTTTTGTTTTGTTTTCAATGAGTACTTTGACACTCCCAGATCTGAAGTAACTCTTTGGTCATTAGATCCCCATTGCTCAGGACATCTGATTTTTAGTCTTGGAGGAGAGAGAGACACATTATCTTTATCCACACCACATGTTCCCGTGTGCTTTTTAGATTCAAGCTAAGTAATGGGCAGAGGGAAGGAAAGACAAGAAAGGCAATCTTAAAGGAAAATACAACTGCCGTGTGGCTGGTCACACATCCGATCTTCTGAAATGAAAGATACAAAGATGCGTATGTGTAAAGTTTCCCATAAGGGATCTACATATATATATATACATATATATATATATTACACACAAGCATGCAACATGTATGTACATACACATGCATGTATATATATGCCCATGCACATATGCAGTTATGCAGATCATGTCTTTAGCACATAAAATTCATATATATATTTTAAATGAAAAATATTCTGTTTGTAATAAATTGGCTTTTAGCCCACTAATCTTAATGAGGCTGTAAGCTGAGGCTGATTGATTTAGTAATCGAATATACTTGGGATCCAATTTTAATAATTAATTGCTCATTACAAAAGATTGCTTTGGGGTCATCGCACCCCACTCTGATCATCACCTCATTACTGCTGGGCTCTGCACATCAATTGCTTCTTCATCCCACATGCAGATACTAATGAAGGACTCAGAACCTCTTTTATTTTCTTTGGGGGAAAACGGTTACTTTGGCAGGAAATGGGCATGAGCAAATGGAAGGGAAGTCCAGAGCAAAGTAGGCCCTTTTTTGTGTGGGATAAAAGACCAGAAGATGATTCATGAAATGTCTCAGACTGTAACTTCGAGGGCAAGGCAGTCTTCCAACAGCTAACAAGGAGCAAGGTTGCACCCTTTACCTCAATCCAAGATGCAAATGTTAGAGAAGACAATGGAGCAGATGTGGAGACCAGAGCATCTTGAGAGACTGAAGTGAATTTAAAGTAATGCTTTGGGTACAGATAGTGTTTTCTTCCAAGACACTGTCATTCGAGTTCATTCTGGTATAATGAAAGAGACATTTCATCTAGTACATAAAACACTCCGAGCAACTGCGACGGCAAGTGAACAGCAGGCCAAGCCAAACACGGTTTGCTGAGGCAATGTCTGTCTATCTCTAGCTCCTGCCCATGATCCCCTGGGAAGTCAAGACAGAAGATGAAAACTCAGCCAAGATACTTGGCACTACAAAATTAGCAGTGAAGACTCTTAGGAAACACCTTGCCATCATCTGGTCCAACCTTACAATTTTACGTATTTGTTGAATATATGTAGTGATGACTTCTTTTTTTACTTTTCTTAGATACTTTATGTATTTACATTTCAAATGTTATCCCCTTTTCCCCCCTCTCCCATACCCCTTCCTCTCCCCCTGCTCCTATGAGGATGCTCCCACTCCCATCCACCCACTCCAATCTCAACACCCTGGCATTCCCCTACATTGGGGAAATGAGCCTTCACAGGACCAAGGACTTTTCCTCCTATTGATGCCAGGCAATGCCATCCTCTGCTACATATGTGACTGGAGTCATGGGTCTCTCCCTGTGTACTTGTTGGTTGGTGGTTTAGTCCCTGGGAGCTCTGAGGGTGGGAAGGATCTGGTTGGTTGATATTGTTGTTCTTCCTATGGGATTGCAAACCCCTTCAGGTCCTTTAGTCTTTTCTCTAACTCCTCCATTGCAGTCCCCTTGTTCAGTCTGATGGTTAGCTGCAAGCATCCTCATCTGTATCAGTAAGAGAAAAGAAAAAACCCTTTATTGAATTTATCTATTGAAAGTACACACAGTTCAATACTTTTTGTTGTATGCACAACCGCAGTGAGTTTTAGAATATGTTAATTGGCCCCAAAGCACACACCATAGTTGTTAGCAATTATTCCAACCTCAGCCGCTATGCCTCTGCTTTCTATTCCTACAGATCTGCCTATTCTGGGTATTTCATATAAATAGAATGGTTTGTGTTTTTAATATCTGGAGTCTTTCATATGACCTGTGACCAAGGTTCATCTCCGAGGAAGCACGCGTCACCAGTGCCTCTCTGGGGATGAGAAACAGTCCCCTGAGTGTGTGCACTGCAATGTGTCCTCCCGTTCACTAGCTGATGACAGTTAGGGTGTTTCCTCGCTTGCTCTTGTGAATAAGGCTGGGATGAACAGTATGTACAAGCGTCGGGATAAACACACACTTCAGTTTGTCTTCTGAAAATCCCAAGAAGTGGAACTGACAGAGGAGATGGTGAGTCTACGTTTAAGGCCCAAACTAAGGCTCAAAAGAGCTGCCTCCATTCACATCCTCACTAGAAATACATGACAGTCTGGATTTCCCCACAGGTTTAAATTTAGCTCTAGCAGGCTTCATCTACCCAGATTGGCGGACATCGATAGCATAGTCTCTCAATGTAGTTTTGAAACTACTTCCCTGGTGATGGGGCACTGAGCCCCTCTCATACGATTATTGGCATTTTGCTTCCCCTCCTGTAGAAATATTCATGTCTTTTTACTCATTTTAACTGGATTATTTCTCTTTTTTTCGGTCTCAAACCATTTATTTCTCCCGACCGGAAGGTGGCCATCATTACGGGTGGATAAACACAAAACGCTGCATGCGTGCAGCAAGGCTCGAAGAACAGCGGTGCAGATAAGTGAGGCCCGGGCTCAAGCGAAGGTGGAACCGTTCCAGCCCACGTTGGCTGCGTTCATGTCGTAATAGTTGATGTAGACCCGGTCCCAGCTGATGTGCAGGCAGGCGGTCGGACAGCAGGCCACACAGCAGCTTGCTGTAGTTGCGGTTCTAGGCATCACCCATCTTGCCGATGCTGTGCAGGATGCAGAGGGCGCAGGAGTCGTTCATGCTGCTTAAAGTCATGAGCTGGTCCAGGACCACGTGCACTGCGATGTACTGTGCCGGTTTGCTGGTGGCTTGTGCCAGCTGCTGGGTGAGCTCGGAGAGAAACCCCTGTGGCACGGAGGCGCGGGAAACATTGGTGTTCACGATGAACATAGGCATGGTGGCGGAGAGACTGCGAGCGAAGGCTGGAGGACGGTGCAAAGCGCAGTGTGACCTAAGTCAGGGACCTGAGCTTCCTTTTGATTTTAAATGTAAGGGTTTGCTTTATATCCTAGACAGTAGGCTCCTATCAGATAACTGGCCCCAAACATTTCTCCCTGTCTATGAACTTCAGTGTGCCCTTCTAGGCAGTGTCGTATGGTGCATAAAAGTTTTACAGTTTGATGAAGTAAAACTTATCTATTCTATGTTTAACCTGTGCTCCAGGGGATCATAGCTAAAAAATCATGACCTAAGTCTCACATGATGTCAAAAGGATAGAAATAAAGCCAGTCCATTCATAAGTAAGCATCTGAACTGATCAGAGTACTTTTTGTACCATAGGGTGATATGTCTCCGCTAAGAAAAAACACAAGCTTGGGCCTGGAAAGAAGGTACTAAGACTGCTTGCTGTTTTCCAGAGGACCTAAGTTCAGTTCCCAGCACACAGGGCAGGCAGCTCACAGCTGCCTTTAACACCAGCTTCGGGGATCTAATGCTCTCTTCTAGCCTCTAAGAGCATTGCACTCACATGCGCATAACCCCACACAAACACATACACACATACACATAAATGACAATTAAAATTAATCTTTATAAAGAAAATCAAATTTACCACAAAGGATCTCTAGAAGGCATTATTGACTGAGATCAGTAAAATCAGCTTTTTCATCAAATTAAGATTATTTTCTGATGAAGGTGACAGTAAATGATATCCATATTTGCCTTCTCTCTCCTAGCATCCTGCTGGAGTGCAGTCTTCATGCTAGAACAATATTAAAGAGCTAATTACCATTCGACAATTAATAACTCCAACTTGATGTTAGGAGTAGCTAACAAAATCAGTCCATTTGTGGTCCGCCCTTGGCACATAATTGGCCATGATTTCTTCCCACTGCCATTATCCGAATACTTCCTTAGCTTTCAGGACAATGGACAGTGGCCAGGTTCTGCTTTGAATGTTCTTTCATTTGGGACAGTAGGAAGCTAGTATTTTTGTTTCCCTGATCAGAAGAATTTTAAACAAATATACATTACAGGTTATTACAAATAATAGCATTTCTGTTATCTGTGATGGCTATTCCTGCTTGTCAACCTGACGACATCTGCAATGAACTACAATGCAGAAATGGAGGACACACCCCTATCTTTTGCTTGGTTTGAGGTGAATGAATCCACGTCTAGTTCAAACCTTTGAGGCAGGAAACACATACGTGCCTTTGACCTGGATCTTGAGGCAGGAAGACACACCTTTAATCTTAGTCACTCCTTCTAATGAATGTCTATATAAGGACATAGAACGCTTTTTTTTTCTTTTCCTGCTTGCCTTTGCCTTGCTAGCATGGCCATTCATTCACTGGCAGTGGAGCCGATTTCTTTGGGATTTGGGTACATACTGAAGATCAGCTGTAACATTCAGCCTTGTGGACTAAGCAACTACTGGATTATTGGTCTTTCCATTTACAGCCAGCCATTGTTGGATTAGCTGGACCACAACCTTTACATCATTCCAATAAATCTCCTTTATACAGGGATTCATTCCATAATCTTTAATACTGTAGAGAACCCTGATTAGTGTTCATACTCATACATACTGTCCAATGAAGAGGAATAAGGACAGGTCAATCAAAAAGAAAACACCTGAATTAATTATGGTATATAGCTATCATAGAGTAGTATACTACCACTAAAAAAAGAATGGCCTAGATACTTTCTGACCCCGATGTTCATGTGGTAAATGTAAGCCTACGCAACAGTATTTGAAGATGTTTAATATTTAATGTCCCTACATAATAAAGGACTTGTGGGAATCTTCCTCTTCCACTCCAATCTATTTTCTTTATATGAAAACATAGCAGTAACCCTCTCAAGGGATGTTAACACCATGATCTCAGACTTTCTAGACTCCAGAACTATGAAAACTTAATTTATATTATTTATAAATGGCCAGTCTGTGGTGTTTTGTTAAAGTAAAAAGCAGATTCTAAGGTCATGTCTCGTGTAAAGTCATTTTCTTGTAAGAACAGAGAGAATATAGAAATATATAGCTTTGTGTTTGTCTGCACCAAAAGGGACTCAGATGTAGAAGACAAGAAGAAAACGAGTTCTCTCTTTTGCCCATCTCTATAAAGGTGTAATTCACAAGAAAACTGTGCTTAAAATTATACAGTATGATGTTTGCACATGCATATACATTGAAGATTGAGTACCACCATCCAACTAACTAAAACTATCATATTCTGATTGATTCTTTACTCAAAATGATAGGAAGACTAAAATCACACTTAAAATTGATGATTGTCTAAAAGTAGTTCTATTTTTAATGAAAGCTTGAGGGTACAGATAAAATAGACTATCAAGGCATTTTTTAAATACTATTAATTCCTATGGAGAATAATTTGATAACATCTAGTGAAATATAAATTTCATCTATGATCTGAGGATGCTACTTTTGCAATCTATGCCGAAGATAATTCAGCAAAAAATATACAATGACAATGTACATTCATTGTCTAACAAACTTAGTAACAAAGGACTGGTAAAACAAAACAAAAGAAAAGAAAACAAATGCCCATCTCTAGGAAAATGGTTACAAAATTGTGATGAATCCAAATAGTGAAGAAATAAGAAGCTGTTAAAGAGACTGGGGTGTGTCAGCACACAGCCGCAGATTTAGAACAAGATTCAATGAAAATACTAGAAAGCAGAAAATGTAAGTTAGGAAGAAAGTATGTGCTTACAATTCATCCAGTAGTGCTGGTATCTCCATCCCCCAGTAGGAAGAGAGAAGGAGCATGTCCTTAAGTGTTACCTCTGGGAGAAAGAGGATGGAAAGCACACAGATGAGAGTGTCTTCCTCTGGATATCTATTGATTTGATTTGGAAGTCATGATAGCACTTAATATAGTTTTTAAACCAAATTAAATTCAAAACCAATCCCCAGGAATTAAAAGCAGAGTTAAGTCAATGCACCTGCTAAATAAATAAATATAAATAAAGTTGGAGGTGTGGTCATGCAGTTGGTATCACTCATAGGAATGTAGGCGTGTCCTCTTGCTGTGATCCTCCAAGAACAAAGAAGTGTTGTTGCTAGATTTATTTTTAGTTATGTGTGATGTGATGGTGGTGGCTCTCTCTCTCTCTCTCTCTCTCTCTCTCTCTCTCTCTCTCTCTCTCTCTCTCTGTGTGTGTGTGTGTGTGTGTGTTTGTGTGTGTGTGTGTCTGTGCCACATGTGTGCAGGTGCCTGCAGAAGCCAGAGGACAGCATCAGATCCCTTAGGGCTGCAGTTACAGGAAGTTGTAAGCTGCAGAACTCAAGTACTGGAATCCAAACTCTAGTTCTCTGGAGAAGCAGCAGGAGCTCTTAACTGCTCAGCTGTGTCTCCATTGTTTTGAAAAAACAAACAACAAACAAACAAAAATCAAATATGTGACTGGAGAGATGGCTCAATGGTTAAGAGTATCTACTGCTCGGGGTGGACCAGGATTCAGTTCCTGGCTTCCGCATGTCACCAGCATCTACAACTCCAACTTTCTGGCCCCTGGAAGTGCTGCATTCATGTGAACAAATCTATATTCAGGTGCACAGATTTGCACAGAATTTAAAATAAAAATAAAATGGCTAAATGAAAACCAATATAAAACTGTTTTCTGGAATTGTGTTCAGGTTATTTGCAATGGTTTTGCTAGTTTGGTGGGGAACGGGGTGGTTCTTTGGTTGGTTTGGTTTCATTCTTTGCACTTTTTATGTGCATTGAGAAATAAAGCCTAAAGCATGCATAACTATGCTGATAACATTGAGGACCTGGGGAGTTGACATGGTGGAATTCAGATGTTAGGTTGCCACACTTGCGTTTTTAAAAAATTACTTCTAAATTTTAAGTGGAATATTAGAATGGACTTCTAATTTATTTTGTCTCTTGAAACCCAACCCACGAAGCCTCTAGATCCACAAAGTCCCATGAGAAAGTCAGCTATATACACTAGGAACAAATAATTGCAAATATTAAACTTCCACTTTTCATAGCATCAAAGGGTGTGGATTAAATTTATCGAAACACGAAACCTTTTTCTATTGAAAACCTCAGAATACCTCTGAAAGAGAAGAAGATATAAAAGAGGACATGCATCAGGAAAACTTCCCCTTCTTCTCTTGAAAATCGTAAGCAACTGTAAAACGTGTGTGGCATGGAGCAAATTCATAATATAATGAGCTGAGACCATCTTTGAAAAGAGGGGACACATAATTGAAGGACTGTTACTGCCTGAGTCAGTCAGAGGATGAATGAAGATGCCAGAGACATGGTCTCAGAGTTCAGAGAGAAGGTCACACTTGCAAAATTGATCAACGAGGGAAAAGGGTGCAAAGGCAACTCGCTTGGAAAGAAGTCTGCAGCACATGATGCCCCAGCTGGATGCTTTTGGCACAAGCTGAGACTAACTTGAAGGTGGGGATGGGAACATCCCATCAGCCCTTGAGTTTTCAGACACAGAGGGTCTGTGATGATGTCAGTATCACTCAATTCTCACTTGTGTGCCATCTGGCCCCTGCGAAGGCCCTGGTTTGAGGTTAATCTGAGCTATTTCTGAAGAGCACTAATTCCAATTTTATTTCTGTATTGATCAAGAATACCAAGCACTTCCCAAGGACAGCATAATCTGTTCTACCGTCTGTCTGGACAGAACAGTGTTATGTCTAATAGATGAAAGCTGGCCTCATCTGGAGAGAGAGAAAGGGAGCAAGGAAATCAATTTCTCTAAAAATTCTAGGTTCTGTTTTCAATATTTTACAAGTATTGACTCTTCTGGGGTTTTAGTTTGTTTCCTTTCTGTTGTAAAATTCCTTAAATTTTCCCCATTCTACTCTTAATCTATTCTGTCCAACTGTCAGAAATCAATACTAAGCATACTAGAAATTTATCAGTTAGAAAAATTCCTATTCTAATAGACCCAAACATAAATCTGAATGGCACCAAACAATGGAAATGATCGCTGGGAGGGGTTTCCAGTTCACACAGGTTTGAACAGGATGCTCTGCAGCAATATGCCACTGCAGAGCTGTCCTAGACATCCCTTATCAAGTACACTTGGATTGAGCATCTACTTCTGCGTGGGAGGCGAGAAACACTCTCCAGGCCATTTCTGCCTGTTTGCCAGTCTTAGCAATACCTCCTTTGTAGCAGTTGTTTAGAAATACTCTTTGTAATTGAAAATAATAGAATTATTTTCAGTAAAAGGGGAGAAGCGTGGGAATTCTGTAACTTGGATTAATATCCCTCCACAAAGCAATGAATCATAAAGCAGTATTTGGACTTTTCTAACTTCTTGCAGCCTAATAAAAGTTGAGCCTCCTTCTGCTCTCAAGTGCAGAGCGAGGAAGACCACTATCTTAGTCAAAGAACATCTCACAGTTCAAACCACTCACATCACACAAAGCCAGACAAAGCCAGCTCTCCTCCTTCAGAATCCCCTTGGCAAATAGCTACCATATTCCTCCGCTAGCAGAAACCTGATTCTCGGTCTGTCTAATTAGTCACTCCTTTCTTACCTTTGAAATACTAAGTCAATAGGCAGGGAGGTAAAACTAATGACTTTAGACCCATGAGGGGACAGACAGGTTAAAAGTCACTGGACCAGTTAGCAATTAATGCACAAGAGGAGAGCGGGTTATTATCAAGTGGCCCATCGCAACCATTCATAGCGAAAAATGCAGTGATCAAGGGTTCGCTCCAGTGTTTTATGACTATAATTTACATATTAATGATCACATAGAGAAGCATAATCATTGATGAGAATATTTAAAATGCGATAGGACAGAAGACACATGTCATTATCTGCCTTCTGGGGTTTCAAATTCAGCTTACTCAGATAGCTCCCCAGCATAGTTCACAGACCACTTCCAAATGCACATAGGTGTCATAGATGAAGACTCAGATACCCTCTGGGGTTAAGTAGGCAACGTTAATAAATGCCCAAGACCTAAGTAAGTTTTCCTCTAAATCACCAATACAACTGACTGCACAATGTGTAGAACCCAATGCAAAGTCACAACGTAAGAGCCCTTGTGCTTACAAGGCAGGGAAAAAAGCATTAAAGAAAGTAAGCAGAAGGCTTGTCCTGTCTCATTGCTTTTGTCTGTCCTTTTCTCTCCGTGTCAGGCACATGTACACATGCATGAATGCATATGCACACCACCACTACTTACCTATTGATAACTATGTAATACTACAGTCCTCCAAGCACTGAGAGTTTCATGGAGTCAATACATCTCCTGGTTTAAGATCTGAAATTGTAGTTTGTTATTTTTGTTATTTTGTGCTATCTTGACATCTTGATCCAGGAGGTCCATGAGAGGATAAAACTCATGTTCCTTCTCTTCTCTCTCTCTCTCTCTCTCTCTCTCTCTCTCTCTCTCTCTCTCTCTCCAAATATACGTATATGTGTGTGTGTTTACAGATAAAGTATATATGTATGTGTGTATATTACAATAAGAAAAGAGTGATTAATTATATATGTGTGTATATACTTATATATCTATCTTTATCCTACATATACATATACAAACATATATTTATTCATATATATATATATTCTATTTATGCCATAGGCCCAGCCTCAAATACTCTCTGTACCCTCTGGGAATAAGTAGGCAACAAAAATAAAGGACCTAGGAAAGTTGTTCTCTAAATTGTCAGAACTTTTGGCTGTACCACTTAGAAAGCCCAATGTAGATAGATAGATAGATAGATAGATAGATAGATAGATAGATAGATAGATAGATAGATAGATAGATAGATAGATAGATATAGAGAGATAGAGAGATAGAGAGATAGATAGATAGGACTTTATTACCTTTTAGATATCAATCCAATAAGCAGAGAAATAAAATAATTACTTTAAAAATAAAAATAATGACTTTAAGTCCATGAGGGGACCAACAAGTTAAGAGTCAGTGGACCAGATCAGCTATTCATGTAAAGAGGACAGGTTATGATCAGTTGACCCTTCATATCCACTAATAGTTGAAAATACAGAGATAAGGGTTTATTCCAGGGCCTTAGGACTACAATGTATATGTTAGTGATCATATGAAGAACCATAATCATTGATGAGAATATTCAGAATACAGACACCACAGCCGGGAAGACACATGTCTGCTTCTACCAATAGATAAAGTCCTCCAGTCAAACCCCCTTTATCTTCAGAACCAGCATAGTTCTTGAGGGTCACTATCCTTCCAGCACCAGGAAGTAATAAGCAGCCAAGTATGGGGAGCCAGGGTCACCTCATCCTCTTGTCATGAGGACAAGAACTACTTCCTCTCAGAACTACTGCTTATTCTCTCTATTCCTACATGAAGCTCCAGCATGACCCTGCACAGCATGAAGCGCCCTCCTTCTTGGAGCTATAAGTATGACTAACAGACCGTTCCAAAGACAACTGCTATAGTAGTTGGGGTCATACCTTGTCATCCCTATACCTCTAATAATGACAACCCCTCTATCACAAAAGGGGGGATCAAAAGTAGCCCTCTCACAGATACATGAGCATGCCTGTTCATACATCAGCACACAAATAACCACCTCCCAGGGTCCCCCTTGTGCAAGCTGCTAGACCAATACATGGTGTCAACCAAGGGAGAGGGACTTGAACTAGACATATTTTGTTACCAATAAATCTACCAGCCCAACTAATAGCAGCGTGGCAGAGCCAGGCAAGGTCTGGGTTGGAGACTCAGAAGAAGAGATAAAGGCAGGCAGATCCTGGAAATGAGACCTGCCCAGGAGTTTACACTTTAAACCTACTGCCTCCTACATGGCCCCATCACACTCCCTTCTGAAGCACAAGTTCAAACATACGCTTAGTAAAAATTGTGGACATGAAGGATAGATTACTAAAATATGTAAGCAAGAGGGTAATGGTGCATACCCTTAATCCAAACACTCAGGAGGCAGAGGCAGAGTAGATCTTTAAGTTCCATACCAAACTGGTCTACAGAGTGAGTTCCAAGACAGCCAAGACTTTCATAAAAACCCTGTCTTGACAAATGATAGATGGATGGATAGATAGATAGATAGATAGATAGATAGATAGATAGATAGATAGACAGACAGACAGATGATAGATGGGTGGGTGGATGGATAGATAGATAGATAGATAGATAGATAGATAGATAGATAGATAGATAGATAGATAGATAGGTTCTTGTGTGGGTGAGTGGGTAGGTGAGTGGATGCTTGGGTGGGTGGATGGATAGACAGACAAATGGACAGACAGACAGAGTGTATGCACTAAGCTATATGTCCAAAAGCCATGTTCTACTCCTCAACCATTTGCCATGCTAAAAGCCCATGTTTTCCATTGTGTGTATTTATGTCTGTCCATGGCATATCGTTTCATATTTCACAAACTTGATATTGTTGCTGCTTCTGCCAAACCATATCTCCATTTTCTATTTTGAGACAAGGTCTCCCTGAACTGCCCTTGTTGGCCCTGAATTCACCCTGTAGACCAGACTGGCTTTAAATATGTGATCTCCTTGTCTTGGCCTCTGAAGTGCTGAGATTTACAGTGCTGTAGCCACAGGCTCTGTGACACTTGCTCTTATGCTGCCTAACACTTTTCTTACAGGGGGATCAGCTCTACCATCAAATTTCCTCAGTCCTTTTATCACAGTGCACTCCTGCCAAGTTCTAGGATGACATACTATGACAAGTTTGAGATAACCCAGGATTCACAAAATCTCATTGCCCTGTGATGGCTTAAAGTATGGTGCCACATTAACTCTAATGAATATGCCAATAAACACATCAACATCCTGCTCTATAAATCCCTTCGTCACATCCCAGTTACTGTGCTTTTAAGCAACTGTGCCAGAGTCGCTCTTATCTTAGCTGTTTTTTTTATAATTTTACTGCATTCATGCTCAGAATATTATACTGATACTTTCTCCCACTGCTTCCAAGCCAATAACAACTCTGTATGATGGCCAATAAGGTTAGCTACCTTTCAATGGCTATTTTCTCTGTGTCCCAGCCTATATTTGACCTAATGTATATGGACTGCAGTGTATCTGAGGCAATTCTTTTCTATTGAAAATTTCATGCATACATATAATATACTTTGATCCAATGTATTTCAATCCCCTCCCCTCCAGCACCTCCCATGTCACCGTTTTTGCCCCTCAACTTCATGTGCTTTCTCTTTGCTTTTAAGCCCACTGAGTAGCAGCCTGGAAAGAAGTCACATCAGGAAATCTACACCACGATTCCCTTGGCTGGGATTCGTGGTCTTTATATTTATAGAGAGCACAAAAATCTTAACGTGTTAGTCACTTTCCAGGCCCTTGTCCTTGGGAGCTCTGATGTGAACCTCTTGCATCCCATTCGGTTCATGCAAACCCATTTCTGTCTAATTAAGCCACATCGCCATGTTGGACCGATACCCTATGAATGCTGTTACCAGAATTGAAATAGGAAGAAGGGTGTGCTTCATAGGATACCAGAGCCCTTTCGTTAGCCCGTTTTCACTTCCATCCTCAGATACTACAGTCTGTGTGACCCCATGAGCATTTACTCTAGCTTCTACACTTTGTTCTCATTTCTGCTGTCAGAACATCCCCCGCATGGTGGAAGAACGTTCTACAATTTCCCATGCGATTTCATATGCACTTGAATGTTACATGCACTATTTTCCATACAATATCATGAATATGAGTAGAATTAGTATAACCATTTACTCTTTCAACCAACCCTAGCATTCAGTGTAGATTCAAGCCAATCTATCTGCAACTCATATTAACACTGATATCTTGGATCCTATGCCCTCTGAAGAAATTAATTTCCTGGGTAGACAAATCATTCTTTAGACAACATAATTTATAGAAAATGAAAATCCATTACATATTGATGTGATATATATTTTAACTCTCCTGGAGTTACTAACATTCATTCTAGAAAGAGGTTAAGTCTACACTCAGTCTTTCTTGCCTCAAAAAAAAAATGGATCAGAAGACAATAGTTCTCAAAATGAACCAGTTTGATGTACCACCTCCCACCTGCACCTACCTTCCTGCGTACCATGAAGATGAAACACACATGTGGATTCTCCACTTCCCTCTCCACATTCATTTCTTTCTCTGTGCTATGCATTTATCTTTTTTTCTTGAACATCGTTATTTTTACATCAACCCAAAGGTCAATGTTTTTAAATTAATAATGATTGACAAAGTCTTTATAATTTCATCACTTATGTTCTGATTATTAAATATATGCTTATCAATTTCTGGACAGGGTTTCATGAACCAATACATAGATAATAGATATCTAGAATTGTGTTTATACTGCCTAGTGTTGCTTGTACTAAAATAGCCATTTTGCTATTTTCAGTCTAAAGAATTTCCTGGAATTTTGCATTAAGGTATAACACAAAGGACCATGCTATCTTTCAAATAATAAAAATAGATTATCATGCCTAACGTAGCCCAAGGGAGCACAGCTATGAATCAATCTTTGTTACTTACTCTAATTATAATTCACGTTGCTACACTAACAGATGACCTCTGTACACAGAAACCTGTTGTACGTTTACAGTGCTGTCCTTGAGCACAGCAGAAGAGTTTGCTTCCCACCCAGATTCCACCATGACCTGGGACTGCCTGTAGAACAACGCCCTGTACCTCTGGCTGTCTTTGCTCAGCTCACCATCCACAAGAAAACAAATTAGAAAGGATGGTCTGGCAGAATTCTGCAATCCCAACCTCTAGGTCAGGTGTTATCAAAGAACTCACATTTTCTGAATTTCTCAGACCTTGTGTTAACTCGTCTGTAAACAGAACTAGTACAACCTCCTTGCAGGGTGGATATGAAGAGCAAAATTAAAAAGCCTGGCTCTGTCCAGGATGGATAATACTGAACAGGGTGCGTCCATCCACTTTTCCATCACTCTTTCTTCAGAGTCAGGCCTAAGTGCTTGTAGACTTGAACTAAAATCCTTCTCAAGAATTTTGATCTTTCACAGATTCCAGCATACATGACTACCCAATCACAGAAAAAGACTTGGATTGAAATATACTTTGGGTCAAAGAGACTGAGTAAATTAGGCCCTTTGTGCATTTACGGAAAATAAGGCAATAGTATGGTCTTGTGTGCACTGAAAGGAAGTGTTTGAGCCATATCCTTCAGTTTCTGTTTAAGAATCTCATACATGCTGGAACTTTTAATATACTCCCTCACCTCTAATTCACATCAGATTCAAACAGCAACTTTACAGACCAAAGCATGAAAAATAAAGAATCTTTCAAAAGGACATAGAAGACTAGGAAGTCAAGAGCAGATCTCACCAGGCTCTGTGCCTTCCTAGATAATTCTCTTCATTTAAAAATGTGCTAAGTGAAGCCTCATCATTTTGAACAATGGAGCTGACCTAGAATGCATTCCATTATGCTAGCCAATGCTTAAGGAGGAGCTGTTGAGCAATAAAACCAGAAACAAGCCTGCGTTTAAGGAATGCACTAAGTACATTCCTTTTAGAATAAAAGTTGAAAAAAATATATTGGCATGACCAAAAATATGAAGACAGTATGAACTGCTGCCAGCACTATTTCTTGGGAGATTTAGAATGCAAATCTCATGGCAAAGTTGCTCTTTAAAGAATTTGTTGTTTGCTTTTCTCTGCACTGTGCATGCTAAAATTTAGTTCATTTCTCCAAAATTATCAATATATAAGAAGAGTTCTCAAAACCTAATTTGGTAGAAATACATATTAATAAACTTATGCAAATCCTGTTTTTAAAAGACCTTATGGGGCGTTGGTATTAAGATAGAGTTCCCTCTACTCTCTGTAATAAAAAAGGATTGCCAACTTCATCATCAAAAGGGTGAGTCACGCGCCACCTTCTTGTGTGAGGAAAGCTTGGGCAATGAGTATGATAAGAGGAAATTGTCAGTAGAATCTAGAGATAGCCAGGAGGTTAGTGTAGTATCTATCATTAAAGTTCATGGTGGAGGACCTGAAAGGCAGAGAGACTTAGTGAAGCTCAGACACACACTGGTCAACTACAAGAGATGCCAAGAGAGGTAGGTTAGAAGCCAGTAACTGATGTCCCAAGAGATACACCCTCAAGAAGATAACTGTGGGAACTAGAAGCTCTTGACTGACATCTCTCATCTGATGATTCTTACCCCTGACACCTAACAGTGCTGCCTGCAAAGTGACAGGCTAAATGCTGTATTAGTGAAACACACCATGAAGAATCATTCTCTGTCCAGCACTGCCCAAGATATGGTACATTCAACTCTACCATACACCACATTTCATTATGCATGGTCTGGTAAATTCTATTAGATTTACCTCCCAAGTATGTCAGAATCCTTCCCCCTACTTCTGCCTTCCTGCCATAGTTCTTAACAGCGTTGCCCAGTTTCCACAGGACCAAACATCCTCCTCAGGAACTCAACTCTGCTCATGTTATGTGTCTGTTTATAAACTTACAGCATAAACTCTGCAGTTTTTCTGCTGTTAGGTTGATTCTTATTAGAGGCTGTATACCAGATATGGCTATAGACACTGGGAAAGAAAAGGACTGAGTTCTTGCCCAGAGAGCTCACCATCATCTCCACCCATTCATCTTTCAGCCACAGAGCACAATCTGTGCTTTCTAATCTTTCCTGATCTCTGTGCATCATTCATCTCCCTGGCCAGCTCCCACTCAACCTTCCAATACTGAATTTATTTATTACCTTGTACGTCAAATTTTTAATTCTCTAAACAAACTTTGTTCTGTGTGAAATTCCCAGAACTTTTTTTGCACTTCTCTCTTTTGAGCACTGTTTCTATTAATTGTGAATATTTCTTTTAAAAGAAAAAAATTGTCTTTCGGTAGACTTCATCTGTTGCTCGAGTAAAAAGGAAACAAATTCTGTCAGCAGTTTTACTGCTCAAGAATGAGCAGAGCACAAAAATATAAGACACAAGGAAAACATGGTTTGGAAAATAAACTTCTTAATTAGTGAAAGAACGCAGACTTGATGATGGGAAGTCATGGGGAAATCTGACACAAAAGACCACACAAACATCTGTTTTTTACCTAGAGTTGGGAATACTGTAGACTGGATGATGTGAGAAACACCTAGAATGGAGGGGAGTCAGCAGACACTGTTTCCTGAGAATGAAGCACTTCATTTGCATATAACCTCAGAGGGATCTATCACATAAATAAATAATTTCCTTAAAAAGGATTCTTATCAGAAAGATGATTATTTCAGTCTCCTTAATCTCTTCATTATCATGGTGTTAAGTAGATTTTGTCTGATGATTTTTCCTCGTCTCATTAAAGGCACATCTCAGAGATGATTTAAGCTCCACTTCATCTCTCATGCCACTCATAGCATCGCAGCAACAAGGGTGTGGGTCCCAGGGGCTGAGAGGAAATCAATAACTGACGATGAGGCAAGAAGCAAGACATTGACCCCCTTGGTGGACTTGGCAGTTAAGACAAAGATCACAGGATCCAGTGTCCTGTTAACTCTGCATGAACTGGAAAGGGAGAAATACGTTTAAATATATTCCGGGTTTGAAATGTGGAAGAGATTTTAGGGCAACTTAAACTAGCACTTGGTTTCTAAGCATTAGCTCACTTGACATTTTGAATCAAGTATTTGTCTATCCCTTGCATTAAATAATACTCAAGACTATTCCTGGTCTCGTTCTACCAAAAGACTGCTCCCTTTTTAAGGAACCAAAAATGTCTCTAGATATCCTTAAAGACCTCCTGGGCATGAGGATGGGGAGTGTGGACCCCTGCTTGAGAATTACTGATCTAACCCACTACATACAAAGAAAAACACTTAACTGCATTATAAAAGAATGCCTTTTTCAAATATTTTAACTGGCAGCATGCAACAGTGACAAATTTATATCTAGACAGAAGATGGTCATACTATCCCTGAGAGAGATCCTTGAACCACTCCAAAAGGACATGAAATGGATTTTGATCAAGCCTCAGCTGGAGTTCACTCAGAGTGAGAAATCTAGGTACCATTTGCCTCTCATCCCCTGACATTTCCAGAGCATATCTTGTTGCATTTCCTATAGCCAGAGAAGAAGCAAAAAAACATGACAGCTTGTGTTTTACACATAGAGCAAATTTTAGTAGGCTTTTGGTGGTACACAGGCTATAAGCAATCCCCTGATACAAAGGAAGGAGCTCTCGCCCCTGGGCCAAAGACTCTGTCCTCCCTCAGCCCTGCCCCTGACTAGATAATTCATTTTTAAAAGACTAGGGAAATGACTCATTTGAGTAACTGGTTTCAGATGGTCTACTGTGAATGCAAGTAGACCTGAGTTCAAATCTCCACCACTCATAAAAGCCTGACTTCAGAATTGGTTGACAAAAACAGGTAGATCATAGGACCTCAGAGCCCAATCAACATAGCCAATCTGGGGAGCTTCAGGCTCAGTAAGAGACCCTGTCTCAAGAAATAAAATAGAGAACAATAGAGGAAGACAGCCAAGACCTCCTCTGGCTTTGACAGAGCAGGCACAAGCATGAACATACACACACAGTGAGAAGGAGGAAAGACAGATTAAATGGAGCTGTCTTATACTGGAGGATAATTGCATCTGACACCAGAGGCTATCACACAGGCCAATTTATAATGTGGAAAAAAATCAAATAAAAGTAACCATGCTCTATATCCTTTTGTGTGTGCGTGAGTCACAACAGGCACAATGCCAGGTCCTCTACATAGGTATGTGATGTTTCCTGATGTGTCATGCTGCGATCTCATCCCTCACAGCAATTTCTATTATTCCCATGTTACAGGCAAGGACAGTGAAACTGGAAGAGAGCAGGTAGCATGTTCATGCTCACACCCCTCAATGGAATCAGGATTAGAACCCAGACTCTCTGACTCCAGCGCCTCTCTCCCAAAAAGCAGGAAGTGTGCTTCAGTGGATATGGATAATGGAGACAGAAAGAATGGGAGCATCTCCCTGTCACCTGTTTAGCCCCAAGGCAATGACTTAGACAAACTTTGACGGTTATGATATGGACTGAGTGTGCTCCCCAGGAATTCATGAGGAGGAAGCTTAGTCCAGTGTGGACCTGTTAGAAGGTGGTGAGATCTTTATGAGGTAAAATCTATTGGAAAGTATTGGGTCTCTGACACTGACCTCAGAAAAGAAAGATGAACCTCTGGGGGTCCCAAAGTGGATTGTTATAAAGGGTGACCCTGGCCCCTCCCCTGCCTCTGATCTTTTCCATATGCTGTGATGACATCCACTATGGAGGGACACAGTTAGGATGACCTTCCCAGAGCTGGTGTGCTGTTGTTTGGACTACATTCTCTAACATGTTGCTAATTAAACCTCTTCTCTGTATAAGCTGTTCAGACTTGGCTATGTCTATGACAACAGAAAATGAGTGGATCCTGAAGAGCTGGGAGAGCGTGACCACTGAATTTGGTGGTGAATGGAGGTCCGGGTTCTGAAGATAGAAGCTATGACAACTGGCATGTATGCATATCTTCCTCAGAGATAAGATATCAAATAAAAGAAACAAGGTGTACTCTTTTTCTTAATCTCCTTGGATAGACATATCCGTGTGTGTGTGTGTGTGTGTGTGTGTGTGTGTGATAGGTAGATATAGGTTTAGATAACTTCATGTGTATGGGAGCTTGCACAAATATTTGTACAACAAACCCCCTAAAAAACACCATTCTAATCCCTAAAGTATATAGATCAGGAGCCTACTGAGAGCCTCACATACGTGCAGACTCGGAGATTATCAAGGAAGATGAGGTAAAAGAGTGCAAGAATCAGAGCAGTGCATCTGCCTTGAAGCATCATTTGCTGAGCTGCTGCACACTTGAACTCACGACAGCTGAGATAACATGCACAAGACAATAAATAAAAGGGAACCATACAAAGTCCCAGCATGAATGGGGTAGGGCCTCATGAAGTCGATTGTCTGGCCAAGAAGGAATTAGCAACTGATGGCTGCTTGGGGAGGAAGAGCACGTTTCTTCAGGGACGTTGCCCCTGAACAGCTTACCCAGTGGACAGTCCAGCATCAGTGCGCATGCTGGCAGCACTAAGTACTAAATTCAATGATTTTTTTTAAGGGTCAGGAAATATATTAAGCTTCAAGGTGGGAGGGGAGGTGGTAAAGGAATGGAATGAATGGAGAATAAATAAGGGAGTGGGTTTGATCAAAACATTCTTGTGGGCTGGGGATTTAGCTCAGTGGTAGAGCGCTTGCCTAGGAAGCGCAAGGCCCTGGGTTCGGTCCCCAGCTCCGAAAAAAAGAAGAACCAAAAAAAAAAAAAAAAAACATTCTTGTATGAAATTTTCAATAAAAACTGTAAAATATTTTTTAAAAAGCCTTTCCATTTATTTTATCTTATAAAATTATTATAAAAGTATTATAATTACATCATTTTCTACTTCCTGTTTCTCCCTCCAAACCCTCCCACATACCCTCACTAATCTGTTTCACATTAATTCCTTTTTTCATTAATTGTTGTTAAGTGCGTGCACACACACACACACACACACACACACACACACACACACTTTCCTAAATACAGAAATACAACCATACAGAAATACAACCTGCTCAGTCTTTCTATTACCTCTATGCGTGTTTTCAAGGCTAACCTTTGGATACCACTTGATAACTACTACTGGATAACCCATTGATGTGCTCTTCCCTGGGGAAGACTTTTTCTCCTGTCTTATCATCCTATAGTTGCCTCTACCTCTTTGTATAGAGTTGAGGCCTCATAGACTTTAGTACAAATGTTCAGTAGAATCTAATTTTTAAGGTATCACAGTTCTATGGTCAATCAGAGCATGGTAGAAAAAATAACTATCAATATACCAGTATATAGTATATCTATTACTTATAGATGGTCAAATGCAAGAGGCAAGCATCGCAAATTGCTAAGATTCAACCGAGACTATTACCAAATAGCCACTAGACAAATCCCAGGCACCATATCAAGAACCATAAATTCCAAAATAAGTCAAGGTAGATTAAATATTAACATTGTAAGAGATTGGGAAGAGGTAGAACGGTTGGTTACTCATGGTGTGGATCTAAAAAGTCATAGAGGTGAAACAACACTAGAGCAGAGCACTAGATTAGAAGTTTGTCATCCATGTCCAAGAAGGGACACTCAGTATGTCCTTCCTAGAAAAACAAAATATGTAAGAAGGGGAGCTAGGCTGTGGACCTGGCAGGCGGACTGAAGCAGAGACATGCCTGAAGACTCTTGGAAACCCTGTGGGTAGTCATGTGTATCATCTGAGACATTAAGAATGAACACAAGGATGGATCAAGGGACATTCTGAAAGAAATGTTTCCACTGGAAGCAGAGATTGGAAAACAAAGACAAGTTCAAAGACCCAGTTATCATAATTCAAAAAGAAAAAAGAAAAAGATGAGCTTAGAGTAGCAGAGACAAATACAGATTCTGAAAGAAAAAAAGCATAGCGAAAAGAAGTGCCTAGCAAAGGAAACTGGTGTCCCCAATATGGCCCCATAAATATACGTGGTTCTCGAGTCTTGTTTAAGATGGAGACACACCTGTGAATTGCATGGATGAAAACATTCTCACTCAGGAGCAGCGGTGCTCTCCCAAGCTCTACACTGGATATTTTGTACCTTTTGCAAAAGAAATGCTCACTCATGACTCACTGTAGCCCTTGCCAGCTTGTGGGGTCAGCCAGCCATGTCTTGTATGGGTTTGCTCTGGAGTCCCACAAGAAGAGCCTTGCATTGTCTTAATGCTTGCACTCATTTGGTGGCAGAAACCCTACAAATCATTGTGCTGAATTAAAGCAAACCAGCAAGAGCAAGACACAGGTCACGGGTTTGGGGCCTCCCTTCCTCCCACTGGTTTGTACAGATCAAAAACAACTTCAAGATTTTGGAAGAGGAAACTCAGGACACACACACACACACACACACACACACACACACACACACACACACACCTCCCTGCACCCTACCCACTGCAGAACTGAGGCAGAACAGCCTCCAAACAGCACCCAGGCTCCTGAATGTCAGAGACAGCAGAGAGAGCCTGCTTGCCACCCCCACGCTCTGTGTCAGAGTATTGATTTCAGACACTGTTACAGAGGGAAGCTGAAAGTGTCTGCTCCTGCAGCTTGTCAGGCACTCGAGTCAGCCTGTCCCAACGGACTTCACACCAGCAACTTCCTCCGGCCTGGTGCCTTTGAAAGCAGAGTCAGGCCTTCTGAGACTTGATTCTTCACTCCTTGAGATTTGATCAATCGCTCAGCCAGACAACATTTTCATTATTGTGACAAGCATACTTAGAGTACTCCAACCAGGAGAAAAAAACTGAAAGTCTGGCCATAGCTAGTGTGCACAGAACATAAGTAGAATAAAAAACACCGATGCGCTCCAATGATTGACGTTGCTAGCATTTGGGGGATCTGTTATCCTTTTGAGAAAGGCTGTACTTACTCAACAGACATGTAGTGCCAGCTATAGTGAGCCTTGCGGGTGGATAAGAGCAAAAGACAAACAAGGAAAGTGTCAGCCTCAAAGACTCACTGTCTAGAAAGGACGAGTATTGATGGCAGTGTGAGCAACCAGGAATCAAAGAGGGTGAGGCGATAGGAAATCGGGGAGTGGTTTGCGTTCCTCAGGGCTGGGATGAGCAAGGATGTTCATTCTGCTCCCAGGTGCATTAGGAGAGGCAGACAATATTAGGATCTGAGGAGAGGCTGCTGCCTTGGCCCCATCATCACTTAGTAGTGAAACACCAGTGTAAAGAGGTCTGAGTCACAAACTGTCTCATTAGTGGGTCAGCTATCTTGCAGAATAGTCTACCCCATTTGAGATTCAATTTAACCTCCTATATCTTGAGTATGAGGTACAATTTTGCAAACCATCTTTGTCAAGGAAATGACAGGAGGCCTGCTCCCCATGGGAATAAAAGAATCAAATAACCTACAAACAGGGAACGTGGGCCCTGGGCTGAAAGACTGCTTGATATTGAAAGTGACCTTGAGGTTTCTCTGCTCAACCTCAGAGAACCACAGGAAGAGAAAATAAAACCAGGGGTGGTGGTTCAGGATAGTCAGATGTTCTAAGTGTCTAAAATGCTATCTATTTTTAATGATCTTGGATGCCAGAAACCCAGGGAAGACAGGTCATGCTTTAAAATAGCCAGTAAGACATTATGTGGTCCTATATTTGACAATGTTTTCAGGCTTCCTCGGGCCATAATTTCATAATATAGAGATATAGCAGAGCATCCCCAGTTCTTAAGATTAGAAGGGACAAAGAAAAGGAATGTACGAGGTAAGGCATGTAATTGAAGGTGGCTACCAAAGCTAACTGAGTTCAGGATCCGCCCACATCTTTGGCAGAGATGATGAGAGTCTTTGTTCAAGCACGTATATAATTCGAACAAAACTTTACTGAGTCTCTAATGGGTGTTCGGTATTGAGCCAGGCAGGCAGCCATCTGGTAGAGCATACTTGGATCTACTAGCCATATCTACTACTGATTTTGAACTGTTCATAAACCATCTCACATTTTTCCAAAATAAAACAATGTGTGATAATCAACCCACTTCCATTTCTCTCTGAGTTGCCGATCCAATGAGTATTTAAACATTTGATCTGTACTAAGTATTTTCCTAGATTCTGAGAACTCCACAATGTTTAGAATCCAGTCTTTGACCTTAAAAACCACCATGTAAGTGCTTTCGATGATTTCAATTAAATGAGGCCACCACAATAATTCTTATAGAATCAAAATGCTATAAAAATTTCCAGGGGTGAGTAGGGGAAAGGGATTTAACTTTTAAGGGGATATTAACAATTTTATCTGGTCTATCAAATAGGAATTGTAGCTTCCAGAACAAAGAAAATCAAAGGGTCTCTCTACCTGACATGAAGTGATGTTCTGCAGAGGACCAGGGGTACAGGGGGACCCAGGGAGGAGTCGTCTTGCGTGCATGTGAGACCGGTGTGCTTGGTGCAGACAACTGAACACCTACAAAGCAAGGCACCCACAGAAAAACCTTGGCAGCTATGCCAAGGAGTCCAGACTCCATTCACTGAACAATGGGAGTGCTTTTATCAGACCAGGCCTAGAAAAAAAATGTAAATAAATCACACAACTGCAAGCCAGTGCACAACAAAGGGCCATGTCACTTTGCTTGGAAAATGAGAAACCATTATACCTTACCTGTGGTTCGCTTCTCATCGCTTCATGAATATATTCACCAGCCTCACGAAATATGAAAATGAAAGCGAGCTCAATGTCTGATGCTGTGATACCCTTGAAGTCTAACTGTAACAAAAGCAGCTGTGTATGACTTTTGAGAAAGTGGAGAGAACAAATCGCATGTACAGATGCATACTGTAGGGCACCCTGGGAGCAGGAGCCCAGTCCTAAACAATGGAATGGCCAGGGGAGCTGCCTCTGCACTTTCTCCGACATGCACGACATCTTCCCACTAGAGTGTTACTGTAACTGATACCTGAGCCCTGATGAATACAGAGGAATCGTAGGTGTCCTTCCTAATTCCAGGTCATCCTCTTCCACTCCAGTCTAGAGTCAACCTTGAAGCATCTTCATACAACTCGCTTTGGGAAGGATAACAAATCAGTTTCTTCCAAAGGGTATCGCTAGGCAGGGAGAGACACCAGCATCAATAGGTGGGAAATTCCAGTGCAACTCCAGTGTCTAATGACCTACCGGTGTCTTGAATGCAAAATGACAGATTTCACAAAATTTGACCCATTCCACGTCAAAATACTGCTAAAAGAGGGTAGAAGCTATTTAATTAATCCATGTTTGGTGATCTCACCCATAAAACATCAACAGTGGCTCCTAGTCCGTTGAACCCTTGAGCTTCTAGGAACTGCTTCGGACTTGGTCTTAAGGGTTTTCAAGTTGGATTGTCTTTGCTACTGATTGGCAAACGACTAGGTAACTTAAATGAACTCATTAAGACCCACAGAACTCAGTAGCAAAGAGAGGTTAATTTCCCTGCCTCCTATATTTGCTGTTGGTATTTAATAAAGGAAGCTGACCTGTTTTAGAAACCACGGCCATTTATAATCACAAAAGGATCAGATAAAATATCAAATAGGTTCTTAACCCTCGAGCGAGTTGCCAAGCACTGCATTCTTAAGTATAAAGCTTGATCTCTTCTGCAGCCCAACCCCGCCCCCACTTTTTGTACTTTCCATGATCGACCTTTAACCTCTTGGGGGCTTGGAGGCTGTCTCCTTTTGTAGTCAGTCGAGGAAGACCTGAGAAGCAGTCAGAGCAGCCTTAGCTGCCTTGCACTGAGCATATTGACAAATGAACCTGAAGGCCCAGGCGCTGAGGCACAAATGCCCAAGACACACTTAGTGTAAAAGGTAGGGTGGAGGAGTGAGACCCACTCCACGTTATCTGTGGGACTTCTGAGGTTTCATTGAACCAGTTTGCACGAGCCTCTGCTCTGAGCCAAAGCTCAGGCCAAGACTCCCTCCATGAAAGCCAGATCGAACCTTTCTAGGTTAATGACACATGAAGGAGAACTTCACTATAGTTTCTGATGACATTTCAGTCTCTAACCCAAGTCCACTCGTGACTCTGGCTCCTTTAAACTTCCAGGCTCTCTAAAGCACACAGTCTTCTCCTGACTGACCCCTGATGTATCACACACAGGCTTAGCCACAAAGAGAGAAAACTTGCTGACCAAACATGGCTCGGATGCACTCACCCTTTGACCTTGTCTTAAAACATTGTGTGAGACACCTGCTGAATCTCAAGTCAATCCAGAGCATGAGAACATGAGAATGAAAGTCACAGCTGGAATTTTCCAAGGAGACTAGAGGGGTTCCTTCGCAAACGGTAAGATTTACATGCTTAATTTAATAGGAACATCTTGCCCTAAATGTTATAAAAGAAAAAGAATGAAGGGAGGAGGAATGAAGAGAGAGAGAGAGAGAGAGAGAGAGAGAGAGAGAGAGAGAGAGAGAGAGAGACTAGAAAAGGAAAGACACACAAACACATGAATCATTTGCAAGTGAAAACCAGCACTTATTCTTATTTTGGGGCATCTCCCATGAGAACATCGCTTTATTTCACAGACAGGGAGAAAAAGAGTAATATTTCAGTTCAGCTCCAGGCACAGAGGGGGCCAAAAGGCAAGTCCCACAGAAGAACATCTGGTTGGCAAACGCTGAGGAACACAACACCTGCAAGCTCCTCGTGTGTTTACGCAGTAACTGCTTGTCCATTATCCACACAAAATATGTTCTGGGGCTGGAAATGAGGGCTCCGTGCCAACAAAGTCTGGAGCGATAAGGCGGCCTGTTTATCTTGGAATTCCCTGTCCTTGCATGGGCGGGCCGCCCTCAGCCAAGCCGACTTTGGAACATTTTTTTGTGCCTAGCGCCTCTGCTGAAACTTCGACAAGTTTGGAACTGGAGACTGGGGAAAGGGCGTTGGAGAATGCGAGCGTGAAGAATGACTGCTGGGCCTCGGGATTCGTTTGTGCTATTATTTACTCGTGTGTGAAGATTTTCTGGCATAGCCCTTTCATTTCTGAGCCTCTGGAAGCAGTTGCATGTATCAAAAACATCACCAAAACAAGCCATCTGAACACCCACACTTACAGGAAACCTTACCCCGGAGACTCAGATTCTTCTAAAAGCACAAGGCCTGCCGTTTGCGACTCTGTCCTTGGCAGCTGGGGTTGGGAGCCCCAGCACAATTTATTGTGTCTTCCTTTGAAGCGCACAAGAGGCTTGGCTGGAAGACGTGTGATGGCTCCCAGGGCAGAAAAGTCTGCACCATCAGTCAAATCCTACTCTTGTGGGTTGGGGTCAAGCCCTACACTAACCCCGGCACCACCCTGAGTCAAAATTACTGCCACGATGAATGCTATTGGCTTGGGGAGAAGTGAAAAGCTAGAATGTGGAGGTGAGAAGAGAGGTGTGGGGAAAACAGCCGACTTCCTGGGTATTGGGATTCCAGTTTTTGCCGTGCTTTTTCTCACAACTCAAATCTCCTCAGCTTATAGTCTAGAAAAAGAAGGGAATTTTCCAGGGTCAAGTTACTTAGCCAAGTGGTTTCCTTTAGGGTCTGTCTGTCTGGGGCCTGCTATACCTTAAAGTCTATCATGACTGAAGGACAAGGTGGATGCATCGTTAGTCCCCTGCCAACACTCTCAACAGGTCTAGATTGCCTCTCTGTGTCAAAGGTCTTTGCCTGGTTCGTAGAATAAAGTTAAGGAGTGAGGAAGTGTGATATACAGGAGTAGAAGGAGCAGGAACCAGTGTTGCTTTGAACTGTGTCTAAAGCATTATCCTTATACAGAATTAATTATACACTGCCCTCATTCAGAATTACACATTTCCAAGCATACAGCTCTTCCTCCTCATGCCTCGTCCTGAGTATTTTAACCCAATTCCCCTTCTGCCTGCTCCTTGCTATATGTCTGAAGACCGGTTTTCTGATCATTAGACATCTTGATTTGTATTTGAGCTTTTACGTTCCCTGACTTCTATGTAGAATGCACTCCAGATGTATCCCATCTAACATGGGATCTCTATGGCTCAGCTGACCTTTATTGTTTTATAATGCTTGGTCCTCCAAAGAGACCATGTCCTAGTAGAATGACCTAGTGGCGATGTAAACCAGTCACACGATCTCTTCCTAAGTGAAAGTACTTCCTATCGCTCGAATTTGTAGTCATTTATTTAAAATCTGTTTATCCCCAGACACTCTGCCTAGCAACAGCATCTCCCTGACCCTCAGCAACGCAGTGTATGTGAGACTAGGCTTAATGACAGTCAAGAGTTTATGGTGCTTCAGAAACCAGAAGCCTTGAACCAGACCAACAGTTTGTTGCAATGAATATTTGCATGTAAATTTGTTTGAGAAAAAAAAAATATATATATATATATATATGACATGCTGCAGTTTCCAGTAGTACTGTGACAAAGAAGTAAGTAATGGAAAGATAGAAGAGATAGAGGAACTGAGCGATGAAGACGCAGTGGAGAGACAGGGAACAGAAACACCATGGGCAGTGACAGGTGTGAGGGACGGCTGTTGCAGAATAAGGCAGACGGTGATTTGCAGAAGCCTGGAGCTCACACAGATTCAGACCCCAAATATGCTGCCCAGCTGTACAATCACCCTAGTTCTAAGCAGTGACTGGGTGGTCCAAGATGAAAAGCAGTGGATTTTCTGAATCTCTATGATCCATGCTGCCCCTGGACCCATGCTGTGGTCCACTGCCCATGTAGTGTTGAAGCCCAAGGTTCATGTGAATGTGCCATTAGCTCCAGCAGCCAGGGGCCATGTTGATGTCGGTAGAGAGACTTACCACAAAGGGCCATGTGGATATCCATAGTCTGCTGCTGCCTAAAGTCGTGCTGATATCTCTCCTGTGCTGCCACAAAGGGCTATGTTGATGCACCTGAGGCCATATTGATATCCATGGTCCATGCTGCCAGCAAGGGCCATGTCTGGGTCTGTGGTCATCCTGCAACCAGTGGCTGTGTTGATGTCCATAGTCTAGGTTGTCACCAAGGGCTATGATGGGGAGCATGACATATCCTGTGTCTGAGGGTCATGTTGATGTCTGTGGCAGTCTGTACTGCCACCAGAGACCATGCTGAAGTTTGTGACACATGCTGATGATGCCAGAGACCATATTCTGTGCTCCTGCTGATTGCAAAGGTATTGGTGACCACAGACTCACAACTGAGGAGGAGGAACCTAGAAGGTTTCTGTGACAACCCCTATCTCCCCATACCCTCTCACAGAAAAGTAACAGCCTAGACAGAAAGCCATTGAGGAGAACTCTTAAAAATTGTGAAAAGTGTGCCTTACTACTTGACATTTGTGGCAGTCAGGAGACTTGGCCCGGGGTCATGAGAGAAGAGAATGGGCCCTGGCCCTCTCACTCAGAAGAATGGGCCCTGCACCTTGCCTAGGCAGACAGTCAAGCTGGCCCTGGTGGCTGGAGCGTGGGAGATCTGGCCCTGCCACTTATCTGTCCTGAGGTAGTGTGGTCATGGGAGTTATGCCCTTTCCTTCCCCTTGTGACCTATAGTAATCAGAAGAGCTGGCCCCGAGGTCATCAGAGGAGAGCTGTCCCTCCCCCTTACAGCTGCAGCACTAAGGAAAGTAAGCCCTGAACCTTGCCTGGGCAACACGGTGGAACTGGCACTGGTGGCAAAAGCACCAGTGAGACAGCCCTAAGGGTATGAGATCAAGGAAAGCTGGCCCATACCCTCAAAGGGAGAGTGGGCCTGGCACTCTGACTGGGCAATACAGTGGGGTTGACTGGGTCTGCTGGCATGAGTACAGATGAGCTGGCCCCAAGGGCATGAGAGCAGGAAAGTTGATCTTGCCCCTTGCTCACTGTGACACTGAGTGAGTCAGTGTCGGTGGGCTTGCCCTCGTGATGCAGACACAGCAGAGCTGCTGGACTGACCATCTCAGCTACCACCCAGGCCCAGAGCCAGGGCTATGGTTGTCCCACCCCAACATCTACCTCATCTATGAACAGCTGGAGCATGTGGCCTGCCCTGATGCTCCAAAGCTGCAGGATCTCCATGATACAAGGCAACAGCAGGCTGACTGGGAGGACTCCCAGGGAGGATTCAGTATTGACGGTGTGACAGAAGCCAGAGGCCTCAAGCCAGACCAATGACTCATTGCAGTGAACTTATGCAAGTAAAGATCTATGGACAAAAGGGTGTATCGAAGCACACACGGTGACACACTGCAGCTTCCATTATGAGATGTTTTCTGTTCCGTTTTGTTTTGTTTTGTTTTTTGTTTGTATTTCCTTCTGGGGAGAGGGAAGTGGCAAGGATGGAGATTGGATATGAAGGAACGGGGAGATGAGTGGGATTGAGGTGCAGGATGTAAAACTCACAAAGAATCAATAAAAAAAGCTTTTCAAACTTGTGGTAAGGCTGTTCTCCATGACTGACCGCTTCTGGTGCAGGTTCAGTGGGGAAGGATGCAGTTTTCCTTAAGGGGTGGCCACGGGGAGTTTGACCATACTCCAGTGAGTATATGGTAACACAGTTGGACTTGGTTTTCTTCCTCCACCTCCTCCTCTTCATCCTCTTTGCTTGTGGGGGGAGGGGGAGTCACACTGGTGGAGGGCAAACTTGGGAGGATTTGGGAGTGTGCTCCATGTGGATGATGTGAAATCCCCAAGTAATTCATAAAAAATAAATTAATTATAAGAAAAAATTAAATCTGTTCAGCACGCCTTGGGGTTGCCCTATGAGCCAAGACTTTGATCAGACACAGCCTGGGGAAGCTGGGTGAGCCGTACTAACCTAGTAAAGTTCTCAGAAAAGATGTCATTACTCCTGTTCTATTATAAGTGGATAAACTGTGCTGAGCAAGAAGTATAAACTGCTCGCAGCTTCAGTGCTGTAGAAAGATGATTCCAGACAGAATATTTGTTTTATTAATTATTTTATTACTTTACATTCCAACCACGTTTCCTCTCACTCCTCTCCTCCCAGTTCCTACCCCAACCCCCATCCTTTTCTCTTCAGAGAAGGGAGGCAGCCCATGGATATCAGCCCACCTTGGTATATCAAGTTGTAGTAGGACCAAGTGCATCCTCTCCTCTTGAGGCTACACAGGGCAGACCCCTTCACAGTGGATACCCTAAATTGTATAAAAATAGTTATCCACATATGGTAAGAAATAAAGACAGGAAAGATAAAGGGTGGGTAAAAGAGACAAATTTGTTAGGTGTGCAAAGTGTATTTTCATTCAATGGTGGTATTATACCATTTGTTGAAGTCCTATCATGTGCTCAATGACATTATATTCATTCTTTCTACAGCCTTTCTTTTCCTCCAAGTGCTGGGAAATATTGTTGTCATCATATCTGTGATGAAAACATACTCAGGACATTCTGCACAAAGGTGCCCATGACAAGTAGGAAACCCAGGTCTTCTTAACCTAGCTCTGCTGGACCAAAGACATGCTAGAAAGCATGAAAGCTTAGAAAGATGATTTTTTTAAATTATCATCACTTCTTAAGGACCCATTTTAAGCAGCTCCTTGAATATTTTTATGTTATGGGCAATGTTAAATATCCTCATAGTGGTACCTCTTAATTTTCTTCATAATGATCCTAAAAAAACTGCCACAAAGAATACTTCCCCTAGAAGCCCTTGGTCCTGCCAAGGTTGTACCCCCACTGTAGGGGATTGTTTGGGGGGTGGTAATTGGGGGTGGATGGGAATGGGAACACCAATATAGACGGGGAGGGGGAAGGGCTAAGGGGCTGATGGACAGGAAACTGGTAAAGGGAATAACATTTGAAATGTAAATAAGAAATACCCAATTTAATAAAAATGGAAGAAAAAAATAAGCCACTGGGGAGTGGTAGCCCAACAATCACAAAAAAATAAGAAAGAAAGAAAGAAAGAAAGAAAGAAAGAAAGAAAGAAAGAAAGAAGGAAAAAAAGAAAAAAGAAAAAAGGAATAAATAAATAATACTTCCCCTAAAGAATTGATGGCCCATGCACTTAATTCCAGCACTCAGGAAACAGAGGCATGCAGATCTCTGTGAGTTTGAGGCCATCCTGATCTACAGAGCAAGTTCCTGGGCAGCCCAGGGCTACACATAGAAACACTGTCTTGAAAAAGAAGGAGTAGGAGGAGGGGGAGAAGGAAAAGTTCATGTGTAGAACAAAGATTCAGATAGTTTAAAGTATACAATGAAAAGTATTAATAATAATAATGATAATGATAATAATAATAATAATAATAATAATAATAATAATAATAATAATAGGGGTTGGGGATTTAGCTCAGTGGTAGAGCGCTTGCAAGGCCCTGGGTTTGGTCCCCAGCTCCGAAAAAAAGAAAAAAGAAAAAAAATAATAATAATAGACATTACTTTTTGGTCCCTTTCTGAACTTCAACAAGAAGAGGAGACTATGAACACATTGACTAGGACCTTTGCTGGCAGAAAGAATCAGGAGAAGTGACTGAGAGGACCAAAGCCTACATGTGAGCCTTAGTTGGCTCCTGTCCTTCCCACAAACACACAGAGAGGGATTGAAACTCAACCAGCTTGGCACAAGAACCCTACGGGTGCCATAGTAGCATACATACCTTGGTAGGAACAAATAGCTCTCCATTTGGATTTAACACCCTCTCAACAAGAGGACAACCATGCCCGGGACTGGAAACCTAGCTAATTAGTCAGTGGAGCCATTGTTTTTAAAGAAGAATCTACAGTCACTAGTTTACTAAAGCATCATAATCTCTAACAATCTATATAGTAATAGACAATAAACAATCTATAAAATAAATCTGTCCTTATACCCATAGATAAGTGTAGTCTCCAACCCATCAATGAAACTTCTTGCAACAGAGACCACTACAGAAAACTACAACCCACTAACATGTAGAGCTGTGACACTCAGTCCCAGTGGATACATCTACAAAACGTTCCACCTAAGGCTCAGGTAACATGCAGGGAGAGTGGGCAGAAAGATTGCAAGAGCCACAGAATTGGGGGTTTTACTGTGAGACTGTATCTTCTAGCAATATCACATGCTATGAAGCCTCACCAACATGACTTCCCAAACATGAGCTGATCAAACATGACATCAATAGACATGTCAAACTAGGTGGAAAAGCCCATGTGGCCTCAACCCTCCACAAAGAACTGTGGACAACTAAAGAAGACTGGGAATGGGAGAGGTGGCCTTCCCCAGGGAAGAGAACAACCAATCTCATATCAATTGGTTGTCTGTCAAATGATCAGCCCTGAATGCATACAGGCAGGTAGTATTACATGGACTGGACAGGTTATACTTAAGAATATACTTAAGCATATATGCATACAATAACAATTGGTTAGAGAAAAAGGAGGCTGTGAACTTGAAGGAGAGTGGGGAGAGGTATGTGGAAGTATTGGAGGGAAGAAAGGGAAGCAAGGAAAGTTGTAATTAAATTATAATCTTTTTTTCTTTTAATTTTTAAAGCAAGATATTGAAACTCAGCATGGTGGTAAGGCCCGAAATTCTTATACCTGATACTGAGGCAGGAGGATTTGGAAGTGGGGACTAGCCTTGGACTGTATAGTGAGATCTTCTTCTCTCAAAATAGAAACTAACATAAACAATAACCCTAAAAGACATTGACTCCAGACTGGACACTAGATGATATCAGTCAGTGAGTAAAAATGGATTTTACTTCCCAGAGTGTAAAATGTTTCTAGTAATACATACGTCTTTAATATTCAGTGGTTTTGTTTTCATCTGTCTGTGTTTGGTATCCATGGATGTATGTGTAGTCATAATCATGTGTTTGTAGAATGAATGTATAGGGTATATGTGCCTGTGTGTGCACATGTCTATAGAGACCTGTGGCTAATATTGGGAGTCTCCCAAGATTTCTCTCCTAACCTCTTTATTTAGGCAGTGTCTCTCAATATAATCGAGAGCTCACTGGCAGGGTTAGTTGTTCTGGTTCATTTGTTGTCAACTTGATACAAACTAAGCCATTTAGAAAAAGGAACCTCAATTGAGATAATACCTCAATCAACTTTCCTGTAGACAAGTCTGTAAGGGACATTTTATTAATTACTTATTAATATTGGAAGGCCCAGCTCACTAAGGTACGGCCCCTGGTGGTCCTGGGTCATGTAAGAAAGCAGGTTGAATAAACCATGGGGAACGAGCCAGTAAACAGCGCTCCTCCATGGCTTCTGCTTCAGTTCCTCTCTCCAGCTTCCTACCTTGCTTTTGTTCCTGCACAAGCTTCTCTCACTGATGAAATGTAATCTAGACTTGTAAGATCAAAGAAATCCTTTACTCCTCAAGTTGCTTTTGGTCACAGGGTTTTATCACAGCAATAAAAACCTAACTAAGACACTACTGTCTTGCTAACCAATCAGCTCTGGTAATTCTCTGCCTCCCATGGATAGAATTACAAATGGGTTGCCATGCCTACCCAGCATTTACAAGGATTCTGGGGATTTTAACTCCAGGTCTCACATTTGGATGACAAGAGTTTTAACCTCTGACCCATCTCCCATTCTCAAATGTATTGTTCTCTCTCTCTCTCTCTCTCTCTCTCTCTCTCTCTCTCTCTCTCTCTCTCTCTGTGTGTGTGTGTGTGTGTGTGTGTGTGTGTGTGTGTGTGTTTTCTCTGCCCCCCCACCTTTTCTCTCTCCCCATCTACACTTCCCTGACCTAATCCTGTGAGAACACTGACCCCCCCCAATAAACTTGCATTTATACACTTTTTCATTTTGCTTGAATTGGCTTATATTTTGTTGGCAGAAATAACCTATCAGTGTTCAGCCTGCAGTGACATCTTCTCAATGGAGGAAATAAAATACCTGCATTCCCTCTAGAAATCTGGGAATGGATGTTGTGGCTGACCAGATGACCTTTGTGCCATCTATAGAGGAAGACCTCGTCCAAACCCTCCAGAATATTTCTGCCAGACTCTACCTCTCTAGACCTTCATCTTTATCTTTCTGTTAATAGAACCCATCCTGAAGAAATACATACTTTATGGCTTGCTGACCTCCACACCCTCTCAGCTGGAGACCATACTAGATTCTAGGCCTTTGAGCTATAGAACCCATCGTCATGGTCACAAAACCTACCTTCATGTACAAAGGAGTTTATATGAAGTCACGCTTTAAGCTCTGTTGTGCACCTGAAATTAGAATGATTGTTGCCTGAAAACTTCCCCCCAAATTGTCCAATATTTAAACATTCCCACCATAGACAGACTGACATCAGACTCCAGAGTTTGATCCAGTCTAAGTCAAACGGAATCGAGTTTTTATTCTCACCTCTTCACAAATCATTTTGCTGTCCATTGTACACCTGCAGAGACCCCTACCACAGGGGATGGTGAGGAGGCCAGAGCAGATGGCTTAGGATCCAATCAAGCCTCCGTGAAAGCATGATGCAGTTCATTCCTGTGTTGCCATTCTACAGGCAACAGGTTGCCAGGGTTCTACAGCTTTGATAGATGCAATATCCAAGAACCAAAGTTGAGCGTGTTCTCTGGAAATTCTTTACCTGAAGGGTAGAATCACAAACTAAGAATATGCTTTTTAAATTTTCTAAACGTGTGACAACCTCAACCTTAGACAAGCTCCCAAGATTTCATCCATGACACATTTCTATCCAGAAACCCCCTAACCATTACAGCAATTTGCTTATGAATTTGAAATTGCTCTCAGAATGTGAGAATGAGGATGAAAGGGGGATGGAAGGAGAGGTAATCATTTAACTGAACAAGGCCATACCCCCTAATCAAGCTGCACTGGAAGGTCTCCAACTGCCAAAGCTTCAGGTCATATGCAAAGCGGCCTTTCCACTGGAGGTAGGAAGGGTCTCCTTCTCTGTTAGGAAAGTGTATTCAGACAGATTCCCCAAGCCAGATGTAAAGCTCTTGCATCCAGGGTCCTTGAACAACTCTTCAGTGAATATGACTAGTATTCTGGAAACTCTGCAACATAAAGCAATAATAATAACAATGTTGGGATTATGTTTTGGCTGAATCCATGGCTCACTGTTGTAGGCTTGGGCCAGTCAGGTGACCTACGTACACCCTGGTAAGTCAAACCATCTGGAAAACTAAATTGGCAGCAAGGGCTGCTCTGGAGAACCCCGGGGAACAGCTGTGCTGGACTTCCTATCTTCTTCCTAATCGAGTGGAAGCTGCATGGGGAGAAGAGGGTGGCAAGATGTTCTGAGCATTCAAGAGCATCTTCAAGCAGAGAAAGAGCAGCCATGATCAGTTTGAGTGTTTGCAGCACAGAGTGTGAAGAGATCCCAAGGCACCACAGGGGTTCAGAGATCTGGAAATGCCGCTGGAGCACACTTGATCTCCTTTACACAGCTTAAGCCTTGACCTAAAGTCATCAAGGGGAAGACCCTTGAACATTGAGCTCTTCAGGGTTTCACTGTTGCCTCAATTATAAATTGCAAACTCCCTCTTCTGTATTTTATTTTGGCCCATGCCTTCATTATTCCCTACCACCTAATATGTGAGGTTTGTGTATTCTGCCCCTTCCTCTGGCTTGTGTACCCCTTTATATCTAAAATTAGGTCTTACAGTAACTCATTAGAAGCTATATCCTCAGAGTCAGAGGCAATCCCAATTTGTTTCCTCTAGGCTTGAAAGCTGAGAGGATTCATGGTGAGCTTAGTGAACAATTTAGTTCAGAAATCTTTAAACAAGCCGAGCGATGTAGTGACAATTTTGGTTTCTTTAAAAAGCACAGAAATCTTATAAGAATATCTTGTCATTTTAATCCCAGAAGTGGGATATGGGATGCTTTAGATTGTCCAGAGCAGTGGACTGTGATTTGCCTAGTGCTCTAGCAGAGGCATGGTTTTGCCAGCTACAGATAGTTTCTCTGATTATGTTTGGAATTCTGGGAACTTTTTAGAGAGTATATAAATGCTATGATCCTGAGGGGGGGTTGGGTGGTTGGTTGGTTAGTGTTGTTGGACATTGGTCACTGTTGGTCACAGTTTATTAACTAGTCACGCACAAGGAATAGCAAGAAGAAATTAGATATTCTAACAACAAAGATCAAACTTTCTCCATGGAACTTGACACCCCTAATCAGCAGGAAGTAGTCTAACAACATTATAGCCCCAACTCCTGACTTTATTTGGGATCTCTTTCCTTTCCTCTCTATCCTTTTTCTCTCTCTTATCTAGTGTTAGGGGGTTGAAAGGGTGGAAGAAAAAAGGTGGAGAAGGGTAGAAAAAAGAACCCACAAGGTAACTAAGTCCAGCCACAGAGTGCATTCCCCAAGTGCTCTCACAGTAGCAGGGTAAGGTTGTAAGACACTCTTGACATCTTAGCTGCAAATCTACAGAGCCTTACTCTCACACCTGGCTGGGTCTCTAAGGTGAAAGTGAACTTCTTCAGCTTTGTTTTTGTCTCCAGCTAGCAAGCTCCCGTCCTCCTCCAGCAGAATGTTCATAATACTGAAACTTGGCTTATGGTTCCCTAATTCCTTCTCATTATGTGTAGGAACTCCAGCTTCCACCAAGGCTTTTGATCTATCCAAGTGCACATTTTCTGTCCTGCCTCCCTAACCTAATTCCTTCATGCCAGTTACACAGTCTCTCTCTCTCTCTCTCTCTCTCTCTCTCTCTCTCTCTCTCTCTCTCTCTCTCTCTCTCTGTGTGTGTGTGTGTGTGTGTGTGTGTGTGTGTGTGTGTGTGTCTGTGTGTGTGTGATAACCTGAAGTTCTGTTCTTTGTTCTTCCCTACCTGAGACATCTTTCTCAATTTGCCAGGAACTGCTGGCTCATGTAGCTGGTGTCAAACACCAACACCTTCTAAAATTCTGCTCTATTTGCAGCTCCCCTTTACCCACAGAACATCTTCCTTACAACTTGTGCAAACCCTATGATGTTGTGCTACATTATTTTTGATTGCTTAAATATTCTTCTTCTCCGTTAAAAGAGGAAGGGCCTCAGTGGCAGGAATATATCCATGCCTTGTTCAGGGATGTATGTCTGTGTACAACATCTATGGCTAATGAACATATTTAAATTTGATTGTTGACTTTCTCTGGTTTAGCAGGGTATGTGTATTTTTAATTTCCATTGTCTGTATGGATCATTTTTATATACCAAGCAAGTAATGAACTGCAGTTCTAAAGCTAAAGTTTAACCATCTATCTGAGGTTCCATCCAGTCTGACATTCTGTCATTCTCTGACTTCCAAATAGAAAGTTAAGATTAACAGTCTAGATTTCTTCAGAAAAAGGCTAAATTAAGCAAGTCCTTAAGATCGCCATGATGTGTTGTTTGAAAAAGCAATAGGGAGAAGGAAAGGCAGGGGTAAGGCAGGGCACAACAAAGCAGAGAAGACAGAAAGCCCAGGAAACAGCAGTCCAGGGGAAATATGGACCTAAGGGGAATGTGGATTCGACCACTGACACCTTTCCAATGTCTCCAAAGATGTTAGGGCTTCCTGGTGACTACTGAAGATCCCCCAACGACTCTCATCTGGGTAGGAGCTAATGTTCCGTGCTTGCGCCTCACCTACATGCCAGGCTCTCCACTGAGAATTGGCTCATTTGGGCTCTCTTGGAGCATGAGGTAATACTATTAGGATTTCATGAACCATACAAGTATCTACAAGACTCTTCAGGGCTCCATTCTTCATGCCTGGGAGTATACACATTGCAACATGTTCTGAAAAGTTGGCCTTTGTTTCGAGATAAATAGCTGCTGAGCAGAGAAACACTTCTAAACATTAATTTTCTTTATGCTTAGAAGCAAAAACAATCTAGTAATAAATGGGTGAACTTTACTCTTCAAATGAAAAACACGAAATAAGGATTTGCTCTCCTCCGGGCTTGGAGCTAAGGCTTAGGAAGAATTAGCAAGAATAACAAAGTCATTGCTACTCAGTGTTTGTCACAGTTAATAATAGCAATGTGTGGTCAGAAGAGCAGGCATTAACACAAAAATGGCAGTAGAGATTTCAGGGGACAGGGGGACTTTGTCTTTCTAGATCCCCAAACCTCTCTTATTCCCAGATGATTCCCGCCAGGTTGACCCTGCCACCCCCTGCCATTTAAATTACTGAAGCATCATCTTTCCCTGCTCTGTGAGCATGAACATTTTGGCTATGCAGCTCAGGACTACGATTGCTCCTTAAACAATGATTCTAAGTGTGAGGGATTGTGTGTTCTTTTAACCAGCCATACATCAGCCCCGGTACCTAACCAGCCTGGGACAGAGGAGGTTCTTGGGAAATGCTGAAGAAGGTCAGACTATATGGTCTTCATTATGAATCTGCTTCCTTTTCTTTACTTCCAAGATAAGAAGGAAACCCAATATCCCAGAGTGGGAGGGGTCTTCAAAATACCTGTACAATGTTATTTTCCATTTGACTGTGAAAAAGAATAAACTCCCATGACATGTAAGAAATGGAGTGGACTTGCTCACATGGCCCAAGGCTTGGCAAACCCCACTATTGGTGATGGAACAATTCACAAAATACCCATCTTACTTGGCAACCAGGTGGAAAGGAGATTATGTCACCTTAGTCACTTGATCACAGTATCAGGCTGGCTTGAGCCAGTTCTGACTCATTGGTCTTCTCTAAAGATCATATCACTTAGAGCCCACCCACTTGCTCTGTTTTTGGAGCAAGTGCCCAATTATCACCTTAACCTACACCAAGTGTTCCAGGTTCATCATCCATAAGCCATCCTTAGGTCTGATGCACAAAACACCTCCCTACGTCTTTGCATTTCTGTCCTATGTCTTCTATAACAAAGTACCACAAATTGGATGTCTCAAATAGGAGAAATGTGTTGCCTCACAGTACCAAAAAGTTGGATCCAAAATAAATATGGGAGCAAGACTGGCTTCTTTTCAAGTTGAGAGCTGAGTTCTGGTCCAGAACTTTCTTATTGGTATCTTATCATCCCTCTGTTTAAGTTTCCACTTTTTATAAAGACACCAGTCAGAGTAGATTAGAGTCAAGCTAATGATTACTTCATCTTGACTACCTCTGTAAGGCCATCACATCCAAATAGAGTCCTCTTCTGAAGCACCTGAAGATGGAGCCCCAACATATTAGGAGTAAAAGGGACAAGCTTCACGCAGTAACAGTTCTTTAGTATAGCAATTAGAAATGCTCTTAGTAGGAGTAGGGCAGACTTTATAATGATCATTGTAAAATAATTACCACAGTGCTAATTTAAAAATCAACCTATAAACAAATTGGCTCATTGTAGAAATAATCAACTTCTTCAGATTCAAGTCTTCAATGAGAGAGAGAGAGAGAGAGAGAGAGAGAGAGAGAGAGAGAGAGAGAATTTCAGTCCTAAGTACATAATTGCTCACCAAAAGCCCAATCCCACCTGCTACACCATTACTGATGGATTGAGGACCGTAATAACTAACCAGTATAAAGTATACACTGTGCACAGTTTGGACACATTTGGGTGTGTTCTCTTGGGGGAAGTACTACAGAGCTGATCGCCTCTCAGAGAAGACTAAAGTATACTGAAAAAAGTGAAACTAGATAAGCAAAAACCAAAAAAAAAAAGTAAATTCTTTCTTTTTTTAATTTGTTATTTTGTTTATTTACATTTCAAATGTCCCCTTCCCAGTTTCCCCTCCAAACTCCCCATCCCACCCCCTCCCCTGCCTCTACAAGGGTGATCCCCCACCCACCCACTCACTCCCTCCCTACTGCCCTAGCATTCCCCTACACTGGGGCATCAAGCCTTCACAGAATCAAGGGCTTCCCCTCCCATTGACAAGGGCATCCTCTGCTACATATACAGCTGTAGCCATGGGTCCCTCCGTGTGTATTCTTTGGTTGATGGTTTAGTCCTTGGGAGCTCTGGGGGTTCTAGTAGGCTGATATTGTTCTTTCCATGGTGTTGCAAACCCCTTCAGTCCTTCCCCTAACTCCTCCATTGGGGTCCCCATGCTCAGTCCGATGGGAGCAGAATATTTCTTTTAAAGTAACTAATGACAAAGAGATAGAACAATGTTTTTAATGTGTTACCATTGGGTTACATTCAGTTACATTTGCTGGTGACGCAGTGGAAGGGTCCTTGATGTCAGCTGAAGCTGGCAGTATTGGAAAGTTTGGCTCCTCCCCGCAAAATCCTGATTTCTTGAGAGGTCAGACAAAGTTTGATTTCATTTTGTCATTAAAGAGCTTCAGCAGGAGTGACTTCATTTTAGTTCCTAGTCTGTACAGGAACTTGGTCCAAAACGATGTCCTTTTGTGATCTTTGTTGAGCAAATGCATAATGTGTGGCAGGAGGAGACACTAACTGATTGACAACACTTCTCCTATAAGCCATCCTTCAATCTCCAAAATGGAATTTGTTCTATTGTGGTTTTATTTCGTTGACGGTTGGTTGCATTTTGAAATAGTATTTGGTGTGCACCACCATGCTTGCTTTTAGGTGGTGCTAGGGCTCAAACCCAGGGCTTGGTGCACATTAGGCAAGCAGTCTAGCAACTGAGCTGCATCAGTCCTCAGTTCCCACAAGGTGTTTTTCAAGTGATCAGAACTAGCATATCTTAATCAAGCAGCCTTCCCTCGACAAAAAGACTGTTTCCTAATCGAAATAAATCCTAAAATGAGCTACAAAGTGTCCCCAGCATTGTAAAGTTCCAGGTGTTAAGAAAATGATAGGTGCTAATTTATTTTTTTCTTGATTTATTTTTGAAAGCAGGATGAGAGAGGCACAAACGAAAACAAGTGTGCCCTAAGTGCAGAGCGTTCTTGTAGATGGGTCATACGAAGTACACTTTGAAATTTCAAAGGCTCCTTCCAGAAATTCAAAGTGTTCTCTTTATGTTAAACCAACAATTGTGAAACACGTCTAATTTTAAAAAGAGATTTGGGGCGTCTAAGAGAGATGGTAAAATTTCACACTGCTGTATAAATGCAGAAACGCTTCCACAGTGATAATTTGCTATGACAAGACAAGGCTTTCCAGAAATTTTCATGTAAAAGCCGTCAGGGTTTTCGAAAATTTGCATTTCTATTTTGAGACCAGGAAAGATGTTTTTGTCAAAACTTCCAAGTACTGTAAGGCAGGTTCAAGTTCAGGTGACGAGGCAGTTGGAGGAGCAGGAAGATTTGTCCCTATCTGAACAAGTGTTTCACACCTACCTTAGAAAACCATCTGGAAGGCAACATTGGAATCTTCTATGAGCTCTGTGGAATTGCAGATCTGGCCTCAAAAGACACCGGTTTGGCTCAAAGTGTACATGGGTCTATAGTGTCAGGCTGTACAGAAAACCTGCACTGTTTAGTGATGTGAGGACTAGAGGACCCCTATCATCCTGAGCCCAGCTCCATCACTGAATAGAAACAGGCCTACGAGGAAGCCTTCATCCCATGTTCACGGGACCCAAGTCTCATACCACACTGAGATGTGATGTATGTTTCATGATTCAGAAAAAGGAATTGACCTAAAATTCCTGTCTCGTGTGGTTGAGTGTCAGGTCAATGTCTCTGGAATAAAGAGCCATTATGGCACACACACACACACACACACACACACACACACACACACACACAAGAAATAATGACTCTACCTTTCCCTGCTCAAGTCAAGGCAAGACCATCCCACTATTATTTCCTTTTTATTGCCCATGTCTAAAAGAAACCAGTTAGCTAAACAGAGCCAGCAGGGCGAAGTACATTTTAAAGTCTACACGCCATAAAAACCCTTCACCTTCTGCTATGACATCCAGGAGAGGAAACCAATGTCAAGAGGGATTGAGCCCCAGATGCTCTGGAACACGAGCTGACAGTCCATTCCCCAGCTCCCTTTTTTTTTTTCTATTGACACCAGTAGGGATTCATTTCATTGTGAAGTCACCAGAATTGTCTTCTCAAGAAGAAAAGATGCAGTCAATAGGGAGAAAGGTTTCCCACTCAGAAATGCTCACACTGCTCCAGCCCGTGACCTTAAAGGTATGTCATCGGAAGGTTTGCCAGAACACGCCCCACGATGACATGATTTCAGAGGGGTTTTTTTTTAAATCCACCATCCCCTGATCTGAGAACAGTGGAACTGAGAGTTTGCCCATGGATAGAAGTCTAACCTGCGGATATCTTTTCAGGCCACGAATATTGCATGGACTTCAGAGGGCTGATTCTAACTCCATATCTGGTAACTTACTGGGAGTTTTAGGCCACACCGTTCTTTCTGTACATCTAGTATCAGATCACAGGGAGGAAATGTAATAAACAGTAAGTGTAAACCAGATCAATATCATGAGAAATATTCTAGTTTGCATGTGAAATGCTCCCACCTTGCAGGCCAGTGTGTTTGAGAATAGGTGGTCCCTATCTGGTAGCACTATTATGGGGGACCGCAGAACCTTTCAGAGATGGATCCTAGCTGGATCAGGGGGTTGCTAGGCTATTGGCTCAGTCTTCCTACCTTCTTCACTCTTGACCCATAGAGGGGATCCAAGCAGCCTCATGCTTCTGCCAACAAAGCACATACAACTGCTGTCAGCATGCCTGCTCAACCATGATAAAACTGCATCCTAACACCATAAGCCAAAATAAAGCCTCCCTCTCTTAAGTTGCCTCTTAGGTATTTAGTAAAGACAGAGATAAAACTAACTAGTACACACCGTTACGATTGTGCCTTCCCACAATGTTAGCTGTTTACCAAATAATAATAATAATGTTGGATTTCACCAGCGTAAAGTTGTCAGGTATCATTGATTTCCCTTGGCACTGCCGATCACTGGCAAACAGATTGCCCTACTCCTTTCCAATCTTCATGATTTAATTTAAAGTCTCATCACACAAGGATATAAAAGTTACAGAATGGCAAAGAGAGGATTACATGGGCTACAAAGTTAAAGGGGCCCACTGGATGCAGGGATAGAAGAAGAGACAGGTGCCAAGAGAGTCATGGCTGGTAGTTATGGTATACACATATCAAACCCAATCAAGGAATTTTCTTAGCCGTCAAAGCACAGAATTGGTTCAAGGTACAATGGTCCCAGATTAGAGAAAGTTCAGTATGAGGGGGCCAAGTCAGGCTGGAAAACTTTGCTCAGCTGAAGACTTGGGAGGTTGAGCTGGGAGTTTATCACCTATCTATCCTAAGAAGCATAAGCCTGATAAAGGGGCAGTAAGTGCCACTGCAGTCCAGTGCCAGGCGTGCCTTTTTTCACATGACCCACATGTGGCCCATGCATATACAGCCATCCAATTAGACAAGATGGATGAAGCAAAGAAGTGCAGGCCGACAGGAGCCGAATGTAGATCTCTCCCGAGAGACACAGCCAGAATACAGCAAACACAGAGGCGTATGCCAGCAGCAAACCACTAAATTGAGAATAGGACCCCCGTTGAAGGAATCAGAGAAAGAACTGGAAGAGCTTGAAGGGGCTCGAGACCCCATATGTACAACAATGCCAAGCAACCAGAGCTTCCAGGGACTAAGCCACTACCTAAAGACTATACATGGACTGACCCTGGACTCTGACCTCAAAGGTAGCAATGAATATCCTAGTAAGAGCACCAGTGGAAGGGGAAGCCCTGGGTCCTGCTAAGACTGAACCCCCAGTGAACTAGACTGTTGGGGGGAGGGCGACAAGGGGGGGAGGATGGGGAGGGGAACACCCATAAAGAAGGGGAGGGGCGAGGGGGATGTTTGCCCGGAAACTGGGAAAGGGAATAACACTCGAAATGTATATAAGAAATACTCAAGTTAATAAAAAAAAAAAAAAAGGTTGAAACAATCCACATGGCCAAAACCTGATGAATGCATGAAGAAACTGTGGTGCCTTTCCACACTGGGATTATAGCACTCCCTATGGGCCTATAGGGGCCAACAGCTTTCAAGCCACCACAGGTTTTTCAAGCCACCAGAGTCTGGGAAACGTGTGAGGTGGTAGAGAAAGGGTAATAAATGAATACTAAGTTACAGATAGGAACAAGAAGCCCCTGAGGTGCCAAAGCTCACTAATGTGCTACTAACTACTAACAGTAGCATTTAAGGAGCTAGCTAGGCTTAACCTGATAGTAACATTATACAGTATATACATAAACTACAGCCTCATCAATGTGCCTGATTTTGTTTCTGTACATCCGTCAAAACTAAAACTTAACAAACATCCTCACACTATGAATGAGTGTTTCCTTCCCATCCTAAAACCTGCTGGAAGGTTTAAGTCCAGCCCTCCTGCAGCAATAAAGTCAGATTGATCAGCTGTCCAGTGTGGAGCGAAGAGAAAATTGGATGAATGCTGCTGCTGATTAAACCCGGTGCTCACAGACCATGTGGGCTAATCATCCTTTAACATCATTTGCATCTAATTACATCGCAAATCATTCCACTGCAAAGGTGGCGTGCGCTAATCATAAGGCAGTCATCTGAATTCACCGTTCAGACCAATGGACCTTTTCAGTTTTCAATTAAAGATGTAAGAAAGGTAACGACGATACATGAATCTGGCTAAATCAGGAAGTACGTGTTCTCAAGCAATTAACTAGCAGCCCTCTTCCTCAGGAAGTTATCCTGATTTTGGCCAGCTATCACAGTATGGTATCACCAGGATAGGTTGGGTGTTCTGAGATAAAAATCTAACACACAGTGAAGGAATCCCTACAATGACTTGAGAAGCTGTGCCTCAGCCCAGTGGGGGTCAGCCATGAGGGGAAAAGAAAAGTATATTTCTGAACAAAAGGAAGCGCGAACTTTGGGAGTGTGCACAAATCGACCACTCATTGAGAGACAAGATTGACTTCTGTAGAGATGGTTCAAATCACCTACTCCAAGCAAAACAGAAAACTTACTAGAAAAGAATGCATAAGATGTCAGGTAATTCAGATTCTGGTCATTTCTTTCCTGTAGCAGCCGTGTGGTGTTAGGTCACCAATTCGCTTGCTAATGGTTGGGAATGTCCCATTTACCTTGATTGGAATTCTTTTAGCTCCTGAATTTGGGATATTTGTTTTGTTGCCAAATAAAACTGATCTCTGAGCCAAGAGGAGTGTGTCCCTAGCCATTAGCTTTCCTTAGGTGAAGTAGAAAGATGGTGTAGTCTACTGAAAACTAAGTAGGTGAGTCTGCATCTGCTAAAAATCAAATTCTGGAGCCAGACTATCCTGTCTAGCACTTCTGTTATCTCAGATCCTGCACTTGTTTCTGGAAAGTTCTATCCAGGTGATTTTTCTTCATATGTGTTTTAATGCATTTTTACATTAGGTGTTTTGCCTCCATGCATGTCTGTGGCACCACATACATTTCTAGTGCCTGTAGAGACCAGAAGAATGTAGGGAGCCCCATGGAACTGGGGTTGCCGGTGGTTATGAGCTGCCACAGGGGTACTGGGAATCAAATCCAGGTACCCTGAGAAAGAACAGTCAGTGCTCCTAACTGCTGAGCTGTCTCTCCAGTCCTTCCAAATGATTCGGATATACACTGAAAACCAAAAGTAATGTGAACTCTGAAATGTTATGGTCGTTGTTCTTGTTGACTTGATTAGGCACAGAATGCCCTGGTTTGAGTTTATTTCCGGGTATGTATATGACCACAGGGCTGGGTGAGATTTGAATTTGAATAGGTGGTCTGGGTAAGGGCGATCCATCTTCCCCCAGTATTGTCAGATCCCATCCAACCCATTAAGTGCCTGATTAGGAGAAAACACAAGGATTCACCAATCTTGCTTGCTCGCTTGCTTGTGCTTGCTTGCTTCTTTATGGGGACTTAGAGTAGGGATGATCTTTAAGGTACCTACATCCCTAGTATACACTTTTTGTTTCATTTGAGTAGGCTTTCCTGCATATGACCTATTTATGTGAAATGCCACCTACAACTTTTCACATCATCTCATGTCTCATTGGTATCTTACTCTCCACTCAGAATCACGCAGTTTAGTATTGTAGCAAGCCACCAGGTCCGTTTGGACTCTCTGGTGTGTCTCTGTCCCTGAGGCAGGAGCATGAACTGGCTAGAGCTAGTCTCTACTTCAACTTTCCATTCTGCAGTTTTTTACTTAAGGCTTTCTACATCTTACCCTCTACCCTGCTCTCCTGCCTTAGCATTAGGTTGGGCAGAACTGGCCCCCTGCTTCTCAGCCTTATGATTTGGATGGAATTGTTCTTAGGACTCTGGCCTCCCTAGTTCCCCAGTTGTCAGAGAGTGTTAATGCCCAGCTGTTACAATCTCATGAACCAGTTCCTCATAAGAAATCCCCTCTCCTATAAACCTCCTGTCATCTCTCCCCATTTGTTCCTGGTCCTCTTGTGTCAGGCTGGACATCACAAGAGTTAGAGCAGCTCAGGCCAGGGTCTGGATAAAAACAAATTGGTGTTGTTCTTTCCAGTGTGCATGTCCACCTGAAGGAATGCTTACTTTGTCAGTCATAATTATTCTAGTGTTCTTATGGGATAGAATAGCTTTGCTCACTGAGACCATGGGAATCAGAAGTGTCCTAAGGACAATGACGAGGCATCTTTGGAAGCTCAACAATATAACCCTCAGAGTTAAGGTTTCCCAAGGCCTGTGTAACAAGCAAGAAAAGTCACAGCGAATAGCAGTCACTAAATCAAGGTAAATAGCTAACACTGTGAAAGCAAAGAGCGTGAAACCACTGTCTCCCTAGATCGAAAGGGACTGTTTCCCAGGTAAACTTTTATTTGCCCCTTTTTGCAGGACTTACTGCTTGACTTCTAGCCTGGAATTACGAGCCAACTTAACCCCTATTCTTCTAAGTTGATTTTGGTTAGGGTATTAAAGCATAGCAATAGAAATGAAACTTGTAAATGTCCACTAAGGCCTGGTCTTAGGAGACTCTAAGTCACACATGGCAGAAGGGAAAGAGAAACAATCAGGAGCCCCAGAAAGGACTACATGGTCCTCTAGGGCCAGTTCCTATGAAACTGGTGCCTAGAAGCTGCCCCGTCTGTATGCACTCCCTCACCTGAGTGTAGTTGCATCCTAGAGCCAGCCTTAACTGGAGTGTCAGCCCTCCTTTCCCTGGAGATCCCTAGACTCTAAAGACTTTATATCTGTAGGACCCCTGAGTGTGAGTGGCCTCCTCAAACACGGCCTACCCAAGAGACTGTCCGAGCACCTGGCGCAAACAAGAGAGCCATCCGTCCTTCCAAAGTGCCGTCCACTACAGCAGCCTAGTCTGAACTATGAACCGCTCTCCCTCACATTCCCCTTCATTTAGAATTCATTACATCTCTCTTTCTGTGAAAGATAAACCAATAGCTGCCCTTGACAGCTGTTTTCTCCAGGGTCACTCCTTCCAGCCGCCCAGCTAGTCTTTCTTTGGGGATTTGAGCAATGTAATGTTAAGACTATCAATTTCATTCAATCCTTCCAGGGTAGTCTACAGGGACTAAAGATGCAGCCAAGCCAAATGCCGTTAACTGTTTGTGCACTGTGAGCCAATAAGAAGGGAGGCAGGGACAGAAGGGGCAGTTTCAAAGAGAAATTTTTAATCTGCTACTACAAGTAGACAGTAACTGTGCACAGAGAAGAATGAGGTTCAAAAGTAATTGAGCATTGGGATCCACTTGCACAGAGCCGTATTCCAACCCTAAATTCAGTGGGCAACTCAGGAGCAGCACATCTTGAACCCAATGCTCAGCTACTAAAGTACAAAACCATCTCATCTACTAACTACGTGCAAGCCAGGGAGAAAAATCTGCCACAGTGCACTTCAATGAGCTTCGATTGAACAAATTCCTTATGGGTAGAATTGACTGAGCTCAAGACCCACTTGACTGGCAGGAATGTTTTCTATGCCAAGAGCCATTGGCAAGGGGCGGGAAGGGCAAACTCCAGTTTCCTGTGAATTGAGGGAAATTATTGGCTTTTGAATCATGCTCTTAGAACAGCCCCGAAAGACAAACACGATGATCCTCATTTCTTTTGAATGAATAAACGGGTTACTGGTGCTGCAGCCATCTGCCAGAGGCAGTGCACCTCAGGACTGAAGAAGCTAGGATTAGAGTACAGTGTATTAGAATACACTATGTCCTAAGAACCAGTGGTTCTTAGTAAGAGCCTTTTCTCTCCAGGTGACTTTGGAGATCTCCAAAGTTATTTTTCCCTTGTCATAACTGAGATGTTGAGACTTGAACCTACTGGGTACAAGCCAGGGATGTCATTAAACATTCTGCAGCATGCAGAATAACCCCACAACAAAAGCTTTTCCAGCCTCACCTGTCAGTGGGGTTGAGATAGGCTAGGGTAGACTGACTCTGAGCTCATGAGTCCAGGAGAGAGAGAAGCAAGCAAAGGGCAGATGAAAAGTACTCAAAACAACTTAAAGTCCCATGTGACGGTTTAACATTCTGGGGTGTTGCCTCTTGGATATGATGAAGGAACATCCAGGGCTCCGTAAGAGAACTGAATAATGTTTTGTCCACTGAAATCTACATGACCCAGTCCTGGGCATGCTGTTAAAATGTCATCCAAAATCCTTTGTGGATCTGAACTTCAAGTGATGTGCTGGTTAGGTTTTAATTTGTCACTTGACACAAACAAGAGTCATCTGAGAAGAAGAAATCTTATTTGAGAAAGGGCCTCTGTCACACTGGCCTGTAAGCATGTCTGTGTTGTTTGTTTATTTTTGATTAATGATTGGTGTGGAAGGGTCCAGCCCACTGTAGGCAGTGCTACCACTGGGCAAGTGATATTCCAAGCATAGGTAAAAGAGCTGAATGTACGCTTGAGGAACAAAACAGTAAGCAGCGCTCCTCTGTGACCTCTGCTTCAGTTCCTGCCTCCAGGCTCCTGCCTTGAATTTCTGCCCTAACTCCATGTCAGTAATAGATTTTGACATATAGATTTTGGTATATAAGTCAAGTAAACCCTTTCCTCCCCAATCTGCTTTTGGGCATAATATTTATCATAGCAATGGAAAGCAAGTGAGCAAAGTACGCCCATTGTTCAGAGAGGAAAAAGGCCCACAAAAAAAATGTGAAATACACTTGAGGAGTACCAAAGTACATTACATCCTCAAAAGCCATCCATGTGTCTCAGGCCTGGAAGCAGGAGGCAGACTGCTGTTCTGCTGTTGCTTTATTCAGGTTCTTGTTTGACATCACAGCATAGCACCCCAGGGTCTGGGAGTTACCAGAGAGGACTTCCACTACTGTTGGAAGAAATGGCTGATTCAAACACGTAAGGAAAAGGCTCACCTGGAAACAGATCAGGCCTGGAGATGTGAACTTCTCACAGACATGTCTGGAAATGAATGGGCCTACTCTGTGTGCGCGTGTGTGTGTGTGTGTGTGTGTGTGTGTGTGTGTGTGTGTGTGTGTGTGTGTAGGCCAGAGGCCAACCTTAGCTGTCATTGCCTACTGATATCCACTTTTTGTTTTGAAACTCTGTCTCCCATTGGCCTGGGACTCAATGATTGGGCCAGCCTGGCTAGCCAATGAACCCCAGGAATTCCCCCTTTTCACTCCTGTTGACAACCCCCAGTGCTGGGATGGTCAACACACGCCAGAGTATCTGGCTTTTTTTAATATGGCATTTGAGGCTAAAACACAGACCTCCCTGTTTGTTTTATTGACTGAGTCACCTCCTTAATCCCTCGGGAATGTATTTCTTGTATTGTGTTTTGGTCACTTCCCTGCCTAAAGCACCCGCAAAGCATTTATGAAAGCCAAAATTCCGACACTCTGGCAGGTGGGGACCCTCCTGAACTGACTGGACACAGCCTACCTAGTGCCTTAAAGGTGCATTCCTCCAACACTGTTCCACGGCTTTAACCTTGCTATGCCTTCCCTCGGGAAGATCCTTCAAGGCCAAACAGCCCAGACTTAGGGCTGTTGGCATATCTTCACCGATTGGAGAGGATTTCAAGGAGGATGTTTTCAATAAGTTGGATATTTAACCACTTGGTCCCCAACTGGTGTCACTGTTTGGGAGGAGTTGGAGAATCTATGAGGTCGAGCCTTGCTGGTGGAAGGATGCCACCAGCAGTGGGACAGGGACACAGGTGAGCACTCACACCCTAGCCTCACTTCCAGTTTGTCCTTCCTGCTTGCTTTGTGATCAAAGGGATCTCGCAGCTTCCTGCTTCTGTTGTCATGGCTACTGTTTGCTGTGATGTCTCCCTGACCAGGGTGGACTGCTAACCTTCCAGGACTGTAACCCAGAGCAAACTCTCTGTTCCCTTGGTTGTGGTGCTTTTGAGTAGCAAAAGAATGTGATAAATATGACACCGCGTCCAGAGGATGTTTTCTCTTCCTGATGCCTCGCTCAGCCTGCCTTCAGGGCCATCCTCAAGCATGGAGCTGCTCCGACTGTTTTGTCTCAGCACTAGTTAGTAGACTGCAGAACCTCTTCACTGAGATGAGAGTGAAGAAAAGACGGTCCTCAGCTATCTTGAGTGCTGACAGGTAGCACATCCCAGCTCAAGGACACCTTAAAGTGAGGTCAAGAGGCTGCGAGTCAGGAGACTTAGTCATCTTATGCCTCCGCTGGGTTGTTTTCCTTATGTTAACCCTGCTTGACCCCACTCTCCTTATCCGTGAAAAGGAAGAATCCAAACAAGAACTATGCGGTAGGGTTATTGCACAGTCAATACAACAATGCTTACCAAGTGATTAATCAACACTGCGCCTGGAGGGAATGCTCTAGTGGAGGAAAATAAACCTATTTCCTTGGTAATATTAAGACTGTGGTCAGAAGCAGGCATTTCCCTGTAGGGAGCAGAAGTAATCATCAGAGAATTACGCTGAAGCTCAAAGAACCTTCATGCAACTGATGAATGAATGAATGAATGAATGAATGAATGGTCGGTACACTATCTCGTATAAGAAAATAATAATGGGGGCTGAGGAGATGGCTCAGTGGGCAAAGTGCTTACCGTACAAGTATGAAGATCCAAGTTCAGATCTTGGGCACCCACATAAAAAATCGGGATATAGCAACAGGGGCCTGCTACCCCAGTGATCAAGATGGGCAGAGAAAAGCAGCTCCCAGGCGTTCACTGGTCAGGCGGTCTCTCCAAATCAGGGAGCCCCAGGCTAGTGAGAAACCCCATTTCAAAAAACAGTGATAGAAGGAACATACTAGGAATTGGCTTCTTGCCTCCACACATGTATGCACAAATGAACATACCTTCATGCAATACGTACATATAACACAGCACACACACACACACACACACACACACACACACACAAACACACACACACGGAAATAAATCAATAAGTAACCATCTGTGGCTTAGCTTCTTGGCCTCAGTGCAAAAACAAAACTCTAACCAAATAAGGTAACAAGATGGACATAAGCCAGAATGGCCCTAGCCCCGAATGCATAGCAGCAACTTGGCATTGGCTCTGCACAGCCTGATGCCCTCTTTCTAGATGGCTCCTGCTCTGTTTAAGAAGAGAGTTTCAGACCCAAGGCCAGGGTATAGCAGCCTTCACTATCATCCACAAGCCACACGGTAGCAGCTGTTGGTACAAATGGGAAGGACCACATACCACATACACCAAAATGAAAGTCTTTTGTCCCGGGGGAGAGCATCTTCTTCATGTATCATTTTGTATTCTGTGTATTATCCTTTCCTCGGGTGGACATCTCTCCTGAAAACAGGATGGGAAGAGATCTTCATCTCCACGAGTGAGGGAATGATGTAAGGCAAAGCTCTCTGATATTGTGGCTGGAGAGTAAGAACTTCTGCTGAAGCCATGCTGCCCACCTCGCTCCCCCTTCCCCCTTCTCTTTCCTCTTTCCACCCTTCCTCTTGGGCACCCCTTTCAGGTCTTTCAGGAATGCCTCATCCCCTTCTCAGGTCTCCATTGCTGGCTTCCCCTTAGTGCTCCAGGGAGGCAGAGAGCTGTAACCAGACCTGGCAGGCGATGGTATCGGTGGCCCCTGGTGACTGGCACTTTGACTAAAAGCCTCCTGTCCCTCCTGCACTGTGATTGAATTTCCCTCTCCCACCCAGCCCACAGCTCCCTCCTTTTTGAGGTAGGAGCAGAGCCAAGGAATACCTGTTGATGATGTAAACCAGACTCTGATCCAAGGTAGGCACTGTCCCTGAGAAGAGCAGGCAGCCTGGTCAGCCCTGGGCTGACGAGGAGCCTTGGTGAGGGAGATCTAAAGGCAACTGCACCTCTTTGGTCACTATGATGACTGGGGTAAGGGAGTAAGATAATACTTGGCATCACCGACAGTCTGGACTATGCCCAAGGAGACCCGGACATCTGGAGTCTGAATGAAGGTAGGCGGCTTAGCAGTGCAGGGTGAGCTCCCTGCCATCTGAGAATGGTATGTAGAGAAGTGGGATTGCCAGAAAATTGAGTTTCATCTCCCACTTTTAAAGACAAAACCCTCAGTCATAGCGAAGGACTTGCCTCCAAATGGGACCAATGAGCAGCCAAGGAACCAGGAAGGGGAAAGGGCAAAAAAACAAGCTGACTTCACACATGAGTCAAAATAAAGTGCATCTGCTGATATCTGTCCCTTCTTGCATCCCCATAAGTCTCCCTGTCCCAATGCAATCCTCACTCAGCCTATAAAGACACTTTGGAAAGGAGCACAGTAGAGCCATTCCACTTCACTGACAATGGCAGCTGGGACACTGTCGTTCAGACTCTAATAGAAAACCTGACATTTCAGAAACCCATGTGGCTTCCTTTGATTTCCTCACAATACTAAGTTTAGAATTTACCCTTCTGTGGGAGAAAAAGAAGGCTCTCATTTGTTGTGGTCATACCATGTGCATGACCTTCTATCACCTCATAGGTGCACACATGACCTACTGGGGGAATTTTGTTTTCATCATTTACCAAAAAGCTCAAATTGGAAACCCAGGGTCAGTCACCATCTCTCTTCCTCGGCTCACATGCAGACAAAGCTAAACCCTCTGCTGGATGTCAGTCATTCCTCTGGTTTGAGTGTGAAATGTCCCCTGGAGTCTCATGGTTTGAACACTTGGTCTTCAGTTGTTAGAACCTTTAGGACATGTACCCTTGCTGAAGGAACTGTGTCACTGGGGACAGGATTTGAGATTTTATTGTTTTATAGCTCTCTTCTCTTCCTCCTCCTCCTCCTCTCCCTCATCTTCCTCCTCCTCCTCTTCCTCTTCTTTTCTTCTTTTTTCTTCCTGTATGCATATGAAGTGTGATCAGCTGGATTCCTGGCTACCAAGGGCCTTCTCCTTCCTGCTGCTGCCGTGCATCCCCAGTCATGACGGACTGCACCCCTCTAAAACTGAATACCAAAATAAGCCCTTTCTTTTTTAACTCGCTTTTTCTCAGGGTATTTTAGCACAGCAACACACAAGTAACAAATACACTTGTGGTGGTTTGAGTAAGAATGGCCCGGGGCTGGAGAGATGGCTCAGCGGTTAAGAGCCCCGACTGCTCTTCCAGAGGTACTGAGCTCAATTCCCAGCAACCACATGGTGGCTCGCAACCATCTGTAAAGAGATCTGATGCCCTCTTCTGGTGTGTCTGAAGACAGCTACAGTGTACTTATATATAATAAATGAATAAATCTTTTTAAAAAAATTTTTTAAAAAGAATGGCCCTCAGCAGCTCATATGTTTGAATGCTGAGTCATCAGAGAGTGGCAATGCTTGAGAAGGATTAGGAGGTGTCACCTTGTTAGAGGAATTGTGTACTGGAGATGGGCTTTGAGGTTTCAAAAGCCCAAGCCATAGAGCCTCTCTCTCTCCCTCCCCCCCCCTCTCTCCCCATCCCCCGCTTCCTGTGGATCCAGATGTAGAACTCCTCAGCTATTCCTCCAGCAACATGTCTACCTGTATGCCGCCATGTTCCCTACCATGACGATAATGGACTAAACCTCTGAAACTGTATGCAAGCCTCAGTTCCCTTATACTATTTGTCTTGATCATGGTGTCAATTCACAGCAATAGAACAGTGACTAAAACTCGTCCATGCTCAACATCTAGTGTCTATTGGTATTTGAAAGCATAGCATTATTGAAACCTGCACCAAGTGACCCAGATAAAGTCAATCTCTCCCCTCTTCTAGATCACGTCTCTGTCATACTCTTGCTAGAGACTCTTTTGAAATGTTTTTGTTTTCTTTAATAGATTATCAGCAGATGATAAGTTCAGTTACACCTCACACCCTCAAGCTTATCCATCTCTCTGTCCAGCACAGAGAGAATGATTAAAACAACATAAATAAATATGGACACCCAGGCTGGCCCAGTGTTACCAGTGTTACCAGTGTTAGGCCCAGCACAATTTCAGCCCTCTACCTTCTACTGGAGATTAGACTCTTCGGTTCATGTAATAACCTCCTGGAAGACCAACTGCAGCTCACCTCCTTGTCTTTGTATAAGCAGTGGAATGGACTGAGGTTCGGCTGTGTTCTGCAGCTGGTGGTACAGTGCAGCAGTAGTGTAGATTAGAAAAGTTTTCATATACGCCCCTAGAAAGGCAATCGATCATCGGTCGTTCTGATTTTCAGGTGAGCTCAATTGCTGTCAGTGTGGCATGGTCATAGACTCTGGGTTTTAGATGGAAAACATAGAATATTGTGTTCCAAGATGCTTTAAGCACTTAACAAATACTGACTTGCCTAAAGTGTACACAGTCCTCTGAAATAGTGAGGTTACTATCATTCCTGTCTCAGAAATTGGGGAAAAATTCAGAGAGCTCGGCTGTGGTATTTTTACTTGGGGGTAAGAAAATCAGGCCTTTCTTTGTAACCTGTTTATTCTTCGTTTACACGTGATCTAAAATTCTCCGCCCTAAATTCACAAAACAAGAAAATGAAAGGAACAGAGAAAAGAGAACATCATATTTTAGCTAATAGCCTCATGTATCAAGATGAGCTAGCTAGATGTATGTCAACCTGACACACGCTGGAGTCATGTGAGAGGAGGGAACCTCAACTGAGAAACTGCCTCCATAAGCTAGAGCTATAGAAAAACGAGTAGGGCATTTTCTTAGTTAGTGGTTGATGTAGAAGGACCCAGCCCATCTCGAGTAGTGCTATCTTAGGGCTGGTGGTCCTGGGTGTTATAAGAGTGCAGACTGAGCAAGCCACAGGAGCAAGCCAGTAAGCAGCATTCCTCCACTGCTTCTCATCAGTTCCTATTTCCATGCTCCTGTCTTGACGTCCCTCAGTGATGGACTACAGACTATAAGATGAAGTAAATCCTTTCCTCTCCAGTTTGCTTTCTGTCATGGTGTTTTATCACAACAGTAGAAATCTTAACCAAGAGAGGGATCTAGCCTCAAGAGAAGTAAACCTCCCCAAAACCTATATAACCACAGGCTAAAAATGCAGAACAATTGGCAGGAGTTGTGAATTTTTAAGGAAAAGACTTTAAAACTTTAGTAGCCTAGAAAAATAATGTTTCCATACAGGACAACGAAAGATGTATATCATGACAGGCTCACGTTAGCAAGAGAATGCCCTTTTGTGTGATGATACAGAAAGCAGCATAAACTCAGAGAACACTTCTGAGGAAGATTTGCATTTCACAACATTAAAGTAAGCCTTGCTTTTAAAGGAGTGAGGTGACATCCCTTCCTGTAGAATAGGTATTTCATCAATGTCTCAATTAACAACATTATCAATGTGCTCATAAAAAAATAGATCTGGACAACCAAAGCTATGCCATGTGAAGAAAGATGTGGTCTTAGATGTCCAGGTAAACAGTGTTGCCTGGCCTGGCCATCAGAGAATTCTGTATCCTGATCAGCCTGACTCATCAACTAAAGCTGTCAAACCCACATTTCATTTTTTTTATTTTTTGGATAGCTGTTGATGTGGCTGAAGAGCCCTGAGACTAGAGGCTAGAGTAGGGGTGACCCTCTTAGAACAGTCTTTGATCCAACAGGAATATGGTGATCTTTACTTTCTCAGACCTAATCTAGGTACAGTGGAGGACAAAATCGATATTATAAATGTTAGCTTTTCCAAGAGAAAAAGTGAAATTAGGTTTCATTTGTGTCAGCATGCATTAACTATACAAAATAATGGTGCTGTCGTTTGAACAGGAATGGCCCCCATGTGATACTTGGTCATCAGGGAGCGGTGCTACTTGACAGAGAGTAGGAGGTGTGGCCTTCTTAGAGGAAGTGTGTCACTGGGGGGCAGGTTTTAGGGTTTCAAATGCTCAAGCCAGCTCTGGTGTTTCTTTCCCTGCTTCCTGAGGATCCAGGTGTAAAACCCTCAGCTCTTTCTCCAGCACTCTGTCTATCTGTGTGCAGCCATGCTCCCTGCCCTAAGGATAATGGACTAAACCTCTGAAACTGTAAGCCAGCCCCAGTTAAATGTTTTCTTTTGTCTGAGTGGCCATGATTGCAACATCTTTTCACAGCAGGTTTTTTTCAAACACTATATTCTGATTATCAGTCCCCTCCCCCAACTCCTCCCACAACCTCCCTACCCCTTCCTACACAAATCCTGTTCTTCCTTGCTTTCTCTCATTAGAAAGCAGACAGGCACCTGATTCCCTTGCTGTTGTGGTCAGTAGGTTTCCAGGGAGAGACTGCCTGGATAATGAGCTTTGATCATCTCCATCCCTTGCTGTGCTCCCCTGTCCTGGTCCCTGCTCCTGCTGCCCTTCTTCCACTCCCAAAGGAGTCCCCCTTTACTTCCCTGTCATTTTGAACATCTTCATTCCATGTATGAGGAAAAAAACTTTTAATACTCTCCTTATTAGCATCATGTCTGCTACCACCCACATTCCTACGAAGGGCAGTTTCACTCTTTATGACTAATGACTCGTCTTTCTCTGGATAGCACAGGAATAAACATGTGAGTGTGGGGAGTTCTGTCACATGATGACTTAGATTTAATTAGGTATATGCTCAGTGTTAGGAATATGGTCACATGATAGCTCCATTCGAGGCTTTTGTGGGAGGGGAACTCCATACTATTTCCACAATCTGTGCTCATTTACGTTCTCATACACCCCATGTAAAGGTTTCTTTCTTCCACATCCTTGTGAACATTTGCTGCTATTTTCTTTAATATTTTTCTCTATTTTGTGTGTGGGTCGCAGGTATTAGTGTGCAGGTTTGCACGCCATGTGTGGGGACGATGCCCATGGGGGCCCATGGGAAGGATCTGCAGATCTAGAGTTACAGGCACTTGTGAGATGCTCTATGTGGGCAGTGGGAACAGAACTTGGTCCCCTGGAAGAGGAGTATGCGCTAACTACTGCGCTGTCACTCCAGCTTCCATTTTCTTACTGATAACAACCCCGACTGGAGTGAGATGCAGCCCTGAAGCATCCTTGGTTTACATATTTCTGATCGCTAAAGCAACTAGGTCAGTAGGGGAGCCCATTTGTGGGGAGACACATACACCCTCATTTAGATCTCAGGACATGGCAGATGTGGCTGAGAGGACGGAGGAGCCAGCTAGAAGCGATGACTCTGTAGGTCTGCTGTAGCAACACTTAGTTGTGGTCACTGAGTCCTTTGTTTTCCCATGGTTAAGTGGCTTCAAGGGGGAAGGGCTGCCTGTTTTCAGGGCACAATGTGAGACTGGACAGATTGAAGGGTATTATCATTTCACACCCACGGGGGTAGGCAATGATATCTGGGAAGCTCCTGTCTTTGGAAACTGGGTTCCTTGTGACTGGGTAGGATTAAGTCCACAATCCATATTGGAACCTGAAATCTCTAAAGGAAGGAGATAGAGCACTATGAGCTCCAACCGTAGGAAGTACGTAGTATACAGCAAAGGAATGAAAACAGACTCCGTAATACTGACATAGAGTGTGCTAAGCATTAATCTTTTGCTTCAATTTCGCAAAACATAACAAAGGGCTCAATTAAAGAATTAAATAAATACAAAACATACGAGGATAATTATCTACCGGCCACACATTACTTATGGAGAATGACTCGAAGCCCTCAATTACCCTAATACTAAGCGGGATTGCCTGGCCAAAGACAAACAGTAAAATTGATGGAAATGGCATGTGTAGCTCAGTGTGTCTTTCAGTGCCTATAAAAGAATAATAGAGATACCGAGTGAGATAATAAGAAAGCAAAACACAGTAGTTTGATTAGTTAGGGGATTTTAAAGAGCTTGTAAAGGAAAATGGCCACCTTATGCAGTGGAGGAAAGTCCTGCCCCTCGGGGAGTGAATCTGGTCCTAGTGTTGCACAGTGTGGTAAACACATATTCCTTTCTATGTATTAAATTTCATTGAAGTTCTTAATAAAAATTCTAATTAGATGACAGAGTTACTGCAAACTGCATGGGCTGCGTGGGGAGGGTTAGCCAGGTCTTGAGGCAGTGTGAGGATGAATTCCTGTCCATCTCACTCAGCTAAGGGATACTCAGGAGCAGCACATTATTTCTGGGTATGCCTGTGAGGGAGTTAGCATAGGATCTGATAGATGAGTGAAGATAATGGTCCTCACCAAGGACACAGGGGACCAGAGAAGCGAGGAGGCGAACAGGCTCTGAATTGGGATAGTCATCGTCTCCTGCCCTTGGACCTGACACTTCTGATTCTCTGGCCTATGAACTTCAGCTGAGACCTCTGCCCCATGGCTCTCCTGACTGAAACTTAGACCAAATCACATCCTTTGCTTTCCTGATTGTCCTGCTCATCCCTGAAAGCTGGTGGGGCAATTCCTATGTGTACCCCATTGTTGCTGTAAAATTATAAAAAATAAAATGCTGTCTTTTACCCCCATTAGATCCAGCACCGCAATGCCCCAAGATATCTGGTAAATATCTTAATCTCAGTCAGCAAAGCGTCTCACCTGCTCTGCTCCATCCCATATCACACTGCCAAAGGCCTCTCTCTGAGTCTGGCAACAATCTCTTTAGCCATCTTGTTCCCAAGGCAGGCTTCACAATGCCAGAAATATATATCCCAATTCCGTGGCAGCCCAGTGTCTCTACCGCCACACACTCTCCCACATGAAAGAACTCACAACACAATAACCTCTGATCCAATTGATAAGATATAATTGACCACCTAAACATAGAAAGCCCTATACACATCCATCCCTTAAGAATATTCATAACAACTTGTAAATAATATCTGCCTCCATGTTCTCTCGGCGACTTCTTCTCCAGTCTCCTCCTCTTCCCTCAAACTTTTCTCCCACCCATCCTTCCTTCTTGTCCAATGACAGTCCTCGTTCTATCTTGTACCTGCCTCACCCTCGTAATGACATCATCCCACACCCCATTACTTGTACTGATTGCTTCAGTGGGATCTTAAATAACTAGGGTTTTACAAAATCTCTACTAAATAGAAGAGAGTGTTTCAGGAAACTCCATGTCCTGAGTCTTGACCCAAGAATGTTCTGAGTTCCATGGAACACTCCCATTTTTGTGGATTTGAGCTCCATTGTAGAATTAGGGCTAACAGCTTACTGTGTCAGGAGTCATGCACCATCATAAAGCTGAGAGACACCTGTTCACTACCCACCACCCCCCTGCCCCAACCACCTTACCATGTGGCCTCCAAGAGTGGGTTACACTCATATTATCACCCCACCATCCTTTGGGTCAATGGGAGACATTGGCAGCTACATACAAGATCCTCGAGTACTTATTTAAGGGAGTGAACTAAAAACTGACATAGTCAAATATATGCATATAAGAGACACAGGGTCCTAAAATGGTTGCCATCTATGTACTGGCCTCTCAGTTTGAAATAATAACTCAGTTGTACTTGAAGTAGACACACACACACACACACACACACACACACACACACATTGTACACACATATGCACACACATGCATGCATATACATGCACACACACACGCATGCATGCACATACATGCACACACACACACACAAATACACATACACAGGAATACTACCTATTCCTTCCTCATCAAATGTAACCATCTTGGTTTCTTCATTTTTTTTATCTACTTAAAATAATAGGTACTCTATTTCTGGGTTTAAGTATTCTCCCAGAGTTAAGACATCTGGTTGCCTGTTCTGTAACTCGTGCTCCAGCATATCACTGTGGAACTGTGCACGCCATCCATATTATTGCAATGGTCATCCAGGTAATGCCAACTTCTATTATTATGTGTGCTACTGTGAATATTCCATGGGCCTCCTGGTGCACGTGTGCAAAACAATATTTACACTTCTCTGTAGTAATTACGAATCGTCCTCCTTTTCCGTGCCTCATAAAGCACTATCTTGTATAGTCAAAGCCTATTAATAGTATCTGTCCATTTATTTTGATACTCTAAACTTTCTTTTCTTATATTCAAATGTTCCTCCTGGGATGACTTTCTTCTCTTTTCTTCTTATACGGGAATGCCCTGGAGTGACACTCCTACTCCACTCCCCGGCCCTAACATTCTACTGTGTGTTTTCCACCACAGATACTTCACATCTGCTAGAACACCGCATGCAGGGAATGGTGCAATGCAGTCCCTTCACATTCTCTGACTTACTACAGTGCAGTACGGGAGAGCCATCCATGCTATTGTATGTAAGTAGTTATTCCCTCTTCCGGTGAGAAGTCCTCTGCTTATCTGTGTTAACATTTTTCTGTTCGCTAGATGATGAATATTTGGGTGTTTTATAAGTACTGGCTATTAGGATAAAACATCTACTTCACTCTGTAAGTACAATTCTTTTCACAAAAGCGTGTGTGTGTGTGTGTGTGTGTGTGTTTTGCATATGCATGTGCACATGTGTGTACACTCATGTACTTTCCAGTGTGGTCATGTGTGTAGGCCAGAGGTTGATGCTGCATGCCTTTCCCCATTGACCGGATTTCTCACTTGCCCTGAAGATCACTGTTTAAACTCTGGATATCCATTCAACAAGTCCCTGGAATGCACCCGTCTCTGCCCCCCAACCCGCTGTCCCTCACCGGGGTTACAGGTGCCCGCCACTACCTATCCTCCAGCTCTTATGTGGGCGCTGAGGATCCTAGCTTGACACTTGGGCAGCAAGCATTTCATATCTGAGATATTTCCTTAGGCCATGTCTTCATTCCTATTAGATGAATTTCTCTAAGCTGTATGTCCCATTTTTACATTTCCATGTATGTAAAATGCATGCAAGACGTATGAGGGTCCTAGTTACTACACACACACACCCTCTCCATCACGCTTCGTCAGGCTTGGGTAGCATACCCATTCTAATGACTCTGCGATGGTGTTGGGGATGGTTTCTTTCCGCCCAGCTTTGCCTCCCTCTTTGGTGACTTGTGTATCCAAAGCATTTGTCCATTCTGCAGTCAGATTGGCTCACTGAGTAGCATTCTTTGTCTATCCCCAGAGGCAAGGGCTTCATTAAATGCTGCTCCTAGTCTAGGGCTTACTCTTCATTTTCTTGACAGTGTCTGCTTTGGAATAAATCTTTTTAACTTCGATGAACTATAATATTTTTTTCCTTTTATAGCTATGTTTCTTATGTTTAAATCTGAACATTGGATGGAGAGATGGCTCAGCAATTTAGAGCACTGACTGCTCTTCCAGATGACCCGGATTCAACTCCGAGCACCCAAGTGGCAGTTCACAACTGTCTGTAAAGATCTGACACCATAGAGCAGACACGCATGCGGGCAAAACACCAATGCACAGTAAATAAAAATAAATAAAATTTAAAAATAAAACTGAACGTTATTACTAAAAGATGATGACGGTGGTGATGGTGACGGTGATGATAGGCATAATTCCACCACCTTGTGGCACGGTGCGTCACTCATCATTATCTCTGCATCTCTCTCTCTTATCCTCCTTCCTCCCCTTTCACTGTTGGGATCCTCTAAGAAGCCATTTGTGCTACTGCTCTCCTCTTTAGTTTTGACGTAGATGCCTAGCAATATCTTACCACTTTTGCTTAGGCGATTTTGAATATCTTTGTTACATTTGCCCTCTTCCAGAGAGTCCAGCTACACGTTTTAGATTGGCTGGGTTTGTCCTGTGCGTCTTTAGCTCCTGCCCTTTGGAGTGGGGTGGCCTCGTTGCTACCTGTGCTGTTCATTTTGAAGTTTCCTAGAGTCATGCGCTCCCACTCCGCTATCTAATCTTCTATCAACCCTATCCAGGAAGTTACTTTTTAAGTTTCATGTCTTTTTTTTAAAAATCTCATTTCCCTTGGCAAGTTCATGTTTTCAGCCACCTGCTAGAATATATGGAGTACGTCCTTGTTCAGTAAACTCACGACTGTCTTCACGTCTGTTTGCTGCGTTCACGTGCTCTTCTATCCATGTATTCAATGGAGTTTATGTTGGGTGTGGTTCATATGCTCCTAATAGTTACACCCCTGGCGATTTTTTTTTTTTTTGGTTGGATGACATTTAGCAAAGCAGTCTAATGATGGGTGTCAACTATATCTTTCTTTAAACGCTATGCGGTTTTATTCTGACTCACAAGTTAGTGGAATCAGATCCTTTTAGGCTTTGTTAGAGAGGGTTCCGAGTACCCTCCGGACTAGCATCCCTCACGAAGCTCAGCAACCAGGGAAGGTGGGACCACAGAAGAGTCTGGGGAGAGGGCCGCCACACTCAGAAAGTCTCTTGAGGGGCTGACACCTATTCTGCCAGTTCTGCCGTGAGATGGTAAGTTTTTATTACCTAAGAGACCTCTCCTCTGCATCGGGTAGTCTCCATGCAGCATTCATCCCCTCTCCACATTCTCCCACAGCTTGCAATTGCCACCACCCTTGGCACCATCTGGAAAGCCATACTCATTTCTTTCTGTAGCCTCGGTGTTGCGTGGGCTTCAAGATATCAGTCGGTTTGGAGAGTCACTTTTCTCTGCTCCCCTGGGGCATGCAGTAGATTCACATGCATTTCTTTCTGCCGATCACCTATTGCCAGTCAACAGACCTTTAGCAGGAACACTTTTACGCTCGGTTACAGAACCAAATGAGTCCCGTTCTTCTTGAGCCCCAGGAAATAGCTCACTGCCTATTTCCGGGAGTGAGGTGTTTTTGTTAAGTGTACACAGATCCTTTATCGCCGGACTGACCGTGAGGCACCAGCTCCCAAGTAATGACACAGAGACCTTTTATTAATTATGAAACCTTTAGGCCTTAGCTTGGGCTCGTTCCCAACTGGCTCTTAACTTAAATTAACCCATTTATTCTAATCTATGTTCTGCCGCATGGCTCATTGCCTCTCCTCAGTTTTGTACATCCGACTTCCTCTGACTCTGGCTCGCAATTCTCCGACACCAGATCCTTTCCCGTTGTCCCTGTCTCTGCCCAGAAGTCTCACCAATCCTCTCTGGCTTTGCTATTGGCCATTCGGTTCTTTATTTAAACCAATCAGAAGGTGATGGAGAATGGATACAAAATATGATACAGGTGCTGAGCAGTTAGAGAAACAAATACCAGAGTCCAGCCTGTACTCAAATCTCTGCTGGCACAGAAATCAGCATTTGGATAACACGAAGACAATCTCTACATCGTGCACATTGTATTTATCATCCTAACAATCCTTTGCTGAGCAGAGCTCCCTGGGGCTCCTTGTGACCATCCGGATTTCTTAATATGACTTATCATCACCGTCGCTATCACTCTGCCCCGTGGGTTCGATCCGCTCGGTTCCCTCATGTCTATTTCTGTCTCTTCAACTCTCCCTCACTAACCTTAGTCAGAGTCCTTCCTCCCTGAGCCGTAGCCTAGCATTTCCTGTTTGATGGGAGGCAACTCGTGTGGGGGCTGTTTGGTTTGTTAACCCGACGAGTAGACTGCTTTCCTTGCCTGCCTGGTGCTCAGCCTCTAGAAGGTGACGTTATATAGACTGTAGATGTAGCTCAGTGGGCAGAGTCCTTGGCTAGCATGCACAAAACCCTGGGTTTGATCCCCAGCAGTACATAAACCAAGAGTGTTCCTGTTTGCCTGTAATCCTAGCACTTGGAAGTTAGGATGATTAGGAGTTCGAGGCCATCTTGTGCTACATAGCAAGTGCAGGCCACCAAGGGCCACAGGAAGCCCTGTTGGCTTTGCTTTATGCGTTTTCTCCAAGTCCTTTCTTAAGGTAAAGTATGAGGATGGGACTGGAGAGATGGCTCAGCAGTTACAAGCACCAGTTGCTCTTCCAGAGGACTAGGGTTTGGTTCCCAGAGCCCTCACGATGGCTCCCAACCATCTGTAACTCCAGTAGTTCCAGGAGATCTAACACCCTCCTCCTGTTGCCACAGGCATCAGATACACACTGTTGTGCTTTCTTGCAGGCACAACATCCATACACATCATTATTTTGTTTTTTTAAAATATAAGAAGGCAGTTTCTGTCCCTCAACTTTGACCAAAACTGGAAGCAGGCTACTTTTAAGTTTTAAATGTCAACTTTTTTTTTTCCTGAAAGGTCTGGCTGGTTTAGGGTTCTTCCTGTTCTCCAGTTTCAGATTGGGCCTTTCTGCTTTGGAATTTAACATTTGTTATCTGAACACTGCAGCATCTGAGCTCTTTAGGGGTCTTGGGTTTCCCTGCCGGCTGGCTTCCACTCAACGTATCTTGTCGTTTTGTTTTGTGGTTTTATTTTTAATGAGCTGCTTATTTTCAGCTGGAACTTGAGTTGAGAACGAGGATCCGTATTCCAGTTGGAACCAGCTTTTGGTCTTGGCAGACACCTGTGGAAATCACCATTCCCTTAAACTAAATTCTCAAATTGAGTTTTATTGACTTCCAGGATGGCAGGTTTGAGGACAGCTGACCCACAAAAGGTTTAGTTTGTGTAAAAAAAAAAAAATTCTCATGCAATAGTCTCACCTCCTCAGTACAGTTCCAAGTTATATTCTAGCTGTCCCCTGAAAGTGAGAAAGCAGGATTGTTTTTCTTTTCTAATTCAACATTCAAATGATGCAGCTCTTCAGAATTCCAGCTGTCCTGTGTCTCCTATCCAAATCTCTTCCTTGTGAGTTAAAATCTGAGACCATGCCACACGAACTTAGCAAATAGGGTCAAGAGCCAGATGATGAAGCAAGTTGTGGCCCAAGCCTCAGCACCAAGAGGCCTCAGGCAGGGGGATCATGAGTTCCAGGCCAGCCTAGGCTATAATATGATAAGATCTTGCTTCCTAGTTAGCATCCTGACCAAAAGCAATTTGGGATAGGAAGGGGTTTGTCCTATACTTCTGTGTCATAGCCCATGACTGAGGGAAACCAAAAACAAGAACCCAAGAGGCTCTTGCCAGAGCCTTACTGATACAGATGAGGATGCTTGCAGCTAACTATCAGACTGAGCACAGGAACCCCAATGGAGGAGTTAGAGAAAAGACTGAAGGAGCTAAAGGGGTTTGCAACCTCATAAGAAGAACAACAATATCAACCAAGCAGACCCCCAGAGCTCTCAGGGACTAAATCACCAACACATGGAGAGACACTTGACTCCTGTGACATATGTAGCAGAGGATGGCATTGTCTGGCATCAATAGGAGGAGAAGGAGAAGCCTTGGTCCTGTGAAGGCTGGATACCCCAATGTAGGAGAATGCCAGGGCAGTGAGGTAGGAGTGTGTGGGTGGGAGGGAGAGCACCTACATAGAGGGAGGGGAAGGGGGAAAGGAGAGGGAGCAACCAGGAATTTGAAATGTAAATACTTAAACTAGCCAATAAAAAAAAAAAGGTGTGCATCACCAAGCCTGACTCAACCTAATTTTTAATTAGAGACCGAAGAAAGTACAACAGCTAATGTAAATGTTCTTGTGAGAACTGTAGAAATCTTAGCATTGTAACAACAGTTTATTGTGAGAGTCTTTTTGTAAGAGTCTGGTACTTAGGAAGCACTCATTAAATTGCCAAATTAATCGGGGTGGGGGGGGGGAGATTCTATGTTTTTAAAAAAAGGGGAAAAAAAGCCAGGTATTTCTGATTTCCTCTCATCTGCCTTCATTCAGGCTTTTTAATATCTTACGTGTGCATTTAGGAGTTTTTAAACAGACACAGCTTGCTATCTCAATCTCAGGAAGCCTAGACTCAGAGTTCATTCTACAAGCAGAAAACACATCCGGGCACATTAATTCTGATTGCCGGGCGCCAGGCAAAGACATCTTAATGAAGTTCCACCTCAGCACCCCAGTCCTTTGTATCTCAGACCACTGCTTTCCCTGGCGTGACCTGAAAGCAAGGAGAAAAGCCTGTTCACCTGGCTTGGCTTCACTCTACAATCTAGCTTCATTTATTTATTCCAATGTTTTAATGGAAGACTCAAACTTGGCGTGTTTCGTTGTTTTTAAGATAGCTAATCACGTTTCTTGGCTCTTGGTATCGGGCATAACAGCTTCATGCTGTTACTGTGCGCTTAGCTTTCACCGAGCCTGTCTGTTCCTGGGCTACACACATTGGTTCACGGATCCATCTGGGAACTCTTTGTGGCACAGCACTGTGTTAGTGACTGAGTTCACCACCTTTTCTCTCAGCAAGCCCCTTCCCTGTTCTCTTCCTGTGTTTGGTTTTTTTTTTTTTCTTTCTGCATCCGTGAACTTTGCAATGGTGTGGTCGTAAACTCACATGTAGTCCTGGGATCTAAGCTGAGAAGTCATGAAAGTAGATGACTGAGTCTAACAAGAGTTAATGTTGGGCTTGATCAGAAGGGAACTATAATTTTAATCTCACAATGATCCCTTAAGGAGTGGTAATTTAAGTCCTGCTTGTGAGATTGCTCTGAGTAGCACGGGTTGTGGGGGGGGTGATCTTTTCATCACAAAACAGTCTCATCTCCAAGACTAAAATGTAGTTTCTGATAGCAGGGTACATTCCAATCTGCACTCCCTGAAACTTCACCGGTGACCCCGCCAGGGCATGCTACAAGTCAGCAGACTAGGAAACAGTTCCTATGCCACCTGTCCCTTTCCTTCTGCGTGGAACCAGCCGGCTTCCCAAGAATGGTTGTTTGGTGAGGAAAGAGACAAGGAGAAGCAAGTTTCTACCCACCTGGCCTCTCGACTGATGGCCTCAGGTTCTGAGATTGGGAGATAACTTCTAGCCAGTGTTTTCTCTGATCAGACAGAACTGGGATCTTCTGAGTTGTCACTGGGATCGCTTGTGTGATCAGTGTGTAGCTTACTGGGTGATCTCTTGCTCCTTCTGTGGCTTTGAAGAACGTGACCCCTGCAGCTTCTCTCCAGTGTGCCCTCAGAATGATCCCCTTTTAACAAGCCCTTGTTATCACATACAGCATCTCTCTTTCGCTCAGAAAATCTCCAAATGTTGTGCTCTAGCAAAGCACCTGCCTTGCCACCGCCCACACTGGGCTAGCCCATTCCTCTCCTTTACTCTAAGGCCCAGACTACAATAAGACTGATGGCCACATGTCAATTTTTCAACCAGGTTCTTTGTGACATAAGCTCTTTGTTATACATGAAGTTCACAGCAAAGTTCTTTCCAAAAAGTTTTAAAATGTAAAATAAATAAATAAATAAATAAATAAATAAAGTCAATTAAAAAATAGGCAATCTGACTTTACCTCTTGAAAGAGAGAAATGGCTGATAAATATATTAAAATGCTTAATTTCATCAACTATCAGAGAAATGTATATGGGGTACATGAGTCACATGGACCCCATTATTATGTTTCATTTATGTGTATTGAGAGGCTCCTTTGAGATCTCCTTCCTGACTCATTGGTACGCATGACTGGGTAAGAGGTTCCGGAGTTCTCTAACCAGCTGCAGTAAAATGGCCTGCTTCAGACCTGTTCTAGGTGGCCTGTGTACTGTATGGCACCTATTGGCTGAATGCCAATGGGAGGAGTCCTCTTTAGAAATTTAGGAAAGGCCATGAAATTAGGCAGCAGGCAGTCTGCAGAGGGGTACACCTGACCACAGATCCATAAAAAGGAACACATGCTTTCAACACAGTGGTCTCACACATTCCCTAAAGGAGCCCCCTTATGAGGGTTCCTGTCTTCATCCAACCCTGCCCACGGTCTGACATGCTAATATCATCCTTTCCCTACACAACCTCCTTTCCTCCCCTCCCCCCAGTGACAGATGACCAACTTGCAGTCTACTATCCACCTGTCGGGCAAACCTGCCCTCTGGACTGCACTGCTCCTGGAAAAGCACTCCACTCGCCTCTCTTGGAGACTAGGTCGAGCTCCATCACCAAATGTCCCTTTCAATGGCCCATTCCTCCCATGTGATCCAGCAAGCGGCCACTTCAGACGGCATTCCACATCCTGTCAAACAGCAAAGGTAGGTGAAATGCCTGGGCTTCCAAGGACCTGATTGCCTCCTCCATATCAGGTGGGAGGGTGGAGGTGGGGTACATTCCACAGACTTCCAGGGTGACCAAAGATGGGGCAAGTGCATCCCTACACCTCCAGGTCCAGGTATGGAATGAGCCTTAGAGAAGGATTCCACATGGACCAGCGGCTCCTCTCCACTTCATGTTTTTTTTTTAAAGTGTTTTTTTATTAACTTGAGTATTTCTTTTTTTTTTTTTTATTAACTTGAGTATTTCTAATATACATTTCGAGTGTTATTCCCTTTCCCGGTTTCCGGGCAAACATCCCCCTTCCCCCTACCCTTCCTTACGGGTGTTCCCCTCCCAAACCTCCCCCCATTGCCGCCCTCCCCTCCACAGTCTAGTTCACTGGGGGTTCAGTCTTAGCAGGACCCAGGGCTTCCCCTTCCACTGGTGCTCTTACTAGGATATTCATTGCTACCTATGAGATCAGAGTCCAGGGTCAGTCCATGTATAGTCTTTAGGTAGTGGCTTAGTCCCTGGAAGCTCTGGTTGCTTGGCATTGTTGTACTTTTGGGGTCTCAAGCCCCTTCAAGCTCTTCCAGTTCTTTCTCTGATTCCTTCAATGGGGGTCCTATTCTCAGTTCAGTGGTTTGCTGCTGGCATTCGCCTCTGTATTTGCTGTATTCTGGCTGTGTCTCTCAGGAGCGATCTACATCCGGCTCCTGTCAGTCTGCACTTCTTTGCTTCATCCATCTTGTCTAATTGGGTGGCTGTATATGTATGGGCCACATGTGGGGCAGGCTCTGAATGGGTGTTCCTTCAGTCTCTGTTTTAATCTTTGCCTCTCCCTTCCCTGCCAAGGGTATTCTTTTTCCTCATTTAAAGAAGGAGTGAAGCATTCACATTTTGATCATCCGTCTTGAGTTTGGTTTGTTCTAGTGATCTAGGGTAATTCAAGCATTTGGGCTAATAGACACTTATCAATGAGTGCATACCATGTATGTCTTTCTGTGATTGGGTTAGCTCACTCAGGATGATATTTTCCGGTTCCAACCATTTGCCTACGAATTTCATAAACTCGTTTTTGATAGCTGAGTAATATTCCATTGTGTAGATGTACCACATTTTCTGTATCCATTCCTCTGTTGAAGGGCATCTGGGTTCTTTCCATTTTCTGGCTATTATAAATAAGGCTGCGATGAACATAGTGGAGCACGTGTCTCTTTTATATGTTGAGGCATCTTTTGGGTATATGCCCAAGAGAGGTATAGCTGGATCCTCAGGCAGTTCAATGTCCAATTTTCTGGGGAACCTCCAGACTGATTTCCAGAATGGTTTTACCAGTCTGCAATCCCACCAACAATGGAGGAGTGTTCCTCTTTCTCCACATCCTCGCCAGCATCTGCTGTCACCTGAGTTTTTGATCTTAGCCATTCTCACTGGTGTGAGGTGAAATCTCAGGGTTGTTTTGATTTGCATTTCCCTTATGACTAAAGATGTTGAACATTTCTTTAGGTGTTTCTCAGCCATTCGGCATTCCTTAGCTGTGAATTCTTTGTTTAGCTCTGAACCCCATTTTTTAATAGGGTTATTTGTTTCCCTGCGGTCTAACTTCTTGAGTTCTTTGTATATTTTGGATATAAGGCCTCTATCTGTTGTAGGATTGGTAAAGATCTTTTCCCAATCTGTTGGTTGCCGTTTTGTCCTAACCACAGTGTCCTTTGCCTTACAGAAGCTTTGCATTTTATGAGATCCCATTTGTCGATTCTTGATCTTAGAGTGTAAGCCATTGGTGTTTTGTTCAGGAAATTTTTTCCAGTGCCCATGTGTTCCAGATGCTTCCCTAGTTTTTCTTCTATTAGTTTGAGTGTGTCTGGTTTGATGTGGAGGTCCTTGATCCACTTGGACTTAAGCTTTGTACAGGGTGATAAGCATGGATCGATCTGCATTCTTCTACATGTTGCCCTCCAGTTGAACCAGCACCATTTGCTGAAAATGCTATCTTTTTTCCATTGGATGGTTTTGGCTCCTTTGTCAAAAATCAAGTGACCATAGGTGTGTGGGTTCATTTCTGGGTCTTCAATTCTATTCCATTGGTCTATCTGTCTGTCTCTGTACCAATACCATGCAGTTTTTATCACTATTGCTCTGTAATACTGCTTGAGTTCAGGGATAGTGATTCCCCCTGAAGTCCTTTTATTGTTGAGGATAGCTTTAGCTATCCTGGGTTTTTTGTTATTCCAGATGAATTTGCAAATTGTTCTGTCTAACTCTTTGAAGAATTGGATTGGTATTTTGATGGGGATTGCATTGAATCTGTAGATTGCTTTTGGTAAAATGGCCATTTTTACTATATTAATCCTGCCAATCCATGAGCATGGGAGATCTTTCCATCTTCTGAGGTCTTCTTCAATTTCTTTCCTCAGTGTCTTGAAGTTCTTATTGTACAGATCTTTTCCTTGCTTGGTTAAAGTCACACCGAGGTACTTTATATTATTTGGGTCTATTATGAAGGGTGTCGTTTCCCTAATTTCTTTCTCGGCTTGTTTCTCTTTTGTATAGAGGAAGGCAACTGATTTATTTGAGTTAATTTTATACCCAGCCACTTTGTTGATGTTGTTTATCAGATTTAGTAGTTCTCTGGTGGAACTTTTGGGATCACTTAAATATACTATCATATCATCTGCAAAGAGTGATATTTTGACCTCTTCTTTTCCGATCTGTATCCCCTTGATCTCCTTTTGTTCTCTGATTGCTCTGGCTAGAACTTCAAGAACTATATTGAATAAGTAGGGAGAGAGTGGGCAGCCTTGTCTAGTCCCTGATTTTAGTGGGATTGCTTCAAGTTCCTCTCTATTTAGTTTAATGTTAGCAACTGGTTTGCTGTATATGGCTTTTACTATGTTTAGGGATGGGCCTTGAATTCCTATTCTTTCCAGGACTTTTATCATGAAGGGGTGTTGAATTTTGTCAAATGCTTTCTCAGCATCTAATGAAATGATCATGTGGTTTTGTTCCTTCAGTTTGTTTATATAATGGATCACGTTGATGGTTTTCCGTATATTAAACCATCCCTGCATGCCTGGGATGAAGCCTACTTGATCATGGTGGATGATTGTTTTGATGTGCTCTTGGATTCGGTTTCCCACAATTTTATTGAGTATTTTTGCGTCGATATTCATAAGGGAAATTGGTCTGAAGTTCTCTTTCTTTGTTGGGTCTTTGTGTGGTTTAGGTATAAGAGTAATTGTGGCTTCATAGAAGGAATTCGGTAGTGATCCATCTGTTTCAATTTTGTGGAATAGTTTGGATAATATTGGTATGAGGTCTTCTATGAAGGTCTGATAGAATTCTGCACTAAACCCGTCTGGACCTGGGCTCATTTTGGTTGGGAGACCTTTAATGACTGCTTCTATTTCCTTAGGAGTTATGGGGTTGTTTAACTGGTTTATCTGTTCCTGATTTAACTTCGGTACCTGGTATCTGTCTAGGAAATTGTCCATTTCCTGAAGATTTTCAAGTTTTGTTGAATATAGGTTTTTATAGTAAGATCTGATGATTTTTTGAATTTCCTCTGAATCTGTAGTTATGTCTCCCTTTTCATTTCTGATTTTGTTAATTTGGACGCACTCTCTGTGTCCTCTCGTTAGTCTGGCTAAGGGTTTATCTATCTTGTTGATTTTCTCAAAGAACCAACTTTTGGTTCTGTTGATTCTTTCTATGGTCCTTTTTGTTTCTACTTGGTTGATTTCAGCTCCGAGTTTGATTATTTCCTGCCTTCTACTCCTCCTGGGTGTATTTGCTTCTTTTTGTTCTAGAGCTTTTAGGTGTGCTGTCAAGCTGCTGACATATGCTCTTTCCTGTTTCTTTCTGCAGGCACTCAGCGCTATGAGTTTTCCTCTTAGCACAGCTTTCATTGTGTCCCATAAGTTTGGGTATGTTGTACCTTCATTTTCATTAAATTCTAAAAAGTTTTTAATTTCTTTCTTTATTTCTTCCTTGACCAGGTTATCATTGAGTAGAGCATTGTTCAATTTCCACGTATATGTGGGCATTCTTCCCTTATTGTTATTGAAGACCAGTTTTAGGCCGTGGTGGTCCGACTGCACGCATGTGATTATTTCTATCTTTCTGTACCTGTTGAGGCCCGTTTTTTGACCAATTATATGGTCAATTTTGGAGAAAGTACCATGAGGAGCTGAGAAGAAGGTATATCCTTTTGCTTTAGGATAGAATGTTCTATAAATATCCGTTAAGTCCATTTGGCTCATGACTTCTCTTAGTCTGTCTACGTCTCTGTTTAATTTCTGTTTCCATGATCTGTCGATTGATGAGAGTGGGGTGTTGAAATCTCCCACTATTATTGTGTGAGGTGCAATGTGTGTTTTGAGCTTTAGTAAGGTTTCTTTTACGTATGTAGGTGCCCTTGTATTTGGGGCATAGATATTTAGGATTGAGAGTTCATCTTGCTGGATTTTTCCTTTGATGAATATGAAGTGTCCTTCCTTATCTTTTTTGATGAATTTTAGTTGAAAATTGATTTTATTTGATATTAGAATGGCTACTACAGCTTGCTTCTTCTGACCATTTGCTTGGAAAGTTGTTTTCCAGCCTTTCACTCTGAGGTAGTGTCTGTCTTTGTCTCTGAGGTGTGTTTCCTGTAGGCAGCAGAATGCAGGGTCCTCGTTGCGTATCCAGTTTGCTAATCTATTTCTTTTTATTGGGGAGTTGAGGCCATTGATGTTGAGAGATATTAAGGAATAGTGATTATTGCTTCCCGTTATATTCATATTTGGATGTGAGGTTATGTTTGTGTGCTTTCATTCTCTTTGTTTTGTTGCCAAGACGATTAGTTTCTTGCTTCTTCTAGGGTATAGCTTGCCTCCTTATGTTGGGCTTTACCATTTATTATCCTTTGTAGTGCTGGATTTGTAGAAAGATACTGTGTAAATTTGGTTTTGTCATGGAATATCTTGGTTTCTCCATCTATGTTAATTGAGAGTTTTGCAGGATACAGTAACCTGGGCTGGCATTTGTGTTCTCTTAGGGTCTGTATGACATCTGTCCAGGATCTTCTGGCCTTCATAGTTTCTGGCGAGAAGTCTGGTGTGATTCTGATAGGTCTGCCTTTATATGTTACTTGACCTTTTTCCCTTACTCCTTTTAATATTCTTTCTTTATTTTGTGGGTTTGGTGTTTTGACAATTATGTGACAGGAGGTGTTTCTTTTCTGGTCCAATCTATTTGGAGTTCTGTAGGCTTCTTGTATGCCTATGGGTATCTCTTTTTTTAGGTTAGGGAAGTTTTCTTCTATGATTTTGTTGAAGATATTTACTGGTCCTTTGAGCTGGGAGTCTTCACTCTCTTCTATACCTATTATCCTTAGATTTGATCTTCTCATTGAGTCCTGGATTTCCTGTATGTTTTGGACCAGTAGCTTTTTCTGCTTTACATTATCTTTGACAGTTGAGTCAATGATTTCTATGGAATCTTCTGCTCCTGAGATTCTCTCTTCCATCTCTTGTATTCTGTTGGTGAAGCTTGTATCTACAGCTCCTTGTCTCTTCTTTTGGTTTTCTATATCCAGGGTTGTTTCCATGTGTTCTTTCTTGATTGCTTCTATTTCCATTTTTAATTCCTTCAACTGTTTGATTGTGTTTTCCTGGAATTCTTTCAGGGATTTTTGCGATTCCTCTCTGTAGGCTTCTACTTGTTCTCTAAGGGAGTTCTTCATGTCTTTCTTGAAGTCCTCCAGCATCATGATCAAATATGATTTTGAAACTAGATCTTGCTTTTCTGGTGCGTTTGGATATTCCATGTTTGTTTTGGTGGGAGAATTGGGCTCCGATGATGCCATGTAGTCTTGGTTTCTGTTGCTTGGGTTCCTGCGCTTGCCTCTCGCCATCAGATTATCTCTAGTGTTACTTTGTTCTGCTATTTCTGACAGTGGCTAGACTGTCCTATAAGCCTGTGTGTCAGGAGTGCTGTAGACCTGTTTTCCTCTCTTTCAGTCAGTTATGGGGGCAGAGTGTTCTGCTTTCGGGCGTGTAGTTTTTCCTCTCTACAGGTCTTCAGCTGTTCCTGTGGGCCTGTGTCTTGAGTTCACCAGGCAGCTCTCTTGCAGCAGAAAATTTGGTCTTACCTGTGGTCCCGAGGCTCAAGTTCGCTCGTGGGGTGCTGCCCACGGGCTCTCTGCAGCGGCAGCAACCAGGAAGACCTGCGCCGCCCCTTCCGGGAGCTTCAGTGCACCAGGGTTCCAGATGGCCTTTGGTGTTTTCCTCTGGCGTCCGAGATGTGTGCACAGAGAGCAGTCTCTTCTGGTTTCCCAGGCTTGTCTGCCTCTCTGAAGGTTTAGCTCTCCCTCCCACGGGATTTGGGTGCAGAGAACTGTTTATCCGGTCTGTTTCCTTCAGGTTCCGGCGGTGTCTCAGGCAGGGGTCCTGCCGCTCCTGGGCCCTCCCCCACGGGAGCCCAGAGGCCTTATACAGTTTCCTCTTGGGCCAGGGATGTGGGCAGGGGTGGGCAGTGTTGGTGGTCTCTTCCGCTCTGCAGCCTCAGGAGTGCCCACCTGACCAGGCGGTGAGGTCTCATTCCCACGGGGTCTGGGAGCAGAGAGCTGCTGCGGGCCGGGTTCCGCGGGTGTGGGACTCTCCACTACATGTTTTAAAGTACAACATGCTCTCAAAGCCAAGATTCCCAATGCCAGCCTTGTGTATCCCTGACGTACTTACCACAGGTTCATTTTCTCATCTGTAAAGTACGGGTGTGCTGGGGCAACCAGATCGTAGGTTAATTCTGTCACGATGAGGACACTGAATTTGATATCTCTGTGGCTTCCTGAGCTCAGGTTCATCATGCCCCTCCCAAATACTTCCTCTCATTCACTGTCTTTGGCAGGTTTCTGTGAGACACGGTACACACGGGCAAGGAATTACAAGGACTAGCGAACGCTTTGGGTCAGCGCTGTGAGTTCTCCATCCTGCTTCAGCATCCTTCTGGAACCAGAAGGTCTGAGTTAAGGATGTCTCCATCCGTGGGGGATGTTGTGGCTGGAAACTCAGGAAGCTTCCTCCAACCCCTCCGGTTGTCTCTGCTCCTTGAATCTGTGAGTAATGTTAATGGAGCAGAGGAAAAAGAAACCTTTCCCAGCTGTGCTCATGGGAGGCCTCCTCCCTTTTCTAGACATCTCCAGATGGGCTTTAATTGGCATTTTTCAAGTTAATGCTCAAACAGGTTGATGTTTTTCCCTATCGCCCAAAGTATGAAAACTGGCGAGCACATGTCAATGAGCACTAAGCATGACCGCTTTTCCTAAAACGGACAGAGATTATAGCTGGGAAGGGGCGTGAGGGTGGGAACCTGCAAGTGAAGCTCATTCATGTCCTGGAACAGGCTTGACCTCCCTCGGCAGCCACGGTCTCCTCTCCTAATCCTGGGAATGTTTGCAGGGCACACACTTGCAAACGTGTTTTTTTCCTAAAGCAAACACATTAGAAGAAAATAGCCTGGGTTTATTCAGGCACTGTGGTCATAAGGTGCAAGTCACTTCTGTGATGTCCAGGTGCTGTGCCTGGTGACTCAAGGGTCCCCCTAGAGGTTGAGGTGACATCTGCCAGCTCACTTATCCCAAATCATAAGACATTTAGCTTCTGAGGAGACATCCTACCCCAAACTCAGAAACATTTTCTATACAAACCTACAACAGGCATTATGAGGACAGAGTGATCTCGGAAGGCCCAAGGTTCCTCAGGGTCGCCACATCCCTGAGAAGTGCCATTCCATAGAGGGAATCACATTGCCTCCTAGGAGCAGGCTAGTGAGGGGTTACCTTCTCCACTGTGAAGGTTTTCTATGCCCCTCTGTCTGTACCCCAACTCTGGCCTCTCCGGGCAGAGACACTGGAAGAAACTTGGATCAATAAAATGTTTCCATTAGGACCTCAATCATATCTTATATTGAAATCGGTGAAGCCAACAGTGTTTGTTTGTTTTTTTTAACTAAATTACAGTTAAAAAGAGACACACAAACCAAGAGCAAATATGTTAAACTGAACACCAACAAGGGAATTTCTTCTAATACATAAAAAGCTAACTCAGCGAGAAAACTCATAGGTGGTGTTTTTGGTTTTTTTTGTTGGTTTGTTTTTGTTTTTGTTTTCTACCTGAAGTAAAATAGCTTTTCTCTCTTAAAAATAGAGATTTTATCCCTCGCCCTTTCGTGCCACCTAATGAGGAAGTCGGGACCCATCCAAACACTACCTTAACCCTGGGCAGCTTGCCCTAAAGTAGCCACAATGATCATCCCCCAAGCCCCAGCCCGTCTGAGGTTCACAGCTCCTAGTAAACAAGAGCTGGGAGGCTGTGGAAAGAAGGAGACTCAGAGCAGGCACTGAGTTCCTAACTGTAAAATTCCATTAGAGAGAAAAATTTGTGCACACACACTCTAGTTACAGCCTGCGGTGGGGACTGGAGTTTGCAAACCACCTAGTCAGACCAACAGAAATGCAGATTTAAGCAACATCTCAAAGCAATATTTAATATCCACCACAAGCTGGGAAGTCAGCCACGGCTACCTGATCTAAGCTAACTCCAGCCATAGACACCTCTGCCTATGCAGTTTGACAAATACTAGGCTCAAGCAGTTTTCTTGGTCCAAGGGCTAAGAGAAGGCAAATGGGCAGGCAGGCAGGCAGATACACGTACAGTTTGTGTAAACAGTTATCTCAAAGTTCTGAGAGTTCAGTACATAGATTAGCATCATCTGAGCTCGCTTTGGGTGTCGTTCATGTCCTCATTCCTTGAAGCACTACATATTTCTGATGTTAACTGAATTGATAGTCTTCAAATACACGGTAACATGATTATGAAGTAAAAGAGCCAAACTTTTTTAAGTTTTCATACTACAAACATGTTTGAACCCCTTTCAGAATGTGTATATTGGACCCCAGATTCTCAATATGATAGTGCAGAAGGCAGGACCTTAGAGAGGGAACCCGTGAGGATGGGGCCCTCATCAAAAGTAACCCTATCAAAGCAGCCATGAAAAAGACAACTTCACTCTCTCCCATGTATACAGGAAAAAGGCAGGCTACCGTCTATAAACCAGGAAGCCAGACACCAGGTCTGCTGGCCCCTTGATCTTGTATTTTCCAGCCTCCAGCATTAAAAGAGAAGAAGTTTATTGTTTAAACAACTCTTTTATTCTTCTGACAGCAGAATAAAACAAACTGGTTGCAAAAAAAAAAAAGGATCCTGTAGAAACAAATATCTCAAAATGCAGACCTGATTCTAGGATGCGGTGACAGTGGAGGGAAGAGTTTGAGATTGACAGAGAGCTGCCCTTGAAGGGGCTGGCAGGAGGGGATTCTGGGGAGGACTGGGCCATTGAGTGAGGAGAGCTATGGAGAAGGCTTTGATCTCCCTTGAAAACAGGCTCATCCTCCTCTATAGAGTGCTGGTTGAATGGATGCCGAAGCCCATTCTTAAGATCTCTCATGAAGAAGTGAGCAAAACACTATTAAACAAAGGATAAGAAGCCACCATTATGACATCAGTATGACAGCGTGGTACAGGCCTGACTAGTTATACATGCATTCTTAGCATCCTGTGGGAGGAAGGACTTGAATGGTAATGAGTTGGTTGTTTACTGGAAAGCATCTTTAGAGTGTTGAAGGGCATCATGGTTCTCTGACTGCCTGTGGATACAAGAAGAGGGAAAAGTAAATTGATTGATGACGGAATGGTTACCCAAGAAGAAACCAGAATGTAAAGATTTGGGTGTTCCAGCCACCTCTCAGGCCCAGATTTAAGGCTTTGAGTTGGCCCACCCCAACATGTACCTCATTTATGGACTATTGGAACACATGAAGGGGCCAGTCCTGCAGAACCAAAGCTGCAGGGTCTCCAGGTGTGTCAGTGTGGGCAACAACAACGGGATATCCAAGAGGAGCTCTATTGAAGATCCACTGATGGTGTGGCAGAAGCCAGAGGCCTTAGCCAGACTCATTGCAATGAACATTTGCAAGTAAAGCTGTTGAGCAAAAGGATGTACTGTGAGAGATTGTGTGACCCACTGCAGCTCCCATAGTGAGATTGGTTTTTAACTTTTGTTCTCCTTTTTGTTCCTTTTATTTTGTTTGCTCTGTTTTCTTTTGTGGGGAGGTTGCAAGGGCAGAAAGCAGATATGGAGGGATGGAGAGATAAGTGGTATTGGGGGTGCATAATGTGAAAATTACAAAGAATCAATTAAAAATTAAAAGAAAAAGCTGACTTGACTTCTCTGAGCCTTTCCCCATCACAAGAAGAAAAAGGGGAAAGAACTGTTTGGAAAACATCAAGGACTTCATTTGTTTACTCCTATGCTGGTTTTCAGAGCCTTATCCAGCACCCATACAGTCACTGTGGTGAGGATTGAAGGGGAGGGACTGGGATTTCTGAGCCGGTTGCTTCAAGATTTACTCACTGACCAGCCAGTGGCAACCATTATGGCAATACCACTTGCAAGCCATATGCAACCGTGACAGGTTACACTCCGAAGCTACACGGAGCGGAGACGGAGGGAAGGGGAGAACCCTAGCAGAAAGGCAGGTTACTTAGTATAAAGCTGGAACAGTAGTACTTGCCTGGCTTACGGTGAGATGCTCCGGAGGCTTTCTTGCCACACCTTTAAAGGCTATAAAGCACATCATACAGACGTCTCCTGGCAGACCTGAGGGGACCAGCTATAGAATTATCAATGGGAAGTTTGCTAGACAGCTGAGTACAAAATGACAGGACAGAAGATGAGTGCTTCTCTGTTAACAGAGGCAGTCTCTGGGCTCCAGTGACGCATCTCTACTACAAACACCCACAACTTCAACAGCACTCGAGGCGAAAACCAACCCGTGTGTGTCTGTGCTTTCTGCAGTTTCTGCTCTCTTTCTTCCAGTTTTGTGCTGTTTGAGTAATCTTAGATTTGAACAGGTCTTGACTGCTATCACCTGTTCTTCCAAAAGAGTGAACCACCAGTCCAAAAGGGAAATTCTCTTTAAAGCTGTTGCCATTTTGATTGAATGGTATCAAGCACACCAGCTCACTTGAGAAGTACTTGCCGTCCTGTTCTACAAGATGCAGGAATTCTTCTTCCGTTGCGGGCTTTCCACGAACAGTGCTTTCAGTTGGGCCTGGAACCTCACTACACTGAGGCTCTGAGGAGAGGGGAGAGAAGGGAAAGAAAATGTGGCAGATGTTTCCAGTTCAGGCCCACCGCCATCCCAGTGCCTGTGCTCCTAGTCCTCATGTGAGCCTGACTTCCCCGATCATCATCTGGGTCTCAGCTGTCCCAAACCTCCCTAATGACTTCGACCAGAAGCACCATTTCTGCTGGAGAATGACCCTGGGGACCCAATCCCCATCTCCGTTCAGGCCCCTTGATTTCTCTTCCTACCTTCTGCAGTTCATCTCAATCTCTGCTGGAGAATGACCCTGGGGACCCAATCCCCATCTCCGTTCAGGCCCCTTGATTTCTCTTCCCTTCTGCAGTTCATCTCAATCTCTGCTGGAGAATGACCCTGGGAACCCAATCCCCATCTCCACTCAGGCCCCTTGATTTCTCTACCTTCTGCAGTTCATCTCAATCATCTTCCTTCCCCATCTCTGGACAAAAGTCAAAGGCTCCCTCAGCTTAAGAAAATAGTTTCCATGGACTCTATTAAAAACGTCTTAACATAGCTGGGCAGCGATGGCACATGCCTTTAATCCCCGCACTTGGGAGGCAGAGGCAGGGGGATCTCTGTTGAGTCTGAACCAGCCTGGTCTACAGAGCCAGTTCAAAGACAACCAGGACTTCACAGAGAAACCCTATCTCAAAAAAGAAAAAAAGAAAAAAAGAAAAAGAAAAAAAAAGAAAAAAGGTGTTCTCGAACCTACTCAGTAGAGACATACCTCCAAATAGGTGCCAAACAAACCTTTCAAAGGTAAGCTCTTACCCTTCCTGATCTTCCCCTCTGGATGAAATAGACCCTCATCCTTCCCATGGATTCTTAAAGAGTATCACCCTCTCACCTGAAGGCCATCTGACAGCTGGACCATCTTGCTACTTCCTTAAGTTCTTTGGGATGAATGTATAACTGAGAAAATGTCTGCTGGGATGTGATAGCTAAGTCTTCACCAGTGTCTTCACCAACTGGCTGATTCCCTCCAAATCTTCTCAGTCACCAAGACAACACACACAAGACTCGGTCCTAAAGCTCTAGATGCTGACTGAGGGTCACTGGGTTTGGCACTGGCCATACAGTATCAGCAACACGTTTATTGGAGTCTCTGGGCACAGATTTCTGCTCAAACAGTGGCAGGGCACACTTTTAATCCCAGTACTCAGGAGGCAGGAGAAAGACATGGAGATATATGTGAGGCTAGCCTGGTCTACATACCAAGTTCCAGACTAGTCAAGGCTACATAGTGAGACCCTATCTCAAAAAAAATTTTTTTTCAAAACATACCAGATGCAATGTAGAGTGATTGATTGATTGATTGATTGACTGATTGATTGATGCTCTACTGTCCAGCTTGGGGGTTAGGGGGAGGCCTTCTCAGAGTAAAGCTGCTAAGAATGTGTTCACTCTGGATACTGATCCCACAGGGTCCCCCATGGCAGGGAGCTCACCGGGTTGTGCTGTCCTAGGATACCTCCCTAGAAGGTCCTTCAACTCATCAAATACTTTATTGAAACTCCACTGGTTGAAACCCCATATTTATAAGCAACCAGACAGCTGTGCACACATGCCTCTGTCGTTACTGCAACTTACAGAGGCTTGAAGATTTTCACCATGACCTTCCCCAATAAGGGTCTCTGAACAAATGGTTTCCACCGAACATAAGTTCGTGTCAGCTGCTCCGCACTGAAGTCATCTCTGCACAGCCATTTCAGCTTTGCAGCGAGCCTGGGATTGCATCATCACTTTTGAAGGCAGCCTGGCTAGGTCCCAACCTCAGAATCATCTTCTTTGCCTTGGGCTGCAAGTCACGGTTCCTAGGTCTCTCCTTCTCAACATAACCTTCGCCTACCACCACTCCCAAACAGACATGGGCCATCATGTTGTACAGAGACAACCAAATGCACTCCCCACAAACACAAAAAAGAATTTCCTAGCTCTTTCCCACTAGGGAACTTGGGGCTTTGTGTATCTGGGCTCCACACAAAGTGCAAGCAGGTTCATGACGTGGTCCCCGAGCAGCTTGCTATATTTACCAGGGGCGGTAGGTAGAACCATTGGACACCACTGCCCACATTATCTTCAGAAAGCCTTTTTAAAAAATCATTTTTGCTGGGCAGTGGTGGTGTTGCACACCTTTGATACCAGCACATGAGAGGCAGAGGGAGGTGGATCACTGTGAGCTCAAGGCCAGTCAGTCTGGTCTACAGAGCAAGTTCCGGGACAGCCAGGGCTACACAGAGAGACCCTGAAAGAAACGTAATAAAATAAATAAAAGTTGTTTTCCACCAAGAACCCACTTTGTCCCTCCGAGCATCCTTTATCCCCATCTTGGTTGCTCAACACTCTGCCTGCTGCCAGCTCCTTAGAGTTCTCTAGGACTTCAAAGTCAGAACTGTCCATCCTATTGTCCCCTTAATTTTTTTAACACACGTTTGGGCTGTCTCCTCTACAAGGATCATCGGTTTTGTTCATACAAGTACCACCTCTGCTCCAGTCCCAGCCCAGGAAGGATGCTGCAATGAATCTGTGTGGCCTGGAGTTCCTTCCTTCCATTCCAATAACTGTACTTGGAAAACAAGTTTTTCCCAGTGCTCCTGGTGGATAATCCAGACATGGAATTCTACCAATACTTTCATTTTTAACTAAGTTAGAGGCAGCACCAGGCTGCGGTAATAGGAGATGTGTTTGTGCCTCTAAACACTGTTTCATATAAGCGGGCAAGGCCTATTGAAATCACGGCAATGTCAAGTAGCATTTGTGAGGTATCGGGGTTTTCTGAGTCACAGACCAACAGGGATCTGAAAGTGTAAGTGCTTCCTTCCCCAGACCCACTATTGCAGCCAGGGCCTTAAGCCTACACCTTTGCAGAACTGAATGGGGAAAAAAGAGGGCCACCTGAAGGGACTCTAACTGGGGTCTATGTGGAATGGCTATGACCAACTTATGAATGCAGACCTTAAAGGTAGCACTCGTGACTGGAGCTTTCCTCATGCCTGCCTGGTCCCAGATGGGCCATTTCCATGTGCTGAGGGACTTTACTCATGGTCCACATTGGCCCTTCCAAGCTTCTCTCAGATTGGCTCCTCTCTCTTGGGACCCTTTGGAATACTCTGCATAGTTCTAAAGACTGTGTATGGTAAGTAGGCCTCAGAAAGCCCCTGTGAGGCCTAGTATTTGTAGTGGCAGCCCTTAGGCCTAGTCAATGTGCTCCTTCCTAGAGTTGTCAGGGCCCTTGCTAGTCTACCTTCTTTTATAAATATGCAGTCTTGCAATTTTGTTCATTTCTCTAAGAAACAAAACTATGCCAGGAAACAAACAAACAAAAACCCTTCCGTTCCTCTTGCCCTGAACATCCTTGGAGCATGTCTGTATTGCTGGATATGGCCCCACTAGGACCTATTTCTTCCTTTCCCTGTTTTCTGTCTTCATTCTCCTGCCAGCCTTCATTTCACACACTTCCAATTCCTGTTTTTCTCTGTTTTTCCCTGTTTTTCCCCAGAGCTTAACTCTTTCCTCTCTATCACACCACCAAAGAGCTTGCCCCAGCATCTGTCCTCCACCTTTCTGTTACCTTCATTTTATATCACCCTGACCTGGACCCTCCCTCTAACTTGTATCCTGCAGACAGAGAAAAATGCTGCCACCAGGTTCGGAACTTTCTCGGGCTTCTCAGGGGCCTGCTTCTAACAATCAGATGCTCTTCTCGCTGCACCAGATAGATCTACAAGGGTTTGCCAGTGCCACCAATGACCTTCTTGTCCTTAGCTGCATAAAGAGAGCCCCTGCCACTTCCTCTCCATGTTTCTGACAGTCAGAGTGAAGGAGATGAGTTTTTCATGACATCATCTCCCCAAGGCCTGTCAGGGTGGAGCAAGAGAAAGGTGGCCTTCCTCTTGGTGGTAACATCGATCCCCTGGTATCTTTGCTACCTTCCCAGTTTTCCTACACTTCCTCTGAGGCTTGCTCCTCCTTTCCCCAATCCCCAAAGCATCTGCTTTTCCCCCCTGTATGACCAGGTTAGCTCAAGTGCTTCCCCAATTCTGGTATTGGGAGATACCAGAGCTGAGTGGCTCCTGTGAGCTCTATCCCTAAATAGCAAAAGAGTAGAAGGCATTTTAACATACCCAAAGCTCAGGATTGTGCCTTATAGGCTAGTCTCTCCTGTCGCCCATTTTTATTTTCCGGTAAACAGACACCCAGCTCCACGGACTGCCACTCATCCTTGTGGCAGTCCCCCAGGCAGCTCCCCTATCCTATGGGCTGCATCAGCAACCTTCACTTCTGCCTTCTGACAACCATAATGTCCTTTCTTTTAATAAGGAAATGGCCACGTGATCCATACAGTCTCCTATGCTTAAAATCCTTCAACAGCACCACATCCCCAAATCATCTAGGATAAAAATAAAGATAAATCCTGTCTGGAAGTTTCTGCCTTCTTCTCTGGGTCCAAAACTGGCACCATGCTCATGCACATTCATTTCAGCTAGGTTGTGCTACAACCAAATGCCCCTTTACCTTGCCTGACCATCACAAAGAGATCTCTGCAAGGATAAAGAGTCCATTTATGTCTCCATAGCTCTTTTTGTATTCCCAGCACCTAGATAAGGCCAAGCACATAGGTGTTCAATTGTGAATGAATGAATGAATGAATGAATGAATGACACAATATGCCCTGTCCAGGAGTATCAAAAGTGATCAAGACAATTATTGGAACAAAGATAGCCCAAAGACATAAGAGAGGGGATCCCCGATTTTCCCAATAGCAATAGAAACAGAAAAGAGATGGGTAACCCTAGTCAGGAGGTCAGGGAGCATATTTTTTAGCAGTAGACATTCAGGGGAAAGTCATGGTAAGTGACATCGACATTGCCTTCTCTCCGCCAAGGCCCCAGGACTAACGGGAGGAACAGATGCCCGTGTAGCCTGAATCTGGATGTTGCTTTGAGGCACCTACAGCCTGAGGTCAGGATTGCCCAGGAAAGTGGGTCAAGTGTAATCACAGAAAGTCTTTTAGTCTGCAGCTTTCCTCGGCCAGCTCTGCCAATGTCCTAGGTCTCTTGTCCACTGAGAAAATCTAGTGAAATTGTGAAGCCATCACAGAGAGGTCATAACGTTTGGGTTAGAAAAAAAAAAAATGAAAGGCTCTGAACGTTTGAAGGGTTACAGGGCACTAAAGGCTTGAGCCCATTAGTAAGATGACACCTGGATCCTGTTCTGGGGGGGTCTATGGCTCCCCCTGGTGCCTTAGTACCAGGAAGCCAACCCCTGAGAATGTTAAAGGTGGAACATTCTGATGGCAGTTAAAAGTAACAGTTGACAGGAAGGCCCAGAACAGGACAAGATGCACAGCAGAGGAGCAGCTAAGAAGTCCCCTTCAGAGATGCAAATGTCCCAACAGGGCCCACAGCCAAAAAAAAACATACAAGGCTGGAGACAAAGTTTGCTGAGGTGGAAAGGGGCCTACAAGCCTCTGAATACCAAAGGACTGAGGACCCAAAAGGACCAAAAGGCCAGAATGCAAACTATGACAAGTCACCCTGTGACTGTGACTCTGCCCGGGGCCAAGCCCAGACTGGAGCATCTCCGCCTCTTTTCCCAGCTGAGCCAAGTTCTTTCAGAGTTGGCCTCTGTCTCGAGACATGAGCCTTGCAAAAGCTGTTCTTTGGGAATCAGGACAACATCCAGTCCAGATATACTCCCTCTTGGTACAAATTAGAAATCAATTTCAAGGGCTAACACCATCCTTTCATTCATTCAACAAATACTTGTTGAGCACCTATTACGGGCTGTAAAAAATATAGCAGGCAAAATGAGTAGTAGTTCTTGCCTGATGGAGACTTAACGATAACAATGCTGGATTGGTATTTTAAGGAAAACAGGAGAGGATTCTAGGAAGGAGGAGTCTCATTAGCCATGTCTAAGAGCAGAGGGATATGGCATATTCAAAATGCCAACAGCAAGGCAAGGTGCACACCGACATGAGCCAAATTGCTCGTGGGTCCAACTTATCGAATGTTCCATTTAGGGCTCATACTTGGACTTTCCTATCTCGCTGCTGAAGGCACAGCCATAAGTAATCAATAGCAAGGCTGTAGCTGAGGCCAAATATAGAAGCTTTGAACATAGTCCATATACATCTTAGGGCGGTGAGCACATGTGTCATTCATGGGTAATACTGAGCCTCAATGGAGTCCAGAGTCATGGGCTAGACTTCATCACTTAATAAGGAAATCATTGCTCTTGACTTCAGCATCAGTTATAGAAAAGGAAACACCAGACACCCCAAGCATAGAAACTTACAAAGGTTAAATTGTGGTCCAGACAGTGACAGACAAACCTTAGCTCAGATTGTGTTTGTACAGAAGTGTACAACACTCTACCAATACAATTGAAGAATGAAGACTCCAAGATAATAGATAAAAGGCTGTCTAAAAGCCACCAAAGAATGAAACAATGAGGGCTGGGACTGTCTTCGGCTTCAACTCCTGCTTCTCTCTAAATAAGATGGACCCAGCAATGTTTGCACTCATTAGGCGGGTGAAATAGTAATAAACTTTACTCACGAGTCTCCAAAAAATGTATTCTGGTCTGCCCATGAGGACTCCACCTAGAGTCTGCAAATAAAGGCATTAAATAGATGTACCACTGAGCTCCAACCTTTTAAGTGAGTTGCTTAAAGCAAAGAGTTTCTCCAAGTCATAAAAAGAGAAGGCGGGCCCTACTAGAGAGAGGAATGTGTGATGTGAGCTTATCCAGGTGCCAGAGACACAACATTGCCAGGCATAAGTTACAGAACTTGAAAAGCTGAGGGTGAGACCTACCTGGAGGACAAAAGTATCACATATATCAGATGTGTATCAGGACTGGTGCCACGTTGTGAAAGGACACAGTATTTCTCAGCCCCTACTCTTGCCCTTGAGTACCTCCCACTGATCCTCACCAATTGTCTTAGACCATAGTAGTTCAGGTCCTGCCACCTATCCCCTCCCCACCTCCGCCCTGGGAAAACTCAAACTTCAGCTATGAAGAGCTCTCTGGGGATTCCCCTTACCCTGGTCCCGCCCAGCCCCATATTAGGCTCACTGTCCTTGTCCTCTGGGTTTCTAAGAGGTCCACCTGATCTACTTGACCCAATCACCATGCCTTTTCTCCTCTTCTGCACAAACCTTCAGCTCCTTTCTTCCAGCCCACTCATACCAGACACTATGAGGTCCCAAGGAAACAGAAACCACAAGTTTTATGCACCCATCTGCAGGTCATATCTCAGCAACCCAAAGTTCCCAGGGAAAGACCTTTCCCAGCCTGAGTGTTCCTCTGCAAACATTGACTGTGCCTTCTCAGAGAGAGGAAACTGGTGTTAAGAGAACACTACAGACTGAGCTGTCTTAATGTTGCTCCATGGGAAGAGAGAGGCCTTCCAGTCCTTGGTCTGACTCTTTCCCAAACATAAATTGACCCCACTCTGGAAGTGGTGTCACAGTAATAAACAAGGGTACAGATGGTATTCTCAAGGAAATTCTGTCAGCCTTCTCTCCAGAAATAGAGAGTTTGAACAGACTTGGGAGTCCTCGTGCCAGTCTCCATAGTCCGCTCTGAGAGGCTTTTGCAATAGGCTGCTCGATGGGAGATTTTTGCCCCAGCAAAGTTTCATGGGACAAGGAGAGGCAGGCTGGGCAGGGTCTGGGCTCAGCATACCTCCCTCTTTATGACTGTCTTCTGTGCATCTCATTTCTCTCTTCCCGTTGTCATTTACAATCCTGGGGACTGAAGGCAGGACTAAGCATGGGGTATTCATGGCAGTACTGCTAGGAAGATGCGAGGAAGGACAAGCCAGCCACATCCTGCTCCAGGAGGGGAGGATACCTCTGTCCCCATACAAGGGCCAGTGGTCTCTAGTGCAGGCAGAATCAGGCAATAAACTTTGCCCAACTTTGGCCCCATGACTTTTCTACATTCTCACCAAGGCTTTGAGCTACTCCTAACAAACAACACCCTCCCCCCCACTGCCAGGAAACCTCCCTAGTCATCAGTGTGTCCCATTCCTTCTTTTTTTTTTCTACCCATTTTTAAATGGATCTTCCCCTTTTTCCTCCTCCTCTCCTTCCCTTCCCCACTGTCATCTTCCACGGATTAATGGGAGCTAAGAGGATGACACCAGCCCTGCTTAGTATTGGGAAACCTTTCTTGGCATCAACACCCAATTCCCATTGTCCCCAGATACATTCGGTTACGTACCTGCGAAGAAGTCGTGGGTAATTGCACCCCCAGAGCACTTCTGATCCAGAGCCCAGCACTCCTTAAGGAAGACCTCAAGGCAGTAATTACTTTGCCCATGCCCAGCACATAAACACTGTTCAGGACACTACTAAGTCTGAACTTGAGTCATTTCTCATGTTTTACGATAACTGCTGCTACAAATTCAGTTCTTGGTACCATTTCAGCCTTCAGAAAGCAATAGAGTATGCACCAATCGTAACTGAGTTTGACCTGACACCCCTAAATGCCTCAGCAAGTGGAGCAGTAATCCCATGGTTCCTCTGTTTCTGGTCCTCCCTGTTTTCTTCTCATGATCAAGCATTTCTCCTTTTTGTTTTAAAGGACTGATGGAAGCAAGATGGAATGCTTCTTGGGCTTTTGTTCTTAGACTTCCCAAAGACTCACCCACCTACTGCAGAACGGACCTGCCAACAGGGTCTGTCCTGATGCCAAGGTTGCAGCTTCACAGGCTTCACCTTTCCTCCCAGACTATGCCCGCTCTGGCTTCATCCTAGCCCAGCCCTAGCTTTCTACACACATCCAGGCTCTCTGACCACCTGACTCTATAATGGTCTTCAAGTCCAGGACATTCAAGGAGGCAGGAGATTGGAGACGCTCCTAAGTGGCAACCGCACAGAGGGTAGGACTAGGCCAGAGGAAACAAAGTGATCCCAGAGAAGGTACTCTTCTTGAATGAAACCCCAATCTCCTCCCACATACCTCCCTCCAGTCCTTCCCAGCCCCTCCACTCATGGCTTGTTCTTTCCAAGGCAAAATATCATGAGTGCAGAACCCTCTGCATCTTTTACTATGAACTTGACTTTGATGCCAGGTATTACTACTTTTTGGAGACTGAACCTTTGTGGATCAGTAACAGGAGGATGTCTTTTTGAACGTGTTACCTCAGCATCAGCATGCACTTAGCACAGCACTCTTTAGAAGTATACCTGAGAGCACCCCTCATGCCTGTTCAGAGGGATGGTCACACAGAATATTGCCCAGCCTACGTTGTGGAGGCCACGCCCCAGAGCCACCAGAGGCAACTACTGCTAGTGTGAACAGCCAACTGGGGGGGAAAAAAAAAAAACTTCCGTTCTGACCTTCAAGAGCAGGTCTCAGAACACAACCCCCATCCCAACTCTCCACAGTACTTCTAGGAAGGAACTCAATGCTGTTTAACCCAGAAGCTGTGTGCACGATGCTTGTATCTAGGGATCACTCTCATATTCCAGAGCCCGTGGTGACACAAGATCATATTTCTCTACATTTTGCCTGAACTAGCAAGGCCATGGGTACTAGGAAAGAAATTTTAAGAAGGGAACTCTCCATCCTTGGTCTTTTGCTGCACAATATGTAGGCCTTCGGGTGCAACTACTCCCTATTGAGTTTAAAGCTCTATTTTGGACAGTGTTTGAGGCCAGGCAGTACAGACATGCTGGGAGGGGAGGGCTGCAGGTTGAGGGAAGAAAAATTGCAGAAACTCTGTTTCCTTTTTCCTCCAATGTAAGATAGGGGATCTTGGATTCCTTGATAATCTCTAGATCCAAACCCTACGAGGATGGGAACGAGATTCTTTAGACAGAAGTTTTAAGGAATATATAGCTAGCCGTGAAAACAGGGGTCTGGAAGCATATTCCCACAAAATGGGGCAATAGCTGCCCTCTTTTTAAAAAAAAAGTACATTTGGATATTAACTATGGTCCCTGCTCAGCATTCAGGAGTGTGAGCTGGGGCTGGCATTGTGGACCCTTGAGAAATGAAAACATAAGCTCAGCCTAGCCACATTTCTGACAGAGCTCCGACAGTGCAAGTAGAAATGCCACCTCTGCCTCTCAGATTCTGCTTCTCCAGTGTATTTTGGGACTTCCCTTGGGAACCTAAGCCTCTACTAAGTTTTTGCCTTCCTTACTCGTCACTGGTGCAAAACCACTGGTTCCTGTGCTTTCCCCACAATGCATTACTGGAGTGGGTTATCAGCAGTCCTTCCCAGGGAAGTGAAGCACTTCCCCCAAACCACCAGTAATCCTTTCTCCATACTCCTCCTCAATATAATCTCATATTATATTGAGGACCTATACTGAGACCTAGGACATGGAAGCCTCTGGTACCAGCTTGACATCTCACATCTACCAATCCCTTCCTCTGCAGGCCAGCATCTCTTTGCAACAAGGTTGCCCCGTGGAGTGAGTGACCCTGGAGCTTCCCCTGAGAGTTGAGGCAAGGTATGGAAAGTTGGTCTTAAGAGGATATACCATACCAGTTTCTAGTTACCATCTAACCCCACATGACAATGAATCATTTCCAAACAGCCCAGAAAAGCCCCCCACAAAAGAATCCTCTGGGTCCAAGCCACTGGATCTACAACTAGTCCCGACTTTCACCTTCCTCATTTCGCTAAAGAACCAGGTCCCTCTCTCTGGTCAACAGCATAAACTTAGGGAAAATGAGTGGCCACATTAAAGGAAAAGCCCATGGTATTCTCACTCATTGGCTTCTCTAATGAGTACATCTGTCCTCCTAAAATGAGGAGACAAATACTAAAATAGGACAACTACTTTGTCTTCGTGGCTTATAGTGGCCAGGCTGTGCCTTGGCTGATTATTCTCAGAGAAAAGTGGGTCTCATTTCAGCCATCCTATGAGAGCTACTGGAAGCTGAAGTTTGAGCAGCCGCCAGGAAGAAGTTCTTGTCAATGGTCCACAAATGCCATGGGATCCGAGATGGACTGGGTAACCTCCCATGGGATGGCGTGTGTTCAGAGGATTCTGGTTTCTGAAAGGCATTGCCATGGAAGGGTAGCCTGGTCCTCTGAAGAGGACTAACATGATTCTGTAACAGGGAAACAAAGTTCTATGAGTAGGGAAGAGACCAGACCCTGAGGAAACCAGACACCAAGGAGCCCTAAATAGTCCACCTTGCCAACTGCCATTCTAGCCAAAACTCCCAGGAAAGAGTCAGGCAGCAGACGTTACCAGGTTCTGATGGCATTCCTTAACGTCATAAACAGGCAGCAGATGGCAAACCATTATAAAGACCCTACCCATGTACTGGGTCTCCTACCCACCCCCATACAATTACCAGAATACAGAGAAGACGGGAGAGGCCCATCAAAGGCCAGGCTTAAGAAAGCCAGCGACTGTTCACATTCAACAGTTCTTGCCTTACTGCCGTGAGCCCCGAGTGGACCTTAACCACCAGATTCCAGGCCTCCTTCAAGTTGGCATGACGGACATTGTTGACAAGCCAGGCACAGAGAAGGCAGAGCATGCCATGAGACAAAGCGTGCACTGGGACTGTAAGATAGCAGCATTCTGAAGGGTGCCCTCCTTGCCAGAGGCAGCATAGCGAGGATGCCAATGAAGAGGATAAAAGAAAAGGCAGGACCCAAACTCAAATGCCACTTTAATGTTGGTACTACCACAGGCAACAGACACTCAGAGCACCCTAACCCCAGTGACAAAGGTAGTTGATCCCAGCTAAGAATCCCATCTGTTCTAAAGACTGAGCACAGCCAGAAGGTTGCATGTGGGCCAGCTTAGCATCTCTGCTAGCAATGGTTCAGCTTAGTCTCGTTACCAAAAGAACTGAGAAGGAACCTTCCCTTAACCAGATAAACTGTTGATTGTTGACTCTGTCTGCCGCACAAGGTTTGGGTTTTTGGGTTTTTGTTTTTTGGTTTTTGGGAGTTTTTTTTTTGTTTGTTTGTTTGTTTTACATAAAGGCATCTCCTGTTTCGATGGTGGAAAATGTGGTTTCTTTTATTGGGTGAACCAATGAGTTTAATTAGGGTTGCTCACAGGAGCATATTACTGGAATGGAGGAAACTTACCAGGGGCTATACCACTGAAGAAAATGTCTCTTCCTCCTCTAGCGACCACTAAGTACTGAGAAATATTCCAAGAACAAACTTAACCTTTCTTAGGAAGCATTATGCCCAATATGCCCTTAAAGGTTTTGAAACTCTCCTGTCTGGTCAAGTTGAGATTTTTAAGAACATTTTGCTAATTTGTAATATAATTCTACAATGTACTTTAAAGAAAAAAAAGTCTGGAAGCTCCTAACATTTCTTAACAGGGGTCTTATAAATAATTATTTTAAAAAAAGAAACAAAATCAGCCAGATTAGCCCATGCCCAAGAGAGTTTTGTCTCCCAGCAGAGACTGGACCACCATGGAATAGGGAACAGAGGGTGGAAACACAGTTGAAGCTCCTCTACCCTGGACATCCTGGCCGACAGGTCTTTTCCTGAGACTCCTGTAACCTGCACACCAGCTACGGCTGCCCCAAGGCTCTGCAACTTTCCCTGGCTCCTTACTTCCACATCTAGTCTCAGGAGGTCCTAACAGGGACTGCTGGCCCCACCAGAGCAGTTCAGCCAGACCACACTGCATTTCTCAAAGGAAGCTCTTCAATGAGTGACCTTGAGCCACCTAAGGTATTACTTCTACCCCTCAGTCAAATGTCTGCCCAGGGCTTTCATCAGTCTTGAAGAAGATGGAAATACATGATGAAACATGATCTATGTGGGCTTGGAGGCGAGGGCTTCACCCATGACTCGATATGATGGCACTACAAGCTCTGCACGTATTGCTCACTGAGTCCCCTGCCCATTGACACCGGGCTCTCAGAGGGAATGGGCAGCCCAAAATAGTATGGCTAATGGCACAGGCAGAGCTGTGAGTAGAGGAGTCCCCACTGGCATGACAATGGGGTGAGAAGCAGTGTCAAACCATGGAAAGGTTGGCAAGACTTTGTATAAGGAAAGCATATAATTTTATACAGAGTAAGGGATATCTCGGTGGGCTTCACGGGCTAGGTGAGATAAGGTGGGATGGAGGAAGTGGAGCAAGAGAGAAAGTCACCAGATACCTTGTGAAGACAGAAGCACAAACTCGAGAGGAAGACCAAGAACTTTCTCAAAAGGAAGAAAATTGTACAGGGAGAGGGGTAGGGGGCCAGGGCCCTCTTGGCATTCCTGTGTCCAACAAACCACAGAGCCACACGCTATGAACAGGAGTGAGGGTGGCTATGATGATGCACACCTGTAATCCCAGCATTCTGGAGGTGGAGGCAGGAGGATCAGAAGTTCAAGGTCGTTCTCGGCCACATAGTGAGGTCAAAGCCAGCCTGGGCTACATGAGACTCAATAAGAAGGCGAGATGAACTCTTACCTAGATTTGAGCTTCTATCCTACAACTTAACAAATGCTTGGCTCCTCTGTGCCTCAGTTTCCTTTTTGTCAAGCAAAAGTGACTCCTATTATAAGGGTGGTCATATATCCCTTGTTTGGGCCTACATTGGGTACATGTAGGGGCTCAAGAAGTGGGACCTACTCATAGTCCAAAGTTTCCCTCATAAAGACAGGCAGCCTTTGCTGTCAGCACCCATCATGCACCCACTCTTCTCTCAGATTTGATCACGACTGCCTGAGGTTTCACGCTCTTTGCAGCTCTCCCAGCTTCCCAAAGAGCCAGAGTGAACATCAATCCACCCTTGGCCAGTGGCATGAATCAAACACAAGGAGACGTGCATAATAAGTGTGCTCATGTGCACATGCGTGTGCATGCACATGTGCACACACACACACACATGCACACCTACGTAAAGTATTTCAAAGGCTACCCAGAGTTCCATTTCCAAATGTTCATGTCTGTTCCAAGTGTAAGATTCCTTTTCAATGGGCTTTGGTGTCCTCGCCCATAAAATGGGAAACGTCCTCATGTTCTCTAAGAGACCCTTTTTGAAAAGAAACCCATCTTCAACTGAAAAGTGTGATGGGCCTACCAAAGTGCTTCCTTTAGTGTTGCTGCTAGGTGACCAGAAGTTGCCTAAAACTTGGTACTAAGGCAGCTCCCACAAGTGGCTAAGCAACCCTACAATTTAAGAAAAAGCAAAGGCATAAGACATCCCCCTTGCAAGGCAGGGTGTGGGGCTGCAGAGCAAGAAGAGTAGACCTCTGAGAAGAGGAACTAGCTCTCTTTCTCTGTCTACTTCACTCCCTTCTTAGTGAGTCAAGTCATCTACTCTACCCCCTTCTTTCTTAGTGAGTCAAGTCACACAGCACCTTGGTTTCTTCTTTAGCCACAGTGGATCTTGGGGAAGTGGCTGAGGAGGTGCTTGCTCCCTGCCTCCAACTGCTAGCCTGCAGACTGTTGGAGCATGCTCTTCAAACCCTGAGAGCCAAGCACTTGTCCTGAGAATCAGGCTCGTGAATCTCAAAAAAACCAGCCTGCCAAACCTTCCTCCATTGAAGGCACCCACAATCCCCTTCTCAAAGAGAACTTAAGTAAACAGAGTGAATGACTTTGCCTGCCTCCTCCTGTCCTACACCTTGGGCAGGTAACAATTCATCAGGCAAGTCTGTGCAAGCTGGCACCTCTGCCATCCCTGCTAGACTGAGCTCCTTGAGGCAGGGACAGTGTCTTCCCCTTTCCCTGTAAGGAGCATGTACATTTTCGAGCAGCTGACTCACAGATGGTCAGTCAAGGTTGATGCTTTAATTGGGTGACTCTTTGGAAAATAGTAGGTGCTATGTCAGGCTCACAGGACTGAAAATCAAGTCTTGAAAGATCAGAGAGGAGGCAGCAATGAGTGTCTCTGGTGTTGCTGAGTTGGGCACATGAATGGAAGTAGTTGGAGCCAGCCAAGTGGTGGCACCTGAAGATATAGGGCTAGTACTTATAAGAGCAAAATATGTATGGGTAAGTGGTTTTTTAGGTCAATGTGACAGGCATATGTCAGATGAACGTAAAGGGAGAAAGGCTGCCCCTGCGGGTACTGGTATCTCTGAGAGGTCCAGGGAAGAACCAAAAGCATCAGGGAAGACAAGGGAGAAGGGAGAGTTGAGATGAGGCTGGAAAGTGTGTAGGTCTCTTTAACAGAGTAGTTTCAATAGAGGTGTGCCAAGCAAGGTCAGAGCAAGGGCACGTGAAAGGGACAGAACAAAGAGTGACTGTTGACTAGAGGAAACTGAAGGGAGACAGTGAAGCAGCTACTTCTCAGAAAACCCAAAAGGAAGGGCGAGACCTATGGCAAACCCTCTTCCTAGTCATTTTTCTTTCTTCGGTAATCAAATGGTAGCCAGGAAACCAAGAGTTGTTTTCGAAGGCTTCTTTAAATTCCTCATTGCTTGTCACCTATTACACTCCTTCAAAGACATTGCTTATCTAATAAAAAGGAGACAAAGGTGACAAATTCCATTAGGAAAAGTCTCCCCAAAAGGGAAAATTGGAACCCTCATGCCTTCTCCCACCCCTATGTCCCAGACCTGTGGTTGAAGAGGCAAGAGTCAACATCCACAGACTGTCAGCATCAAACTTTCATATACTGAAAGATAACCCCTCAGCTACTCACAGCCCCTATTCCTCTCCATCCATTCTGCTCAGAAGCAGCAGAGAAAGCAAATGCTGAGCAAAGTACCTGCCTTATGTGAGCCAGGGTCTGCACTCAGGAAACAGTGTACATGCAACTCCCAAGGAAAGGGAGACCCACACAGACATTCTGCATTCCCTTGATCTTCAGAAATATCTAGAGCTGAGTTTTGATACATTGGACTTGCCAATTGCTAGTCTTGAGTAAGGACCAGTTTCTTTGCCTACTAGGCAGAATGTGTTTCTTAGGTTTATGTGACCCTTGGAGTCACATTATATTACAAATCTTTGGCACAATGGTGGAGCACACAGTGAGTGCACAGAGCTGGCTCTTATTGGTGTGACAGCAGTGTAAGGGTGGGGACCACGCAGAATTGATAGCAAGGCAAGGGAAAAGGAGACATCAACTAGCCATCAACAGCACAGAGTTCTATCAAAACAAAACATAGCTTATGAAGCTTTGTCTGTCCGTCCATCCATCTGTTCATTCAACAAGCTTTTTAGGGGGGTCTAAAATTTGCTAAGTGTATCCAGAGCATGAGGAGCATTTGTGATGAGTCTTTCACGTCATTTCCTGTGTGAAGTATTTGATCCAAACAGTATTATTCAGCAGCAACAGTTTCTCACAGGCTATCGGACCTCAAGCTGAGTGTAAACCTGTGTACCTACTACGTCCCTTCTCCAGGTCAGAAATTCCATAGAGAATGTCTGCAGGCTGAATCTATAGCTTTGTTCAGAGAGATTATCTCATTTCTGCTTAGCTCTTCTGGCTTTTCTCAAAAGAATCAAATACGTACATTTCCAGGGCATTTGCTTAAAAGGTCGTTCCTTCTAGCGTCTGGCAGCTGGAGAAGTTCTGGTGTTGAGACTCCTCAAGGGATCATCAGCCTGTCCTCCTTGAAGGACAGGCATAAAGCATGCTTAAAGGGGGGAAGGTGTGATTTGGGGCCAGACAAAGGAGGAAAGGAGGGAAATTTCCTTTTTGAAAATAAGATACTAAGGTGCTTAAGAATGTTGACATGTTGGTCGTTTGTTATCTGGTCTCTTGTGCCCCATTTCCCTAATTTCTTGGCAAACTCTGAGTGTGTGTTTTTCACTCGAGGTCCTCCCTGCTCTACAAAAAAAAAAAAAAAAAAAAGATTTTTTAAAAATTTCAAAAGGTAGCCTATCAAAACCCTAGTCAAACCTGCAGCTAAAACTTTAAAGAGCCCTCGAACGTCTTTCTGGTGCCCTTGACATGTGGGAACCTCGTGTTCTACTCAGTGGTGCTGTCTCCTCTCATTTTATAAGCTGTGGCTGTTCTTCCTTTCCATTGGCTGATGGGCTAACCCCTCTGTAGGTGGCTGGCCAGAAAACTGGCAGGGGTACCAAGAAATTGTCACTAAAGAAGTTTCCGGTGTATGGCACTTAGAAAGCCACCAACAGAGACATGTTTTTAGCATCGTGGAGGAAGACTTATTTGGAGGCTATTTCTTTCAATTCTTAGTTGTTGACCTTGACCCTTCCCACATGAATCTGGTCATACAATCTTGGACACAATCTTTAAATGTCTTTTCTACTTAAAGCGGGGAACCTTGGACAAGTGGTGGCATTACCACCCAAGGAATATGCTAGAAATGGAGCATCCCAGGTTCCTGCCAAGGACAACTCAATCAGAACGTGCATTGCAACAGACTTCTTGTGTGTGTTTCAACTTGGAAAATCCTGATGTGGGTGCAGCGTTTAAAAGCTAAGGACACCAAGCCACAGAGGAGTAACTTGCCTGAGAATATGCACTCAGTTGAGTGTGGTGTGACTCCTCGTGTAGAGGCATAGACAGGTATCTATTCACTCAAGATAGAGCGCCCAAAGGCAGACCAAAGAAACTATCACAGTCAAGTCTGTCTCAGCGAGCCAGTGATTTAATGGGGTAACTCATGAGACTATGGTTAAGGGATTACAGGAGTGTGGTTGGGTAAAGGGTCAAAAGATACATAGTGTAAAGGCCCATCCAGTGTGGGTGACCGACAATGAATACTGAATCTATGGAGCTTCCTGTATGACCCCTCTCCATAGCAACAGTCACTGCTTCTTAGGTCTACTGATGAACAGGGAAGACAGGAGATTTGACACCGTTTGAGAAACCAGAGTGTTACCTCCCAGACGGTGTTTTCAACTGGGCTCTCAGGAGAAGCAAAGTCGACCATTTTAATGACACTTCATTTTCAAAGCTACAAGCTTCCCTACCAAATGTTAGCATGACATGCCTGCTCTCTTGTTAGAATACACATAGACACTTGTGTGTCCTGCTCCTTTCAGAAAAAATGTTCTGCGAACTAAAAACCATGTCAAGAGAAAGGCTATGGGACTCAGGTATCTGGCATGAGACACTCTAACCCTTCAGAATAGATAGCAAGTATTAAGTTATTCATAACTTTGGGCCTCCAATTGCACCAAGATACATTTACTTGTATAAAAGTTCAACATCTTGTAAATTATAAACCTGCCCTGAACAATGGGCTTGAGAAGTCTAGGTACATTTGGAGGTCCTCCTGGAAGAACACACAACCAACTCATTGACTGCATGCCCACGTGAAGTTGGCATATATTCTTTGAATTCCTCTGAAAGTTGGAACATGTTCTTTGAAATATTTCTCAGATGTCATCACTTCCTCCAAAGTATTCAAGTAAATGTGCCACCTCCTTACCTCAATCCAAAGTCTTTGTGAGAAGGAGAAGCTTGGGGGAGGGGTGGATCTCTGTCATTTATCACTAGAAGTTGTACTTGCCCGGGGAGGAGACCATATCCTAAGTAGTATAAGAGGTGTTTTAACTTTGATCGCTCTTAAAAGTGGTCCAGCCTACGTATTGCTTCTATGTGGCCTTGAAAGAGGAAAAGCGATCTGGGCAAATGTTCAAGTCCTGCTCCCTGCTTCTTGCTCCCTACTCCTTGGAGACGATAGAAGTGGCCTGTACACAAGGGCTGTGGGACTTTTTTTTTACTGGAAAACTCACTTCATGCCTTTCTCTGAGTAGCTCCTCTGGAGTATTCAGACTGCTGTCTCGCATCTGTCCATTTATCACTGGGATCCAAACAAGTCACTCAGGGTTGAGGAGAGATACTGATGAAGAGTAGGCCAGCTCCAGATTGGTGTCCTGAAAGGCTTGCCATTGTGGGGATACTGGGGACTCTCCATGATATCTCCTTCACCAAGAAAGAAGGTTCTCATCTCTGTGGAAATTGACCCAGAGCGTATCTGCCCAAGTGTTTCCTCTACCTTGATGACAAGCTCTAAACTACTCCACTGGGGTGACTGACAGCTAGCCAATGACTCAATAAATGTTGTTGAGATGGGGTTGGGGATTTAGCTCAGTGGTAGAGCGCTTGCCTAGGAAGCGCAAGGCCCTGGGTTTGGTCCCCAGCTCCGGAAAAAAAAAAAAAAAAAGAACCAAAAAAAAAAATAAATGTTGTTGAGGTAACTGGGTAGATATAATTCTCTGGACTTTCATGAATACTGGTTTGTAATTCTACATAAGTTGAAAGGGATGTTTATGTGGATATATTAGCCACTTCTAACTGTAAGTTTAAGTCTTGCTTTAACTTGAGGCAAAGAGAGGATATGAGGAGAGTCTTACAATGGTTCTACTGAATCATTAGGGAAATATCAGGTAGTACTTACATGACCCATCCCATGAGGGTGATACAGAAAGGAAGGAAACCCAGAGGAACCAGAATACTGCTATTCCTGGGTAACTTAACCCCAACCACTACCAGTGGAAGCAATGGAAAAGCAGAGAAATAAAAACTACACAAGGACTTTAGGAAATGCCACAAAGTAAAACATTTTTTCCTCCTCCCCCTCCCACCATAAAAAGACAATAAAACCCTTCTCAAAACCACAAGAAGATCCGAAGTCATAGACAAGTTGGAAAGTGTCGCCTTCCCTGCCATGAGGGCACCAAGTTCCCAGCTTTCCTGACACCACCGTGGAGAACAGTGTGATAGCAACCAGCCATAGGAAAAGGGAAGAGAGCAACACTGATTTTTGTAGTCAGGTGTCTGAACGCCTGCAAGTCGTACCTGCAGACTTGGAAGGGCTACAGCAGTAGGACTGAGATTCTGCTCTGGCACTTGCCATATAATATGTGCATATTGTGGCTAAGCCCTTAGAGTCAGTTTGCAATCTTAGTTCCTCAGTAGACAATGAGGCTGAATAAGCCATTAAGTCTCATCATGTCTGCTTCCTCTTCTGTAAAATGGAAAGAGGACTGGCTTAACAGATCGTACTGAGAAACTAAATGAGTTAACATTGAGGAATAAGTGAGTTAACATTGTCAAATGCTTAGAAAGATACTGGATAAATAGTATGGTGTTAAAGAAAGAGAAGCGTCTGCTGTAGAAATAGCCAGTGTGGGCCAGGAAAAGATACAAAAATAAAGGTGTGCCGTTCATATGCTCTGTTTCTACTCATCTCTATCACTTTTATTACACTCTGTTGTTCATTTCAAGGAACTCTTTACATATTGTAGAGTGAGCCCCTTGTAGAGGTGTGCATATGAAATCAAGATATACCTACTAAAGGCTGGTCAAAATCATAGTCATTAGGTACATGCAAATTAAAACCATAATGAGGTAAAACTTTATGCCCCTACTGAAAATGGGTATGATAAAGGACTGATATCACCAAATGTCATAGAGGGTATGGAGCTGTCACTGCCTCTTCCTGTGCCAGTGTTGGAACTACGGTGAAACTGCAAATTGCCATAACCATTTTGGCAAAGCATTTTACAGAGTTAAACACTTGCTCACCATATGTTTTGGGTGTTAGCCCAAGAAAAATGAAATCATGTGTTTATACAAAGGGTTTTACAAGAAGGTTCTCAACAGCCAAACGCTGGAAACAAAGTGAATGGGTAACAGACCTTGCCATGCTGGCTGGAAGGATCCTACTGCAACCACAAGAGTCGCCCTGTGACTACTATTTTGAGTACATTGTGCCAAAGGCAAGAATGTGCATGCCATGTGCTTTCATTTATTTAAAGCACGGGGCCAGGAGTGAACTGATAGGGGGAGGAATGAAAAGAGCAGTTACTGGAGCTGGAGAAAGGGCTATGTGGTTAAGTGTTCTTGCTGTTCTTCCAGTGGACCTGAGTTCAGTTCCCAGCACCCGCATCAAGTGGCTCATAGCCACCAATAACTGATTCCAGGGGACTCCATTGCCCTATTCCAGCCTCCATGGGCACCCACTCACATGTAACATACACTGGCACAATACACATATGAATATATTTAAAAGGGGGGCGGGGTGGAAGGAAGGGCGGATACTTCTACAAGGGCCAGAAAAGATTATTCTATGGCAGTGGTTTTCAACTGCGGATGAGTTTCTGGTCCCCCATAGAGAAATGCTGGAGCAACGTCTCAAGACCTAGCAGAAATGTTCCTGGCATTTAATGGCTAAACATCAAGGAAGGTTATTGTGAATTATCCTGTGATGCACACTGAAGACCCCCACAGTAAACCACAGACATGTTCCATGTATCGATGATCAGAAGTTGAGCTGTCCTAGCTCAGGATAATGGAAATGTTCTCTATCTTGTTTGGTTACATGGGTATCAAATACATTCGATAGAATTCAGCATCACTGTGTGAATCTTGCTATGTGGAGTTACACCCTCGTTTTAAAAGACACTAAACAACGTTGACAGAGAAGGGTCAAACAAGGGGTTCAGACCCCCACTCTTAAGCACTTCTTTGTCTCTAATGGCCAGGTTTTGCTTCCTCCATTTTGTCTGATCTTCACAGAGTGACACTAGCTCTTTTTTGTTTGTTTGTTTCTTACACAAAATGCCTCTTTCATGGTTTGAGCATCAGGGTGTCTTCTTCAGATCTCAAATGAGCCTCCTTTAAGAGGCCTGCGCTCATCATATAGCCCAGGCTGAGCTGGAACATTCAGCAATTTCCTTGCCTCTCCTGTCTGAGTCCTGGGATCCCAGGCTGTGGGAGGACAATTGAATCAGATCTCAGTCCTAGGTAGTTCAAGGCTGAGAATGCGACAGCGTGGAATCTAAGAATGTGCCCGGCCTTGCTGAAGACTGCACCTGATCTTGTACATCTTTCTACCTCTCTGTTGGCTGCCTGCATGGTGGGCCTAGCTTTCCTTATTTGGGGACTAAAAAAACTAATCTCTTCGCAGAAAAACTGTCCTCATGGTGCCTCTGGTGACTTGAGTGGGTATCCATGAGGCATACTGCTAATAATTTTGGTTTAGAACCAACTATTTTCTTCTTTCTCTTGTTTGCTTTCACGGTTTCCCAGATTTGGTTTTAATGGGTGGGGATTTTGTTGTGTATCTGTTAGCATCATTTGCTCTTAAAGAAGTAAATTTGGTGTCCTTTAAATTACATAATCATGGCCGCTGGCCCTTCAGAGCTTGTCTTGCAAGCTTTAAGGCTCACAGCCAAGTCTGGCTCTTAAGTCTCAGGTGGCTAGAAAACGTTTAGCTTTTTCAGGAAGACTTAGCCGTCCTTTGGAATTTGGGGTCCTCTCAAAATTCATATGTTGAAACCCAATCTCCATAGTGACAGCAATAGGTCAGGAAGTATAGACATGGTTAGGACGAGAGTGTAGTGCCCTCCCAGATGGGTTTAGGGCTCAGGAAAGGGGCCAAACCACCAGAGTTCTTCTTTTTTTCGTGGTGCGTGGAAACAAACATAAATCATCTTCCCAAGGAGTTGGGAATAGGACAGTCAGCAAAACTTGGCCAGCTCATACCTCATCTTGAACTGTGAGCTCCAAAACTATGAGAAATAAATTTCTGTTGTTTATGAGACACTTCCTTAGCCTAGGGTACTTTGTTAGAGCATTGTGAATGGACTAAGAGGCTACAGTGTGGGTCCTCGCTTACTGTATTCCTCGACCTGGTCATCTTTAGGTTTTAATATTTGTACCCATCCAACAATCTTTCTTTCCTTTCACATCAAGGTGAGGGTTTTATTAATAGCATCAGCATTTAAGATGAGACAAATCAAAGATTCCATAGGGATCTCTGGTAATAACATTTTAACCCAAATCAAAAGAAAAAAATCAAACTGGATATAAAACATGGTGTTTCTTTGTTCTTTGAAAGCCAGTGGTTAGGAGCTACTCTAGAACACACAACTATTAGAGCAAGGGGCTTCATCAAAATGCTCCAGAAATTGCTGGTCTATATTTTAGATAGCATACAGGAATCAGTGAGGCTATAGTTCCACATACATATTTTTTATATAGAAAGGATGCTTTTAGCAATAACCAGCTCTGTATGAGTAGCCAGCTGCTTCTAGTGCTGACAACCATGCTTTCTCCAAGGGATCGTAGCCGTGGCTGCTGTGCCTGGGGAAGCTGCCACAGGTGACAGTGGGATGCAAAAGAACTTTCCAAAGGCTCTTTGGTTCATTCATACTTGGACTACACCGCCCCCTCTAATGGCTGACGTATTTGGTTGCTTCCGTTCCCTTTGAGGCCGGGTGTATTGCAGGATTTAGAATAAAGCAGAAGAAAGAAGGATGTTTCAGTATCAGGATGGTGTCCCCAAATGCAGCTGAGAGGCATTGGGCAAGGGAGCTGAGGTATCCACCCAGTCCCTGGGGTGGTCAGAGGTGAAGGGGTTCGGTTTGCAGTTACGGAACTCAAGAAGCCTGAGGGTAATCCTCTAAAAAGGGCCCTCGGTTGGCTCTGGCCTATGGAAACCCCATAAAAACCCAATGGTAAGAACAAATTCAGGGTTCTGTCTGAGCAGCACCTGAACTGCCCAACGCCTGTTCCCAGAGCACCTCCGGCAGGCTTCAGGCAGTCTCTTGAAATCAAACAGTGCCCGTTGCAGCTAGACATAAGAACCCAGGTACTCACAATGAAGAGTAGAAATAAGATCAATTGAGTTTCTAATGCTTAAAATATCATGTGCTGATGTCATAGGCTGTGGACCATAAAGCCAAGACTTTTGCAAAGGAATCGTTCGGCACAAATTTAAAGCCATATTGACTCAAAGTAGAGGACATGCTCCCACTTCTGCCTGCAAAAATATGCTTGTTGCCAGGGTGGAAGTTAATGGGGGGAGCTGGAGAGGTTGGAAGGACCAGGTTGGTTCGAACTTGTGTTGTGGGTCGAGAGCTGCTTGATGAAGCAATCCCATGACGAGGATGTTCACACAACCCTGCTTCCTCGCTCTCGGCAGTAAGCTCACAGACATTTGCTGTTGGAGTGCGCAGCTACCCTGTCTCACGCACAGGTGAAGAGTGTGTTGTCAGAGGCAGCAATGAAACCATCTCTCATTTTCTCCATTTTGTCAGCGGGAGAGCCTCCTCCTGTGGCCACACGGTCATGTCAATAGTCTGTCATAACACGCATCATTCAGCTTATGTTTTGTGACCAAATCAATCGCCCTGCTGACTATGAAAACAAGATCTGTGGGGTTTTTTTTCCCCAAGTCTCCTTGCCTTTGGCGATCTCAGAATGAGAGGAGTGGGTAAGATGGAGAGACAGATGTCCCAAATCCGCTGAGATTTCCTCAGTCCTCAGTTCCTTACATGAAGGGACACAAGCAAGCTCCTCCTCCCCGACCTAGAAGCAGCTGAAATGCTGGTGCTATGCCTCAGGACTGAAGCAGGCTCTATTTTACCCTCCAGCAGGAATAAAAGAAGATAGCTAGCTGTTCCTAACTACACTTCCACCCCAAAACCCTTTGTGGGCATCTCACTCCAAAGAAAGACACCAGGGATTTCAGGAGTTTAAAGCATTCTGATAAAGTACCCTTCTTTGCTGACTAGGATCTCTTTATAGCTATGGGAAAGCATTACTGTAGGAAACCACCGAAAAGGAACTCTCTAACCTGGGGATAAAACTCTTGCCCAAGCTGGAGAGATGCTCAGTGGTTAAGAGCACTGACTGCTCTTCTCGAGGTCCTGAATTCAGTTCCCAGCAACCACATGATGGCTCACAACCATCTGTAATGGGATCTGATGCCCTCCTCTGGTGTGTCTGAAGACAGCTATAATGTACTCATATTTAAAAAAAAAAAAGACTCTTACCTAAATCTCAGGTGAAAACTCAGAAGATGGCACACAGAACCTGTTGGCCTTGACTGCAGGTTTTGAGTCAAAGAACCTTGGGGCCCAAATTTTGGATGGGGTAGTTGTGGGGGAGTGGTTCTGCATGGAAACCCAGAATGACAAGGCCTTTGACACCAGGTAGCCCTTACTTCAATTCTGGCCCTCATTTTAGGTATAAATGTCATATTTTCCCTGCTGATGGAATCTGACTTCTACCATACATACCACGTAAGTCTGCCATGGAAATCAAAGTACATTCTCAAAGCACTGAGCCCTGCCCTTGACACAGGGAAGACACAGAGAAGTGTGACTGTCACTGTCACCAGGGAAAACTTCCCAAACTAGGCCTTGCCAAAAGATGAGGGTCTAAGATGACTGACTGTATCACCCTTCAGTCTTTGGGATTTTCTATATCAGCTGACTAGAAACACAGCTTCCAGACAAGTGTGATGACACATGCTTGTAACCCCAGAGTAATCCCAGAACTCTGGAGGTAAAAGCAAGAGGGTCAGGAGGCAGAGGCCAGCCTGGGACACTTGAGACACTATCTGAAATAAGAATAAGACACTATGGCATCCTGAAAAAAAAATGCCAGACAGCCATCAACTGGAATAGATACAGCCTTTGCGGTGAGCTTCATCAACAGAAGTGCAGAGAACAGTGGCTGGGCCAGTTTGCTTGAGCCGGGCATATAGGCTAGAGCCTGCTGCCCAGAGATGCCAGGGACAGGCTCCACATGACTGACACAGAGCCAGGAGCTCTGGAGCCAACTCAAAGTCTCTGTCCTCAGAAGAGCTAAAAAATGTACTACTATGAAGTATCCAATGCCCACCCATTACCCAAAGTACAAAACCTAAGTACCTTGTACTCACTGAGTCCAGTGTTCAGGCTGAACCTTAATGATGCGGGAAACAATACAGGCTGGGGACAGAGGGCCACCTCCCTGTCATTGGCAGAACAATCAGAAGACAGAGACTATGAAAGGGGGCCCAGAGGCTTCTGCTGGGTTCTAGGCTCAATCATTGCTCTGTGGACAGCAACGTGGGAGTACACTGTGTACAAACAAGCCTTGTGTGCTGCACAGCTCTTTCTCTCATGTGTCTCTTTGCAATATAAACTTAAATATATACTTTAATTGGCTCAGCCTACTAGGGGCTGAGCCATCAAAGAAGGCAGCAACAAGACACTTCCCTTGAGCAAGCTCGATGCAGTCAGATTCTATAACTTGAAAGGATGCCCAGAAAGGCTTCAGGGTGACCCAAATAAGGACACAGAGCAATGCATCTTAGTCTTCTTTCCTCTGATTCAGAAACAGAGTAAAGACCACCACTGCCAGCAGGCAAGCAGGGTCCTCAGCACGGTACATTCCCAAAGTTTCTCCAGAGGAAACATCTGCGGCTCGCGGATGTTTCAAGGCTGGCTCAGCCTTCCCTGTGTGTGCCAACCAATATAATTAAAAATGCATCCAAAGTAAACCTCAGACAACGGAGCACTCCTCAGCAACGTGGGGGGCGCTCACTGTTGGAGGGTGGTCACCCCGGTGGGCGCAAATGCTGCCCCAGGTGCTCTGCAGCTGGCTGCAAAGGCTCATGAAATTCTATCCTTTCCAGTTCCCAGCATGCTAGTGGGCAGCCCTGAGAGGCCGGCAGCCCTGTCCCACCTATGGAAACTAATGATGCCAGCTCAGCATATTGGCAGAGGAAGGGAACTCACACAGCAAACAGACCTGCTGAAAAATTGGAAGGACTTGCTTAACAGAAGCACATTGATTAAAGTTACCCGAAGATCAAATTACTCTCCCAACCCAGGTGATTTCATCCCAGAAGCCAGAATACTTGCATCGGCAGGGTATTGATGGAAATCTCTTGCGCTGCACCTTTGCGGACTGTATTAGGGCTGTTAATCTCAGAAGTGTCCCATAATTTTTATCCGACATACAGATCTTCATTTGAAAGGGTTTTAATTCCAATGCAAACAGTAATAAAGAAATAAAATCACTGGGGTATGTCTTTTCCAATATCGGTCTTGGTAAGAATTCTTGACTTCTACGGTCAATTGAAGCTCCTCTTAAATTAAAGAAAAAAAAAAAAAGCTTTGCCTCTTCCAACAGACTTCCAAGGCTAATCGCTTTTTTTCAAGTCTGCAGCAATTTCAGAAGAAAATAAAAGATGAGGCCAAAGCTATTCTTGAACCATGTAGGCAATCAAACCGCCAAACAACTAGGATCCCCCATGAGGGCTGCTGCAACAGAAGAGAGAAATCAGCAATTCCGGCAAGAGGTTCCCCTGCTGTCACCTGAGAGGACAAGACACCCAAGAGCTTATGTGAGGCCAGCCCGGGGCTTGTGGAAGTTCTTGTGCTGCTTAAAGCTGGCTATCGGCCCTAAGAGCTGAGATGCTGACTTTCTATAACAACCCTGAAAAGCTACCCTCACCCAGCTGGTACCGGATCATTCGCAGTCCATGAAGTGAGCTCTGATAACACATTCGTCAGACATGAAGAAATGACAGTACTCAAACTCTGGCCCATGTCACTGACAGAAAGGAAGGTGCCCAAGTATGTGCCAAAGAATATCCCAGTATGCATCTGCTCACCCCTTGCACCTAAACATGTGGGCAGCACAAGGTCCCGGAGACAGCAAGGGCAAGGGAAGGCTCTTGACGGCCAGTTGACCATATAACCTGCCATATTATACCTCCAACACACAGAAATTTGGGGGCCACCAGCTAGTCCATACTGAGATCATGCCTGGAAACACCTTCCTCCCTTCATGCCTGGTGCCTTCACACCAAAGGAACATAACAATTTCACTCAGATAATTTGTCACCAAGCATACATAACACACCCTGATTCCAATGACAGTATACTCCAGGGAGGTTCCCTAGTAGACAAAGGACCAGTACCCAACACTCTGACAGAAATCATAGCCCCTGTTCCTCCCAGCCATTCACCGGTCTCTGAAGACAATATGCTCCCCACAAACCCCACCCCCACCCTTGAACATCCCAGGAGATCCAAGTGTACACACTTGGACAAATGAACAGCATGGCAGACTGTACAGTGGGATCTGGAAAGGGCGGAGTTTGTATTAGCACATCAGGAACTGGGGGAGAGGGCAGGGAATGGAGATGTGGGACACTGGGAAAGGACCAGAGGAAGCAGAGAGGAGCCCAAGGAGGGGTGAAGAGGAAAGTTGGGAAGCTCCGTTCTCTGCTCCTCCTCTGGGTAACTTGCCCATGTTTACGTCAAACTTGACGTCAGACCTTTGTCGGAAACTGAGCTTTAGCCCTTACCTGGGGCTCTTCTAGATCAGATGTTGAGCTCCAACCAGAGCCAATTGTTACACGCTCTGTACAAGGAGAATCCAAGCACCCGGGATCGGGTTTCGCCAGGGCAGGCAGCCTTAAGAATCACTATTTCCTGGACTGGAGAGATGGCTCAATGGCTAAGAACACTGACTGCTCTTCCAGAGGTCCTGAGTTCAATTCCCAGCAGCCACATGGTGGCTCACAACCATCAGTAATGGGACCCGATGCCGTCTATGAGTCTGAAGACAGCTACAGTGTACTCACACACATTAAATAAAAAATCTTTAAAAACAAAATAAAACTAAACTCAATGAGGCTAGGTGCTTCCTCTCCCACTGAGACCAGACTAGGCAGACCAGCTAGAAGAACATATCCCATGTACAGGCAACACCTTCTGGGGCAACCCTCATTCCAGTTGTTTGGGACCCACATGACCAAGCTGCACATCGGGAGGGGGGCAGTGAGAGGGAGGTAAAGTGGCTAAATTTAAAAAAAAAATTAAATTTTAAAAATCACAATCCCAAAGTGCTCAGGACAACCTTCCCTCTACTATATCATGGAATGCCCCATCCCAAGACTCTAGACCTCTGGAAGTAGGCATCGAGAAACTCAAGGGAAGTGGGCATTGGGTACGCTTTTAATCTCAGCAATCAAGAGGCAGAAGCAAGCAGATTGGCATGAGTCGAAGGCCAGCCTGGTCTCTGTCTAGCAAGTTCCTGGTCATCCAGTACTGTATAGCGAAATAAATGAGACTGAATGTTTTTGTTGGACACGATTCAGGACGTGAACGCAATTTTGCTCTAAGTTCTTTACATTTTCAAGGCTTATTTCCATCTTGAAAACACAGAGCAGACGGGAGAGAAGGGTCAGCAGTTAGGAGCTCTTATTGGGTTCAATGAGGACTCGGGTTCAATTCCCAGCACCCACGCCATGGCTCCCAACCCTCTAACTCCAGTTCCAAGGGATCTGACCCCCTCTTCTGGCCTCTGCAGGCATGTACATGTAGGTAAAACGCCCATAGGTGTAATTCCTCACAGGAAAATCTAGGAACAAGTATCTTAGAAGATACTCAGATTCTTCACATAGAATTTCATTCCTTTTGTACCTGGGTGCACATCTGCTGCCCCAAAGCTTGCTCTGGGTAATGACTCACACAGTGAGATAACCACCATCTCAAACTCTAATATTTTTTTCTTCAGATATATAAATACATATATGTACATAATTTAGAGGGCAGTAGATTTGGCTTGTGACAAACTGCATGCTCCAGTTCCTGAAAATTGATTTTCCAGGTTACAATTTAAAGAGTACATGAAATTACCCCTGTGTTACCTAGGCATTTTGTTTCTTCTATGAGTGCTTAGATGGAAAATTCAATATTTCATATTCTGACCGGGAAATGGCAGCAACTATTGGAGCTTAAACTTTGAGTTGTTTTCTATATTTATTTTTTAATATCATCCTAAAGGGATATGGTTACCAATGAATCTAAGACATTTAAAAAGAAAAAATACCATTCATAGTGTCTTTTAAGTAGCCTTTTGTCCTAGGGAAGAACTCAGTCTCTTCCAGCCATGTAATTAATCCTGATAACACCACCTGAGCCAGGCTCAAGTCCAGGAAAATGGAGAACCTGGGTTTTGCTCAGTGATGGAGAGCCAGAATCCCTCAGTACCCAAATGACAGAAGGGAGAGAGACAGAAAGATAGAGCAGGGATTGTTCTAGACATCCTGTCCCAACTCTGAAGCTTGCTGTCAATGTGACACTTTGTGACAGACTTGTCACACTCCTCTGCAGGCCACAGTTCTCTCCTTGGTAAAGAGAGCTGACTGGATAGATAGAAACCCAGGAGTCTTCTCCAGTATTGAAGCCTGAAGACCTCTTGTCGGACAAGGAGTCAAGATGCCAGTCTTTGGTAGCTTGACGCAGCCTTGATGGCCAATCAGCTGGGATCATCATTTCTACCTTCCTGTTAGCCTCACCAGTGGTAGAAAGTTAAAGCAGAAACAAGCTGCCCTATCTCATACCGTTGTTGCTCCCACTAAGGCATGGAGGCACAGAAAATGTTCAACATGGTACCCAGAGTGGTCAGCAAGGCAAGTGTCTCTTAGACAGTTTTGTTCTTATTATGGGGAATGGGTCCAGCCCCCAGACCTCCTCTGTAGCTCTAAGTTGACTAGGTCTTGTGTACTCAAAAGTTAACCTCTAGATTATCCTGATATATTCTGGACTGTTCTAAAATAACCTCCCTGGCAGCACATGAAGCCCATCTATACAGGATTAGGTCAGAACAGTGCAGCATCTATGCATAGTCATGTTGCCTGGTCACCACCATCCCAAGAGCAAGTTGCTGTGGGTTGGTTCATATACTTCCAAGAGACCCTTATGCTACTGGGGGGGGTTTGTTCTGCATTTGTCACCCACCCCCACACCCTCTCTCATCTGAGAACCCTTGTCTCTCTTCTCCCACCCCCCTCCTGCTATTTTTCTAGTCGTTTCACTTGGATCTACTGCCTGGCATATAACTTAAGCGTGTCCCATGAGTATTCATGTACTGGAAGTTTCATACTTAGTGTGGCAATGTGTCCAAAACTTTACCAAGTATACATAATTATGTCCCAGAGTGTTCTGCTCTCTCCAGAGAGTTCCTCACTCCCAGTTCTGAAAAGGGACTCTGTTCTTTTTAGGGCAAGCCTCTAGCATCCAGTCTCACTGTGTAACTTCTTCCTCTCCCACATTTTTCTGCCATAATTCCATGCCCATGGTGTCAACTAACCAAAGGAATCTCACCAGAGACCCATGCTCTTAGAGTTCTAAAATGGTAAGCTAAATAAACCCCTTCATCCATCACTTGGAGAAAAGTATTTTGGTTCAGGAACTGAAAATGGATGAATACACCGATGTCCCATTTCCTTTGTGGTCTTTCTTTTACAACTTCCTATAAAGGACTTAAGTTGAGCATTTAAAATGATGATAATCTCAGATTTATGCAGCAGGTATTTTGTCCCAAAGACTATTCCAATCATTCCATCTTGATACAAACCACCTGCCAGTGGTGCCGACAAATGTATTAATTCATTCAATAGATCTGGTCAAAACCATCCCATAGAGACTGAACAGAGGAGAGAGCTGTCCAGCAAGGGAGAAGGCATCAAACTATCAGACTTGAGAACCACTGTCTCACTAAGTTGATAGGAAATTCAAAAATCCCTGGCCCAGCATCACCTGATAGTAAAAAAGTCTCGTTTATTCCAGCCCTGTAAGATGGTTCCCCGACGTTTCTCATTCAACAATGGAGAACTTTTAGCCATTGATAACATAATTCAACTCTAAATACTCTGACCTTCACAGATGCCATCTTCAGACCGTACGCCCATGGTTCCCCTTCTTGTCGTTTGTTGAATAGATCCCAGTGTACTACCTACCTAGGAACCACAGCCCGCCTGGGTATCACATCCATGTCTTTCACCCATGGATGTCTTTTATCTCTTAACACCAATGAGCTTTAGGCTTCCCTCTCTCCATCCACTGTCAGGTCAGGTCTCCCAGAATTCCCAGTGTCGCAGAGAACAGTCCCAAGCATGTCTGTAAATACTGACCAAGGTTCACTTTGGCTCTCTGCAATCTCAACACACTGGCTGTTACCTGACTCTGTTCTTCACAGTGTTGGGACTCAGCCGTGTCCTCCCCACTTGACACCTGGGTGAGTATGTTTTGTGTCCAAGTATTGTTTGCAACTTTTATCTCTCTTCTTACATGCACCTCTTCATTATCTACTGTAATGAATCAAATAGAGCTATTTATCAACATCATCCAAGAATTCTTAGACATAATGTCCCCAGCGCCCACGGGCATCAAGCCTGAAGCACTCTGTTACAAAACTAGAATGAGCCTCATCTTCATATCTGCCCTTGAAATGACCTGGGGTCACAGAATTTAGTTGTTTATTTTTGGGAGGAAAGGGGGATTCCAAGTGTTCCTAAGGTATCATTATTATGAATGTGGAACTGGAAAAAATATATATATAAGTTCGATCACTGCCTGGATACCATGAGCATGGTATCCAATGCTCATTGGTAAGTCTCCAGTGACTATTGCAATAAATACCACAGTCAGGATGACTTAAAATAACAGAAACCCCTCGTCTCACAAAAGTCTAATGAGATATGTGGTAAGAATGCCCCTGCTTCAAGGCTCCACAGGAGGGTCTGGCCCACACCTTTCTTTGGATGTTCTAGGAGCACTGATGTGTCTTGGTTGGTAGTTGGGTAACTAATCCCAACCTTGCCTTCACATGACCACCTTGTGCTTTGTCTTCATGTGTCAATCTTGAACTCCTTTGTATATCCGGGATGCTGTCATCTGGAAATCCTTCATTATGTCTGCAAAGACCTTTTTCCCACGTGCCACACCAATAGTCACTAGAGCTTAAAACTGGGATACTATTCTACCACTGAACTTAGCTATTTTGCTTCCTGTCAACTAAGTGGGACAGGGATTTACTCCTAACGGTGATGATGTGCTTAATGTAATTCTTAGCACAAAGAAGTTCATAGTTTAATGCTAACTAAACAATACATTTATAGTTATCAAGTGTTTTTCTGAGCTCAAACAACCAATCATTGATCAAGGTGGAGGGACCTAGGAACCATGCCTTTAATTCCAAGTCTACAGCTTTCCCAGAATCCTCTTTTACCACCTTGGGAGAGCAGCCAAGTTCTTCCAGCTAGTTAATTGTGACATGTAGTGCCTACACCGAACACTGGAGAATGTAGTGCCCGGTGTGGAGCATAAAGAAACTGAGGCACAAATCAATACCTGTGAGCTGTAATGACATGTTCCTTCCACAGTCCTCATCACTTCCTTTAGCCATAGCCTTGGAGGGAGGCCACTGCAACAGCTCCACCTATTTCCTTCCACTGAAAGTACATGATGGGTCACAGATCTGATTTCAAACTCGGCGTTGGTTGGGTTCTCCCAGAGCCCCCCAACCCCAGCCTGGCTAGGAACATGTTCTGTTTTCTTATTATTATGTATATGTGCATGCTATATGTGTGTATGGGTATGGGTTTATGCTACAGTGTACATATGGTGGTCAGAGGACAACCTAGTGAGTTCAGTTGCCTCTGTCCACCTTCATGTGGGTTCTGGGGATTGAACTTGGGTCACCAGGCTTGTGAGGTGAATACCTTTACCCACTAACTCATCTTACAGATCCTCATCTTTCTGTTTCTAAATCCCTTGTCTTTACTCCAGCCTCCTCTATGATTCCCACCCATCATTTTTTCCAAATACTGTAAGCAGAGGGAGAAGCTATACTTTTCTGTCATATACTTGGCTAAGAAAAGCTCAGAAACACAGTAGGAAAGGGCATTCTCTATAGGAATCGTTGGCGAGGGAAGGCCACTTGGTAGAAATGACAAACCTAGAACCCCAGAGCCCCCGCAGTCTATATTGCACAGAAGTCCCATGGCCCTGTCACAGGAAATTACATCTACATCCATTGAGTGGCCTTAATGTCCAGGGAGCATTTTACACCTCCTTAGTCCTCTATCACCATTGTTCTCCAGCCTCTACCTCCATTTAGCTCTGCTTCATGGTCTCCTAAGTACCAGCTTTCTAGGGAAAAGCACTCAGCTCTGATAATATTCTCTTTCATGTCCTGCTGCTCTTTCTTCGAAGCACAAAGCGGGGCTTGAAAATGTTTGTCTCTGTGATTATCTGATGGTACTTTGCAAAGCTCAGGGAGATGTGCTCATTATTTTCACCACTATATGCTGTGGCCCATAACAAGCATTCAATGAATCGTTGTCCAATGAATGGATGATTTAAAAGCAACTTTCAAAGTACAATGTGCTCATTCATTGGCTTGAAGCTTTCCTCAAGGGCACTGTGAGTCCAATGTACTTGGCACCTTGCTCCTCTATGAAAACTTTAGAACTTTACACCAACTACTTTATGTTGGTGTAAAAATAAGCTTAATTAAAATTGCATACATCAGTTTGAGGACTGCGGATCCCTCAGTGACATTCACTTGCTCTATCTAGAGACATGGTGTTCCTTTTCATTTATTTAGGTCTTCTTTAAAAGTCTAAATGATGGCGCTAGAGCAAGGGCTCAGAGGTGAAGAGCACTGGCTGCTCTTCCACAATACCAAGCACCCACAGAGCAGCTCACAGCAAACTGTAATTCAAGTCCCAGGGCATTCGATGCTACCTTCTAGCCTCTGCAGACACCAGGCACGCATGTGGTGCACAGACATATAGGAATATAAACACCCATGGACACATATTTTTAAAATCTAAATGAAGTTTAATGTATTGATATGTACAAGTCTTTAACACCTGATTTATTTCTTAGGTGCCATCCCCTATCATTTTAATATGCCCTAAAGGTTCCATGTAAATGCAGTTCCTTTCACATGTTCATTTTATAGTAGTATCTATTATTATTTTAATGATTTCCTGTAGCTCCTTTGGAGTCTCTCCAAGTCTAAGTTGTGACTGTAACTGGTCACCCAATTTGTTGCCTTGACTAAGAATTCAACATAATGTTTTAAAAGATGTTGCAAAGGGAAAGCAGTCTTCTTCCTCCCTGTTAAATAGTTCTAATGGTTTTCATGGTGAGTTTGTCTATGGGTCATCTTTGGAATTGCCATTACCAAGTTAAAAAAAGATCTGCTCTTAGTTTGCTTAAGAATCCTTAGCATGCACAGGGCCAACATAGGTCCGCACAGGTCCTCTGTGCATAAATAGTACAGCCATTTATTTGCTCAGTATTTGTATGGGGCTCCTAACCCTGAGCACTAGTGGGCCTCTGGCTCTTGTGCCCGCTCTTGGGAATCTCTTCTTCCTGTTGGATTGTCATACACAACTCCAATATGAAAGTTTTTGCTTCATCTTGTATTTTTATAATGTCAAGAAAAATAAAAGAATGAAGAATGAGAATCAGAAGCAGAATGATTGAGGGCTGAGATAAGGAAAACATGGAAGAAGGGAGAGAAAGAATTGTTACTGTGACTCTCCCACATTTATTATTATAACCATGTCTTTCTCTTTTAATGTCCTTGGTAAATAACATTAATCAACTTCTGATTTGAACCCATCTTGCATTCTGGTAAAATCTTTTTGTTTGGGAGCATTATTTTTCCCGATATTAATATTGTTTGAGGAATGAGCATTTACAGATAATTTGTAAGATTGCGTTTTACCACATGCCTTCAAGCATCCTGTGGACTGACGTCTCAGTGTGTCTGCACTGGTGAACAGAGACTGTGTACTCACGGTGCATGCTATTGCATTTGCCCCCTTTTTTGATATTTTTATGTCTTCAGTAAGTTAAGGGATTATTATTAGTTCCTGTCCTTGTTTGCCTTCTTTCACACAAGTTTGCTTTCTTTCCTCCCCTCTATGTGTGTGAAAGTTATGCTGTGTTTGCATAAGTGCCTCACTCCTGACCCTACCCAAGTCCACACCCCACCCCCCACCATCCCAGCCTTTGGTGCTATTGAGAGAAGGCAAAGCCTAGGAGGTGGGGCCCAGTGGAAGGAAATTACACCATAGGGGACATATGATGGGGACCTGGGTGTTTCTCTCCCCATACCCCCTTCCCTAAATACTGTGAGGTGAACAGCTTTGCTAGTTTCCTGCCATGACTTACTGCCACAGACCCAGAGTAAGCGAAGAAATCTAATCAGGGAGTTCCAGACCTGGGAGCCAAAATGGGCCTCTTCGCAAGTCTTTTGACTGTGGAATTTGTTACAGCAACAGAGATCCAACTCATTCTTTCCTGTCTCACTTGCCTTTGAAAATCTTTGTGAAAGTTCTTGAGGCCTGAGGGAAAAGGTTTTCTTTCATTTTTTTAATTTCTTTGAAGGAGATTTCCATTTACCTAAGACAATGGTGAGAGGCATTATTTTAAGCTTAGGTTTCTGCGTTGGCTCTTTAGGAATGTAGACCCTATAAATTCTAGCTCCAAACTTACTGAAAGACCAGACCACGATTGAAGAATCCCCAGAAGGATCTGGGTAAATGGCTCAGTAAGGTGTTTGCCTGGCAAGCATGAGGACCTGAGTTCAACCCCCCAATACCCGCCGCATTAAAAAGCCAGCTATGGTGGCAGTGCTCCACTGTAATCACTACACTGGGGAGGCAGATCCCTGGTGCTCCCTGGGCAGCCACCCTGGCCTGCTTGGTGAATTCCAGGCCAATGAGAAACCCTTTCTTCCAACAAAAGAGACAGAAATCTGAGGAGAAAGGGCTAGAGCGATGGCTCAGTGAGAGTGCTTGCTGTTCTTGTGAAGAGCCGGGTTTTGTACCCGGCACCCACAGGATGGCTCACAACTCTGGTCAGCCTCTGCACACACTAGACCTGTACAGGCAAACAAAATAGTTAAAACACATAAGGTTTTAAATAGATAGCACTTGAGGATTGACAGCCATAAGTACATACATGTGTGCACCTGCACAGTCAAGTACATGTGCACACAAAACAGTTCTCCAGAGAAACCAGGCATCTTTTGGGTTTGGTTTTGTTCTAGAAACGTCTGCTGTTCTTTTGTATCTAGATCCAAGGACGGTTGTGCCTGTGTTTGCACAGTCCTTAGTCCCATCAAGACTCATCGCTTCTTTGTTTGCTGATGTCTGTATGCCTCATTGCACCCTTCCACCCCAACATAACCAACAATTCTAACATGGGTTTGATATATAAACTCATGTGGATAGTGCATCCTCAAAGCTCATAGCTACCCTGAGCCTGGGAAACAACCTTTTAAAATATAATCAAGCTAGGATTGGTTAACATTCATTGAAGGTAGGCCTTAACTCCCCCAATGGTTATTAGCCTAATAAACAGAGAGTAATTGACATGTGAAACGGGGGAAGGAGAAATGAAAGCAGAGGCTGGGGTAGAAGAAGCTTGGAGAGAGGCATCAGTTGACCTTCAGACCCTCCTGAAGGAACTAGCTATATTTCCACACCTCCATCTGGACGAAGATCCAGCCTCCAGAGCTCTGAGAGGATAAACTCTTTGTCTCAGGCCATTCGGTTTGTGCCACAAAGGAACAATGCCAAAGACCACTGCAACTGCTTGTGCTCCTGCAAAACGGATCGCTTTGACGGTATCTTTAACAGATGTGCAGAACGTTGCACCATGATCACTGTCGTTCCACCCTCCTATTCAGTAACATGTTCTTTGTGACTCGTCCGTAGCATGTGCACATCCGGGAGAGGCCTTGCAGCTATGTACTGCTGCAGAAGGCAGAGAGCAACAGGTCTGATTGGCACGCCAGATGAGTGGTGTGTGGCAATTTCTTTTGTTTATGTACTGAAAGGTGGGGTTGCCGTGCCATTAACACTGCCTATTTCACTGAAAAGACTACCTTGCAGTGCTTAGCAAAATAACTGTGCTTGACTCACTCCTCTCCACCCTTGAATGTTTCTCTAGCTTTACAGTTCACCCACACCCACCTGCCCGCCATTTGACTTTCTACATTCTGCTAGCACAGCGGACATTAAAATACATATCAGGACGGGTGGGATAGCTCAGTAATGGAAAGCTCGCCCGATGTGCTTAAGTGCACCCTCCCCACCCCCCCACCCCACCCCACCCCACCCCCACCACCCCCACCACCCCACCACCCCACCCCACCACCCCCACCACCCACCACCCACCACCCCACCCCCACCACCCCACCACCCCACCCCACCCCCACCACCCCCACCACCCCCACCACCCCCACCACCCACCACCCCCACTCCACCCCCCCACCCACCCCCCACCCCAGCCCCACCCCCACCCCCGAGTTCACTCAGTGCTACACTCAAGAACAAAGGGGACATGCCTTTGCATTCTCCACCTAATGTTGCATTCATGCAATTCTTCCCATGCAAGATTGCTTTTCTTGTGAGTTACCCTTCCGCCTTTTGTGCTTCTTTTTTTCTGTTTTCCTACCTTTGAGGAAAACGACCTTGAAGGGGTTTGCATAGCATTCCCAGCTCTAGGCAAGTGGAAGCAGGGTTGTCAGAAGCCCAGGGCCATCCTCAGCTATAATATTGTCCGGTTTGGGGTAGCCTGAGTTACGTGATACCCCATCTCGGTTAAATAAATACATACACATGTGAAATTTTTCAAAGTTTAAAATTGCTTAAAAATAAACATTTTTGTAACTGTGTGTTACATAAATAGCTTTTTATAGAAACTAATTTTCAAACCAGGAGAGAAGGCAATTTTTTTTTTCCAAATCATTTTAATGTCTGGCTTGGTAAAAGATAGCTGGATTCTAACCTTAGCTTCTGTTTTGATATTATGGTTTTTGTTTTGTTTTTAACAGGGTCCCATTCATTAGTCCTAGCTGGCCTCGAACTCATGACAATATTCCTGTCTCATCAGTGAGATTATTGGCCTAAGTCACCATGCTGGATTCTCCTTTAAAATGTTGGCCTAGTTACTCATAGTAAAATTCTATTTCTGCCCTTTTTGGTTTTCTTTTAGACAGAGTCCTTCTAGCCTAGGCTGGCCTTGCACTACCATATCTAGTCTATGTGGTACTGGAGAATGCTTCAAGGTTCTAAGTGTGTCCCCTTAGCCACTGAGCTTGAATTCCCAGCCCCAACTCACGCTAATGTTCTAAATCACTGACTGAAGCCAATCTGACTTCTAGAGAAGTCAGGAGAGAGAGAGCATACCCTAGCTTCCCTAATAGTTTGCTTCAGATAGGCATAATGATGGTTGCCCTGCTTCAATCCTTACCAAAAAGGTAATTCCATGCTAACCAGTCAGTTACTCTCTCTTCAGCCCCTGTCTACCTAAAGAAACTTTCTTTGCTCGACTCCCACAATTTATGCAGGGAAGTTCTACCCATTCTACAATTTCAAGTAGAACAATTATGAGCCTTACACTTAGTGTAATCTCTCGTTTTCTGGCGTGGTCTCTCCTGGAGCTCAAGCTGGCCTCTGACTCACTGTGTAGCCTTACAGGCTGATAGGATATTTCCCCACCGGTGAAATGAGCCAGTTCCAGTCAGACTAGATTATATTAAAGGCAGGTTTACTGGGAAGCTGCTCTCCAACCATGGAGGCCCCATGGGCCAGAGGCCTCAAAGATGGAGGCCAGGAAAATTGCCATGGCGGGAGGGGGTAATTTCTGGATTATATAGGGAGGAGCCACTGTAGGAAGGGCTGGAAAGTTCTAGGTTCGGGGCAGGGTTTGCCAGGTAATAACTGAGGGATGCTGGAACAACCTGGAGGCCAGGTCTGCTTTGATAAGTAAAATATTCACCTCAGTCCCTTGTCCCGGGTCTGAAACCAAACACAGGCTTCTGAATTCCATTCTTTTGGTGAACATATAAAGTTATAGGTGAGAAAAAAATAAATTTTACAGATTATTTTATTTTATATTTTGTGTGTTGTTGTGAGACAGGGTTTCTCTGTGGGGCCCTGGCTGTCCTGAAACACACACTGTACAGTGGGCTGTTCTCAAACACAAGAGGTCTGCCTGCCTAGGATTAAAAGAGTATGCCCCCCACACCTGGCTACAGATAGTTTTAGATGTACCAGAACTTAAATAGCAGTTTCTTAAATGCCTCTGTACTGTTGGGTGACATTTTTGTGCCCTGTTGTGGTGGAGAAAAAGCCATGCATCTATCCTACGCTCTGAATAGGTCTTTGGCCCACTCCATTGCTTATTGATGGACCTGGCGGGATAATTGGCATGGGTCGTTAAACACTCACCACACCAGCACACACAAAGCTACCACTACCAATCGCACTAGAAAAGTATGGAGAAATAAATGACCAAGCCCATGGACACAGATGCATTTTCCAAACTTCTCACTTTCCCACAGAATCCCTGCGAGAGATGGCAGGTGGGTGATGGGAATGGTTTACCTTTAGTCTCAGAACTCCTGCAGCCTCGGCCCAGAGTTAGGCAAATAAAGCCCTAGTCAGACCCCAGCTGTGCAGCAGAGGGCAAGCTCAGTCTATCCTGTGACTTCCTACCTCCAAGGAGGGAGGAGAGTCCCCCGAGGGACACAGAGATGAAGCCTCCAGAACCTGCCTGACTCTAACTGTACCGGACTCCTCCCAGTGTCAATCATTTTTCATACATAACAGATCCCAATAGCAAAATTCAACAACCATTTATTGAGCATTTGTTATCTTCCAGATCTAGATACCAGCAACAAAAGCATGAAACCAGCCAGACTAGTCTCAGATGGTGTTTCTGCTTTGGTGCTAAGCCCTGGGGTGGGGGTGGGGGTCCTTTTGTGGAGACCCAAGAGCTAGGGGTAGTAACCAAGGAGACTTGGGGTATTGACCTACTGGTTCTTGCACTCATTGTATAGTCCACCCCTAGAATCTCAAGTATCATTCAAAGACACTATTTAGTGGGCATTTCAGTTAGCTTACAAGAGAATTATTGTAATTATAATGTTGGAGTTATTTTAAGTCCTACACACCTCCTCAAGGACCCCTATGGGTGAAAATTTGAATGAGTCATACAGCCTGTACCCTTTGATATAATGGGGGCAGGAGCAGATTTAAGATATGATGAATTTTAAATCTCCCCCACTCTCACTGTCTCACACCACACCCCCTAGACAATCTGTTCCACCCCATACCCACCCCACACCCACCCTAGAATGAGAGAGAGACACAGAGAGAGAGAGACAGAGAGAGACAGAGACAGAGAGAGACAGAGAGAGAGACAGAGACTCACTACTGCCTTTAAAGCTCCATTCTTTCAAGAAGTCTTCTAAAGAATTCTGGTCTCTTAGGAGTGCATTATAAAATGCAAATAACCCAGGAGGAGGCCACACCCACCACCTATTGACACTGGAGTTAGCAATTAGCACTTAGCCCTGGCTTCTAGACTGCCTGAATGAGCTCAACCACGAAAGCCCCCTGGCCCAGAAAAAAAGCACCTTCCTGGCTGAGAGCACCTGGGCAGAAAAGCCAGGGGGAAATGTCTTTACCTGACTCCAATACTAGCCCTCCAAAGCCTGTACCTTTGGCTGTAATAGAAGGTCTCTAAGTGGAGTAACTGACTGTTAGGGCCCTGTAGCCAGACTTTGAGATGCTCTGAGCCCTGTCCCCAAAGGATGTGGGAGTTGTTCTAGAACCTACCTCAAGTCCCTCCAAACCCATGAGTCAGCAAGTTCACAGAATTCCACGCTAGCGACTGACTGCCTCACTCCCTACCTTTCTGTCTTTTCTCTGGGCTTCCTCCTATCCTGGTGCCACTTTGGATGTAGACTCCTAATGCCCCTATGCCTACTTTGTATCTGGCAGCAAGACAAAAGATGCAGAAGACATCTAGGAAACCAGGAAGAGTGTGCTGGGAGCAGACAGAAGGAAGGCACCTCTGGATGCTTCTGGGTCAACACTGTTGTCTCCCCCAGATCCTCTTTAACAGCTCTGGGAGGGGGACATGGAGGGCTGGTTAATTGACACCCTAATGTCCTCCCCAGGGCCAGGCCTCCCAGGAGTTCCTCTCTTTGCTTTCGTATTTGAAATGGCTACTTATATGCAAAACTGAAAACACACGGACAGTAAACTGTGTTGTACAAGCCCTAAAGCAATGCTCATGAGCTAGCGCTGGGCTTGATGGCTGTGGCCCTGACCCTTGACATCTGCTAACTGTCTCTTTGAAGGCAAAGGTTGTCTAGGCAGAGTCCTACAGCTTCAGGTACACACTTCCTTTTCCTAAGATAGCCACAGTTGGTCTAGTCATAAGTCATGGATGGTCCACTCTGGAATTCAACCAAATGTTTTAACAAGTCTCGTCAACAAATACCTTCTAGCCGCCTAGTGTAGGAGGAGGTTTCAGGAAAATGTCTAGTCATGCCTCTTGTCTATAGTTGGTTGACTGAGGACTCGATTCCTTCTCTCTGCCTGCCCTGCCTCCTCTGCTAACCCCCTGGTGTGGCTTTGCCTTCCTTGCTAGGATTCCCTAGTCTTGCATGTAGATCAATCGATCCATTCTGTCTCATGACAATAATTCCCATGGGTAGAGCCTGTTTTATTCAGGAATTGAGCAGTAGCTCCAATTTCCCAAATAGTTTATGGGGGAAAGCATTTTCTTTTCCAGTTCATGTCAAGAGGTACAAGCCCAGGAGGGGCCTGCTTATCTCCGAGGGGCTGCCACTATTCTAAGGAGCATGGTTGACAAGCCTTCCCCTGCACAGCCCCAGCAGCCCTCTGAGCAGGCCCTGATAGTCAAAACCAAGGTTTACTATTCCTCAGAGCTGCACAAGCCCAGCATGATAACTGGTTCCAAAATGAGCCTGGGACCCTCAGTTTATCCAGTCACAGGTGGTGAAGTCTACATTTAGGCTCTGTGGTTAAGAGAGAGGAATCTCACCCCCCCTCCTCCCCTGCTAGGCATGTATGACAAAGCATGCATTTCCCTTCCCCTCAGTCAGGAGGACCAAGCACTGCCAGGCTTCGGCACTAACTCTGGACTCCACCAGGACACACAAACTGGTTTAAGCTAGTTGGATTTGGATATTTTTGTAGCTTACAATCCAATCTTATTGCAGACTATTATAAATCCATCAGGGCACTTGGATCACTTTAGATAACATCTAAGAAGGCCACAGATCCTGAAGTTCACAATTTGTTTCTGGGAAGCTGAGTCCTCAGGAGCTCTGCCAAGAGTCTCTGCCTGGAGAAGTCTTGACTGACAACCCTCCTTGTGTGGAACCTATTATAAGGCTTCCCAAACTGTTAGGATTAACAGAGCAAGCAGTGGATGAGGCCTCTGTTTGGCCTTTGTTGGATGCCCCAGCTCCTCCCAGGGTACAGAAGTGCAATTCCTCTCTCCCTTCCCCCCTTCCTAATCCTTATCGAGCGCCTCTCCATCCCCACCCCCCACCCCCACCCCACCCCCCGCCCTTGTTCCCCTGTGGGTCTTCAAAGGGTTAAAAGCCGCTGAAGTGGCTTTTAAGACAGCTGGAAACAAAGTACTGCCCCAGGCTAACGGCACCCAATAGAGGTCAGGAGGTTAAAGGAATTATTTTCCATGAGAATAATTTTCTAAGGGAAATAGTAAAGTTATTTAAGCCACCAGGTGGGACACATAAAGGACAATCTTTCCCAGCTCTCCAGAAATGGATGCTGTTTCGCCTCACAGAAAATGGTGGGGGTAGGGGAGGGGGGGGGGAGTTCCTCAGTCTTACATAAGGAACTCTAAACCTTAGTAACATTGAATGACTTTTTGTATCTAATTTGTAGGTAGTGTGTGTGTATGTGTGTGTGTGTGTGTGTGTGTGTGTGTGGTTGCTGGAAGACTTCCAGGGACCCTCCAGGCCATATTTAAAAAAAAAAATGTGTCACCTGTTCAGAAATAAAGGTAGTGGGATGGGGGCTGGTAGAGATGACTATAATATGTTCATGCTCTTTGACCCAGTACTCCCATTCTTGGGACTACAGCCCAGAGAAATACTTCCAACAAGGGAAATAAGCTTTATGTACAGAGATGTTGACTACAACATTATTTATGATTTGGGGGAGGGGGGAACCCTAATGGTGCAATGAAGGGAATAGGTTAGTAAATTATTGCACATCAGTGTGAGAGAATATCATGGGCTTTTAAAACTGCAAAGGAACAGTACGGAAAATGTCAACTTAAAAAAACAGACATAAAACAATACGCTGGGTGGTGGTAACCAGGTAACGCCGTCTGTTTGTAAATAGAGATGGGAGAGCATAGAGATGGGAGAGCACGGTAAGGAGGAGGTTCCACCCAGCCAATGGGATCCTGGGACCTCCTCATCCTTTGCTCGGTTTTGTGTAATGTTTATTTCTTTTCTATGACTTAAAAGTTGCATTGAGGAAAATAAAATGCTCATAGAGTGTGGGGAGAAGTGTGTGTGCCTCTGTAAATGTCTTAAGAAAATACTACACTGTTTATTTTCAACGAATGAACTGTATGGCAGGTGAATTACATCTCAATAAAGCTATTACAAAATAACGTTTTAAAAAAAAATATTTTAAGCTGAGCCGCCTTAGAGAAAGAGAATAAAAGATCTTTGTTTCCCATTTAAGGAGCGAGGAGAACAGTGGGCTTTTAAATAAATTCTCAACACAATTTATTAAGTTGCTGACAATTACCAGCACCCTAGGCCCTGTTTTACAACCAGAATACACCCAGCGATCTTAAAGGGATAGGAGCTTCCTTGGTCCCTCCTGAGAAGAGATAATTGGTGCTGGGAGGAAAGTTCCAGAATTAAAACAGATTGCTGCTCTGACAATTGTCATCCTTGTCCCCTAGAAGCAACAACTATACAAAAGCCTCTGGAGTCCCAAGCTAGCGTGATAGCTCTTAGGCTCTGGATGCGGGGACCCTCGGTCCTTTAGGGTTTCGGACCCCTGGATCTTGGCATCAATATTCTTTTGTCAAAGGTCCTCAAGTGTCCCACCTTCAGCTCTGAAGGCCTTCTTTTTGCCTTCTCCATATTTCCACCGTCCATCATCACTGGGGCCTCTTCTCTCTGCTGCCTCTCTATTCCTGGTCACCCACGTTCTCACCACCACAGATTCCTTTGCTACCTCTGAGGCAATGGCCTCTATTGCCTCTACGGCTACCTTCTCCTCTTTGGGTTACCAACTCACGCCACCCATGATAAGTGTTAGGAGTATTTGAGGAAAGACCATTAGGGAGAAGCCTTTCTTTCATTGGACCTAAAGATGCCGCACCAGAGGGTAGCATAAGAGGTGTCTCCTAGGTGACTCAAAATGTGCGCCACAAAGCCAGAGGTGGGTCACGGTGGGTACGGCGTGAGAATAGGGGCTTCTAATTTGCACCAATCACGGGTCAGCTTCCAGTTTCGCTAATCGAAAGCCTTAAACAAATCACAAGATTTTTTTTATTGGATTACTGGCCAAGTACCCCTCCCCTTTGCAAGAGAAAGAATGAGCTACAAGGGTGAGCGGCGTTACCCAGAACTCAGAGGCTTGGGAGAGCTAAGCCTGCTCAAGCTATCTGAAACAGTGTAACGAGAGCAGGCCCAGGCCGGTTAAACGTTACTGAGATATAATTAACCACGGGTAATGAAGCCAGTGACCTCCTCATGTGAAAATCCTGCAGACTGGTGACGGTGGCGGTGGCCCGGCAACTGGAAAGACTTTGGGTTTTGAATATTGTCTCCACAATTCCAGCACTGTTAAATTACTTACTTTACCAGAAGCATGCCTTCCTACTCTGTAAAATAGGGCTTCCAAAGCCAACTGATATTGTAGAGAAGATTGAAACAAAATAAAAATATGTAACCATTCCCTGACACACAGCAGGTTAATGGCAGGCAATCCGTCCTACCTTCCTCAAGATAATATTAATGACCAACATTTCTTCTGCTAATATAAACTCATGCTGCCTCTTCCTTGCTCTCTTGCCTCTACTCCCAGCGCCTCACACCCTTCCTCATTTTCCCCTAACCAAATCCCAGGACCTCAGCCTCACAACGTCTGTCAGCACTGGCTCGGCACACAGCAGATGGCCCTGCATACACTCCCCATGATCTCATGCAGCTGGACTGTTATTTTTGCAGACTGGTATTAAGAAGCATAAACCAGGAATTTTTTTATACACTGTCACGCTGGGTATCCTCAGGCCTGCAGTGCAGATGGAGCGTTGCTAGGAGGTACAACATGCGGGCTCTCCGCTCTTCTTCCCTCCCAGGCTCAGAGGGCAGCGACCCATGAGGGGTTCCTGCTCCGCTCCACTCCGTGTTTTCTGTGTGTGCCAACGAGCAGCCTCGCTCCACTGTAAACAGTCCCAGATTGAGCAACACCTACCCTGAGAGGTTCCAGACAGGCACCCTACTCCTTTCAAGTCCAGTGTAGTACACTGGCTGGGAGCAGGCCTGCGGAGGACAGGCGTGCTATCCCCTAACTTGCTCTGTGACAGTTTCACCCTGACTGGCTGTGTGGATAAAATTGTCTGCGATAAATCAGCAGCCCTATTGTGAAACATAGCCATGGGGTTTGTCCTATAATTGTATGTGTAGAGTAAGTAAAGTCTATATAGGGGGGAGGGGAGGGGAGGGGGGGAGAGGGGAGGGGAGGGTGTGGGGAAGGGAAGAGATGAAAGAAAAGAAAAGGTAGTCACTTTGATCTAACACATGAAGGTGAACCAGACCACTGGCTTGCTCATTCTTTCCCTCCCTCCTCCCCCTCCCTCCTCCCCCGTCTTGCTCTGTCTTCCATTCGTGACTTCTATGTTGCTCAGTGATTTCCTACCACCCTACTCTCTCCTGGGGGCCATACCTTTTTCTCCCTAGCAATGTCCTAAGCTTGGTTCTCACATGCTGCATCTGGCTGCCTCTTCCTTATGCCACCCCTCACCCCCATCCCTGCCTCCCACAGGCCCCACCTTCCTGGAAAGAGAAGGAACAAGGATGCTGGTATCTGGAGCGGGGAGAGGAAACTGGGGGGAGGGATGGGGGAGGGGGTACAAGTGAGTTCAAGGCCAAGGTCTGAAATGTACTAACCCACCCTTACATACTGTGGTGACACCACGTGTATGCTAGGAATGTACCCCACCAGGGCAGGCTCCACACGAGACAGACACACGATGCCTCTCCCTGCCTTGCTCTCTCCTTCACTCAGACCACACAGCAGAACAACTTCAAAGGGAGCTGAGGGCCTCATTCCCACCCTGTAAGTCTGAGGCCTCAAAGCTTCTCAAAAAACGAGAATGTTCACAACTCCCTTTAGCATTTCAAAAATGCTAATAAAAGCCATGCACCAACCCATGCACTGGCCCATGAGAGGGCTGCCCAGGCTAGCTCAACTGTCAGATCGCTGGGCTTCAGTCTGGTAAAGTGGTGGCATGATCTCACTTAAATGGAAAATGCACAAATATTCAGACCCCTGAAGAGAAAAAAAAATACATCAGTCATTAAACTTAGAAGTGAAAAAAAAAATTTTTTTCCATAGCAGACTGGTATGTTAAGTGCGCAATGGTCTCCCTGAGCTCTGCAGAAGCAGGCAAACAATCCTGCATGAAATGCTCGCTAATCAGGAACAACCTCATCTGTAAAAGAAGTCACCTTGACAGGTGACTGCCAAGGCCAATATACAAGTGACCTTGAGGCAACAGAACTCCGCCACAGTGTCCCAATACACAGTGTGGTGGACCATCCGTGACTTACTGCCCAAAGCCTGGGAACTGGATTCGGAAACTAGTGAACTTCTGACTCCAGATCCCCCAGGCCAAGGATGGCACTGAGAAAGCCCTTGGGTACCCAGCTCAATCTCCCACAAGAGGTACTGAGAAGGTGGAATCCTCACTGGCCACAGAACAGAGAGGTAGAATCTTTGGAAGGTCATGATCTAATTAAAATGAGTTGAGGGTAGAGCTCTGATAATTGCTAAGCAATCAAAAGAACACACACACACACACACACACACACACACACACACACACACACACTTCTGTTTCTTGCTCTGTCCCATCTTGCCTCTTAACACCATCACCAAATGAGGCCCCTACTCTGCATATGTTCAGAACTATGAGCTAAAATAAACCTTTTGTCTTCATAAAGCAATCTGCCTGGAGTATGTAATTACAGTAATGGGGGGGGTGGGTGAGGGGGTGGTCAATACAGGTGCACCGTGTAAAATAGCACCACGATGAATAAGGCAGAAAGAGAACAGGTTGGGAATGTAGGTTCAGAGTGCAGAGGAGAGCACTCTCTGGAACAGGCTTTCTCTCTTCTCCCCTGCACAGCTTTGCAGTTTTCAGAGAAACACTCCTCAAGGATCCCCCGCCCCCCACACTCATTATCAAAGTCCCGGATTAGTGGTGTTCACAGCAAGCTGACCTCTTCTGAGTGTAAACCACGGCTGTGCCAGTAATAACAGGTCATGTGTACGCCATACAGACCTGGTATGCTGGAACTCCCACCCCCACTCTTTTAGGGAAGCCCAAGAAGAAATGGCTACCCCTCCTTGCCTCATCTTCAACCTCCTCAGCCGTGTGTGAGGAGAGCCCACTGCTGCCCGCCTGCCTGTATCTGCGGCTCTTGCTTTGCATCATTGACCACAGGTTAGACACTCCTGCTCCAACTACTGCTTCCTGACTCTCCAAAGGATGATGTCCCCCTGGGGACCACGAGGCCTGCTGGCCATCACTTCCATTTATTCTGGAAGAAATGATCTCTGATGGATACCTTGGGCTAACTGGTAAATAATTATTAAAATCCCCATCCCCTGCTTTTGTATTATATGGTATTGGTAGCCTACCAAAGCCACAAAACCATACTACCTACCTCAATAAAGCTTTTCCATGCAATTACTTGAGGGTCTACTGGTGGCTCTGTTTCCGTAAGACCTAGATATGGCCATGGTCTCTGGGGATCCTGGAGATAGACAAGCACAAATAAGTGTCATCAGGCCAGATATTACACGTTGGCTTTCTAAAGATGTATGAAACTTGAGCAAAAGGCCAAGTGAAGTTCCCTATCCTCTTAAAGCTTCTAAACTGTTAATACCTACAAGTAGCAACCTTCAGGCAGATCTGTGTTTGTGCCCAAACACTAGTGCCTAAAGGAGGAACCATGAACAAGCAAAGAGCTAAGATACATACCTTACTGTGTGTGTCTGTGTATCTGTGCATGTCCATGGGTTTGTGGATGTCTACAAATGTGTGTGTATATGTGTATGATGTCTCTTCTATATATGAATGTCATGTGTGTGTCTGTGTATGCCTGTGTATGTGTATTTGTGTGTGTTTCTCTGTGTGTGTACATGTGTGTTTGTACATGTGTGTGCCTGTGTGTGTACATGTGTGTTCATGTGTGTACATGTGTGTTTATGTGTGTGTCTGTATCTGTGTGCCTGTGTGTGTACTTGTGTGTGTACGTGTGTGTGTTTGTGTGTATTTGTGTGTGTGTGTCTGTGTGCATGTGTGTGCATGTGTATATGTTTGTGTGTCTGTGTGCCTATGTATGTACATGTGTGTGTACGTGTGTGTGCATGTGTGTGTGTTTGTGTGTGTGTGCCTGTGTGCATGTGTGTGCATGTGTGTGTGTTTGTGTGTGTGTACCTGTGTGTGTGCCTGTGCATGTGTGTTTGTATGTGTGTCTGTGTGCCTATGTATGTACGTGTGTGCGTGTGCGTGTGCGTGTGCGTGTGCGTGTGTGTGTGTGTGTGTGTGTGTGTGTGTGTGTGTGTGTAGAGGATGTCTGAGGCCCCATGTCTGTGCATTCTCTCTACATACCCTGCAGTACGAGGACATCCAGGATGAGGAGAGCCCAGCGAGAGTTTGCACAAGCCCAGGTTAATGTCTGGCGTGTGCTACAGATTTGTATTTTGGCAGAAAGAAACCGGCGGTGGAAATGTGTTATTGGAAGCGGAGATATGGGAAGAAGGAAGGGTTAATCAAATTCAGCTGAATAAAGAGCAGATGGCTTATCCTGCTTACTTTGCCACAAATCAGGAAAAATATTAGCACACCATAGAAAAACCTTTGTGCAGACAACCATTCAAAAACATGTTATAGTTGAGCTGTGTCCCCGTGAGAGCCATAGGTTCAAGCCCTGCTCCCCCAAGGTGACTATACTGGACACAGAGTTTTTAAAAATAACTTAGGTTAACTGAGGGTATTCCTGTGGGTGTGTAATAGAGTAGCACTGTGTCCCAGGAAGAAGGAATCTGAAGCATGAAGGGATGAATGTATGGAGGAAAGGCTGTGTGTACTAGGGCAGGCAAGAAGGCAGTCATTACTAAGCCAGGAGAGAAAGGCCTCCGGGAAAGTCAAAGGCCTCACACCTTGGTCTAGGACTTTCAGCCTCCAGCACAGGGTGCTGAAGGTCCAGTCTGAAGTAATGAGTCAACTACTTGTCACCCTATACTGCCACTCCCGGTCCCTGCATGTAACTCCAGGACTTTCATCCTCCACTTCATCTTATTTGTGTCCATGGCGACACAGAGCTTACATAGAGCCCAGACAGCCATCTTGGGATACAGATTCTGTACCCCAGAGACCCTTGCAGGCCAGTTCTACATGTATGTGTACACATGTCTTTGGCTTCTTGTGCTAAAATGTACTTACACTGAGCATTCGTTGGTGAAGGACAGTGCCTAGAAGGCTAAACTCATGTAAACCGGCTCAGAGTCTGTGAGCTCAACACCCACCATCCCTCTGCTCTGCCCTTCTCCCGAAACCTTGGGTCCACATCAGACAGCAGCAAGTGAGTTCTTTCCTACCCTTGAACCAGGTAAGGAGTGAGCTACTCCTGTCCCACCATCCCACCCTCTTTACTCAGCTCTGGGGACACAGTACAATGGTGAGCAGAGGTCACTATCCCTCTATACTAAACCCAAACCCAAAGGTTGGAGACATGGACCCGCAGTTAAAAGCACTTGCTGTTCTTACAGGCAACCCTAGTTCCATTCTTAGCACACAGGTGGAGGTTCACAGCAGTCTGTGACTCCAAATCCAGGGACTTAGATGCCCCTATTCTGACTTTTGAGGTCACTACTCATATATGGTGCACATACGTACATACATGCAGGTAAAAACATATATACATAAAAGTTTAAAAGAAACATTAAAAAACAAACTAGCATGTATAGTAATATCCTTAATACATTTGGATCTTTGAGGGCCAAGTCATAATTATGGTTCAATGGCTAAAGAGCTTTCTGGTTGGTTTTTTGTCAACTTTGATACGGACCTAGACATATCCGGGAGGAGGAACATCACTGGAGAAAAATGCCCCACCAGATCGCCTGTAGGCATTTTCTTGATTAATGGTTGACATGGGTAGGCCCAGCCAAGGATAGGGGTGCCACCTTTGGGCAGGTGGTCCTGAGTTGTATAAGCAAGCAGGATTAGGAAGCCATAAAGAGCAAGCCAGCAAGCAGTAATTCTCCATGGCTTCCACTTCAGGTGCAGCCTCACGGTTCTGGCCTCAAGGTTCCTGCCCTGCTTGAGTAGCTGCCTACGTGAGTGTGAGTGAAAGTGTAAGATGAGATGATCCCTTTCCAAGTTGCTTTTGGCCACAGCGTTTCCTCAGAGTGATAATCCTAAGGCTACATCCTATGGAGTTATTCAACTCTAGTGTAAAAACAAAAACAAAAAAAAAAAATCCAGGAGATCTCATGAGGCAGAGGCAGGCCAGTGCAGGAATTTGAGGCTATGCTGGTCAACAGGAGTCCTAGACCAGTGAGGGGAAAAAAAAAAATCCAGAAACTTTTAAAATCAAAATATGAGTTTTGAGCATGCAGAACACTACACTGAACCCAGATAAATGCTTTGATGCACAGGCCCATGCTGCTGCAACCTCCTCCATTCCGTAGAAGCTCAGTCCCTCTTCAGCTCTTACTAGAGCATTGTTCTCTTCTAGCCCTTCATGGTTCCCTCTATATACAACCGATACAGGCTTTCTTCTTGCCTTTCTTCCCTAAACACAGTGTAGCACATATTCACATAGCATTTATATCACATTAGGCATAATAAATAATCTTGAGACTGCATGAGCCATACGCAAAGTCCGTGACCTTGAACATAAGGGACATGGCAGCCATGGATCTGGCTATCCTCCATGGTCACATGACCCCTCCATACTGAGGAATAGCTACATATTTTAGAGGTGAATTGCTAAATTGCCTCTGCTATTGGTGCTTAGTTTAAGAATCTTACCATGTTACTATATGCTTCATTTAGGTCAGAGCCTCATACGGTGACATACACCACCCAACCCTTAGAAGAATAGATTTTCCAATAGAAGACATCCCTCACTACTCATGATGGTTAATGTTGCTTGTCTACTTGATGGGGTCTAGAATCACCTAGGCATACTGGGAAGGACATTATAGACTGTGTTAACTGAAGTGAGAAGACACACCCTAATGTGGGTAGCAGCTTCAAAGGGTAGGGGTCCAGGACATACACACATACACACCACAGAAAGAGAGAACGCTCAGTAAGGGGCCTTGCTTTGCAAGCAAGACGATATGAGTTCAGATCCCTACTCTGCAGCACCACATAAAAGGCCAAGCCTGCACACAAGCCTGTAACCCAGCACTTGGGGCCAAGAAGACAGACTGGCAGGGTATGGGGGAGCTGAGTTGGGGGGGAACCTCTTGCTAACTACCTACCTAGAGGGAAAGCCATAAGCTCCAGGAGCAATGAGATATCCCGCCTCAAGGGAATAAGGCAGAGAACTCTAGTAAAGAACATTTTCCTATAGATTCTGTGCCACAAACAGATTCGCTCAGATACAAAGTTTGCACACATGCTACCTACCCAAAACGCATTTTTAAAATTTTTGTTTTAAAACAGTGAGCTGAGCACCAGCATTCATCTCTGCTTCCTGACTGTAGACACACTGTGAGCAGCTGCCTCATGCTCCTGCCACCATGGCCTCATTGCAAACCTTCCATCCTGTGGCTTTGCTAGAGAGCTCAGTCCTGTTTACACCTCAAGAAGCATTCTCATGTGATTCCTGTATCAATCCAAGACCATGGCCAGCTGTCTTGACCAAGGCCAAACCTGTGTGAGCCCCTGAGAATCACACCCTTCCAATGGCACACCTTCAGTGACGTAATTACCTTGCAGTCAGATTTACCTATAAAGAGTTCCAACACTTCTCCAATTGCCACACTGGGGATCAAGCTTCTAACACGAACATTTAGGGAATGTAGTCAATCTACAGCACTCAATCTTAGGGGCTTAGGGGAAAACTAGAGAGAGACAAAAGGACAGGAAGGCATTAAATGAGAGGAGAAAGAAGAGCTGGGGAAGAGGGTGCCAGAATCTCGCATACCTTACAGAAGCCCCAGAGATGACTGAGAAAGGTGTCTACCACAAGGACATGTGCAGTAATGGGCATCGTGAGAGATCTCCATCCAAGAGTGGATTCATTTAGAAATTGTCACTGTTAGACTCTGAGAGTGAAAGGCAGTTCAGAGTAAAATGTCTTCGAAGCCCTGCAAACTCCTAGACCATCTTCGTAGTGCTCACCCCTGTGCAGGTCTGATGGACTAGAAGTAGACTTGCCATTCCCAAGCTGGCAGGTGACTGAAGGAGGAACCAGGTTTAGGAACTCCACCCCACAATTGGCTCAGCCTCCTAAGAATGTAGGGGCTCCACCTCAGCTAGCACAGCCTGAATTTCCTAGGACAAAAAAAAAAAAAAAAAAAAAAAAAAAAAAAAAAAGCTCACAAGTTAGAAATGCCTCTGATTGGAGAACCAACTGATAGTGTGTTGATCAAGGGTCATGTCCTCATGTCCCTGTATCACTTTTATATGGGTATATCCACATGTTTGTGCTGCCCTAAATGTGGGTCAGGAAAAGTTCCTTTGGGTGATGGATATGGGTTAATGCAGAGATTCACAACTCAGAATGCTTAGGCAAAGTGACTTGTGTGCTCAGGGATAAGATGGGCCATTTGTATAATCTCCCCCCGACCAACGTTCTAGTAATGTCACAGAAGAGTCAGCAAAAATAGGGCAAGAGCTGGAGGCTGGGGAGAAGAGCCGTGAAATGCGGACTCGCAGACACGACCTGGCTGATGTATACTTCAACACACAGCAGCCATGTCTGCATCAGACCCGCACAAGATGAAGTCGATCAAAAGCCCAGCATGGATGGGGGAGGGGGTCCTATGGCCCAATCCCTAACTGAAGATCTATAGGTAAGTGGTGGCTGCTGCGGGACAGAGAGTCACTTTTCTTTGGGAATATAGCCACTGGTAGGTGGCGATCCTCAGTGGACGGACCCACACCCATGTGCATGTGGTCAACATTAACTGGAGTTGGTTGTTAACAAGTATTTAAAAAGAACCTTAAGTCAGATGGGAAACAGACTGGTGGACCCTGGAGAGGGGGCATTGAAGGGATGTGGTAGCTGGGTGAAAAAGATAAAAATACATTGTATGCATGTTTAAATTTTACAAAAAACAAGTGTTCTTTAAAATGTTTTCTTACTCAGTGCCCACATATGCTCCTAAAACTGAATACTACCAATTTAGAAAACAAGAATAGAGACAGAAGTGAGAAGTGTGCACCCCAGGCACCCAAGAGTGGGATGGAGAGGCTGACGCAATTAGAAAACCAAACTACAGCTGTCACAGCTCTAATAGTCTTAGAATTCTGTCAAGATGACCAATCCCTAATTACTACAAAATCCAATCTGCCCATGAGAAGTTATTTGTGTGTGTGTGTGTGTGTGTGTGTGTGTGTGTGTGTGTGTGTGTGTGTGTAGCTTTGACTATTACATAATTATATAGCCTGGAATGATCAGAGAGAGGCATTCATTGCCCAGGTAGGGTATTCTCAGGCCCACTATGAGCAGCACCATTCCTTAGGTAAGTGGTTCTGGACTGTATAAGAAAGCTAAGCGGTGGTCAATGAGCAAACCGACAATATTCCTCCAGGGATCCTCAAGTTCTTACCCTGACTTCCATCAAAAGCAGACTGTGGCCTGGAAACATAAGCCATGTAAACCCCTTCCTCTCTAAGTTGCTTTTGATCAAAATGTTTTATCACAGCAACAGAAAAGCAGAACAGAAGGCTTCCCAACAACCTAGGAAATCAGATTCCCCAGGAAACCCTCCTCCCCTTGCTAAACCATTGGGAAGGTAGAAAAGAGATGGGATTTCTTGCCACTTCTTACTAGGCAACCCCTCCTCCACTGTGTTGCTTGTTAAACGGAGAAAGAGGTCCAATGCACCATAGAAGCCTTTCCCCAAGCAGTAAGCCTAGCAGAAGCTCCATGCTCCAAAGGAATCTATTCAGGTCACCCACTCTTTAAATCCCTCAAGAAATCTGTGCATATGCTAAATTGACTACCTCCCGGGTGTGTATTTTCAACCAGGCTTTGTCTTTTCTATTAGTCTTTCAGTTCCCTAAGAAGGCATTCCCCAGCCCCCACCCAAAAAGATGATTCTCCTAAGAAGCCAGAAACACCAGCCAGGAAAAGAGGCTTGTCTACTAAGAGGAGTGGGGGTGGGAGGGAGGGCAGGGAGAAAGGAAGGTACTGTGAGAGGGAGGGTTCACTCTGGACTGTCAGTTCCTGCCATAAATACGATAGATAGCAAACCAAGAATAGCTCCTGGGTGAATCTCAGAACAGGTTAAATGCACAAAATGAAACACAGCAACAACACGGCACTGGATGGATAGCTTCCTCCAAGACACCCTTCTCTAAAGGACACTGATGCCTGCAATATAAGTGAAGGACAAGAAGGGGCCGGAATGAAAATTCCTCCCAGGACTGCCAGTCTTAAGACTGAGGTCAGATCCCTTCCATTGAGAAAGTCAATGCACAGGTACTCCATCCCAGGTCCCAAAGGACAGGAGATGACAGGGTGACCGCCCTTGGCACTCGCCAAAGCACCTGGAACCTCACCCAACCACACTGGGATACATTGGGGAGCAAGAACCCAGCGTGTTGCAGGGAGCTGCCCTTAAGAAGCTGGCAGGGCACGAGCTGTACAGAGGGCCATCTGCTCTAAACAGGGTTCAGCAACACCTCATTCAGTTTTCAACATCTGTAGTGGATAACATGCCCCCAATTTACAGGTGAGGACAAAGGAATGTGGCAAAGACGTTAAGAAATAGAGAACTAGAGATTACAAACTCACATCTGTCTAAATCTAGAGAATAGCCCAGCCAGCACTCCACTCCAAAGAAAGAAGAAATAAGGATCAAGGCTAGAGAGATAGCTCTGTTGGTAAAAAGGCTTGCTTCGCATGCCTGAGGACAGGAGTTCAATTCCTAGAATCCTTGGTAAAGAAAGGACTGATGGGGTGGGGCGTGTTCATGTTCGAGGCCCAGGGAGGTAGAGGCAAGCGATTCCTGGAGCTCACTGGACAGCCAGCCTACCACACCTGCCCTCTTTTGCAACCAACCATACCTCTGGTGGCTCCCACTTCTTCCTATGTAATGACCAGGGCAAAAGCCATCAGGCAGTCATCCTTGGTCTCCTCCCCGCGCAGGTGTCTTGGTTGGAAGAACACACTCAATTGATACACCATTGTCAACCAGTAAACCGCCTTCCTCTGACTTCACCTCTCTAAAGCCGTGAGCAATTTCTCCGAGCATCCACCTTCTTGAAGCTTTTGTTTAAATCTTTAAAAGACATGACTCTCCAAAGAAATAATTAAGGCTTTCAGGCACCCTCCACCACCCCCCTCCACACTTTTAACAAATATATTTTGACCTCATTCTTCCCCTTTTAGAAGGGAGCCGTTTTCTGGCACCTTAAAGGGATTTTCAATCAATTATCCTCCAGAATCCTCTTTTCTTTTTTCTTTTTAGCACAAAAAGCTTCCCAATTGCCTCTGAAGGTGAAATTAGGTGCTCACCCATTCAGCACCAGGCAGGGCTTTAAATTGGATGAAATGATGCTTCTTTGAATGTCAGTGCCGACTTCACACTCAGAAATTAGAATCTGCCCCAGAAGCAGCTAGAGTATGCGGTGGCCTTCCATTCTTCCTGTGCGTGTGTGTGTGCTGGGGAGGTGGGAGTGGGGCCTGGAATTCTAATTCACACAAACACACAAAAGGCTCTTTTTAAAGGTTTATAGAGGAGTTGGGATAAAGCTGGGGAGAGATGGCCCCTCATCATTCCACGGTTTGGGACCAGGACAGATCTGTCTTTGCAATAAGCCCCCACCCCCTGGTCAGAGAAAAATTCTCCCCAGCAAGGACTTGGAGGCTTGTGAGCACTATCCGATTGTCAGTTTTTGCTTTTTAACAAGTCAGAATAAATTCAAAAGTCATAAATATATAGCAATGCACTGGGAGGGGAGGTAAAGAGAAATTATCAGGGTTGCCCTGACCTGAACTGAACTATCACCCCTTAACTTGAAACAGATGACTACTCCTGAACTGAAGATTGGCCTTGGCCTGCTCCTCAGAAGACATCTGGTTGCCCCTCCATGGCTCACTACCCACAATCACCCCCCACTAAACCCCCAGGGCCAGGCACTCCGGAGAATCATCAGCAAGAGAACCGACCCCTGACTGGGTCTATAGGAAACACAGGGGTGAAGATTGCTATCCGCACACGGCCTGTGGCATGCCTGAAATGCCCACCTCAAGGAAAGTGAGGATGGGCTACCAAGGTTATTACAAAACTGAGAGAGGCACTTGTCTAATTAATCCTTGTGCCACCAGGAAAGGGGATGGGGCCTAACAGATTTGCAAAGGAAAACACAAGCTTTGGTTGAGACTCTGGGAAAGGTGGCAAGGAAGGAGGAGACACTAGATATTGAAATATATATATATCCTATAATGAGACAGGGGACAGGGAATCTCACACTCAGGAGGAAGTTGGCAAACACAGTAATTCCCTGCTTCTTGATGTGGCCAAAGGTCAGAATGCATCTTATTCTGTTATAAATTCTGTACATGGTACATTTAATTCTGTGAAAATCCACCTACAGTATGAATGCCCTGTTTTTTTTAAGGTTTGGGGTGGGAAGGTGTGGCTGGAAAGTTGGTATGTCAGGATGTGTGTGCCTGTGCATGTGTGCTCACACCCACGGAGAATGAAGTGAAGTCTGTTCTCTGGAAGGGCAGCAAGCACTCTCACCTGCAGAGCCAACTCAACGACTTCTGCACTTACTGTTCAAATGAGAACCTCCCGCTGATCTAAAGCAGAAGAGGCTCCACAAGAGTGGCCTCCTTTGAGGGCCAGAACACCCCAATGGGCCTCTGAAGTCAGGTCAATCTTCCAACAGTCTACCACCTTGTCCAAAGGAGGAAAAGGAAACATTAAAAATGTGCGAGTTCGGTCCCCAGCTCCGAAAAAAAAAAAGAACCAAAAAAAAAAAAAAAATGTGCGAGTTGCTAGACATAGCAGCATACACCTTTAATCCCAGCACTTGGGGGGCAAAGGTAGGTCTGTGTGAGTTGGAAGCCAGCCTGGCCTGCATACTGAGTCCCAGGACAGCCACAATTACAAAAAGGAGGAGAAAGAGGAGGAAGAGAAGGAGGAAGAAAAGGAGGAGGAAGAAGGAAGAGAAGGAGGAAGAAAAAAGGAAGGGAGGCATGAAAGAAGGAGGGAAGGAAGGAAGGAAAGGAGGGAAGGAAGGAAGGAAGGAAGGAAGGAAGGAAGGGAAAGGAGGGAAGAAGGGAAGGAAGGAAAGAAGGAAGGAAGGAAGGAAAGGAGAGAAGGAAGGAGGGAAGGAGGGAAGGAAAGGAGGGGAGGAAAGGAAGGAAGGAAGGAGGGAAGGAAGGAAGGAGGGAAGGAAGGAAGGAGGGAAGGAAGGAAGGAAGGAGGGAAGGGAGGAAGGAGGGAAGGAAGGAGGGAAGGAAGGAAGGAAGGAAGGAAGGAGGGAAGGAAGGAAAGGAAGGAAGGAAGGAGGGAAGGAAGGAAGGAAGGAAGGAAGGAAGGAAGGAGGGAAGGGTACAAGTGTCATATTGCTGGCCCCACTGACAAGCTGCTGATTCAGCAGGTGAGGTGAGGGGATGGGAAGTCTATCATGTGTGTGGTCAGGGCCCAGGTAACAGGCTCTGGGAGCCTCCTTAAGAACAACTGATCTTATAAATATCTTCCCTTCCACAAAATCAACAGGGTTGGTGAGGAATGTGTCTAAGACTTGGGAATCTGCCTTTGTTTCCTCCTATCGCTTCTGTCTTTGCTAGTCAGGTGAAAGTTACTACAAAGTAAGGATTGTAGAAAGATAATGTAATAATGATGACTAAGGCCTGAAGAAGGCTCAGCAATTAAGAGCACTTACTAACTACTCTTGCAGAGGACCTGGGTTTAGTTCCCAGCACCCCCTTAGCAGCTCAGTACCTCCTGTAACTCCAGTTAATAGGAATATGGAATCTAATGCCCTCTTCTGGCCTTCTCAAGACCCTGTACACAGAGAGCATATATTACTCATGCAGGCCTACACGGGTAAAAATAAACAGTAACAATTACTGAAGATCAAAATCCAGCTCACAACACTAGAAAAACAATTAGAAGTGTATTTGCAATGTCTAGAACAGGTTCCTTTTGTCTTTGTTTTATTGTAAACAGCCCTAAAGCGAAACCACCCACCTGTCCTTTACACAGTGTCTTCACAATGATAAAAACACAAGAACTATTGGTGTACACAGCCAAACGCATGGATGGATCCTTAGGACATCATGCTGAGAGGCGAGTGTCTCTAGAGGGCCCCTCGGAACAATAACCGAGTTATGTCATGAATAGCATTCCGTGCCGGGATGTGAAGTCAGGACCAAGGAAGTTTATTTGGGTGGCTTAGACAGTTGTGTGTCCTGCTTATGGCGGTGGTCATGCAGAAGTAATGAAATCCCACTGAACAAATTTGCCAAAAGAAAGAATACATGGCGACATGGGGGAGGAGTCCGGGGGGTTGAGGGAAGGTTGCCTTTGGCAGTGGATTTGGTTAACTCTATTTCTAGGAACTAAGTGGGCTGTGATTCTGTAAGACACCACTGGGGAAGCTGGGTGGGATATAATTGCAAACTCTGGACTATGGTTGCAACTTCTGTGGATAGCTTTAAAAAAAAAAAAAAAATTCAGGAGAGCAGTTTAAGGTTCCAAGATGCTTAGCGTCAGTGCTCACCTGGAACAGCAGAGGTTCAGGCAGGATGAGACCTTTCTAACTCTGTCAGTTCTTAGAGCAAAAGGCTGTACTGCGAGCCCAGGTGTTTTCAGTTATGTAAGCCTGCTGCTTCCAAGGAAAAGAAACTCTCCCTCAACAATTTCCTCGTGAAGGAAATAATTTCCCTGTTGATTTCTGTGGGTAAGCGGGTACAGGTGTGCATTCGAGTGTTAGCACATGTGCGTGTGTTTACGTGTACGTGTGTGTGTGTGTGTGTGTGTGTGTGTGTGTGTGTGTGTGTGTGCGTGTGTGTGTGTGTGTAGGGCAGTATCTTTGTCATTCCTCAGAGTTTATTCTTGAGACAGGTCTCTCATTGGCTCGGAGATTGCAATTCAGCTTGGCCCAGGTCAGCAAACCCCAGGCATCTTCCTGCCTCCCCCTTCCCAGCTCTGGGGTTACAAACAGAGCTTCCCTATCAACGTCTGATACTGACTACAGTCCTTCCACCTTCCCGCACCCCAAACTGTGTTCAAGAGAGTTCATTCGATTCTGCTCATTCACCATGAATGGAGCTCCCACCTCAACATTTGTATCTACTACTTCGACTGCAGAGAAATACGCTGAACCCAAGAGAGCAGATCACAAGCAAAGAAGGCCCACTTAGGAGTAAGATGTAGTCAAAGTGATTTAAAAAAAAAAAAAAAAGGCAGCAAATCAGCATCCTCACAGGGGAGGGAGGCCTCTCCAGGAAGCTGAATCTCTAATCACGGGAACGCAGGAAGATGCCTGGCTGTTCCTACAGAAATAGCATCTTCAGACCACACAAGGAGTGCTCTTAGCCATTATGACCGAAGCTTACATAATAAGGACCGAACGCTAGCAAAGATCTCTCCCAGAGACCTTTCAATACCTCAAATGACAAGAGTAGCCACGTGTGGCCTTGTATTAGGATGCTTTCAGCCAGAAAGACAATCCCACCCAAACTATCTTCTCGCAAACAATGTAAAGGAATTTGTAGACCCTACTCACAGTAAGTCAAGGGGTAAAGTCAGTGTTGGCCTTACAGCTGAGCTGTTTAAGATGGGTTTCAGTCACTGTGGCTATTAACACTGGAAATGTCGCTGGTGAGATTTGAAATACCTTCTACTCAAGTGATACCCACTAGATTTCAAGGAGTTTGTGCCCTCCCGAAAAATAAGCATGAAACACCACAATGATTTTATATTCATCAATGCTATGGGATAATTAGATTAGGTAGGGCATATTATTTATATTCATTTGTTTCTCTTTTATATACTACGAGAAAAAGTTTAATTATGTACATGTCTCACATTATATTCATACTGAACTTCTGAGAAGTTAGCATCCCCTCCAGCAAATATGTGGGCAAACCTAGAGACACTTTTGATTGCCGTTACGGAGAGTGAGTTGTTCCTGTCGTGTTCTGGAATAGAGGCCAGCAATGCTGGTGAGACTCATGTGTTTGTGTGGAGGGTAAAGGTATGTGCTCCTGTGTGCGTCTGTGTGTGTGTGTGTGTGTGTGTGTGTGTGTGTGTGTGTGCATTTGGGTGCACATGTATGTATCGCATGTTCATGGGGAGACCAGAAGTCAACAGCAGGTGTCTTCTTCAGTCACTCTTTACCTTATTTTTTTAAGACAGGGTCTCTCACATTGAACCTGGAACTCACCAATTCAATTACACTGACTGACCCCCCAGGATCCTCCTATCTCTGTCTCCCCAGCTCTGAGATTAAAGACATGAGCATTTTGTTCATGGATACTGGAGATCCAAACTCAAGTACATAAGCTTGTGGAGCAGGAACCTTACCAACTGAGCCTTCTCCCCAGCCCTACAAGAAATTATTTTTCAACCTAAAATGTCGGTAGTGCTGGACTGGAGAGGCCGTGATACAGAAGAGCATCCTCCCTGACGTGGACATCACTGGCTGTAAGGCTGACTTCCCTAGGGCAGCAAAGATAGCTACCTGCTGCTGGCCTCCTTGCAATTATCCAGAGGGTAGCAGAGAGACAGTCTGGATCCCCGTTCTTCTCTCTTAAGACTAAAGAAGAATGTTCTTCCTTAGAATGGAACAGAGTTACAGGGACTTTCCAACTCTGTGATGAGCAGATAAAATACTGTCTTCACTACACAAAGAACATAAGAGAAAGTGTTCACCTATCATTCTCTGGGATCCATCTGGTAGTGCAGCTTCCTGGTTGCAGAGACTGGTGGCTGCTCAAGTGAAACGTGTAAATCTCATGCTGTTACTTGCACAGACTGCTTTAAGCAATTCTCAAGTCCTTCCATCATCAGATAAAGATGCAGCTTTCTCCAACACTGCGCTGGCAAAACAGAACATTCTCATCAACAGACATTTAAACAATTACTTTCATTTCTCCCCAAACCTAGGATCCAAATGGCTTGTTTGGTTATAGTATCAAGGAACTGTTGTCGTTGCCGTTTCTTCTTCAGATGAAATTTAATAAGCCGTACGGGGCACGGTTAACTAAGCTGGTTTTCAGAAACTGGGATAGAAGCGATGAAGCAAAGGGGAGCGAGGATGGACTGCAGGGCTTAAATGGAGGCTACGTCTCTATTTTTAACCAAATCAATATTTAATCACCTCCGGGTCTTGAAAAGCACATTCCCTACAAATAAAGTATTGGGAGATTTACTTTTGGAGAAAGAAAATAAAAGGGGGAGGGAACTTAATCTCTCTCTTTGCAGAAGAGGACTTGAGATTTTGAAACACGAAGGTATGTCAGACCTTGTCTCCTCAGAGAAATCACAAGCCAAGCTTCAGAGTGCTGGTGCTCTACTTACCCTTTCTTCATTTTAAATACATCCACTTCACCTCACTTCTTTCTTTACCATTCTCCTCTCTGTGTTAGCCAGCTACTAACACCATGGTGGAAGAACACGAGAGGAAACCATCTAAAAGATGAAAGGTTGATTCTGACTCACGGCTCAGAGGGTAAGTCCATGGCCACCTGGCTCCACTAATAGAACAGCATGTGGCAGGGAACACGTCACAGAGTAAAGTGGCTCACCTCACGACACTCAGGAAGCAGAGAGAGGGAGGAAGGAGGTCAAGGGAAAAGACATAGCCTCCTAGGGCAAACGCCTGTGGATCTACTTCCTCCCATCAAGATCTATCTCATGGCTCAGCAGATGAGAGCATTGGCTGCTCTTCCAGAGGACCAGGGTCCTATTCCCAGCACCCACACCGCAGCTCACAACTGTCTTTAACTCCAATTCCTGGGGATGTGACACCCTCATGCCCACACATATATAGGCAAAACACCAATGCACATAAAAAAAAATAATAAAAATCATTTTTTTAAAAAAATATCTACCACCTAGTCTTCACCTCCTAAGTCCATCCACACGAATCTGTTGATAGATAGGGTCAGAAGAAAGTCCTCGTCATCTTGAAACATGGATGAGAGGAAACATGCAATAAAGACGGAATACATGATTCCGCTCCACACTCAGACCATGGCATCTGCCTTTCTTAGCCTCACCCAAGGCTCCCGGCTATCCCCTTCTGTGTCTACTCACCCACTCCACATCCATACTCAAAATACATCTGACCATAAACATGGATCTAAGTAGAAGCTCTCCTGTAGTGAAATGGCATACACACCACCCCACTTTTCAGCCTCACTCATCCTCAGGAAACTACTTAAAGGAGCCAGATGACTAGTAAAAAACAGAAAATGAAAATTACTCAATGCTCCCACATTAGGAAAAAAAGACAAAAAAATCTAGTCACACACGTGCACACACACACACTTCCCATCTTGCACATGTACTCAGCAACTCACCATAAGAGAACAATTTGAGGGGATTTAAGTACCTACGAAGGTGGTTAAGTGAGTCAATGTGGGGTCATAGCAAAGAAATTAAGAACACAGAATCTTAATTTGGCCTCAGTGTTAAGAATTTATCATCCTTGAACAGAGTAAGGGCTGCGGGTTTTATTCCCACACCTAATTAAATCACAGTGCACTTTTTAAATCTGATAATTAACAAAGATTGGGAAAATCTGAATAATCTACTTTTCAACATTTGATTCCGGGAACTCATTGGACCTTAGTTTAGAGGAGCCTTAGACAAACTGCTCCATTAATCACAGTCACTTCGCCATCCGCAGTTTGTTCTGTTAATAGACTCCTTCTTCTAGCAGTTTTAAGTTCACAGCAAGCACATTAGACTCTTTAGAAATAACATTTGGGGGCTAGGGAGATAATTCAGCTGATAGAATGCTTGCCACGCAGGCACAGGGACTTGCATTAAAATCCCAGTTCCCACCTAAATAGCCAGGTGTGGTGTTCTCACACCTATGAAGGGGCCTTGCCTCAAAACAAACAAACAAACAAACGAAACATTGCCAAGGCCAATGGCAGCTGAGGAACAATGCCGAGATATTGTTTAGCTCTGGTTACATCCTTTCGCTTTGACCGGTAGGTATTCACACTTGCACCTGCACATGTGGAAGTGTGTGTGTACCCCACGAGTAGCATTTTTGTTAAAGTCTAAAAATGTGACCACTCCATCAACATTGCTCACACAAAACTCAGGACGCTGAGAGTAAGCTGGGTTTTTCTGAAGGTCCATATTGTTTTCTTGAGATAGATACACACACTTGTAAAGCCCAGGACTCGTGCCCATTCCTGTAATTTCCTTATGAAAGCAAAGGCCGCTGCTTTCACACAGAGCCTGAAGATTGATGTCAAGATTCGTCTACTGCAGGGCTTCTGCTCTTGATGCTCTTTTGCGCTTAGCAAATTTTCTTCTTTCAAGAAAGAACAGAGAAATTCAGATTGCCTAAGACTTCATTTACAGCAGATATTGTAGTAGGAAGAGCATACATGCAGGATGTGGTGACCCATGCCTTTATCCCTAGCAATTGGGAGGCAGAGCCAGGTGTATCTCTGAGTTCAAGACCAGCCTGGTCTATAGAGTGAGTTCCAGGACAGCCAGGGCTTACGATCTCAATACTTCTAGGAGCAGGGGTCGGGGATGGAGGGATGGAGGTTACTATTGTCTATTTTCTGCTTTAGGATCTGAAGTTCAGAGAACCATAGCTGCATAGATCTGCACCAGCAATGTTTGGGTTTGAACTCAGCTATGTGCAATGACTAAACAGAGTAACTTGGCATTTTAGCATTTTCCTGAAGTGCTAGATAACTTCAATCGTTAAGTAAAACAGGTTAAGGTCAAAAGTGCATTATACTAAAATAAGAGGGAAATTTTGAGTTCACAGTGAAGTTTGAGAAAAATATTGCCTATGTGGCACAGAGGCAAGCACGTGGATTTTTCCCATTTAAAAAAATTATTTTATTATTTTGTGTGTATGGATGTTTTGCCTGTATGTATGTCTGTGTACCACATGTGTGCAGTGTCCACAAAGATCATAAAGGGGCACCATTTCCTCTAGGAGGAGTTACAGATGGTTGTAGGCCACCATGTGGGTACTGGGGATTGAACTCAGGTTCTCTGGGAAAGCAGAGAGTGCTCTTAACCACTGAGCCATCGCTCCAGCCCGCAAGTGTAGTTTTGAAGACAGCCCTGTAAAAATGGGGCTGGGAGATGATTTGGCTATTCCGAGCAATCACTGCTCTTGCAGAGGACCTGGGTTCAGTTCCTTATGACTCACAACCGCCTGCAACTCCAGTTCCAGGGCATCTGACACCCTTTTCTGATTTCCACAGACTCCTGCACTCCTGTGGCACAGATACAGATACACCCAGGCACAGACACATAAACATAAAATACGTAAACACATTTTTAAGGTGACCATCTCAGAGGCATTGTTGGGAAAGAAGTAATATGGATGAAAGGAGCACAATTTAAACTACATTACTCAGTCAACAAAGAGAGTATCTTCACGAAGAAGCAGAAACTGTGGAGGAAATAAGAGGGAACGAAGAAGGACAGAGAGATCCTCGGTGGTTAGGAGCTGCTCTTGCAGGTAACCCAGGTTCAGTTGCGAGCACCTACATGGTGGCTCCCAAATACTCAGAACTCCAGTTCTGGGGTATCCCAGCTCCCTCTTCTGGACTCTGTGGGCACCAGGCAAACAGGCCCTACACAGGCATACCTTCAGGCAAAACATTCACAGGAATAAATAAAGAGGAAATGAAGTTTGAGAAGCATCCTGTGTGAACTTGGACATTCTCCAGTGACAGACAAATGTCAGACTTACAGGTAAAATGAGACTTAGTTTGCTGTCTTGAGAATTCCTGGCATGACTCTTTTTTCCCTCTAGTGTCCCTGTGACCAAGATAAATCAACCAGCTGTCACTATGTCCTTAAGGAACAGACCTACCAACACACACACACACACACACACACACACACACACACACACACACACCACCTTGAACACATCCACACATTGCCACATTGTGTGAGTTAGTCTTGATTGCCAATTTGATTGGATCTTGAATCAACTAAGAGATCCACCCCTGGGTGGCTATGTGAGGGAATCCTGAGGAAGGGTTAAATGAGGGAAGACTTTCCTCCAGAGCCGGCATTTACTCAGCTATAAAGAGGACTGGAAAGTCTCACACACACACACACACACACACACACACACACACACACACACACACACCCATTTGCTTGCTTGCCGGCCTTGGCATCCTCCTGTTGCTATGAATACCTTTCACTAGCATCTGAATACACCTTCTTCTTTCAGCCTGGACTAAAAACCACAGCATCTCTGGTCGTTTCCCAGGCCTTCAGCACTACACCAAGACTGCTACCACATCCACCCGGGTCTCTGCCTCTTCAGCATGCAGCTGGCCTTCATTGGACCACTCAGCCCAATCTGTTGTAAGTTATTTTAATAAGCATCCTTTACAATGTACACACAGTCTATCAGTTCTGATCCTGTAGAGAACCCAGCCTAAGACAGAAGGAAATCTCATAGCAAGGCAGAGACAGGAGTATAAATCACTCAAGCATTCCTGACTGTAAGCAGTAGCCCATGCGCACTACAGGCAAATTGCTCCTCCTTGATCCACAGCCATCCAGCCTACCATCACCACCCTTGCTGCTAGGGACTCTAATATCCCAAGACTAAGGTTCCTTTGATGAGCTAATGTCAGGAGACTGTCACATCTGGCCTGCACGTCCACTGGTCTTAGCTAGTTCTTCAACTTCAAGACGCAGGTTGAAAGACTCGAAGAAGGGAGAGACTGAGGTGAGTCGACATGGTGAACCCAGGCTGTCCATCATTGACAGTGCCACCACACTTCAACATCACACCAGTAGAGGACCAGGGTAGAAAGAACAAGGGCTTTACCAATCCCTGTCACCCAGAAACATGAGGCAGGCCTCAAACCCTTCCCACTGCTTCACTCTAGTGACAACTGTTCCTTATGTTCCTCAAGTGAGTGCTGTCAACAGCTCTTTTTTTTTTTCAGTTCCACCCACCTGCCTTTTCCCCCAAGCCATAGCAGACAGGCACCATCTGTAAGGAATCATCAATTTTAATCACAAACCTGGTAGGGAAAAATGTCATTTCCCCCTTCAAATAAAATATTGTGGAAGAGAATACCACACTCAGGAGAAATATTTTTAATTTTAAAAGGGATTTGAATCGATGTCAGAACTCCTGGTGATCCCCTTCAGAGAGTGCCCTGCCCTGAGACCTAGAGCTAAGGGAAGAATAAATGTTTACTTATTTGGGGGGTGTTGGGAGTAGTTCTGGGGGAACCTGTGAGCCCTCACAGGCATTTCTGAGCCTCTGGAAATAGGCTGATCTGAGAGGTTTTCCCAGCAATAACGAGGGATGGGCAGACACTCCCAGCATGCAGTTGGAGGTTAGACACTGAGCTCACCTCAACTTTCCCTGCTGCTGTCTTATGGATGTCAGGGTCCAACCAATAGTTACAGACCCCAGCACAGAACTCTCTTCAGCTCCTTTCTGAGCCTGTAGGCAAACCCCTTAAATTAAATCCAAACCCCATATGTTAGCAATGGAAAACAAAGAGAGTCAAGAGTGACACACACACACACACACACACACACACACACACACACACAAAGATAAATCACACGTTTCACAGTTTAAGGCCCTTTTATTTCCTTCCAGAGGTCCAACATGCGGTAACTATAGATTGTAAATACAAACACAAGTCTGCGTCTATGACACTAGACCCACTCCCGCCTGCAGGGTTTTACTGGGAAGTTTCAGTTCAGGTTTGTTAGGATTCTCATGGCTTTGTTTTGCTTTCCAGAAGAGAACTGTGCTGGGTTTTTCCTTTCTCCACAACCTTTGTGGGGAGAGTTGTTTGGTGTGTGTGTGTGTGTGTGTGTGTGTGTGTGTGTGTGTGTGTGTGTGTGTGTGTGTGTGTCTGATTTTGGTGTTTCACTTTTGGTTTTGTTTTCAAGACAGAGTTTTACTTACTATGCAGCTCTGGCTGTCCTTGGGCCTCACTCTATAGACCAGGCTGGCTCTATAGACCAGACTTCTCTGCATAACCTCACACCCAAGGGCTGGAGGGAGACCTGGGAATAATTAACTTCGGGAGCAGCCCTCCACACTTTACACTTCTGCCCTGCAGCTGCCAGGGGGAACTGTGAGGGCAGGATGCAAGGTGTCATTGTTAGCAGAAAGCCTCCTCTGCCATTAATTGTGTGCAGCTGCCCAAGGCTGCCACAGCTGCCGACCAAGAGCAAGCAGTGTCAAGAGAGCCAGTGCCAGTGGCAGCTCCTAGAGCCAAGAGGAGGAAATGCCCTTCTAACCCGAAAGTGTTTCTAATTACAGCGGCTAATTACCAAGCCTGCGCTGCATTTAATGGCCACAAACAAAACCACAAAAGAACAAGTAACAGAGAAAGCCAGCTCTTAACAGTCACCTGTGAAGAAAGAAAGGAGGAAGGACAGAACACTGAGTTGGGTAGCGCATAGGCATATAATCTCTGCTTCTCACTTGCCCCAAAAAGCTCACACAGGCTGTGGTCAGCCCTGAGACTGGAAGCTGGTGAGAGCATTGGCTCAGATCAGCAAAGGTGGCCTCCACTGAGGGAGCAACCAAGAGCAGTAGCGTCAACCCCATTCACCTGGCTATCAGCTCATACAGGTCTTCAGATCGCTGTTGACACTTTGTCTTTACAGTTTTGTCAGCATCCCCAGAGTTCCTTTACATAAGTTACGACTTTGAGAAAAGCTTAAAAACGAGCGTTCATAATGACAAAACCCCAAATGACGAGAGACCGAAGCACCTGAGGCAAAATTTATTACAAAATTACAAAGCACAGTATGAAATTTATTACACTGCGTATTGACTTGTGTCCCTTTCACATGGCGAAGCCCTAACCTCCAATTACTTCGCAATGAGGGGGGTTTAAACTGACAGATGGGCCTCCAACATGACGGGTCATTACGAAAAGGGGGAATTGGAGGCTGGGGACAGGGCTGAGTCAGTAAAGTGCTTTCCATGCAAGTGCGAGGAGCTGAGTTTGAATCCCCTGATCCACGTAAGTCAGGCAGAAACGGCACAGCATGCACCTGTCGTCTCATCATCAGAAGGAGAACGCCTGGGGCTCACCAGCCAGCCAGCCTGACCAGTGGGTGAGCTCTAGTTTAAACCAGAGACCCTGTCTCAGAAAACCAGGCCAAGCCAGAGGAAGACGTCTAACATTGACCTTTGGCCTCCACGCACACTCATACCAACTCGAGCACTTACACTTAATTACATGCAAAGCAGGACTGGGAGAATTTAAACACCTATATAGAGAAGACTTTAAGAAGATAAAGACAGCAATTGGTGCGCTATAAAGCAAGAAACACCAGAGAGTGCCAACAAACTCCCAGAAACAAACAGGCACGAAGCAGATTCCTCCTCACAGCTCCCTGGAGGAAACCATCCTATGGACAAACCTTGATCTTGGACTTGGAACCTCTAAAACGCCGAGACAAACAGAAATCCACTGTTCTGTTAAAGCAGCGTAAGGAATGAACGCAGCTAGCAGTTTTACCCCCTGAGCAGTGCACACTTCACTGGCACCTTCCCGGTGAGCTCATCCACCACCACCTTTGCTTCTGATCATCACTTCCTGTCCAGAGCCTTGCCACAGCTTCCCAGCTGTTCTGCTATCTCCGACAAACATCCCTTTGTCAAACTTCTGCCACTGGCACACCATGGTGAGCTAAAAGGCTAAAATAAGAATAGAAGTAGCAGGACAATAACTTTCTTACCGAGTTTATCGTACGTTCCGAGCACTGCAAGAAACACAAGAGAAAATAAAGCACAGTCACTCCTCCCAAGGGAGCTGTCAGTCTAAGGGTGCTGATGAAAATGGACACACATGCAGCAGAGACAGAAAGCACCGTGTGAGGAGGGTGTCATGGGAACACTATGGAAGGTACCTGGCCCCAGAATGAGGAAGGGGATGTCTTATGAAGGGCTTACAAGAAACAGAGGCCTGAACCGAGCCCCAAAGCACCGTGCTCTGAATCCAGACTGCACAGTATGCTCACCTGAGGGGCTCACCAATGCAGATGTTGGTATCCTGCTGGTCCTTAGGCACTGCGACTTAATTGGCCTGGAGTATGATTTGGACTCAGACATTTGCCAAATGCCAGGTGAACCTAATGAACTTTTTTTTTAATCCACCCTTGAGCGCTGATTCTCTGCAAATTGGAATCACCTGTAGTTCTTTTGTAATGAACCCCTGCCCCGTGCCCTGGTCGCAGCTCTACAGATTAAATTTAATTGGTCAAAATACAGTCAAGAACTGAGGCTTTTTTTTTTTCTTTTTTAATACTCCTCAAGTGGTTATAAAGTATAGCCAAGGTCAAAACCCACTACTTTGAAGGAATGCTTTTCAAATCTGGATGTTCGTGGCAACCACGGTCAGGCCTTGTTAATATGCAGATGATGAGTCTATTGTAGGTGGGGTATAAGATTCCACCTAACTAGGGAAGTAGATAGGCTAACTGCAGATCTTCTCCTCTTTCTCCCCTCCAAGTCTATTCCCAGAGCCCCCGGCTCTGTAGCACACAACCTGTGGCAGCCTCTCCTCCACCTGCCCCGTCTACAGTGGATCACATGTGTATACTATCATAGTACCTGGGAACAAGGGGACTTTGATTTCTTTCTTTCCAGTACGTGATCCCCTTGATCTCCTTCGGCTTTCTTACTACTCTAGCTAAAATTTCGAGTACTGTAATAGAATAGGTATGGAGAGAATGGAATATCTCTTGTTCCTGGTATCCGTGGACTTGCTTTGAGTTTCTCTTCATTTTTAGTTGATGTTGGCTAATGGCTTGCTGAAAACCGCCTTTATAATGGTGAGGCATGTCCCTTGTATGCCTAGCCTCTCTAGGACTTTTATCATGAAGTTGGACTTTGTCAAAAGCATGTTCTGCATCTAAAGGCATGATCCTGTGGTTTTTTTGGTCTTCAGTTTGTTTATGTGGTGAATTACACTTATCGATTTACTTATGCAGGATCATCTCTGAGATGAAGCCTACTTAATTATGGTGGATAATTTTTGATGTGTTCTTATATGTAGTCTGCAAGTATTTGATTGAGCACTTTTGTACCTATGTTCTTAAAGGAAATTGGTCTGTATGTCTCTTTCTATGATAAGTCTTTATATGGTTTGGTTATCAGGTTAATTATGGCCTCATAAAATGAATTGGTCAATGTATCTATTTTGCAGAATAATTTGAGAGGTATTGACATTAACTTTTTTGGAAGTCTAATAGAATTCTGCACTTAAACCATCTGGCCCTGGTTTTTGGTTTTTGGTTTTTGGTTTTTGGTTTTTGTTGTTGTTGTTTTGTTTTGTTTTTGTTTTTATTTAGTTTTTTGATTGGTTGGTTGGTTGATTGGTTTTGGTTTGGGTGTTTTGTTTTGTTTTAGGATTTTTGTTTGGATTTTTTTGGTTTTGGTTGGGAGACTTTTAAAGGCTGCTTCTATTTCACTGGGGGTTATAGGTCTGTTTTAATTGTTTAATCTTGATTTAACTTTAATAAATTATCTATTTCTTTTAAATTTTCCAATTTGGTAGCATACAGGTTTTTAAAATGTATTCTTATAATTCTCTGGATTTCTTCAGTGTCTGTGGTTATGTCCTTTTCATTTCTAAGTTTTTAATTTGGATATTCTCTCTCTACCTTTTAGTTAGTTTGGATAAGAGTTTGTCAATCTTCTTAATTTTTTCAAAGAACCAACTTTGTTTCATTGGTTGATTGAGTTGTTCTGTTTCTGTTTTATTGTTTCGGCCCGGAGTTTGATGATTTCTTGATATCTACTCCTTTTAGATGTGAATTCTTTTTGTTCTAGAACTTTCAGGTGTGCTGTTAAGTTACTAGTATGATATCTCTCCAATTTACATTTTCAGTTTGCATCATAAGTTTTATTCCTGATGCGGGACAGATCTTTCCATCCCTCAAATGAATTGCATGTTGCCATGGAAGGGCCTAGGATGCTGCTCCCATTTCCAGGGACAGTGAGAAAAAGGTACAAACTGGGAGTCAGTACAGGAACAGTCTGCAGTTCCTGGTTCTCTTACCCTCCCTTCTCAACAGAGGAATTATCTCTTATCCATTCAGTTAAAAAGAAAAAAACAATCATTAACAAAACAAAACACACTGTAAGTATTGGGCAGGGGTGTCCTTGTCCTCAGTTGGACATCTAGTTATGGGTCACCAATGGGGAAGTGAGGGGGAGGGGAAAGGTGCCATCCTTGTTTCTGCCGAAGAGCTTCCTTCCTTGCTGCATCCTGTAGCAGCTGTGTGTCCTCCTCATCTGCTGGCAGTTGCACATAGCAGACGCCTGAGTCCCTGATGAAGCAGTTCTTAATGATAACATGTGAGGATATTTTTCAGGGTCTGTGACCCTGACGTCGGTTAGTTTGATATTGAGGGTCCACAGAGTGGACGGTTCCACAGATGCTCAGGTCATTCTCGAGTTCCACGACTACGTCCTTACCCACAAGGAACTTGGAAAAGGAGTGGAAGATCATGGTGCTGGCACCACTTGGGCAGCCGGACTGTGAACCGGAGGCAGGGCGGGAGCTAGAGCACAAGCCGGGGCAGTTCAGGATCACGCCTGCGAGAGGGGAACCACGAAAACCAAGGCTGAATCCAGTCTCAAACGGAGAGGATTTGGGTAGAGTAGAGAGAACCGCCAAACTGGGAAAAGGGCGAGACTTCCTCCAATTTTTTATGTAGGCACTTAGTGCTATGAACTTGCCACTTAAAATCACCTTCATTTGTGTCCCATAAAGTATGTTGTGATTCCATTTTTCTTCTATTCTCGAAATCTTTAGTTTCTTCATTAATTTCTGCCTTCACTTATTTTTTATTTGGTAGTGAGTTGTTCCGTTTCCATGAGTTTTTTTTTAACTTTCTATTATTGTTGTTGATACCCAGATTTACTCCATGGAAGTCAGATAAAGTACAAAGAATTATTTCAACGTTTTTGTATTTGCTGAGACTTGCTTTATGTCTGAGTACGCGAGTAACTTGGCAGAAAGTTCTTTGAGGTATTGAGAAGGTGTATTATTTTGTGTTTGGACAAAATGGTCCGTAAATATCTGCTAGGTCAAAATATATTTGGTTTATAACATCCATTGGCTCCAGCATTTCTCTGTTTAGTTTTTGTCTGGTTGATCTGTCTATTGATAAGAGTAGGACACTGAAATCTCCCACTAATAGTGTATGAGGGTCAATATGTATGTAACTTAAGCTGTAGGCATGTTTCTTTTACAGACTTAGATGCTCTTGTGTTGGGTGCATTGATGTTAAAAACTCCAATGTTGGACCTGGAGAGGTCAGTAGAAAAATACCCAATCACCTGCTGTGGTCACCACTACAATAGACAAATGTGTGATGGAGAGATGGAAGAGAAAGTGAAGTCAGGAGGTTCATACACTGTGGAGAAAGGTGAGGCTAGAGACTTGATGGCAATGAGGTCCTGGCCTAGACTGTCACCAAGGGCCATGTCTAGGTCCATGATCCTGCTGCATGGGGTCTGTGTAGATGTTTGTGGCCCAAGTTACCAGCAAAGGCCAAGCAGATGTCTGTGGTCTGGGCTACCTTGGATACCACAGGGATATCTGAGAGTCGTGTGGCCAAGGAGGACATGCTGATCCGAGTGGCCTGAGCTGCCACCTAAGGACTTGGGGATATCAGGGCCCATGCTGCTGCCAGGGGCCATGTCTGGGTCATAATCCTATGGCAGCCCAGGTCTGTATTGATGTCTCAGGTCTGTACTACCACCAAAGGCGGGACAGCCGGCCCTGCCCCTCACCACCATCACACCCCAGAGAGCTGGCCCCATCCCTAGTCTGCTGTGGGTGATTTGAGCAAGGGAGAGATGGCCCCTTCTCTGCCCTTTGCTACCTGTCGCAGACAAGAGAGCTAACCCTGAGAGCAAAAGAGCAGGAAAGCTGACCCTGCTGTTTGCCAGCTACAGCACAGAGTGAGCTGCGCCTTTGACCTGGATTTCCTCTCCTTCCTCTATTCCTATTATTCTTAGAGTTGGCCTTTTCAGTGTCCCAGATTTTCTGTATGTTTTCTTAGACTTATCATTTTCTTTAACCAAGTATCCACTTCTTCTATCTTATCTTCAGTTTTTGAGATTCTACCTTCTATCCCTTGTGTTCTGTTGGTAAGGCTCTGGGGGTTCTGTTTTGAGTTCCTAAATTTTTTCATTTCCCATATTTGTTCCTGTTGGGTTTTCTTTGATGATTCTATTTCTACTTTCAGGTCTTGAACTGTGTCACTCATTTCCTTCCTCTGTGTTTTCATAGATTTCTTCAAGGGATTTATTCATACTCATATTCATAAAGGCTGTTTTGTGGTCTTTTCCATGTGTTTCATCTATCCTGCAGCACTCAGGACCCAGTGTGGTAGGGCTGCTGGGCACCATTGGAGACGTTTTGTCTTGGTTGTTATGATTTTGGTTTTATGCTGATATCTAAGCACCTGGGTTTGGGTAAATTGTAATTCTAGGCACTGATACCTGGTCTTGTCTTTACTAAGTGATGTTTTGTATTTGTTGAGTCGTTTCTATTTCCTCTCTGCTCTTAGGAGAATGTGGTGGTTGTATGTTGCCTGGTAGGAAATTCTGGAATCCTGATAGTTGTGGCCACTGGGGTTTCCAGGTAAAATGTGCTTCTAGGTATCAAGAGATAACACGTAGGAACGGGATTAGGTTGGGGTGGGAAGCTGAGGGGGGTTCACAGTACGGAGTAAACCACTGTGAACTGCTTAGGGAATCAGGGCAGAGGAGGAGGGAGAGGCCACAGCAGGTGGTTTGGTACAGAGCTGGGGATGAGACTTGGAGGAATGGAGGGGAGGTGAAGAACTGGACTTAACCTACCTGCTTTGTTGACTGGGTTCCCAGGGCATAGTGCCTGCTGGGATTGAGGGCTGGAATAAAGTAATAAGTGAGGAGAGGGAAGTTTGTGGGGAGAGATCTATTGGATCCAGTGGGAATGGGGGCAGAGAGGAAGATGAGGCCTTAACAAGTGGTCAACCACAGAAGTAGGGATGAGCCTGGGGGCTTGGGGGCCCTAAGGAAGAGGTTAAGATCTGCAGTTAGCCTGCCTGCTTCTTTGGCTGGAGTCCTATGATCAGTCCTTGAAGCAGAGAAGAAACACTGCTAACCGGAAAGCCAGTTCTTACAGGAAGGAATAAAGACTGTCAGAAATGACGAACAGAAGATAAATCTACAGAGCTTTCTGACTGCTTTCGAAGATGACTGATCCTTTAAAGCGGAAAACAGTATCCTATTCTTTGCTATAAAAAGTGATATGGAATTAAAATATAAGACAGCTGTATCTCTTTTCCCACTTCTCCATCTACCCATACCACAGCCAAGCCCAGATAGGATGCCCAAGAATTAGATTTGAACCTATCCCTTCCTAAGTGACCTAAGTCACTTTGCTTCTTGTATTACTTCCTTTTCCTGTTGCTAAATACCCTGACAAAAGCAGCTTAAGGGAGAAAGGTCTTCCCATCATAGTGTGAAAATTCTGAAGAAGGAGCTGGAAGCAGCTGGTCCCACTGCATTTTGTGGTCAAGAAGCAGAGAGCACTGATTGATTGATCTAGATCAGCTTACTTTCTCCCTACTATCTAGTCAACAGGCCCGGGCCACAGAGTGGTGCCACCTGTAGGTGAGGTCCTACTTTGGTTCTAGAAAGTTCCAGAGTCTATTGTGACCAGCACTGGATGATCAGCTACCATTCATCATCTTCTCCTTGTCCTTGGCCCTCTTGAGTGGACAGTCCCTTGACCCCAGCTCTACCGGAGGATGAACCACATGTTACTGTATCTGCTCAGCACATTCTTCTCAAACACCGGTGGGTTTATGGGCTTGAGGCTTGTGATAAGATGGGGAACTGTAACAAATGTCACCCCTGCTTGATAAAAGGAAGAATTTCAGCACAGCTAATTAAAAATTAGCCTGAAGGTTGCCTACACAGAGACTTTTTTTTTTCTTTTGGAAAAATATTCCAAATAAGAGTGTGAATGTGGCAAGTATCCATGCTTCGCGGAAAAAGCGCCATGACCCTTGCTGAGTTGCACCTTATTTCTTTCCTAACCGTAAGCCTGTACTTTCCTGACAATTTCATAAACATAACTATGAGTTAGTTGTGTTGACAAGCCAAACACAAGCCTTGACCCGCTTGTCACCGGGGCACAGTGAGAATCCCCTGTACCTTCTTTGACATAGGTCAAAGAAGCCTTTCACCCTGTACCATGCACCTCAGAAGCCACCTTATAATTTTTTTTCCTGAAGAAATTTTCCTCAGATAAAAGTAAGTATAGCAAAACATTTTTCTTTATCTTTTAAATCCTTTGAACAAGGTAGGCATGCTGTCTCAAGGGGTAAAGGCACTTGCTAGTTCAATCCCTGGGACCCACATGGAGGAAAGAAAGAACAGACTACTGCAAGTCATCTTCTGATATCTACATTTGTACCATGCACAGCAAGCAAGCTGTACACACACACACACACACACACACACACACACACACACACACACTTAAAGCCTTCGAACAACGTAACTTTGAAACCCACCAATTCTATATCGGTAGCCATTGTTACTGCTGTTTTTTGAGATGTCCCTTCTGTATCCTTCTTGTATATGTACAATTAACCCTTTCCTCAGCCCTCCCTCTCTTTTAGCCCCTTTACTTATAAGCCTAAATTAAAATGTTTTTCTTAATAAACCCAGCTCTACTTCATACTGACTCATCCTGGAATTCTTTTCTGGAGATGTAAACATCTCTGCTTCCCTTGAGTAGAGGTCTCTGAAAGAAAATCAAAGGCTGACAGATGATAACATAGTGAATCTCCTGTTGCCACTTACAGGCATCCAGCCTCTTCTGCTCCTGTGGTGGATATCATGGGTACAGTAATGCTAACTAGAACACAGACCGTCTGATTCACTAATGTCGTGGATCATGTATTGAAAACATAACACTCAGTGCAGCCACATCGGGGATGGGAGTCTTTGAGAGGTGATTAGGTTATGAGGTCATGAACAAATTAAAATTAATAATGGAAGAGTTTGAAGGTGCAGGTTCACTCTCTGTTTCTCTCTGACCTTTTGTCTTCCTCTTTTAGGAGATAGCACAATAAGGAGACTGGCACCAGATACAGGACCCCAGTCTCCCACCTTCTAGACAGAAAAGTCTAAGAAATGAAATCATTCTTCATAGATGTACCTGGACTCACACTGCATTCTGTTTCAACAGCACAAAATAGACAAAAGTAAGCAAGGAAAACCCAAGATGTGTGACCAAAAAAGAAATAGAGTATTATCCCCTTGAGGTAATGCCTGCTCAGAAGTATCCAGTGAAATTTTCTTGGGCATCTACTTTTTGCCAGCTATTGTGGCTGGAACACAAGGTAACAGATGCATTTTGTGTTTTTGAGAAATTAACAATGTTAGGGCAACTATATACACAGCCAAGAGTGGCAACACGACAGCATCATCAAAACAACAGTGGTATTATGGAAGAGTTTCCCATCTCTGTTACCCAAGCTCATGTGGTTGCCCAATGCACACCCTAGTACTGAGAGAAGACATGGAGTTGATGGCATTAAAGACCCCAGTTCCAGGAGGCTGGAGAGATGGCTCAGTGGTTAAGAGCACTGACTGCTCTTCCAGAGGTCCTGAGTTCAAATCCCAGCAACCATATATGGTGGCTCATCTGTAATGATGCCCTCTTCGGGTGTGCCTGAAGACAGTGACAGTGTGCCCACATACATGAAATAAATAAAAATCTTTTTTTTTAAAAAAGACCCCAGTTCCATCACATTATGTATATTGCCTTTGTCTCCTAGACTAGGCTAGCTCCCAACAAGCCAGATTTTTGAGCAATGTCTTTCTAATATAGACAGAAATATGAAGACCACCTCAAGTACATTAGGACCATGCCTATGAGTGACTGTTCGCTATAGGGAAGACATGAGCTCCCTACCTCTCCCTCTGAGGACTATGACAACACCACTGGTCAGAGGCCCCACATATCCAACCAGGGCACCCAAGGAATGGATCTCAACATGAATGAATACAATTCAATGGAACCGTGCTGAAGGACAATATGGCTACAATCCCCTGGCCCCACATGATTCACAGCCTAAAGGTTGAGGAGAAGGTAGAGAGAGACAGCAGTGAGACAGGAAAGGTCTGCTCTCACCAGCAGCAGCCTTCATCGAAGCCTGTGAGCTACAGCCACAAGCACCACCCAAGTTCTTTCAGCATATCTGTGGCTGGTGCTGGGTAGCCTGGAGTAAGGCTGCTTGCTCACTGGAATCCTGTGTATTTTGTGGGCAATGAAAGCATCCCCCTTAGCCATCGACATCATGGGGAAAAATAGCACAGTTTTCTGCGGGAAGCTAAGGGATGCTAACCGGGAAGACAGCCCATCTCCTTGGAGGAATTCTATAGACAAGCTGTGATGCTCAGGCACTGCCTCGAATTAAAGCTCTCTGGATTGATGCTGATGGGAGTTATCCTCTAGCTATAGTGTTCCACACACTGAGCGACCCTGTTTAAGGCAGACGCATTTCCCATCGTGTCCCCAGTGCAAAAAACTATTGAAGAATTAAGACGGATTTTGGTGAACTGAGAAGGCAGGGCCGATTTCTCATGTAAGTGAGTATGCTCAATCTTCAGACTACTCCTATGCACCAGGCACCAGGCCGTGTCAGGCTCTCCCCTAGCAGCTTGGGCCTCTCCTGCTCAGGTCACCACTCGGAATTCTGCAGACAGTTCACCTGTCCTCTCTGTTGCCTGCCCACTTTCCTAGCGATTCGACTAGGCAGGACAGAGGACAACAGCTTAGAATGCAGAGCCAGGCTGCTGGGATCAGTCTTTTAACTCAGTTTCTTCATCTATAAAATGGGTAACAACAGTGCCTACTACAGAAGAGTGCCCTGAGAAAGGGTAGAAAGAGGGAGGGCAACAAGGTCTGGGGGTAAATTTGCTCAAAGTGCATTATATATGTGCATGAAAATGGCCTTATGTGTCTGAATAGTAATTTCTTAAAGACTGATTAAAAGGGAGGAGAGTTCCCGGAGGAGACTCTCTACTTATGGATTGCCTGGGCATGTGGGAGCCACCTCGTACCCCACCTCTTACTAGGGGCCTTCATTTCCTCAGTGTTTTTCCCTCAGCTCCTAACAGGTGTTCCCAACAGGTGAGCCAAGGGAACCTCAGGCCTGTGAGAATGAGGTTGTTTTCAGTGCTGTCCCCCTCCCTCCCAGAAGCCTTGCTTCTTATTAAGTGGTTCTGTCTACCACCGATCACATTACCGCTTCCCTGGTCATAATTTTTAATAATTTATTAGATACGCTTTCAGTATTTTTTAATTACAAACGCTCTGATTCAGTTAGGAATGAAATTAAGTACAGGAGAGTAATCCTATTTTCTCCATATATCATGCTCTGAAAGAAACTAGAATAGCTGAGCCCATCTTCCTATCAAGGGTTTTTTTTTTTTTCAATACACATGATGCTCTAAAAATCTTGACTCTGAAGATGCCAGCCACCCCTCAGAACGGGCGGGTGGGGAGGGCACACCAGTCAGAATGGATGGACTACCATCCCTCTCTGTGTGGTGACAGACAACATTTATTGATTTCTCCTGAAGAGCTCCGAATCCAGGAACACTAGTTCAATCTCTTACCCTGGTTTTTTTTTTTTTTTTCCTGACCCGTATTTGACACGCACACAAGCACAGAAATACAGGCACATGCTTGCCTACACCAATACATCATTGCATGCTCACACCTCTCAACACCTTCTCTGATTCCCACAGCTCAGTTGGACAAACAGGGGCGAGAGAGACATCAGAGCAGCTTAGGGTGTAAATTGCGTTTACGGGCCTCTGAGTGGGAGTTTGTGTGTTGTGGAAGCCATTGAAAGTTAGAGGGTAGTGGTTCTTTTGTGGCTGGGGGATTTATAAGTAACAGGGAAAATCTGTGACAAACCCATGAGGGTTTATGAGAGCACCAAAGAGAGAGAGAGAGAGAGAGAGAGAGAGAGAGAGAGAGAGAGAGAGAGAGAGAGAGAGAGGGAGAGGGAGAGAGAGAGAGAGGCTCTGAGGCTGAAAGTGTCTTTAGAAACATCCCTCAGGCAGCTGCCCAAAGAAAACCTCTTTGCATATGTTCTCTATAAACTGGGAATAAATACTTGGGTAAATACCACACGTGTGGGATCGTTTGACTTACTCTCACTTTCGGTAATTTCTTTTTAATTCTGGTCTGAGGGTGAGAGTTCAGAAAAGAAAGCCATGTGCTGTGGTGTTTGGGGTAGTTTATAAAGAAAGCAAGACCACAGAAGTGTGTCTCCAAGCACTCAGGGCCCCAAGGGGGCCTTTACACTACTGGATTCAGGGATTCAGATCCTAAAAGTTTAGGATCCTAAGTTAGCTTAGACAGCATCCTCTCTGCTCTGCTGGAGAGATTTATGGCTGATCTAAAGATTATGAAGTCAGCCTCTTGGTCTCTTCTGTGAGGAACACAACATCCAAGCAACATCTCAGAAAGGGAAAGGTTTTTCCTTCTTTTTATTTTCTCCCTCATTTTGAGGAGTTACAGACCCACTTAGGAGGAGGGCTGGATGACATTGGGTGGGACCAGCAGAGGGCAGAGTTAGGGGTCCTGCCCCTGTCCTTCCCCAGCTGAGCCAGGTTTACAACCTCAAGCCCGCACTCAAAAATGGGCTCAGGCTTTTGATGCCTTTATATTATAGTCAAGGTCTTATGAAAGCCGCTCTGTGCCGTCCCTGGAGGAGGCAGGCTGTGCTCGAAAGAATACCCACCCTTTGTGTTCTGCCCTGAGAACCATTTCAGAGCAAGATGTGAGCAAACTGTTCAGGCTCCACACGGAAGCCTCACTTCCCCAAGTGTGCCACATGCCGGGTAACTTTGGATGGTACAAGTGGAAATGTTTGGGTAGCTCTGCATTTATGTTTTAACGCATTCTAGCTATACATAGCCAGCTAACAGTGATTTCATGGATATTGCTTAGGATACGGCTAATTTTATAGAACTAGATCTGGCAGTTCCCTGCTTCTGTGTCTCCGGTTAGTTCCATACCACAGCATTGTGCATTGCTTCTCCCATATGAGAAGGCAGGGGAACAAACACTGTCAAGCGCTTTCACATTTTAGACGGTTATACAGATGTGCGCTCACGACTGTAGGCATGGTTTTCAAATCATAACTTGTTCAAGCCTGAGAGCTTTAGAATAGTCATCAGAGGTATCAGAGACCCCACCCAGTGCTTGGGTTTCAACTCAGTCAGTAGGCTCTCTGATGCCTTGGGCAGCGCAGCCTCCAGTCCTTGTCTGCCTTGCTCCAGGAGCCAGGACTTCAGTCGTGGGCTTGCAGGCCAAAAAACTTAAAGACGAGAGTCTCATCCTCAAATGATCACCATGACCTCTACTACTTTAAGCTAAGGGCAGTTCTAGTCGACAAATACCTGACTGTTTTGTTACTTTAAGTCACAGGCAATTTAATGATAATTCTCCAAAAATTTTCAATACAATATACATGTTTCCCTTTTAAAAAAATGAAAATGAATGGCCTTGTAAACTATTTTATTTCCTTTGTAGAAAAAAAAAAACTGGGTGTGGGGGGAGTACTTGGGGGTGGGTTCTTTTGTTTATTGGTTTGCTTTTTTGAGAACCAAAGCAATGTTTACTGTAGTAAATTTGAAAACTACAGATAAGGCATAGATTAGGGAGTCACTCCAACACTCCTGTGATCAAGGCCAGCCTGATCCACATAGCCAATTCCAGGACAGAGCTACAAAGGGAGACACTGTCTCAACAAAACCAAGCAACTCTGCATAAATCATTTTAAATTGTATCATTTACAACTAACCAGACACACTCCTCCCTCCTCCCTCCTTCCTCCTCCCTCCCCTTACCCTCTGTGAGTGTGTGTGTGTGTGTGTGTGTGTAACATTCTTATATATCTAAACAGATAAACTTCAGTTTTACTTTCTGCTACATACATGTTGCCCTGTAGCTTGTTTCCACCTCACACCTTAGCAACCTTTTTGCTTTCCTGCTCTATAAGGCCCATCCCTCACCACCTTCACACATTACTTCCTTCCTTTTCACTTAGGTAGGCAGCCTCTCCTCAGAAAAACTTGAAGCCAGGAGAAAATAGCCAATCCCTAGCTTTCCTGATGCTAAGCCAGCAAACACCCTCTCCCCAAGCTGTGCACACATTCTCACCTCTGCCTCTCCCTCTGCAGGGAAGGGAGAAGGCGGTCCCTGCTGGCTCCCCTCAGTCTTCCTTAGTGTGCTTTGGATCTGGCCATGGTCTCCCTGAAGCTCTGCATGGGGATGTGCAGCAGACTCCCACACTTTTCTAATGAGCAGCTCTTGTGCGGCTCCAAAATCTGCGTTTCCAGAATCAGAGAGATTGCTCAGGCAGTAAGAGTACACGCTGCTAACACGTGAGGGCCTGAGCTCAAATCCTCGACACCTACATTTTGAGCTCACCAGCATTTAGAGAACTCTCTCCCAGCAGGTGGTAAGGATATTCTGTCCTTCTCTATCACAGCACTCACCATGAATTGCAGTCTGGACTTAGGTCTGCGCTATCTGCCAAGGCCAGTGATACTTAGCTTTAACCGCCATCTCAACATGACCTAGAACCACCTAGGATGAGAGTCTTTTGTAAGGGATTCTCTACCTCAAGTTGTCCTGTCATGATGGGATGTGCATGATGGGATGTGACAGATTGTCTTGATTGACAGTTGAGCTGGGAAGACCCATCCTGTTTGTGTGTGATAGCCCTTCACACTGGTCTGTGGACCTCGCAAGAATGAAGAGAACTATCTGAGTAATAAGAGGAAGAACAAGCAAGGATCTGGGCATTTTTCTCACTCTGCTCTTGGCCATAGACACAGTGGTTTACATTCCTGCCTTGACTTCTCCATATTAATGACCGTAACCTCCAACTGTAAGCCAAGGCATTTGTCATAGGAGCAGAAATGAAACTACAGCAGAGATGGTCTCCATTTTGCTTCCTTTAGATCTCTCCAAGAGTCAGCACAGAGTCAACATGCAGCTAGAAAGAGTGAAGCCATCGCTTTTGGCACTGTTTATAGCAGACACAGTGCATCAGATGCAGCTTACATCCATTTAGATTTCCTCTACATCCCGGCACCATGCGAATGCACAAACCTTCGCGAAAACAGCCGCTGTTCCCTTAATCACTGAAAGGAGCTGATTTCGGAACATTGAAGATTCACCTTCTTGTTTAAAATTTTTCCATGTGGAAGATAACTGATCAGAAACATACAAGAAGGAAAGAGAGAGAAGAAGAGAGGGATCTACGAAGGGAGGGGCGAAGGGAGAGAGAAACCCCTGCAATGTTAACCAGGCTTTGTCTCCAAGAAACTTCTCAGTTCTGAGGCTGTCATCCAACCAGCTTCCTGGGCCCGCTCTTTTAGCTCTTTTCGTATCCCTGCCAAACTGTCCCTGGGAAAGGCAGAAGCTAGACGCTCTAAATCCCAAGGTTTAAGATGATAAAGACCCTCAGAGGCTGGTGCGAGCCTTTCAGGCCTTTTTGTTCACTGAGCCTTTGTTTCAGCAATTTCTCCCATCTCAAAGGATTTTCAGCGGCATCAAGAGCCTGACACTTTGCCCGTCCTCGTCCTCGTTCTCACAGACATCTCCAGAGTAAGACAAAGCCATGTTGGCACCGAGGAGGGCTGGCAATAAAGGGGGACTGAAAGAGAAGAAAGCCCCGGGACAATCTGGCTGGGCCCAGTAGATTCAGTTGCTGCAGCAACAGAAAGTCAAACAATGGAGAGGGGAGGGACAGCCATTTTCTTCACTCTGTCCAGTTGTCATGGATACTGAGATTTTATAAGAAAAAGGGTAAAGGGTTTCCTTTATGCTTTAAAAAACGGTGTCTTTTCTTTTGCTTGGCCCGTATCCTTGCTCTGGGTTAGGGACCTTGCGTTCAGTCTTACTGAAACCAAAGGAGCAGCTGGGGATGTTTCTATAAAGGTGACCTTCCGGACACCAGCTCTGAAACTGGTTATATGTAAAGTCTGGCAGATTTGGTCCAGATACTCATGGAGATTTCTACCTACTGAAATGTTTCAATACTTAATTCCTACTCGAAGAACTTGAAGTTGCTAACAGTATGTCCCAAGACTGACACAGTTCAGCTCCCTCTACCCTTCTCTCCCCGCTCTTTACCCTAATAAACAGCAGCCATCTGGCAACAGGGTCTTGCTAAGCTCGGAAGGGTAGTATGATGAGAACGTCACTAACTTTGGTCAAAACTCAGGTCTGCCACTCTCCAGAACGACCCTGGGCAAGGTACTTAAGGGCTCTAGATATTCTTATCAGGGCTGGTAAATGTGGATCTCTGCTGTGTAACACTGAGGCTACTAAGACAAATCGATGTATTACTAAGAAAGAGCACGCCATCCTTAGTCAACAGCAAATGCTGCAAAAATGAGGGGGCCTTTAACCAGCTCTTCAACACTTCCCCCACATCCACCCACTTGCACACCCATACACTCACACTGAGATACACATGCCCATACAAATGGATACATCAGTGCTCCTCAACCTTCCTAACGCTATTACCCTTTAATAGTTCCTCGTGTTGTGGCAACCCCAAACCATAAAATTATTCCGTTGCTACTTCATAAAAAAAATTACAATTTTGCTACTACTATGTATGAATCATAATATAAATATCTGATATGCCGGATATCTGATATGTAACCCTAAGGGGGGGGTCATGACCCACAGGTTGAGAACTGCTACAACAAAGAATGATGATGCTCTATATAGAGATAGATAGATAGATAGATAGATAGATAGATAGATAGATAGATAGACCAACAAATAGACAGACATGTTCACACAGAGGCTCATGCATATACTCCTGTATTCTCTTACACACTTATTTGCACACATCCAGTTTCCATTTGTGAAAATGAAAGACATGAGAAGAGTTTGCTTATTTTAGTCACTTTCTAGCAGGCAGAACAGAGTGCAGCTGCTCCAAGCAAGCATTTCCATCTGCCCAGCCAACCATTCAGCAAACTGAGGTGGTAACGAATGCTAAATGCAAAAGTCATCAAAGGACAACAGGCAGAGGAGCCACTGGTTCCCATTTACCTGGTGAAGGGAGATTCCAGTCTCACTCTGCTTCTAGCATCTCGGGGTGGCTCTGTGACCTCAGCTCTCTTGGCCTCTGTGTATTCTCATTTCCCAACACTTGGCAACACCCTGAGACCCCATCTGCACACGCCTGTGTTTGGATGACGAGGGTAAGGATAGTTCACGCGGTGCTGTGTTCGATGGACATGAGCTGGAAGCAGTCTGTCCTTGCTACAGTCTGATAGGTCACATTGATGCCAGTATCTCACAAACACTCAGAAATAAGTGCCTATACATTTTACAGGTGATGACCTGCACTGCGGACTGACAGCCTTTTCAGCTGGAATTCCACAGATGCTTCAGAGCACGATGCCAGCATGGCCTTGTCCTGGACTGCATGGGGTCCATTCTGTAGGTTGATGTCAGTATGCAGGTGAAGGCAGATACAGCCTAGAATGAGGCCTGTCATTGGATGAGAAGGAAGAATGGGTGGCAGAAAAGTTTCAGAGAGGCCAAGGAGGCTGGAGCGAGAAGACAACATGGTGGCGGGTGTTAAGATTCTTCTCTGCACATATTACAGGTTGTTATGACTATTCTTAAGGATGGGTGTGTATAGGATTTTGTGTTGTCCAGATGGGCAAATTATATCTTATCTAGGTGGGTGGTTTATATCCTTAACAATTGGTTGTAAGTTTATTATGTGGATGTATTGTGGATTGAGAACTGAACATGTGACTCTGATCATTGGGTTACAGTTTGTTGAGTCTTGATTTTATTGGGTAGCTGGAATCAGAGAGTTCATGGCTAGCAGGGAGCCTCCGGGAGAGATACTAATCTGAGATGAATTAGCACTAGTTCCAATGGCCTGTTTGCTCTAGAATAGGTTCTGCCCCTTTTTTTATTTTTACCGCAACACCACAACACCGTTCTCCATCCTCAATGGTCAGAAACCACTTCCAGGATGTGCCTGAGAAGAACAGCATACAGGTATGCTTGTCTAGGTCCAGGTTTGGGGTTATCAGAGCTTGAAATCAAAGGAGAAGATTTAGATAGGGTTCCACTGTAGCTACTTGTATTCTAAGGCTAGTGTTCCCCCAAAAGCTGTTTGCACTAGAACATCTACAGGTAGCTTCTGGGAACCTGCCCCCAGTTGGTTCTGATTGGTAGAGATACCAACAGTCAATAGCTGGGCAGAGCAGACAGAGGTGAGTCTTTGGGATCCCCAGGCTTGGGACTGGGAGAAGAGGGAGAGGGGGATTCGTCGTGGCTGGAGAGTGTGGAGGAGAGGAAAGATACCATACCTCAGAAGAAAGCTGGGCAGAGAAGTATAGCCACCATGTGAAGGAGCCAGGAGAGCACAGTCCAGAGGGCTGCCCAACTGGGTCCAGGGCTGTGAAAGGTAGAACACAGAATTTAGTAAGAAATAACTGGGGGTTGGGGATTTAGCTCAGTGGTAGACCTCTTGCCTAGGAAGCGCAAGGCCCTGGGTTCGGTCCCCAGCTCCGAAAAAAAGAAAAAAAAAGAAAAAAGAAATAACTGGAAATTATCAGCAGGAGGTAGATTCAATCAGCAGTGCAGGCCAGGCAGTAGCCCAGCTATAGTGCTGATTAAGGCATATTGAACTATAAAGGCTGTGCATGTGTGTGTGTGTGTGTGTGTGTGTGTGTGTGTGTGTGTGTGTGTGTGTGTGTGTCTTTCATTCAGGAAGGTAAACCATGGGGGCAGGTAGTAAACCCGATGCCAGGATTTATTCATTAATATGTAATTCAACATTCCTTCCCTCATTAAATATATGACTTGTAAGAGATGAGCTTTGCTAACAAGGTCTCAGCTGATTATCAGTTTGTATCTGCTACATCCAGAACACATACAAAAGATCATAAATCAAATGTACGATACCCCTAACCACTGAGTATCTTGGCTCGGGCCAGTCTACCTCATACATGTTCAGAACATATACATTATATTTTGGCTGGGCAAAACCATCTAACAGAAGGCCTACTTTATAATGAAGGATCGAGTATATCTCATGTGCTTAACTGAAGGTGAAAATCAGAATGGTATATGGTGTGCTTTCATTCCATTATAAAACAGAATCGTTAAGTTGAACCATCATAAGCCAGGGGCTATATGTGCTTAGTTTCACCATTCTCAAAAATGTAAATATTAATCCACATGGAATTGATGAGACAAGCCAAAGTACACGGGAAGCGCTTTTCCTAACAAGTATTAAAGACTAATGGCAGCTGCTCTTCTTATTGTGCCTCCTAGTGTCAACTCTACTGCAATCCCACATAAAAGTAATGAATATGTGTATTAAAAGGCTCTGAGCCGAGTCACAGGAGAGTAGAAGCTATTGACTTATTCAAAGCAGTGGGATTGGGTGCTCTGACTTTTGTTCCCACTCTAACCATGTTTCTAAAACACAGATTGGGATTTAGAAAGGAGAATCAAGGGCTGGAGAGATGGCTCAGGGGTTAAGAGCACTGACTGCTCTTCCAGAGGTCCTGAGTTCAATTCCCAGCAACCACATGGTGGCTCAAAAACCATCTGTAATGGGATCCGATCCCCTCTTCTGGTGTGTCTGAAGACAGCTACAGTGTACTCATATGAATAAAATAGATCTTTTAAAAAAAAAAGGAGAATCAAGTGACCGATTTACGGAAACTCTGGCATCAGAATGTTTAATTTATTGCTGTCCTATTTATTTGTCTCACACCTGGGATTCATTTCTCCTGATGGAACAAAAGGAGTTCCAGGAGGCAGGCAGTGATTCTAGACTAGATCTCAGACAGCATTGGAAGCAATCTCCAGGCTTTCTGAACACCAGGTTAATTCATAGGAATGAAAGGAAGGTCCATTTGTAACATTGAATGAGTTCTCCCCTGTGACCCTCACTCCGTCCCAGATGGACCACATTAGACAGGATATGGAGGATAAAGTCTATCTGAATTCATGAACAGACGAACACCAGGATTGTTCTGAAGCTGCGTGGCCTTTGCTGAGCCAGAGGTGCAGCTCGAAAGAAGAAAATGAAACGGAGATTGTGGCTCCCTTCTCAGCTAACTACCAGGTACCCAAATGAGTAGAGTAGGTGAGCTGCCCAAGCAAGGCAGCTAGAGGAAGATGCAGATGTCAGGGAAGAAGCAGAATATGGCTCCTGAGGAGGAGGAGCTCTTTATGCCTGGCCAGGAGACACTGTGAGCGCTGGTAATGACTTGCACACAAACACTCAGCACTGAGCCGTGAAGACACAAAATAAACCCTGACAAAAGGAACTGAGTTGTCAAATCATCCCCTACGGTGTTTAATTGAAACAGGGCTGCCCAGCCTCCATCTGCCTGCAGATACCTAGAAACACACTAGCACCCTATGGCCTGGAAGAGACCAAAGTCAGGAGCAGATCCACACCAAACGGTGAGGACTCCATCTCATCAGCCAGAGCAGTCATCATCAAGAAAACAAAGGACAGCTCTCACAAGTTGTCTTTGGACTTTCGTACATGGGCATGCACATGACTAAGGGCAATTTGTTAAGGCAAAAAATAAAAAAAGTTGAAAGAAAAAGTTGTGGAGACTTTATCTGAGATCAGACGAGATCGGGCGCGTTCAGGGTGGTATGGCCGTAGACAGTGGAGACTTTAGAATTCATGTGTAATGCAGAGAATGCCACAATGCCAGATACAGTCATGCATTGCTATAGCTGATGACCACTGTAACCACGTTCTGTGACACAGAGACAGTGACAGGCAAGGTGGCAGGGACTACTGTAAGTGACGGAATTGACTATGGGTGACTATAGAAGAGGATTAGGAAATGGAGTTGGCAGAGCAGTTAAAGTCAAGGTCTTGTGCTCCTGGTGTCACCCAGGAGTCTGGCATTCTATACAGAGTCAGCCTGTCCTCACCAGATGGAGGCAAACAGTGTCCTACAAGAGTAGTCCTCAACCTTCCTAAGGCTAAGGCCTTTCGATGTAGATTCTCATGTTGTGCTGACCCTCGAACCATAAAATTATTTCACTGCTACTTCATAATAGTTATTTTGCTACTGTGATAAATCGTAATGTAAGTATCTGATATTCAGAATATATGAAATGTGAACCCCATGAAAGGGCTGTTGGAATCCCCAAAGGGGTCAGGACCAATGGGTGGGGAACCTACTGTCTTAAGGTCTTCTTCCTTAGGACCTTAAGGAGGAAGAAGAAGTGGGATGAAGAGCATTGAGGGACCTTAAAAAAGCACTAAGGAATGAGCGCTCTGCACCGTCACCGTCTATCTTCTCTGCCCTTTAACACTCACTTGGGAGGCAGGAATTCTCACCTCCACTTGACTAATCATTGTCTGTGAAGTTGATACATGTGAATAATTCTCATATGACTTATTCTTTATCCTAAATAATCCTGACATCAGGACTCCCATCTTTTGTGACATGCTGACTTCCAGAGTTGACAGTTACTGTATCCTCAGCCATAGCTTCCATCGTCTTCCCCTCTACCTACTAAACTCTCTCTCTCTCTACCTTCCAAGTCTCAATACGACACCCCAGGCACAGACAGTGCTTCTCATGAGAACAGGTAGCACAACATTTTTTTCAACGTGCAGTGGGGTTAGATGCTGATCAATCACATTGCGAGTCTCACAGTTTGAATGCATGCAACCCGCCCAAGCTACTGAGCATCACAATTGTGAGCAGCCTTTATCTCCCGTTTTGGTCCTGAGCTAAGTGGGAGCAGCAGAGGTCACTGTCCAGTATCACAAGAGTGTGTTGGGAACACCTACCTGGGCCACCTCTCCTATGCTTTGTTAGTCTTCTCTTAGGACTCTGCCCTGGCTCCTGTTGACCTCTGTGACAGTTGGGAACAGCAACCGCTTGAGAAAGTAACATCAAGCCATAGCAAGGATTGGACATGCTGAAGAGCTGTCATGGTCTGGTCTCTGGGTGAAGTTCCTGGGAAGCAACAAAGATAGACCTACCTGGATGTGACTCCCGCTCCTAGAGCTTTCTCGTGTATGCTCGTTCTCTTCTTTAAGGCTTCCTGTCTGGAAACAGGTTCATTATTGGATTCCCCAAGACAAGGCACAAAACGCTCAACACGATCCAGAACCTAGTATACAGCAAGTGCCCAATCACCAGTCGCAGGTTCCTCTCAGTATTGAATCTTGTCTCATGTCATTCACAGCTTCCTCAAGAGCCCTGTGAGTCATAGCTGCATAGAAGACAGGTAGACAGGTGGACAAGATGGGATGAGGGCTCTGAACAAGTGGAAGAGTAGGACCAGGAATAACCTAGAAAATATTTTTTTAATATATGTGTGTTTGTGTTTGTGTGTGTGTGTGTGTCCGTGCATGCGCGTGTGTACCTGATGTGAGGTGAGAGCATACATGTCAGGATACATGCATGGAGTTTGGAGGACAACTTTGCAGAGTTAACTCTCTCCTTCAACCTTTACTAGGACAAACTCTAGACCCAGCAGGCTTGTGTTACAAGCACCTTTACCCATTGGGCCATCCTGCTGGCTTTTGCCTAGCAACTTCAAATGACGACCTATGTACTCTGCCTTTTGTTCAACTGAAAGTGAGGTACAGTGTCTCTGAGAATGATGGGAAATGCAGGGAAACTGAGCATGCTCACCGTCTCCTGCAGCCCCTCACAACGTTGAACCCACTGGAAGTCCATGCACTTATTTGCATAAAAATTCTAGGGAGCTCTAGGAGTTAATAGGACTTCCCATGCTAAGTAACAAAGTAAGATGCTAGGGCAGAAGGAGGGAAACATGAGTGTGAGCACATGTGGATTAACCCCTAGAAATGTTAGGGAGATTGAGGAGGAGGGACAAGAAACAGAAAGTGCTAAGGTTCGGCGATTAGCCAGCAGATGCCCAAATGTGTCATCACACTGCCCTCTGTTTCTCTAGGCTGGTAAGGCCTTGGACACAAACATGATTTGTGTGTGTTTATAGAGGAAATTGAGACTTGCAGAGAATACAGGGTTTAATAATCCAGTTCTCCCTAAGTTTCCCAGCTAAGTGTCTGCCCTGACTTTTGCCTCTTAGCTTGTCTCTGCCACCTGGATGACAGCTTAGTGCAGGCCTGTCACCACTGAGCATCTGATTGTGATGCTGAGCCTCCTGGTTACCAGCCTGTGATCAGAGTAGAACAATAGCCTCAGTCCTCAGGGGCTGACTCTAAGCACCAAACACTGGTCAGCTCCAAACACTGGTCACCATTCACTTCAGAACGCCTGCTGCTGTGCATGCTAATCCAAATTGGGTTCAAGCCCCCAGCCTCTGCTTCCATTGTTGGGCCATACTTTTCATTCAGCATGAGATCAGAGATCTGTTGAAACCTCATGTTGCCAATAAGAGGAGATTGCATTAATCTCAATAAAAAATGAGTTCCTCTTATTTTTTTTCCTAGAAAGAAAGGAGGGGCATGGAAACATTACATTTGCCTCTCAAAAGAAAGGAAGAGAAAAAGAAAAAGAAACTTGGAAAAAAATCTCTTCACCAGAGACTTGAAGTATGTAGGCTTACAAGTCAACACAAAGAACAATTGTGTACCCTTCACTCATTGCTAGCTTATTTTCCTCTCCTAGACATTTCGATTGTTTTCTTTCTTCCTTTTAACACTGTACTCTATGAACATTGAAACGGAGCATCTTTAAAGATACAGAGTCAAATTGAGAAGGTGAGTAGACGACGTTGCTCAAGCCTGATTCACAGATTTTGATCCCCAGAACCCACATGATGGATAGAAGTCATTCTACAAACTCAGATCTCCACATACAAATAGACAGACAGACAGACAGACAGCTTTCTAAGGAGTATGAGAGAGAAGATGACACACAGAATCTGTGAAAAGGAAACAGAGCAAGAAGCAAGGAAAAAAGGCATACATGAGAAAATTTTGCCCTAAAGATTATGTTTCTATTGAATCTTGAGTGTTTGAGAAAACCTTGAAGATGACTTTTTGACACACAAATGTATGCACACACACACACACACTCATGAACACGAAGCAGGGGAGGCCAAGAGGGGCGTGTGATTTGTCTAAGGAAATGGATACTTGATTAAGGCCTGTCAGAACAAAGACTGTGCATGCTAATTTGTCTGCAGAGGTTGTACGTAAATCTCAGCAAATGCTCCCAGGGAGAAAGGCCACACTGACCCTTTACCTTAACAGCTCTCCACATTCCGCTCCTCACTGACACTCATTGTTGGACCCTTTCTTCCACTCACAAGAGTCTGACGAGTGACTGTGTGGTGCAGAATAGGCATGGTTAGCACACTGTTGCCAGAGGTTCGCATCCAGTCTGCTGCTCCATGGTTTTGTGGTATAATTGAATGGCTTTTAAATTTTATAAGAATCAGAAAAAAAATCTTAATATATTTCATGCCACATGAAATTCACATTTTAATATCCGTAGGCTTATATTTCTCAAAATCTACTTTAATCAGGGTTCTTAAATGCTTTAATTTCCCTTTAGCCCACCACCCAGCAGAGGTAGTAGAAACCAAAAGTTAATAGGACAAAGGGTGATGCTGACCTCTTTAGAAATGGTTCTTTGGGGGGATTCCAATCTTGGCTGTCAGTATATCAGCAGTTCAGCTCACACAAATCAGCAGCGGGAGCTCTATCCACCCACAAACACCATTCACCAATCAGCAACAGCGATTGATCCAGAAGGAAATCATAGGCTCTCCCAATTCAGCCTGAGCCTGTGGAAGCTGCAAGATGCCACCAATCATCACAAGAAGTTCTTTGGTGCGTTTCTTTCTCTGAAGTCACAAAAAACAATGATCAGCAAAGAATGCAAGGCAAGCCAATGCCACGCATCCCTGACCGCTGTCTGTTGGGTTATTCTTATACTGTTTCCAAACATCATGTGTCCTCTGAAGCATCTGCTCCCACAAAACACCACATGCCCTTTGTCTAGGCAGCTTCCAAAGAAATATGAAGTAAAAACTTCTGGTTTCTTTATGCCAGTTATATCAAATGATATTTTACTGGGGCACGCAGGTGAAAGGGTGTCTTGCTAAAGCAGACACACGAAAGAATGTTTCCTTGAAGCAGACACGGGTGAAAGGATATTTTACTATAGCAAACACAGGAAAGGGATGCATGATGTTCAAAAGGAATATGAACATGACTCCACAGACAGTGGGAGCTCAAGCATTGGTTTGCTTTGCTCTGCCTTCCTATCCTTTGCTAAGGACACACATGTATTGGTTTGCTACACTGCATTGGTGAGCTCTGTTTGTGGTGATGCCTTAGAGGGAAACTAGCCAAAGAACTTCTCATGAAGTTCCTGTGACTTCTTGCCACTTCTGTGGCCTCTGGCCAGTTGTCAAGCCTTATGGTTTCTTCTGGATTGGACTGTCCTTGCCATTTCATGTGTGGTGACTTCAGAGTGGACTGGACTACAGTTGATGATTCCTGTGTGGTGTCTGTTCACAGGGCTGCAGCTGATGATTCGCATTTGGTGTTTGCTACTGGACTGGACTGCCGATATCCTGACAATCAAGATTGGACTCAACCCCAAAGAACTATTTCTAAACAGATCTACTTCCCCATGTCCTAATAACTTTTCAACTACCTCTGATGGGTGGTGGGCTAGAGGAGAGGTTGAATCCTTATTAAAGTCGGTTGGGAAAAAATTTACACCTATAGAGCATCCTCCCATGTGTTTGCTTCAACCAGACATCCTCTCATAAGACAGTCTCCAGAAAAAAAAAAAAAAAACATATGACACAACTGAGCCTCCAAAGAAACCAGAAATTTCACCTCTGCTATTCTGATCTAAGGATGAGGCACAGTTGGTAGAGCACTTGTCTAGCATGTGCAAGGCCCTGGGTTCAATCTCTAGCATCACATAAAACTAAACGTGGTTCATTTCTGTAATCCCAGCACTTAGGAGGTAGAGGAAGGATCAGGAGTTCAAAGTCACTCTCAGCCACACAACAAGTTGTTGAGCCCTGCCTGGGATACATGAGTATCTATCTCAAAAGCAATGCATTCCTTTCTGACCTTAACATACACACACACACACACACACACACACACACACACACACACACACAGCTTAGATGCTTGCTTTTCACCTCCATACAAACTAGCTCTTGAACAAATTAACATTCCAACCTGATTCCTACATTGCTACTGGCACAAATGTACTATTTTTGCTAACAAAGGGTCCCTCGTTCTGGTTCTCACCCTTTGACACTTCAGGCATGCTTTCTTCTTGCTCTAGCAAACCCCAAGTGGATGTTCAGCACCCTGCTGATATGAACTGTCACCACTTCCCCTTGAAGACAGAACATTAACAGCAGGTCTAGCTTGACTCACTCTTTTGCTTCTTGTTCATGTAAATAAAGTGTCCATCATGGTACTTCACATGTAAGAAGCACCAATAGGGGCTAGAGAGAGGACTCAGCATGAAGTGCTTGCTGAACAAGTGTGAGAACCAGAGTTCATATCACCAGAAGTCATGAAAGTGCCAGGTAGATATAATGTACTGGTACATCTCTAATTCCATAGCTTGAAAGGATGAGATGGGGGATCCCCAGAGCCTAGCTAGACTAGTCATTGTGGTGAGCTCTGGGTTCAAATGAGAGACCCTGACTCAGTGAATAAGGTTCTGATTGATCAAGAAAGACTTCACGTTCATTTGGTCTCCATTCATAGACACATACACATGCATGCACAACCACACATTTAAAACATACACCCAGACTCATGCAAATATGCATATACACATGTATACACACCACACACCACACTCACAGATGCATGCCTAAAATGGACCAACAAATAGTAGTTCTAGTCATAAAACCTCTCCCCAAGAAACAGACATATTATATGCATAGCAAATTGTATTTCATATGCATATTTTAAAAACATAGAAATATTTTAAGCTATGTTTATTTGTATACACACATCCACACTCTTGTGTGTGCACACGTACATGTGCTACTGTGCACATATGGGAGTCAGGACAAGTCATGGGATACAGTTCTCACCTTCTACTATGTGGGTCCTAAGGATCAAACTCAGCTCATCAGGTTTGGTGACTTGTGTCTTTACCACTGAGCTGCCTTACTGGTCCTTGTGTGTTCTTTGAGCATATACTGGCTCAAAAGGAAATTCTCTAAGTATAATACATACTGTAAGACATTCTCCGTGGGCCTTTTAAGCTTGAATACTTGATTATCAGGTGCTGGTACTATTTAGGAAGGCTGTGGAATGTTTAGAAGGTGGAACCTATCTGGGGGAAGTGAGTCCCTGGAGATTTGAGGGACAGGCCCACTTCCCACTTTCTTGTCCACTCAGATATAGCAAATCCCTATAGCCAAGCCTCACATTACTCTTTGTAGGGCATCTGGTCTCTGCAACAAGAAACGTAGCTAACGCAGTTGGGTCCTTTGTAGAGCAGGCTTCCAGAGTATTCTCTCACATCAGATGGCATTGCCAAAGCAAAGACTACTCACACCCCCACCCCACTCTCAGCCCTCTCCCCAGCTATACTACCCAAGCTGCTTCTGCCTTCCCAAGTCAAAAGCTGCCAGCCAGTCCCTAAACATCCTCTGTGTCCCTCTGCTGCCTGAGTTGCCTGTTCACCATTTACCCTTGGGGCTGCCAGGGAGTCTCTCCCTTGGCTCCATCCACACGATCCCATGTGGGGTGTCTCCCCCATGAATTGGACTTTTGTTCCATCCAACCTGTGTTGAAATTTACGAGCCTGAAACAAAGGCGCTCACTGTGCCCTCATCTTGGCTGTGCCCAGGATACTAATTACCCAACAACAGCAGTTCATTGCTCTGGAAGCACACGTGGGAGAAAGTAACCAGCTCTGATTAAGGAGCCTCACGGGAGGACGCTGACAATGATCTGTTCATTCTCTTTCTGAAGTTGCTTTGGGGCTGGGAGTACAGCTCTGGGCTTGACGGTTCTCACCTTGCATGCACAAGTGTCCTGTGCCTCTCTTCTGTCCCTGCCATCAGGGGTTGCTCTGCCTCAGCGTTGCAGGACACTAGGAGAGTTCCAGATGGGCACCATGCCAGATCAGGCCTTGCATGTGCTGGGCTCATACTGTGCAAAATTGCTTTTTGTATCTAAGCCCTCTTTCTGAGTCAGCTCTATAAGGTTAGTGAACCATCTCCACTAACACACCCATCTCCAGAAGCCTACAAGTCCAAACTCAGAAGAGGGAGGTGGATTATAACCCAGACCGAGTGCGAAAGCCACATCCCCGCTTTCAGAATAAACTAGAAAAAGCGAGGCTTTTGCCCAGATCACTGTGCTTGGCTGAGCCCTAGAGCGTTTCAAGAACTAAAGTCACTTGTCTGACAGGTGGCCAGCACGGGTCTAGTATTCATGCCTCTGAATTTAAAATCTAGAACCATCTAGAACTCACTCATCATTGCCTGGACTTTCCGGGAACCTTTCTTCACTAGCCATTGACCAGTCTATAGTGAACACAAGGATGTAAAGAATTCTGAGACGTCCCTGAGGCCTTGAACTCTGCAAGCCAAATATAGTGGAATGGATGGTAGCATCTCTGTGTGTGCACACATGTAGTGTGTGCACACATATAGTGTGTGCACACATGTAGTGTGTGCACACATGTAGTGTGTGCACACATGTAGTGTGCTTACACTGCAAAAGGAAGGCCTTATCCATTCATTTCAACTGGACACTTCGTCTTTCCCCATCCAATCAAATAACCCCAGAGTACCCCTGGAGATGTGAACTTATTCCCACTGTGCTGGTAAGCGATGAAGTCTTACCTGGTGGAAGAATAGTGACTTGTGTATCTACCTGGAAGTTCACCAGTGGCCCCACAGTGTGGAGATGGGATTTGACGCAACAGGCCAGGTATGCTGAAATCCATCTAAGAGATTTGGAGCTGGAGGGAGACACTGGCAACGGCAGACTAAAACTGCAATAAAATAAACATTGCCTAGCCCTCTTCCCTGGCCTGCAGGCAATCAGGTTGCTCTAGATGAAAGTGGGGCAGTCAGCCAAATGGATCCTAGCACCCTGCGTGATGCCTCTGTAGGTTTTCGTGCAGGTTTGCCCTGACTACAACATAAGATTTGCCACTGGCAGACAATCCTCCTCTTCTGAACGTGATGGAGGACAGGGAGGTAGGTGAGGAGGTGCCCGAGAGTGGAAGGTAACCAAGATATGAGTTTGTGGCAAAGAATTAAACCCCTCAAAGTCATTGCAGGAGGCACTAAGGTCAAACTTGATTAATTTTCCATAAACTAGGGGATAAAGTAATCCTTAACAGACTTTTCCTCTCTTCTCCTTTATTCCAATAATGGCCAAATGGGGCTGGGGAAATGACTCTGTTTGCCTTACAAGCCCAAGAACCTGATTTCAACTCTCAGAAACACATGAAAATCCAGAAGAGGCACACAGGCTTGCTGGCCCAGCACTGGGGAGGTGACGCCTGGCAGAGCTCCCCGACCTCTCTTCAGAGGAGATGCAGTTCCTGACTATCCCCATGCCATTGCTGGAATGAGGCACCAGGAAACTGTAGATGCCCCTTGTTCTCTCCACATGTTCCCTCCTTTAAGCTTCTTGGCAAGTCCCTGATTCTCTTGATCAAAAGCATCTGTGCCTACACACCAACGGATAGCCACTACATAGAAAAATAAGCAAAGACATAGGAGTTAGACAGCATGCTACCACCACATGGCTGGTCAACAGTAGAGCAAGGATTTGAGCCCAGGTCATCTGAAGCTCACACTCATAACCACACTAGATGCCATTTGTTTAAGTGTTGTCCTGGCACCGGGAGCCTGCAATGCCCTTCATTATCTATACTGATATAATGGTTACTAAATGGTGGAAATCCTGACCAAACAAGGCTTCTGAATAGATTTACCTGAGATCTTCAGGGCAGCCCAGAGATAACTGGAGGTCAGCTATGGGCCTTATCTAGCTGTGGATAATGTATCATCTCTCTTTAAACCAAGCATCTGAAACAGGGTACATACAACACACCAGTGTGGAGAACCAACCACAGTTACAAAGGAGATTTTGGTTTGAAGTCTGTGGTCGTTGGTATTAATGATTATGTTGACAGGCTCTAGAATCTATGGGAGAAACGCCCCCTGGGCATGCCTATGGGTGATTATCTTGATTAAGTTAACCAAGGTAGGAAGGCCGGCCCACTGTGGGTGGCACTATTCCCTGGGCTGGGAACTCAGACCTATATGAAAAGAAGAAAATGAGTTCATCACAGTCATTTATCATTCACCAATTCTTTTTTTTAGGATTTATTTATTTATTTTGTATACAGCATTCTGCCTGCATGTGACTACAGGCCAGAAAAGGGCACCAGATCTCATTATAGATGGTTATGAACCACCATGTGGTTGCTGGGAATTGAACTCAAGACCCCTGGAAGAGCAGTCAAGTGTTCTTTAACCTCTGAGCCATCTCTCCAGCCTCCCACTCACCAATTCTTGGATGTAACATGACCTCAGCCTTCTGCAGTACAATTCTTCTCTTTGATGGACTGTAAACTGGAAAAATGAGCCAAAATAAAACCTTCCTTCCTGAAGTTGCCTTTGTCACCAAAATAAGAAAAGGGGGAAAAAGGCAAAGTCCCAGCATGGACTGGCAACCTCTACCTTGGAAATCATATTTGATCCTCTTTAAAGCATTGCCCATTGGCTCCTGTGTTGCTAGGAGAATATGTAGCCTCTGACTGGCAAACAGCTTCCCATCAGCGATTCGGCTGGTCATTCTCACAAACTTAGACTTCTTTACAGCTTGTGGGATCTCATGGGTGGCAGTGACTTCCAAAGGATGATTCAGACCTGGCGTTGAAGAGCATACCAAGCGCGCATATCACAGCTGCCGTTTCTCCCAGCCACCGCCACCCACGCAGCCTTTCACAATGGGCCTGTTGCACCAGGAGCCAGGTGCAGCCAGCATTGTTTATCAGCAGGTGTTAGACGAGCCCATGGGAACCTCACTTTCCTGCCAGGCAGCAAAGGCCCTGGTTCCTGCTCTTCTTGGCTTTCTAACTGAATGTCACGGCAGGGCTCTACAAATAGGCTTTCCAAACCCACAAAACCCACAGAAATAAACCAGTGTGGCAATTTTTGCCTCCCTTAGCAGTAGTACTCCTTGCTCCGGTAGGTACTGTAATTGCTTTCATAAAGTAACATTTGCTGTGAGCCAAGTCTGTAGACCACCACCAAAGAAGACACTCACAGAGCTCTCTGGCCTCACTTCAGTCAGCATAAACTGCTGTAGATCCATCCATCCTCTCCGCCTGTATTCTTCATGAAACTGGGTGTGGCGTGTTCATCTTTCCACGCTCGGTTATTCGTTTCGTTTGCCATGTCCGTGCATACTTTTTGACAGTAGGATAATCCCTTGTCATTGCTCTTGGTATACCTTTATTGCCTTCAAAGTCCGTGTCCATTCCTGAGGAGTTAGCATTTCTTTCTTTCTCCGCTGTTTTTAGTTTCTGTTCTTAAACTCTAACTCTTTATTGTTTCCTTTGATGGTGCTTTTTTTTTTAAAAAATTAATTATTATTTTTCTATTCACCAAAGTGCTTCATTTTTCATGTAGAAAATTTGAGAAATAGTAGACGCAGTGGGGCGGAGAGCTGAGACTGCAGAGGCAAGCAGATGGACACAGCAAGTTCCAGGCCAGCCAGGTCTACACAGCGAGACCTTCTGTCAAAATTATTTAATTAATTAATTTTAATTAGTTAGTTAATTAATTAATTAATTTTCATTAGTTAATTAATTAATTAAATTGGGGGAGATATATACATAAATCCTATAGCTTTATCCTAAGTATCACTATTGGTATTTTCCTATGCTTACTTGCAATGTTTTGTAATTTTATGTATTTTAACCCAAATTACGATGTATATTTGTACACACATGTAATATGTACCTTCCTTATTTAACATGCCTCTTAAGTATCTTGCTATCATTAAATAGTCTTTAAAAATGTTTCATCTGTTGGTTCCATAATATTTCATCTAAAAAAAAACTATGTGATGATTAACAAACTCCCAATTATTAGACCCACTTTGTTATAAATGACTGGAATAAAAAATAGCAGTGAGTAAAGTTTTGCCTCCATCCCTGTGTGTCTCTTCTTGAGTCTGGTGCCAAACATGGAATTTGTGAGCTTATTTGAGATTTTCACCAAATGCTGCTCTCCAGAAGTTCAAAATCATTCTCAGTCCCCGGCAAGATCTCCAGGTGAGGGTGCGAGGTAGGGTACTCCCTTCCTTTCCTTGCTGCTCAAATCAAATGCCTTTTCAGACCTTTGCTAATATAAGAGGGCAGGAGGAAGGGTGACAGTTTATTCTAATTTGCATTTGCTTAATTACAAATGTAGCAGAATATTTTTGCATTTCAATCGAGACTCCATCTGGAGTTTATTTTGGTGTTTGAAGTCAGAAGAGGCTTTGACTCCCCCCGCCCCCACCCCAGAGAGCTGATGCTATTTGGAAAGATCCATTGTGTGATGACCACTTCTTTGTCCTCTGAGTTCTGGAAGGCAGCTTATGGACCAGCAGACTAGTCAGCCACTCTACCTTCAGGAGTCCAGTACGTAACTGTTTCAGTTTTGACAACTGTCCTTGAACTCACTCCGTAGTTTGAAGATAACCTCCCAAGTGCTGGGATAGCAGGCAGGTACCACTACACTTTCTGTGCTGATTAGGAATCCAGCCCAGGGCTTCAAGCATGCTCTGCCAGCACTCTACCAACCAAGCCACATCCCCATCCCGACTATTTTATCAATGTTCTCATACACATGTCATAGCCAATAATGGTTCTTCTCTCTCTCTCTCTCTCTCTCTCTCTCTCTCTCTCTCTCTCTCTCTCTCTCCCACACACACACACACACACACACACACACACACACACACACACACACACATACACACACTTACCCCGGGAATTCAGCTCATTAGCGGGCATACATCTTTGTGTCCTGTAAGTGACATGTGGTGTATGCCCCAACATCTGAACCCCCCCTTTATCTCTGTCAGTAGAGTTTGGGCATTTTTGTCTCAAAGCTTCCCAGGTATTGTGTGAGTTTTCTTGCTCTTGTAATCTTTCTCTATCACGCCATCCAACTCTTGCTCGGGTGCTCAGACGTGAGTGTTACTGGTCAATGTGCTTCTGAGAACTGCCTGTTAAATGCCTAAGAGACTGAATTAAGTTTTACCAATTGTATGTCACTGTGTACTGGTTTTAGCAAGTCCTTGTGGGATTTAATAGGGTAAGTGATAGGAGAAAAATCTCACAAGAAATAAAACTGTCCTCAAATTCAAATAACTCCCAGTTTTTAATTTAGTCCTGCGATTTGAAAGTTTGCATGCATAGCTACATAGCACGCTTATTTATAACTTTCTGACTTGTCTTACAATGAAAGTTTAAGATCAGGATGGAGCCAGCTTTCTGAACTTGGATTTTTTTTTCCATTATTTTCTTCAGCACAGAAATAAGCTTCTCTTTAAAAAACTTAAAATAACTCAGTAGAAATTTAATCTGGCCCTCGTATACATTTTAGAATTAATCCTTGAACTATTTTTACTTTTCTCTCTTATATACTAGTTTGCTACAAAAGTTTCCAACAAAATACCCATTTCACAGACACACTCCCTTCTTCCGTAATATCTGTCCTTTTACACGTTAAACTGTACCTCAAATCTGTGGTCACCGTTGCTCAGTTGGCCCAAATTTCTCATCTCTTTTTCTGTTGTTTTTCCAAAGTCAACCTATAAACCAGCAGAGTGTGTTAGGTACGTCTCTGTTGCTATGATAAAACACTCTGACCAAAAGCAGCGTAAGGAAGAAAGGGTTCATTTTAGCTCCTAGGTCCTGAGAGACGGAGGCACAGCAGAGGCAGGTGATGCTGGCCTAAGCTAAGGTCAGGAAGAACCGAGAGAACAGGAAGTGGGCCAAGGCTATAGGCCCTCAAAGCCCCCTCCCACTGAAGTACTTCCTCCCGCAAGGCTGCACCTCCTCAAGGGTCCATAACCTTCCTAAACAGTGCCACCATTGGAGGCCAAGCATTCAAATACTAGAGCCTCTGGGGCCATTTTCTCTTCAACCCGCCACACCTGAGTTTGCTTTGTGTTCCAAACTAGCTCTGCAGTTGGATTCTCCTTTCCTCTCTCTGAGGTACATTCTTGTCCTGTTGTGTTCTTGAACTACTTCATCTGTTTTGTTCTATCAAAAGTTTTTTATTCTTTGAGGGTTTCATACATATATACAATCAAATATGATCATATACATGCCCCATATATACAAACAAATATGATCATATACATGCCCCATATTACAATGAAATATAATCATGTACATGCCCCATATATAGAATGAAATATGATCATATACATGCCCCATATATACAAACAAATATGATCATGTACATGCCCCATGTATACAACCAAATATGATCATGTATATACCCCATTCTATGCCTCCAAATCCTCCCATATCCTTTTCAGTACTCCTTCTTACTCCATGTCTTCTGTTATGTTTTCTGTTTGTTGGTTGGTTGGTTGGTTGGTTGGTTGGTTGGTTGGCTGGTTGGTTGGTTTTTATAAGCTAGTAAGTCTAACTAGTACTGCTCATATTTCATGAGTGTGGAGCCATTCACTGGAGCATCAAAATACACCTGTGGCTATAGCGCCAAAGAAGAATGGCTCCTCCTCCCCCAGCAGCTCGCTTCTCAGTAAAGGGTGGGGCTTGGAGATCACCTACCTCATCTTTGGCTGGCTTACATGGTCACCCCAGCTGCTGCGAGATCATGGTGACAGTAGCCACAGCATACCTCGAAGATGACCCATCCACAGCCCTCCTGCATACAGCTCCTGTAGCCTTCCCACAGTTCTTAAAGGCTTAGGATGGGGCTGGAGGTGGAACTGAGAATTCTTTTACTCTTTGTTTGAAAAGTTAAATTATTTACTCTTATCATTTTCCTTCTGGATACACCTTTTTAAAGATATCTCCTTTTACTATTTTCTATACAAACTACAACCAAAATGGGCTTGGGTTTGGAGAAATTGGTGATTTTTGTTTGTTTGTTTGTTTTACTATCTTATTTCTTAAGTGATTGGAAGTCTTGTTTGATTTTTATTATTAGTTTTGATGCTAAAGTTTGAGGCTAAAGAACACAGCTTGTGGCCTCCATCTTGGTAGATGGCAGACCCCAGCATGCTGGACTTCTGCAGAATAAAACACTCTTTGCTTTAACATAAGTCTGGGGTACTATTCTTTAATGAGTCATGGACCCTGACATTTGGGGGCTCTTGTCCAGGATTCTCTGGAGACACCCTGACCAAAACAGTGGAGTCTTTTTCTGATCAGTGATGAAGTCTGGATTAAGAGACAGAAGAGACTCTGGGAAAAGACCTCACACCGAGATCCTAACCAGCTCATCAGATAGCTGTTATCAGGACATAGATATACCACTCCTATGTTAACACTACTGCAGTAGGTAAACTGGGAGCCCCCTTACTAGCTGGGTACTTCCAGGGGGCAATGAGAAAACCTTGTCATCAGACTGCCAGTTCTTTTTTCTTTTTTTCTTTTATTGGATATTTAATTTATATTTCAAATGTTATTACCTGTCCCCATTTCCCCTCCAGAAACCTGCTATCCCATCCCCCCCCCCTGCTTCTATGAGGGTGTTCCCCCACCCACCTCCCTGCCCTGACATTCCCCTACACTGGGGCATCAAGCCTTCACAGGACCAAGGGACTCTTCTCCCACTGATGCCGAACAAGGCCATCCTCTGCTACATATGCAGCTGGAGCCATGGGTCCATCCCTGAGTACTCTTGGGATGGTGGTTTAGTCCCTGGGAGCTCCAGGGGATCTGGTTGGTTGATATTGTTGTTCTTCTTATGGGGTTGCAAACCCCTTCAGCTCCTTCAGACCTTTCTCTAACTACTCCATTGGGAACCCCATTCTCAGTTCAATGTAGCTAAGATCATCCACCTCTGTATTTGTCATGCTCTGGCAGAGCCTCTCAGGAAACAGCTATATCAGGCTTCTGTCAACATGCACTTCTTGGCATCAGCAATATTGCCTGGGTGTTGTGGCTGTATATGGGCTGGATCCCCAGGTAAGGCAGTCTCAGGATGGCCTTTCCTTCAGTCTCTGCTCTACACGTTGTCTCCATATCTCCTCTGTGAGTATTTTGATCCCCCTTCTAAGAGGGACTGAAGCATCCACACTTTGATCATCCTTCTTCTTGAGCTTCATGTGGCCTGTGAATTGTGTCTTGGGTATTCCAAGCTTTTGGGCTAATATCCACTTATCGGTGAGTGCATACCCTGTGTGTTCTTTTGTGATTGGGTTATCTCACTCAGGATAATATTTTCTAGTTCCATCCAGACTGCCAGTTCTTAACTCCTCTCACCCCAGGCTTAACACAGAACACAGGGGCTCAGCTTATTCCCACCTCTACCACCGCACTGTAACCCCTACTGCTGCAGGATACATGCTGCCCCCAGAAAACGCTTGGTGGGCTTGCACCTCAGGGTTTACTCCAAGCATTTATGGCCTGTCTGTAAATACAACTGAGGGTTTTTATGTTCAAGTACAGTTTGTACCCAGAGGGACTTATTACTCTGGGGAGGATGACTTCAACTAGCTAGCACCTCCAAACAGTAGGGTTAAAGGGGTGGCCATGTCCACTGAGTTACTAGATTCTCTCCTTAACATAGGGCTAGCCAGTGTTGCTAGTGTAGGGACCTCAGCCCTAATACTCCAAGATAAGTTACAATGCCCTACAGATGACAATAGATGTAGATAAGAAAGTGCCCTGCAGGATTCTCTATCCTCTATCCTCCCTGGCAGAAGTCATACAGAACAGAAGAGGCCTAGACTTGCTGTTCCTCCAGCTGGGAGGACTCTGTACATCCTTAGGTGAGAAATGTGGTTCTATGTTGACCATTCAGTGGTGGTCAAAGAATCCATGGCCTTAGTCAGAAAGAGACTACAGTACAGAAGACTAGAAAGAGAACAGTCTCAGGGTTGGTGTGAGCGCATCTTCAACTGCTCTCCTTGGCTGACCACCCTCATCTCTGCCCTGACTGCTCCCCTTATCCTACTGATGCTGGCCTTCACTTGCTGTCCCTCCATAATCAATGCTTTAGTTAAGTTTGTTAAAGAATGGATTTCCACTGTTCCATTGATGAGTCTCAAACAACAATACCAGCCCATAGACACATCTCAAGGATTCGAGATGGCCCATTACTGAAAGGGAGACTGGGACAAGCTGATGCCGTGCCAGGCTTCAAGTTGGCGGTTCAAGAGACTAGGCCTAAATCTCTGTTTTCAAGAACTGGGCAAGTCTAGGCAAGTAACTACTGAAAAAACCCCAGGCCTCAGGCAGCCAGTCAGAAACTGCCCAGCCATTGGAAGCTGCCCACGGCCTAGTCTGAGTCAAGGGTGGTGGGTCAGCAACAGTTTCCAGACTTCCCCAGCAACAGTTTCCAGGCCACCCCCGACACACCCGCTTTCCTATCCCTATGGAATGTCCCTAGAGATAGAGCCAACAGATTAAGATAAAGGTCACCTACCCCTCCCCGGAATTCCCCTAATGTGCTTTAAATCAGGTGTGCAAGCTCACTGGGGGCCTCCATCTTGGTTGATGATAGACCCCAGCATGCTGGACTTTTACAGAATAAAATGCTTTGCTTTTACATTTAAAAAGTAGAACACAGATTGTGTAGTTTCTATAATAGATATAGAATCCATTGATAACTTCTTAGAGATCATCTATTGTTTTGTCTTCTCTGACACAGGTTGGTTAAAAGCTACAAACAAACAAACAAAACCATTAACTTCTTGCATTGTAAGCAACAGTTGATTAACATGTGCTTTCACGAACTTCTGAGTGTATGAGAGAAGTGTAGTGGCCCAGGCACAGACCCAGAATCTGTTCCTAATCGATTGTTTAAACCTCAGTCTCCTTGCCTCTGAAATGGGTATAATAGCCTTTGAGATATGATCCAAGATATGTGTCTGCATAGCACTATGATATTCTATGCATTCACAAATACCTCTTATGTAAAAAGGTTCAATTTGACAATATAAAGTGCCTTCCTGTTTTCCACTGGATACTTTTGCTTTGAAGAGTCTTTTCCATTTCTTCCTCTTCCGCTTCCTCTTCCTCCTCCTCTTTCTCCTTTCTCTTCCTCCTCCTCCTTTTCAAGGAAAAAACAAAAACAAAGAAACAAAAGCCTGCCTCTCTTTGGGTTTGCTTTTACTAGTTCAAATGAAGCAATTGGCAGCTGATGGGAGCAGATACAGAGAAGCACACCCAAGCATTAGTCAAGAGAGAGTCCAGTTTGGAGGTTTCCTTCCAGTTCCTCTCCAGAGGGGATTGCAAGATTGTGGGATGGGAAAGAGGAATTGTGGGAGCCAAAGGGGTGGAGGACACCACAGAATCAGCTAAGCAGGGATCATGAGGCTCACAGAGACTAAAGCGACAGAAATCACAGTGCCTGCATAGAGGTACACGACATCCTCTGCCTATGTTGTAATTGTTAGCTTGGTGGTTTTGTGGGTCTCCTAACAGGGGGAGTCGGGGTGTCTATGACTCTCTTGCCAGCTCCTGGGTCTCTTTTTCTCCTTCTAGGTTGTCTCACAGAACCCTGACATGAGGGTTAATGCCTGGTCTTACTGCACCTTGTACCGTGTCCAGTTGATGTCCCTGGGAGGCCCATGCTTTTGTAAGGAGAGACAAAGCAGGGATGAATCTAGAGGAGAGAGGAGGTGGGGGAGGGAACTGGGAGGGGTGGAGGGAGGGGAAACCACAGTCGGAATGGATTGTATGAGAGGGGAATAAATTTTTATTTTAAAAAGTTTGTCTTTCTTAAGCTGTGCGTTCACTAACTCAAATGAATCCACCTTCGTTCACAGTTCTGTTTTCAGTGCCCCCTACCTGTCAGTCTTTCAGGAACAGTAGCCATGAACAACACACAATCTTGCAATCCTCCTTCCCAAGTCTTAGCATGCTAGGGGTCTGCCACCATGGCCAGCTAAGCCTCAGAGGGTTTTGCTTGCCTTGTTCCTCATCGTTACTATTCTGCCTTGTTTGAGGGTGGCAGGGGCTTGAAAGCCAGGGTGTATGCAGTTAGACAAGCACTCCAGCGTTGTTTGACATCTAGCTGCTACTTTTCATTTTAAGTCTCATTTATTCCCTTATATGTAGTGGGGGTGGGGGACTTTCGTGGATGTTTCTGTGTGTTGGTGCACATGCCACAGCCTACATGTGGAGGTGAGATGACAACTTGCTGGAGCTGGATTTCCATTTCCACCAAGTGGGATCCAGGTACTGAACTCTTCAGTCTTGGCAGTGACTGTCCTTACCCACTGAGCCATCCTGCCAACCTCTGACACTCATTTAAGCTGCATTTCCTGTTAACATAATAAAATTCATCAATCTCAAACTATACTAGGTAGCCTTTGTAAAGAGTTAAGATGCTTACACGTAATGGTTTAGCAACTGCACCGTCCTGTGACTGCTGGACCATGTACACATTCAGCGGTGGGGCTCTGATGCATGCAGTGCGCTCTTACTTGCCTCTGTGCACTCTCAGGGCTCTCCCACACACCGTGGTGGTGGACTTCATGCTGGTCACACTTCATGTGTCGGTGGCTGCCTTTGAGGATTTGCAGTTGTTTGTTTTATTGATATTCATGTATAATTGACATTACCAATTTTATGGTGGACAGTTTGGTGTATGGAACACTTTTCATAGCACGCATTCACCACACCACTGCCACTTGAAGCCTGGCAAAGAACGTCATCACTGTATCAAGGTGTGTGCTTCCCAGAGTACTGAGTGGGGCAGGGTGCATCTCACTCCTTCTCTCAAAGGTATTTCTCTAGGAAAGCCAAGCCTTGCAACGAGCTCATAAAAATTGCCAGTGAGGTAGCTCAGTAGTAGAGCATTTGCCTGGCATGCTCAAAGCCCTGGGTACAGTCCCCAACACTGCCAAACATCAAGAGTAATATAAGAAAATAAGAGGAAATACTAGTAAATAGGATCAAATTTCTTTAAACTCCTTCAAAAGTATGTTTATCATCAGCATTCTATTTATTATTTATTTACCTCTGTTTTTTGGTTTTTGAGTCAGAATGTTATGTGGCCCTGGTTGTTCTGGAATCGATGCCTTAGACCTTGAATTCATTATCTTTCTACCTAAGCTCCCAGTGCTTGGATTACAGTGTATGCTGTCATATCTGTATAACACACAACTGAAAACTATTTAATTATCTTTCAGGAAATCAAGGCTTAAATTGTGTCCCTCCCGTGCGTATGACAAAGCCCTCCCTCCTAGAAAACCAAAATGCACTATATCTCTTGGAGACAGAAGCTTTACAGAGGTAATCAAGCTTAACTGAGTTCAAAGCTCCACATCTGAATGCGTAGGATCCACCAGCATGAACCCTCACCCAACAGGACCGGTATTTTTACAAGAAGAAATCAAGACCCAGGTATATGCAGCGGGATGTTGTTGTAAAATTATAAAACAAGCTGTCTTTTACCCCCACTAGACCATATACCTCAGTGCCCAAGATATCTGGTAGATATCTTAATCTCAGTCAGCAAAGCCTCTCACCCTCTTTGCTCCATCCCATATCACACTGCTGATGGCCTCTTTCTGAGCCTGGCAACAATCTCTCTACCCATCCAGTTCCCAAGGCAGGTTACCACCATGCCAGAAATACACATCCCAATTCCATGGTGGCCCAGTGTCACCAGTCACCACATACTCTCTTTTTTTAATTTTTTTAAAGATTTATTTATTATATATAAGTACACTGTAGCTGTCTTCAGACACACCAGAAGAGGGCATCAGATCCCATTACAGATGGTTGAGAGCCACCATGTAGTTGTTGGGAATTGAGCTCAGGACCTCTGGAAGAGCAGCCAGTACTCTTAAGCACTGAGCCATCTCTCCAGCCCCACCACTTACTCTCTTAAACTCAAATCACCACATGAAAGAACACACAACACAATAACCTCTGATCCGATTGATAAGATATAATTGCCCACCTAGACACACATAGCCCTGTACACATCCATCCCTTGAGAACGTTCATAACAACCTGTAAATATACAGAGAGGAATCTTAACGTCACCCTCCATGTTTTCCTGGCGGCTTCTTCATCTAGCTTCTCTCTCCTCCTCCCTCTAAGACTTTTCTCCCGCCCATCCTTCCTTCTCATCCAGTGATAGGCCTTGTTCTATCTTGTACCTGCCTATACCTGCGTGACGACATGGAACATCATAGGGAAAAGACGGCAGCCATCTAGAGAACGACGTCTCAGAAAGCCAATCTTGCAGATAAATGATGAAATGATTCCTGCTGTTTCAGACACTCCATCAGTGATGCCAATGAGCACATATGCCAACCACCTTTCTAGCACATGGCCACCAGTACCATAAGCTATGTGCTGCAATAGACACACACACACACACACACACACACACACACGCGCGCGCGTCACCCAGCCTACTTATCAAGGGACCCCGTTTGGACCACCTCCCTCCATTTGTATTCCCCTTTCATTACACTTTAGCTTGTGAGCCATTTGTAAGATGAGACACATAGATCCGTTTCCATGGCAATCATTGACTGCATATCCCTACACCGAGACCATAGTTTGGAATACGTTAGGTGCACCAACAATTCACTAAAATGAAGAAAGTGCTTCATTAAATAGAAGAGATCCTGACTTGCTCCCCAGATTGTTTTCACCATAGCTCTGTGCCTTGATTTTTTTTTCTAACGCTACTGATTCTATTTCCACCTAACATATTTTTCTTCTTTCTTAAGCTGTTTGGTTTTGCCCCTTGGCCTGCATTTTGAAATGTCTGCCTAATGTTGATTGCTAAAGCAATGCTCACAAAAGCCTTTCTTGCAAGCAGCAAGCAAGCAGAGTTTGAAAATAGCTGGGTGTGCTTTGTTACTACCCCTGACAAAATCCACATATCATGAAAACAAGTATCCTTTCCTGGAACCCCATGCCCTACACAGCTATTCAACTGTCATGATTTGTTTCAAACAAATGAATCCAGCCAGGAAGGATTAATAGGTAGTTTAACACCTACAGAAGCTTAAATATTTCATCAAAACATAACCCACACAGCCCTCACTCTCAGACCCTGTACATAATTAAAATCACACAAAAGCACCAGGCTGCATTTGCTACACGTAATTTGCAGGGGGAAAAGTAATTATTCTGACAATTAGACCCAGAGCAGTGTGCCCCTTGTCAAAGGCCAGAGACGCCTGTGGATGCTTCTGTGTCACCTTTTAAGAGCTTAATTAATTTGCTCACTAATAAGTCTCAAAACAACTCTGGGAACCCCACCTGTTAGTAAAATGATGGAAGAGATCCGTGTGTGTGTGTGTGTGTGTGTGTGTGTGTGTGTGTGTGTGTGTGTGATTTTTTAAAAAAAATCTAGATGCTTTCTCACCTAGACTCATTTGCATTTTATAAATTCTATATTCCCCTTTCTGTGGCCTCCAAGAGCTAGTCTCAGTACTTTGATACTCCTATAAATTCAGTTCACCATATTAGGGTCAAGGTCATGTATGCCAGCCACCCCGTGTTTGGGCCAGCATTTTTATCCAGACCATTTTCTACCTTGGAGCCACAGTCCCTGACTGCAGCTTTACCTACTTTGTTTAATCCACACCAAACAAGCACCCCCCCCCCCCCCGGTAGAGGAATGCAATCTATCTAGCAACAGTAGGTAGGGCCTGCCAGCCACCCTGTACCTGCCCGCACTTCAGGGTTCCAACCACATGTGTCCCCACACACTGAGCCCTGTCAATCAACATTTCTCACAGTTGTCAGGAAGGCAGATAGAACTCTTCACTCCGGCAAGCCTCTTTAAACACCACACACACACACACACACACACACACACACACACACACACACACAGCTACACTGAGCAATTTTTTCTGGGCAGCAGGACCACTTTTCCACTGGTGGGTTCAGAAGACAAAATAGCATCCAGCTACCAAACCTGCAGCTTCTGCACTCCACCCCGCCAGCAGCACACAGCTAGTCTGACAAACTTGGGGTTATTCTGGTCTTTTCTGTCTTCTTCCTCCTCCTGCCCTAACCACCATTCCAAAACGTACCACTGAAATGCTATTAGATACTGACTCTACCTTCCAAGGAGGGAGAGCAGGGGACTGGTAAGCAGAGAGTCATATTTAAGGAGTGCCAGGAAAGTGCCCAGCAGCCCCTGACACTCCCACTTAAATGTTACAGTTCTGGGGAGGAGACTGATGACCCCCCTTTTGGGGGCACATTAACAACTAGATCAAAGCTGTTGCCCAGGCCCCTGAAAGCAGAGATGGTCCCCAAAGTTCCCAGAGGCAGGACTCTGTCCACTTGTCTCTTTCAGTCCTCCCGAAACCCCAGGATAACAGGTCCCACCCAGCAAGCAGAGCTGCTTGGGCAGCCCGAGTGTTCTGACCAAAGCGCCAACGGGAACAAAGGCCACAAAGCGAGCTGGTGGCCTTTGTAATTGCTTTTCCTGCTAAAAAACACTCTTCTTTTCTCACTAGTGTTTCCCTGAAACTGATTGATACACTCGGGGGGGGGGGCAGAGGGGGAACCCGTGAGAAAGCTCCTTCTCTCAAACTTGAGAGCTTCCAGTGAGATCCTCTGCCCATGAGCCAAACCCCCCTACCCGCCACCCTAAAGCTCTCCACGCTGAATGGTGGCATGGGGCAGGAAACAAACATGCCAAATACTGTTCTCAGCTGAACACTCCCCAGGCAGGCTCCAGCTTCCCAAGTCAATACAGAGGCCTCTGTGCTTTCTGAAGCCCTAGCCTTGATGAATATGTGAGAAAAACAAACATTTGTCCCAGGCTTTGGGAACGAAGAAAGGAGACTTGGAGAGAGCCCCCCCCCCCCAGGCAGGCTTGGGAAACCCCAAGGGTCTAATTGAAAGGGTTTTAAATAGTAAATATGAAATCTAAACCCAGATGGTTCTTTTGCAAAGGAAACAAACCATTCATTAAGCCAATTCTTTCCTATAGCTTCACCTTAAACACAAGAAGCGGACCCTCCCCCATGGCTATCTGGCTGCCAAATCTCATTTTGATCATTTGGCTGGGCAGGAAAAGAACAAGGCGGCGGGGGTGGGGGGGAGTCAGAGAAGGAAAGAGGGGGAAGAGAGAGAGAGAGAGAGAGAGAGAGAGAGAGAGAGAGAGAGAGAGAGAGATTTCTTCCTGATTTGATATTTGCGATGACCCTCACAGGAAAGTATTGTCCGGTCCTTCTGGACCCTGGGCACCTTTTCCAACCCTTCTCTGAAAAGGAAGCCAAAGTCAAAAGCCCAAAATGGGACCTACTGGGGCAAAGTAACTCAGAATATAGTAACAGGGCTAAATGGAGACCAGAGGACAGAGGAAGATGTAACAATATAATCAAAGCTCCCTCAAGTTGCTTAAGCTGTCTGTGTTCCGATGGCAAAAACCCGAGCGGAGACAGAAAAGGTCCATGGAGAAGACATACCTGGAGTTTTGGAGAGTCCTGCCAGAATGGGACATGCCTGCCCATCTTGGTTTTCAGCTTGCACTGACTCCCTTCTTCAGTGGGAGACCACTGGGAAGAGGGACACAGAGTAGACAGACGTGGGATTCACCAAACGTCAGCTCTCTTATGACTGACTACGTACAGTAAGGACGTTCAGGTATCCCATGTTTCACCAAGCTTAGACACCATATACTGTCAGAAACACTATTGTTTTAGAGACGATCAGAAGAAGAAAAAAAAAATGCTCCCTTTGAGACCATGACAAGTCATCAATTTTAAGAAGCATGCTGATTTCAGAGATGTTAATATGAAAGAAAATAAAGACCATCTCAAAGTCAGTGAAATATATGAATAGGTGACATTTACTGGGAACACAGCCGGTGCCAGGCCCATTGCCAAACACTTCCCATGGATTAGCTCCTTCACTCCCCACAACTATAATTATCCTCATTTTTCAAATGAGAAAAGCAGGTCTTGAAGAATTGAATTAACTTGTCCAATCTCACACTGTGTAACCAGGATGTTCATTCAGGCCTATCGAAATCCGCAGCCCAAGAGAGAGAGAGAGTTCCTCCAAATCACTCCAATGAATCTGGAAAATATATGCATTTGAGGCACCCTTCTCTGTGTTCCTGCTTCCAGGAGTCTGCAGTGTTATCCACAAATGTATACAATTTCACAAGCATCCAGCTCATGCCCACGGATGGGCCAGGCAGGGACCACGCTGGGAGGGGTCTCTGTCTGCTGATTTGCATGAGCTTCTGAGTTCAGAGGACTGGGGAGAGTCTAGTTGAGTGATATCTTCTTAGCCCTGTCTCCTGGGCCTCAGAATTATCCCGAACATCACAAACAATGCTCTTTCCAGAGGGCTGAGAAGTACAAAGTCCCTCTTCAAACACTGATCAGTTTGTCACAGAACAATTCGAAGCCTCAGAAGGGAGGGACGTGGGTGTCAGTCACAGCTTCACCAGTCTTGTCATGCAACCCTGAATTTCTCTAACCCTCCTCTGCTCATCTGCATCGTGAAGATTATTACTAACCCCTCAAGTGATGAAGCTTAGGACAAAATGAGATCCTAGGCCTAAGCCTGACAAGTATTAAGAAAGTCGCACATAGAAGTCCTCTTCGTCTCTTAAAACTAATAGGGCATTTTTGCAAGGAAGAAAAAGATTAAGGAATCAACGACTCGGAAAAGAGTGGGTAATCTTCAACAAACAGCTCTTAGACACCCAGCAGTTGTAATGGACACCAGTTCTAGGTGGGTAGAGTTCGAGTCCTGATAATAGGACCTTAAACATGTCTCTAATCCCATTTTTTAAAAAAAAGCAGGAAGAACCTTAAAAGAACCACAAAAGATAACTGGTCATATTGGCTAGTCTACCCTCTGGGTTGCCACCTTGGATTGACTTCAGCTACTTCACAACTCGCAATATTATAGAAAACATGGAGCGATGTACTACGTTTCCGCCTCTTCCTCCTCCTCCTGCTTCTCCTGCTTCTCCTGCTCCTCCTCCTCTTCCTCTTCCTCCTCCTCGTGCATGGAGATGCAGTTGGTCCTGAGCAGAGGACGTGATGGCTGCTCTGTGGAGTCTGAATGCCCGCATACCCCCTGGCTTTGGATCTCTTTAGAGAGAGCTTTACCCTTACACTACTGCATCCTACCCGTTCTCTCACTAGTTCATGAGGTCGTGTGAAATCTCTGCTCTGTATTCACTTTATAGTAATTAGCATACTAGACATATTTTACCTTCTGGAAACACTGGCAACTTTAATAGTAAACCCCCTTTTTTGTCATAGGTATGAGGAAAATGATAAAAAAAAATCGCCGTATACTGTAGTTGCCAAGATGAATGGCATATGCAAACAAGAATGCTGTTGGATGTTCTAGCACCTTGTAGCATCTCAAGAACCTTACTAACCAAGTCAGTTATGCTGCCAAATTGAAGATGAATTATTGACTAGAGTATTGTCAGTCTGAGTTAGCCCATGTTTTCACACTGGCCATCACACGATTATGTGATCACAGGTCAAGTAAATGAATAAATGAAATAAAATAAAAACTGAGGAATGCTGGGTACGGTGGGACATGCCTTTAGTCCCAGTATTCGGAAGGCAGAGGCAGGTGGATCTCTGTGTGCTCTGAGCCAGTCTGGTCTACACAGTGATTTTTAGGACAGCCAGAGCTACATAGTAAGACCCTGTCTCAAGATAAAATAAAATAAAATAAAATAAAACAGGAGAGAAACAATAGGATTATTTGAAAATTTGGATTTAAGATGGTCTATGTCTTCAGGGAGGTCTTTTATGGACACACATATACCTGTGATTGTGATATTATATTGGTTACATATCAATACACATTCCATGAATAAATTATCGCTAGTTCATATAATAAAAATAATTGCATTGATATTACATACCGTTTCTCACCCCCTACAGGGACTTCAAAATACTCTGCACCTCAACAACTTTGTGGAACACTAATCTGGGGGTTCACCAGAGCGGAAGACAGGGAATCAAAAGTATTTATAAGCATGGGGTTGGCATGTCTTCTAGGATCTACCCAACAGTTACCTGGCAATAGCCAGGTATGCCTGACTCACTATAAAAAAGGCTGCTTGCCTCCTCCTTACTCTTTTCTTTTGCTTTTGTTCTTCCCCTCTTCCCTCTTCACTCTCTGTCCCTTCTCTTCTCATTCCCCTCTCCCCCTCTCTCCATATGCTCATGGCTAGCCTCTACTCCTCTTCTCTCTCTCTCTCTCTCTCTCTCTCTCTCTCTCTCTCTCTCTCTCTGCCTTTCTCTGTCTCTACTCCCTCAACAGCCCTCCCCAGGCCCTGAATACACTCTTCTATACTATACCATCATGTGACTGGTACCTCATGGGGAAGGGGGTGCCTCAGCATGGGCCTGCAGAGGCACCCCCTTCCCCCACAACATACTGTGCCTCCACCAAACATATTCCTGCATTCGTTTTCTTTTTTATAAAACACAACACATGGGATTGACCCACAAAATGTGGCCCACAGAATTCAGGAGTCTTACAATGGAAAAACATAAGAAGAATACCAATGGCTACCCTTCTACACAGTTCCCATGCCATCAGGAAGCTCAGAGTCTAGTGAGTTAGGAAGCGCAGAGCTAAGAGAGGAAGAGAGGGAAAGATGGAGAGAGGGAGGGTAGAGGGAGGGAAGGAGTAGGGAAGAAGGAAGAGATGCTTTCACCCATACAGGAAGAATACAGCAAAGTAAGCAGAAGCATATCTCACACACACAGAAGCCACACACACACACACACACACACACACACACACACACACACACACACCTACTCCTGCAGAAGGAATGCACTGGAAAGGGTGCTAGCAGGGAAATTTTGTATCAGATAGAGGAAGAGCCCAAGTCAGTAGAAAGGCAGAGGTGTGAAGATATTGGAGCAAAGATGGCGAGCATCTATTTCTGTTGTCACATTGAGAAAAGATGTCAGAGAGCTGAAAGGGTAGCTCAGGACCATGTCAGAAGGAGCCCTTTGAGCCCACAGCCCACATAGCTGGCTATAACAGTCCCCATTATAAAGATGAAACATAAGACCAGACAAATCTATGTAAAGGTTTTTGTGTTATAAAGTTTATGTATTTTATACAAATCCATGTACAAACTATTATAAAGTTTATGTATTGTTATACACATTTATACATTTTGTAATCTGAGTTCTCAAAACCTGTACTTTCCCCAACCATGAAACATTGTAAAAACCTAAGAAATACAAAGAGTCGGAAGAAAAAGAACAACAAAAACAAACAAACAAACAAACTACAAAACCTAACTTCCAAAACACATCTCAGTCTTGGAAAAAGTGTTTCTGGTTCTCAGGAAACAGAATAGTTCCCGGCCAGTCACAGAAGCCCAAAAGGTCCTTCTAGCTATTATAGTATGGTCTCTGCTAACAAATGAGAGGTTATAGCCATGTCCTATCTCTTGCTACCCAGCTGGCTTTTATTTCCCAAAGCTGTTCTTTGCCAGGGTAGCAGTTGGGCCATTCTCTTTCCCTCCAATTCTGTCACCCCATATAGAGGTGGTTCTGTACTAGTTAAGTATCAGGGCAGCTATAGGAAGACACTCTTGAGACTGTTAGAGGTATTCATTCATCCTGAGCCCTGGTCATGGCTTCAAAGAGTCTTGCAAGAGATTAGGGGTTTCTTTGAATAATAATTCCACCCCGTGGTCCACAGGAAGCATTTCCTTAGGAAGGAGGCATTGACCAACAGGTACACACACAGTTCTATGAATGTGATTGCTGGCGCCTGAGCAGAGTAACATGGCGGCTGCAACTGAAGGGACCTGACAGGCAGACCCTACCAACCCTCCACATACTCTGCCCAGCTGAAGACGAAGCACAGAGAAAGATGGCTTTTCTCACTTTCTCTCTCTCCAGTTGTGAGAGACCTGTCTATAGACTACCAAGCCTCAAAGGCTGGCTGTTGGCATCAGAGCCTACAGCCTCCGAATCCAGTGATGGCATCACCCATAGGCGACACTGGCAAGAGCATGGGTTTCACAAATCAACCCGTTCTTCTAAGCCAAGAGTCTCTGTCTCTTCCCTTTCTTTCCTCACCCACTCCTACCGAGGAAAAGTTTGTAATACAAATCAGGGGCTGGGAACATAGCTTCTCTAACCTGTGTGTCTGGCTTTGCATTCAATCCCAAGTGTCATAGGATACTGTGGCTTAGGTTTGCAATCTCAGCACTCAGTGGATAGAGGAAGGAGGATCAGAAGTTCAAGGTCATTCTTAGCTGCTTGGTGAGTTCAAAGCCAGTCTGGGATAGAAACCATGTCCAAAATAACCCAAACAAATAAGCAAATAGGAGGAGGAAGAAGAGAGGAAAGAAAGACAGAAAGACAGACAGACAGGCAGACAGACAGACAGAAAGAAAGAAAGAAAGAAAGAAAGAAAGAAAGAAAGAAAGAAAGAAAGGAGGGAAGGAGGGAAGGAGGGAAGGAGGGAAGGAACAATAGAGGGAGGGAGGGGGAAGAAAAAGAAAAGGAAAAAATGTAGGTCAACCCGTTTCCTAGGGAAACCAGCTTCTATTTGACAAAAGTGAGTCAGGACTGAGACCTTCATGATATGCTACAGCCAAAGCCCAGGATTTACCTTCCCTCAGGTTACATGAGGTAAAGACCCAGCTTTGACTGTTTCCTAGTTTGCTTTCTAGTGCTGTGAAAAAGATCATGATCAAAGGCAACTCACGAGGAAAGGGGTTTGTCGGGCTTACATGTCCTATCACGGTCCATCACTCTGGGAAACCAAGGCAAGAACCCAACCAAGGCGGGAACCTGGAGGCAGGAACTGAAGCAGAGACCATGGACCAGCTGCTGCCTTACTGGCTTATCTTCCAGGTTCATGGTCAGCTACCTTTCCACCAGCCTGGGGGATGGCAGCAACGCAGTGGTCTGGATTCCTTCTTATCCACCATTAATTAAGCAAATGTCCCCACAGGCTGGCCTGTAGGCATTTTCTCAGTTGAGGTTCCCTCTTTTTAGATGGCTCTAGTGTGTATCAAGTTGACAAAAATCTAACCAGCACAGACTGCAAGGGCAGCATCATAAAATTCTAACAGCTCTAGAAGCAATGTCAGGAAGGGGAAGCTGGGATGATGTAAGAAGACAGAGAGGCCGGGGAGTTTGGTCCCAAGCAAAATCGAGTCAGGGTAGAGCAGTCACACAGGACCCACTTGAAGCAGAGGAGTGGTGAGTGGTTGTCTCTATGGAAAGAGTGCACTGTAAAAGGGTGTGGCTAGAAATGCCATAGGTCATCAATGTGTTTGCACTTTCACAGGACTTAGATGCTTTTGTCCTCTGAGGTCCAAAGCAGTTATACTCTGGTTTCCTCTTAAGAAGTAAACATTTTGGGGTTGGGGATTTAGCTCAATGGTAGAGTGCTTGCCTAGCAAGCCCAAGGCCCTGGGTTCGGTCCTCAGCTCCGAAAAAAAAAAAAAAAAAGTAAACATTTTAATTACTAGGAGATTTTATTTGTAAAGCATAAAGGAAAGATGGGGTTAAGGGCAAAATGTAATTTGCATTCTTAGAAAAATAATAATTACTGATTTTTATTATAATTTGAATATTTGTAAATGTAAAAAATTTAAACCACTAGAAATTCTTTTTTAAAAAAAAGATTTATTCATTCTTGTTTTATGTGCATTGGTGTTTTGCCTGCATGTATGTCTGAAGGTGCAAAATTCCTAGGAATTGGAGCTATAGACAGTTATGAGCTGCCATGTAGGTACTGGGAATTTAACCTGAGTCCTCTGGAAGAGAAGCCAGTGTTTTTAACCACTGGACTATCTCTTCAGCCCCTAGACCACTAGAAATTCAACATTAATCAGAATTCTACCACCAGCCACAAACCAGACATTTTTTTTAATTCAAATATAATTTGTATTTTAAGATTTCCTTTTATAACCTGGCATCCCCCTAGCTGTTGCAAGCATATCTTTCCCATAAGCAGACACAATGGCTGCACTACCGTTTTCTTTTTAGAATGCTTTATGTTGTGTTTCATGCACAAAACCCAATCCCCACCCCCAAAAGTGAACACATCCAACACAGCAATCCTACGAGTCTAGCCATTTCTTCCTAAGAAAATAATTACTCAAGTGTGTGCAGAGTTCCGCCCAAGGCTGTTTGCCCCAGTTGAAACGCGCATATTTTGCCAGCATCTATGTCTGTACAGCACTCTCAGGCTGTTGCCCGTGAAGGCCAGAAAAGGACAGCAGATCCCCCAGAACGGCAGTTATAAGTGGTTGTGAGTCTCCACATGGGTTCTGGGATCGAACCCAAGTCCTGTGGCAGAACAGCCAGTGCTCTTAACCACTGAGCCTTCTCCAGACATGCATTACCGTTTTCGATGACTGCATCCTACTTCACCGACAGTACACCATCACATGGTTTAAATCGGCTACTGAGAGAACTGGGACACTTGTAATCAAGCCATATAGCGAACATCAACTGGGGCAAACAGCCTTGGGCAGAACTCTGCACACACTTGAGTAATTATTTTCCTAGGAAGAAATGGCAAGACTAGTAGGATTGCTGTGTTGGACATTTCCACTTGGGGGGTGGGCATTTTGGTTGTTTTTGTTTGTTTGTTTTTCTTTTTCTTTTTTCCCCCAGTGAGACAGGGTGTCTCTACACAGCCTTGGCTGTCTTGGAACTCATTATGGACAGACTAGCCTGGCTTCAGACTCACAGAGATCCACTTGCCTCTGCGCCCCTAGAGTTGCCACGACACCCAGTTAGGGACTTTTTCTAAGGGTGTCAATCTAGCCAACCAAAAAGCCAGAAACTTAAGAAAACATCTGTTTTCCACACCCTTAGCAACTCTGGGTATTGCAAAATATCCCTCTGGGTTACACATTCCTAATAATCCAGGGTCCTTCTACTTCCTCCTGACTGACACCAGTCTGAACAGAGAAGCCCTGTGAGGAGAGAGGCTGACTAGGCACCAAGGCCGTTCCAGAGTTTGGCAAGGGGGGGGGGGGGATACAAAGACCCCAGAGAAACATCTCCTTCAGTTTTGACTGGAAGGTGGAGAAGGGAGCCTAGGGTGTGAGGACCGCCTTCTTCTCTCTCCCAGGTGCAAAGACTTTCTCCTGCTCCCCATCCTCCACCTCAAACAACCTCTGTGGGTGAAAGGCAGCCCACAAGAAAGAGAAAAGCAAAGAGAGGCGCTAGAAGGAACAGCCCAGGCCCCAGGGTTAGAAGGGCATTCTGTTCCCACCAGGGACCCTCTTTCAGCTGCAAACTGCTGTATTTGACATTTCAATGCCAGCCTGGGGAGGGAAACAGGAGGGAGACTAGAATGTGAAGAGAGGCCCAGACTGGAAACCTAAATAAGGCCAGGAAGACAAAAAGAAAAAAAGAAAGAAAGAAAAAAAAGAAAGGAAAAAATCAGCATGTCTTTAATACAGCTATTTGTTCTTGCTCCGTTTCTCTTCACCAGACTCAGAAGCAAAAAGGATCTCTCTCTCTCTCTCTCTCTCTCTCTCTCTCTCTCTCTCTCTCTCTCTCTCTCTCTCTCTCTGACATTTAAGAACAATGAGCACTTGGGTGTATTGAAAGGTGGGAATGGGTGGAGGAAGAGGGAAAAGGAAAAATGTTTCTAGAAGAACTGAACTTCCTGGACCTTGAGCTTTGACTTCCTTGGGAAGGTCCTGGGAGTGATCCCCCTCCCCCGCCCACCTCCACCCGGGTTGGGGAGGAAGAATGAAAGGAATTCAGATTTGGAAAACAAAGCCACGGAGTCTAAAGAGCATGGGGAAGAAGCCCAGAGTTGGGCCAAACCTGGGTTCTGGAGGCTGACCTGAGAAGGGGGAGGCTTAGGCTAAGGGTGAGCAGAGCAAAGCTCTCTCCACCCAGTCCCGAGGCTCAGTTCTCTCCTGTGGGATGACAGCTCTCAGGGACCCACCCCATGGGGATTCTTCCCCAGTTTGCCTCTGGATCACCAGTACAGACCAATTTGCAGATGAGAAAATGGAGGTCCAGGAAGATGAAGTAGGAATCTAAGATCCAGGTGATTGGCAGGTCCACCAGGGCTAACTCTTAGGAAAGGCAAGCCTTTAATCCCGGAACTCAGGGAGTCCCGTGACAGCCAGAGCTACACTTAGAAACCCTATGGGGGCGTGGGGGTGCAGGGAGACAGACAGGCAGGCAGGGAGACTGACTGACAGGAGATTGAGTATAGATTATTCTACTCCTGAGAGCAGATTATTAGAACTCCGATCCAGGCTGTCCTAATTTCATTTCCATTGTGATAAAGTACCCTAACAAAAGGCAACTTAAGGGAGAAAGAGTTTTAGCCCACAATCCCAGGATGTATATAGTCCGCCACAGCAGAGTGCTATGTCTGGGGGGAGGGGGTGGGGCTTAAAACAGTCAGTCACCTCATAAGCATATCCCAGGGCAGAGAGAAATATATGCATGGTTCTCCACACTCTGATCCCTCTCTCTTAAATTGTTCAGAATCAGTGCCCACCACCATGAGCTAGATCTTCTCACATCAGTTAAAGGAATCAAGACAGTCTCCCACAGACAAGCCCACACACAACCTGATCTAGACGGTCCCTCATTAAGACTCTCTTCTCAGGTGATTCTAGACTGTGTCAAGTTGAGCTAACCACGCCACAGGCCTAGAACCTGAATCCCTTTCCTCCAGTATAAGAGTATCTTATCTCCTCACCTTGCTTCCTCTTCTGTTATATGAGACCTAGCCATGGGTTTCCATGTGTGACACAGTCACCCAGCGCAGTGCTATTCTCCACTCACAGTAGAACAGAACAGATTGCTGGGGAGTCAAATGAAGGGTGCTCTGGAGAGCACAAGGGATGAGTACAACTCAGGCTGGAGCAGTGTAATGAGCACAGAAAAAAAATGTCTTTTGGACATACAAAAATAGCTTAGTCAGGAATCCCACTATACCCAAGGCTGTGCCTGATACCCAGAACACAGTCTGTTCCAAATAATCAGACATAGCCTAAGAACCCCATGACACCCACTGAACCTCTTATAAGTAAATAAAAGACAGAGACTCATATAAGTATATCAAGGAAATGCTCTGTTCCACACATCGGGGAGAGACTCCACCTTGATCTGCCCTGCAGATAGAGAGTTTCTCCCAGGATCTTGACCCTTGAATTAGATAGAGACTTCCATTAGAGACTGGACCAGACCTTCAGCTAAGATATGTGGCAAAGGCGAGCAGCCTTGGGGAGATAGGTTCAGGACTGTAGCTAAGAGTTTAGAGTGTGAACCCTATGTGATGACCTTCAGCGTGACAACATATAACTTCTGGTATACTAATTACGTATGTCTACCTCTTTGTTCCGATGGGCAGGAGATGGGTAGGGTTGAAATTTAGGGGGAAATGCTACCAGGGAAACTGGGGCTTCCCTTCATAGGTCCCCGATCTTATTAATAAGAGGGTTTAGAAACAGACTTAGAATCAAGCGCCAGGGCAATATTACTAAACTTTGAGAGAAAAACCAACAAAACAGGCAAGTAGTAAATCTTAGCAGCGGCTAGAAGAAGGGAGATAGAGAAAAGAGAGAGACACACGCCTCTGAGTTAGGGCTGGAGAAAGCAGGACAATTGAGGTCAGTGAGTAGCAGTGTGGAGGAAGGGGAGGGGCTTCTGGTGGAAGGCGGGTGGGGGGCTTCTGAAAAAGAACACAGATATCCAGAGTGCCCAGGAAAGCATGCTTAGTATTTTGGTCAGTATTAAGAGAAAAAGAAACGGGGCAAAGATGTTTTGTTTCTGAGTACAAGCATGCTTAATGATGGGGTGAAGAAATTTCTGTTAGCTTCTGCAGGAGGAACGGGCTTCTGAGCAGCCTACGTACAACAGCTCCTCTTGTAACCGTTCCTCCCATCTTCTCAGTGTCTTCAGGTGAACCAGCTTTTGTAGGGGATCAGCTCCAGCCTTGGTGATGAACAGGCCCTGCTTGAGGTGAGCCTGCCCCCAGGGCATGAGGCCAGAAGAGCTGTCTCTGCCCCTTGCCGGTTTCGGCATTGGATGAGTTAGCTTGGAGACATCAGGAGAGCTCACCCTGATGGGTGTGAGTGCAGCCGACCAACTCAACTACCACCCAGACCCACATCCAGAGCTTTGAGTTGTCCCAACCCAACGTCTACATCAATGAACTACTGGAGCTAGTGATCGGGCTCATCCTAGAGATCCAAAGCTGCAGGACGTTCACGACTCATTGCAATGACCTTTTGCAAGTAAGGATTTGTGGACAGAGGGTATACTGTAGGACATGCTGTCATACCCTACAGCTTCCACAATGACTTTTTTTCCTTTTTGGGGAGAGGATGGGAATGAAGGGAGAGGGAAATGAGTGGGATTGGGGTGCATGATGTAAAACTCACAAAGAATCAATACAATGTTAAATAATAAATAAAAGGAAGACCCAGCTCACTGTGGGTGGTCCCCACCCTAAGCAGGTAGTACTGGGCACTATAAGAAAGCAGACTGAGCAAGCCATAAAGAGCAAGCCAGTAAGCAGCATCCTTCCATTGTCTCTGCTCCAGTTCTTGCCTTCAGGTTCTTGCCCAGAGTCTCTTCCTTGGCTTCCATAGGTGACAGACTTATAAGCCATAAGGTGAAATCCCCACTCTTTTGCTTTTGGTCATGTGTTTGATCACAGCAATAGAAACCCTAAGACCGTATGCAATTGTCTACTCTTCAGAGCAGATCAGAATGCCATGTCTCCACCCAAGGCCAGAGATCTTCCTAGCTTTTGTGCAGGAGGCCTACAAAGAGATAGTTGTAATGTTCTTCTTTCTATTGTTATCAGGGAAATAGGAGGGGTTCAAAACTATGAGGGAGGGCTTTATCCTCAAAGGTCTCCAAGGCTACTAACCCCTGTCCCATCCCCCTAGTAAGAGTTGAGATCCTATGTGCTGGGTAGAAACTGAGGAGTAGAAGGAGTTAGGGTCTCTACTTTTGAGAACTTTCAGGCCTTAGAAGAACATCAAAAGTACCTACCCCAGGGTAGCTAGATTATATCAGGACCATGTGAATGTGGAGTAACTGTAAATGAAGGGAGATAACAAAATTAAGAAACGAGATCCAAAAATTACTAGCATCACTACTAAAATTAAGATAGACAAAACTAAAAAGAAACGAGAGCCCCAAACACTTCTAGCATTTCTGACTCCTAGCCAGGACAGAACCAAGGACAATTACAACTTCTGTTGTAAATGTGCTTCTTCAAAGCACATTTAGCAAGGCTCCTCCTGATAAACTATCCAGCCAGTTTCACTTCCCTAAACCTAAGGACATGTGGGACACCTCACCATGTGATCATGATCTGGAGCTGTTGCTACTTAAAGGGGTCCACACTATTAGGGACAAGGCCTGGGCATTAAAAAGAGCAGCACCATAGAGGACGTGACTTCGGCCCAGCTCTCCCAGACTCACTACAACTATGACTTCTAAGCCACAGGTCATACTTTGAGTCTTGAGGGCAGAACTAGCCTAGGGCCAAGGCAAGGAAAAACAGAATTCTCAAGTCACCCTACTAGACATGAGAGTCCTAAAGACATATATTTTTAAAGATATGACCTTATTCTGTACTTCAAGCTGGTGAAGTAAGACATGGATTATATAAATTCATGTCTAGACTCTCCTCACAGTATTTTAAATCCCTCTCGGCTCCATGTATGACCAGAGAGGACCAGGCTGAACTTTTTAAAATCCTTTCCCATACTAGAAAATATTATGTAATGGAATAGGCCCTTTTTAGAATAAACTTTAAGTTGCAGAATGGGTTGGGATTTAGAGAAAACTTGCAACAACAGTATGAAGAATCCCTTTATCCCACTTTGAGTTGAGTTTCTCATTGTTTTCTATTTCCCAGTCCATCTTTTGTTACCATGGCACACTCACCACAATTAGTGAGTTAATGTCAATGCTTAATTATTAACTAAGTCCTTCATTTGGATTGTCTTAATTCAGACTAAATGCCGTTTTCCTCCTTTGAAATTAAGTTTTAAGGAGCAAGTGTTAGCGAATGTCAAGGATTTCCAAATTACATTCCATGAAAACAGAGGGTCTGGAGAGGAACCATAAAGATTGGGCGATGTTACATTAACTAAGGATGCCTGAGGAGGCCACCACACAGGTGGACGTAAGAGGTGAACTATAATCTAATTTAGTTCACAAGCTGTCTGAATTTTCCGCTCAAGTGTATACTTTTGTAACAAATAACTGAGTCCCAGCCAATCACAGAATCCAAGTTTCAATCAATCACAAGTGACCAGTTGTTCAAACCATGTTCTAAAATGGCAAATACTTACTGATCTAGAACAAGTTTCTTCATTGGTTCCGATCTTGATCTCATAATTACTAGCAACACTGCAAACCTGAGTCTGTTGGAGCCATGCTGGTACTGAAGCCTACCTGATTTTGGAAACATGAAGGAAAGCCAATTAAGATCTTTAAATATTTTGGTTTTATCTTTTAACAAAGGGAAGGAAGGTGGCAGCCAGGCTCCTGCGTCTGGTCCTATATCACTTGAGGTAGCCTCGGTGTTTCTTACTTCTGTTTAGGGTATCCATAGAAAATTTATCTGAGGAAAAATAATTTTGTTTATAAAAAGAAGCCTCGGGGTTGGGGATTTAGCTCAGTGGTAGAGCGCTTGCCTACCAAGCGCAAGGCCCTGGGTTCGGTCCCCAGCTCCGAAAAATAGAAAAGAAAAAAAAAAAAAAAAGAAGCCTCAAACAGTATGGAAGCAAAGCCATGTGTCTTGGTTGCTATGATAAGACACCATGACCTGGGCAACTTACAGAACAAAAAACTTATTGGACTTGCTTTCTCAGAAGGTTAGGATCAGTAACCATCATAGCTGGGAACATGGCAGTAGGTGGGCAGGCAGGCAGGCATGGTGCTGGAGAAATAGCTAAGACCTTACATCCTGAGAGAACAACCTCAAGTCAGAGAGAAACATTGGGGATAGCATGAGATTTTTGAAACCTCAAAACCCACCCCCAGTAACACACCTCCAATAAGGCCATGCCTCCTAACCCTTTCCAAACAGTTCTACCAACTGGGGGCCAAGTAATCAAACATGTATTAGCTTATGGGACCTCTGTCATTCAATCAAACCATGGTAACTGAGTCGACTGAGAAGGCTTCTGTCACTTGCAGAAGACGTCTGCCTGCTAGACACCACATTACAAGATTAGCAATTATAGAAAGAAGGGGGAACCAGGCATAATGGCACACACTTTATTCCCAGCACTCGGGAGGCAGAGGTTGCCCAGTCTACATGGTAAATTATAGTACAGCCAGAGCTACAGAGTGAGATCCTGTCTCTAATGCACCCCCTCCAGTAATAAAATAAAAAGAAGGGTAAAATAACATTCTATAAGAAAATGATTTTTGTGTTTTTATAGTTTCTAGTTTCCCCTGTAAAATATAAAATAGATTAAGTCCAAAAGAAAACTTACCTTTGCGCGCGATGCAAATTCAGATCAACCACCATAGAAGGAGTATAAAGAACTGTCCCCCTAAAGAAGCCCCATTTCTGATTGAGCCAAGTTACACAAATGCCCTGAAACCTAGCTAGCTGCACACATGCTAAAAGCCTCACTCACTCCTCTCTTTGCTCAGACTGCACCATGCAAACCCACATATGGGTTTGAGGGGACCCGGGGACCCAGCAACACTAGTCCTCGCACCTCCAAGTGTGTAGCATGATTTTCAGAAGTACTCATCTTGAGATGCTGCAGCTGATGAACCCAGTCTAGTGTCCTGGTGAGAATTACCCCTTCTTCGCTCCCTTAAGGAAGAGGCACTGCCGTAGTGACAGCTGATTGGATCCCAGTTTTCCTGTCCACGAGGGAAAATGGCCTTCTAGATCAGTGCTTTTAATAGATGATTTGGAGAGCAATTAGCCAAGTACACTAGGCCCTTCTCTCTCTAGGGGAGAGTCGATATGACTTTACTCGGAGGGATTTTCTAAGTAACCAGATTGAGGCTTTAACCCCAGCACTGTTACTTACTGACGGCATAAACATGAGCAAGGTATTCCTTCTGAGCCTTGATTTCTGCATGTATAGACCGTTGGTGATACAGGCCACCTCCAACAGCCATTGTAGGGAGGAATGACACAGTATGCTAGTGTCTGGCCCAAGTGCATAGGAACCCTGATAAGAAGTTTGGAGAATGTTTTACTATGGTTTTGTTTTCTGTGTTGGGACAAGCACTCTACTACTAAGCTAAATCCCAGAACTGGCAATGTGGTCCCTACATGCATCATTTACATCAGTGGTTCTCAATTGCGAATGTTGCAACCCCTTAATACAGTTCCTCATGCTGTGCTGACTCTCTGCCCCCCACCATAGAATTGTTTCTGTTGCTACTTCAGAACTGTCATTTTTCTACTGTTGTTGTAATAATATAAAAATAAAACGGTAATGTTGGTCTTTTACCCCGCTAGGTCCGCACCGCGGTGCCCAAGATATCTGCTAGATATCTTGGCGGAAACACAGCCCAGTCACACACTTTCCTACACTCAAACCCTCACATAAAAGAACACACAACACAATAATCTTTAATCCAATTGGTATGATATAATTGCCCACTTAAACATACAAAGCCCGGTACCATCCATCCCTTGAGAACATTAATAGCAACATGTAAATACACAGAGCAGAATCTTAACATCACCTGCCATGGCTTCTCCCCTCTCTCCCTCCTGTCTCTTCCTCTCTCCCTTAGTCTCCTCCTCTTCCTTCAAACTTCTCTCCCGCCCATCCTTCCTTCTCCTCCAATGACAGGCCTCCTTCTATCCTGTACCTGCCCCTCACCAGTACTTTACAAATTCAATGGAGAGGTGGTTCTGGTGAAGTCACCTGAGTTCTGAGTCCTTGACTAGGTGCAGTCCTTGGGGCAGTGGAATTAGCATCAAAATACAGTAACTTCAGGGCAAACCACAACATTCTACTGTTACGAATTGTAATGTAAATATTTTTGGAGGTAGAAGAGTACCAAAAGGGTCATGACCCACAGGTTGAGAAGCACCTACTCTACCTCCTTTCCTTACAAAAACTCTGAGCACCATTCACAAAGAATACAGTTGTTACTGTCTCCCTTTGGTGGGAAATGGGTCACTAAGCAATACCTTCCTTTGGGTCAATTTTGCAAAGAAACAAGTGACCTAGGGAATACGGTGTTTGGAGAATTGTGCCAAGAAGAGGCTACACACATCACACTTAGATTGTATCTGAAGGTTGGTCTCAACCTGTCAGTTCACAAACACATTCCATCTTCTTCATAACTCTAAGCAATAGACACTATTATCGTTGTGTGACTTCCTAATTTGGGGAGTTGATTTTCACTGTGGTTAAGTAGCTGACCCTACCCTAGCTGCCTAGCAGTGGGACTCCATCCATCATAGGCAGTCTGGCTGCCGAGCCTTTTCTCACACTCTCACTTTTCCCGGCATTGTGGAAATCAATGTACACCAGGCCAGATCTATGAGCAACAGAAAAAGACTTTAGTTGGCGTAAATAGAAAAGGAATGTATTTAAAATTTCTTAAATTGAAAGTATCTAAAAAGTACATCAGATATAAACAATGTCTGAGAGGGTGGGGCTTTCTTGAATTAAAGAACCTCACATATATCAGACACTGTGAAGAATTGGAGAGACACAGATAAGAACGTGTGTGTGTGTGTGTGTGTGTGTGTGTGTGTGTGTGTGTGTGTGTGTGTGTGTGTGTTTGTGTGTGTGTTTGAAACAGGATTTCTCTGTATGGCCCTGGCTATCCTGGAACTTACTCTGTGATCAGGATGGTCTCGAACTCAGAGATCCTCCTGCCTCTGCCTTCCAAGTTCTGGGATTAAAGTGTGCCATCACACTGAGCTTAGAACTAGATATTAAGTGATAAAGTGTTCATTTTCTTTAAAACAACAAAATTTGGAGATGGAGATTATAATATGGGTAAAGTGTCACAATGTGGGCAACTCCATTTCAAATGGGTATAGAATGTGCATGTGTGTGATTTGGGGGAGCAGGCAGCAAGATGGTTCAGCACATGCACGGACACCAAATGAATATGTAAATTTAATTTTTTAAAGTTTTTAAATCCCTTCCATAAATTTATAGTCTGGCTAGGACCCCATATTCCCCATGAACACTGGCCTAGACTTCCTACTGCAAAGCCCGCATGGTTCTACAAAGTCCTTGATTTGCTTCTCATATTCCCTCACTGAAGTCCCGTCTCTGGGCATAGTCAAATCTCAATCACTGAAGGTCACATGGCACCTAGGGCGAAGCAGATGTTCCATAAATGGTTTACTGAATGAGCCTTTGTTCCCCTTTTTATGAGCTGAGACACCCTGGGCCAGGTATGTATCCCTTTTGTTATGTGTTTGAATTCATGTGCTGTAAATCTAATTCCCAATATGATGATGTTGGCAAGTGACCCACTTAAGAGATGATTTGATTATGATAATGGAGCCCAAGGAATGAGACCGAGTACGGCTGGAGCTTTGCCCCTCCCACTATGTGAGAACAGCTGAAGGCTCCACCTGTGGACTAGAAAATGGCTCTCACCAGGCAGAAATCATCTTGCACCTTGACCTTGTACTTCTCAGCATCTGGACCCATTGTTTATAAACCAGTGTTTTGTTATGGCAGTCTGAGGTATCAAAAACACTCTTGAAGTCTCAACGGTCCCATTTTTAAACAGGAAGTGATAATGATTCCTTCCTGGAAGAGTTGAAGTGAAGAGAAAATGGGAAACTGCCTGTCAGACATTTCCCAGCTTGCACCAAATAGGATATTCAAGTTCAGTGCATCTCTGTGAGAAGGACTTGTGAAGCCCTGGTGGCTAATGGTGATGAATGGGTAGGATGTTGAGTAGAGTCCCCTTGGGAACAATTGCTCAGCACTCTCCTTGGAGTTCCCTGTGTAAGCCGAGAAGATTCCAGCCAACAGGAAAGGCAAGGCTGGCCTCCCCTGGCTGACTCCTAGTTAAAATTCGATGCCCTTTAGCCATTTCTGCTTCCTGAAGGCAGCTGGGAACATGTGAGGTACTCCGCAGGGATGGCTGAAGTCTGCATTGTCCGAGTTAGAACTGTTAAGCCATGCATTTGGATAAAGGGCCAGGAACAACAAAGGCCATGGGGACAATGTGGAGATGAGGGTATGTTCTACTCTAAACTGTGTTCTATAAATAGTGCCTTTGAGGATATGCCTTGGCCTAAGTGACTCCAATTTGCCGTGCAGCAATTGCTTCTTGGAACACAGATTTAAGTGTGTGTGTGTGTGTGTGTGTGTGTGTGTGTGTGTGTGTGTGTGTGTGTGTTCTGACCAGCACCAACCATGAATTACAGAATGATAAATAATATGCTCATACAAGTTAAAAGTACTAACTATAAACTTATCAAAGTAGATTAGAAATACATGGGCATATTAAATTGATAGGAGAAACATTAGGCCAGAAAAAGTATAGAACATCTCAGACTAATGAAAGATACAGACCCCATGAAAAAGGACATTTAACATGGTAATCATAGCCCTACCAGTTTGTCATCCAATCACACAGCACAATTCCCACTGGTTGGCTCAGTCCACTGAAATATCTGTCTATGTAATCCATCCTTCTGTCAATCTACCCATCTATCTGTCTATCCATGCATTCATCTAAACAAGTTTTCCACTGTTTCACTTTGGCCTCTACTCCTATGATAAAGACCATGACCAAATGTGATTCAGGAAGGAAAGAGTCCATTTGGCTTATATATCCCAGGTCAAACTCCAATAGTTGAGGAAAGTCATGGAAGGAATTTATGGCAAGAACTACAGCAGAAGCCATTGAGGGATGCTGCTTATTGGCTTGCTCTCCATGGCTTGCTCAGTCTGCTTTCTTACAGAGCCCAGGGCCACCTGCTCAGGAATAGCACTGCCCACAGTGAGTGGGGTCCTCCTACATTACTAATTAATCAAAAAGACTGCCTCATAGACTTGCCAACAGGCCAGACTAATGGGGCAATCCCTCATTACAATCCCCTCTTCCCAGACATGTCTAGGTTTGTGCCAAGTTGAAAGAAACCAGCCAGCACGTGCACCTTGTCCATGACGACTTCAGCCTTCAGCGGTTCTCCAACTGGGTTCATTAATACCTTGTGTTTCCTTTGCATATGTATCAGGTCTCTACCTCTGCCTCCTGTAAGTTCTCTGTAAATACTGTGGCCTTATTAACCCCTTTATAATCATTCTGCAACCTACACACACACACACACACACACACACACATACATACAACTACATATACACACTTACACACACCCTCACACAGACCACCCACAAACACACACTCACATACAACCACATATACCACATAAATACACACATACACACCACACACACCCACACAACCACATACATGTACATACATATATATATATATATACACACAACCACACATACACACTCACACATACTCACACACACCACCCACACACTCACACAACCACACACACACTCACATACAACCACATATACCACATAAATACACACGAACACACCACACACACCCACACAACCACACACATATACCACACACATATACCACACACATTTACACACAACCACATACACTGCACATACATACTCACACACACACATACACACCACCCACCCACCCCACACACACATAATTTAAGATTTAATATTCTTGTTTAAAATGGGAATACAGTAACCTATGGTTGCCAACAGCCAGCTGTCAAGAAAAATTCGGACTTCTGGGTAAATTGAGGGCAACTAAAGCAGTGCAGCTTGAGAATCTGTTGCTATTCAATGGAGCCTGATTGTGGAAGCACAAATATGCCCCATTATGTCTGTGACACAGTGCACTTATACCAGACAGGAGAAGCAAAGTCCCAGGGAATAAGGGAGCAAAATGAGGGGAAGAGGTTGTGGTTACCAGACTCATGTATGTCATGGGAGAAAGAGATGCTCACCTGTTCCATATGCAGTTTTAATTGTAGATTGAAGAATAACATTGATTTTTAAAAAGTATGGATCTACTGGGCCCAGAAGTCAGAGGAAGAGTTTTATTGGGAAATGACAATTTCTCAGTAACAGAGGCAGGTCACTATAATTCATGTCAGTCCTTTAGCTCAAAGCATTGCCTTAAAGAAAGCTGTCTACTAGGTTAACTTGCTGTCTATAACACCTGATGACAGGGACTCTCACAACTGCCTGTCAAACTAGGGCTTGGGATTCATCTGGAGTGAATGATAAACATATTTCTGAAGAGAGTGGCTGTAGTAGGGAGAGATAGGAGTAAATTCAGAAGACTCCAAAATCCAAAGAAGCTTGGTGGCCAGAAGTCACCAACCTGGTCCCAAGTTAATAGCCAAGCAAGGAAATACCAGCCAAGTATATGTTTCGGGGAAGTCTGAGGTATTCAAGACTAATGTTGGCAATAAAACTGGCCAGCAAACCTCTGGGTTGACCTGTGCTCACACACATGTGCGTGTACACACACACACCCACGCCTGGACATGCCTAGCCTCTTGCTGCCATCAGATGTCACACTACTGGAAGACTTTAATTGAAACTGAGTTAAGTTTAATTACGTCACTTTGCTGCCCAAGCTTAATTTCCCTGAAGCTATGTCATAAAAGTAGGCATCACAAAGGATTAGGGAGCAAAGGAAGGTAGAGATGAATAAGGTTTCCGTGTGCCTATGAGTCATGTCTGATACTCATGTACCAAATGTGGCTCAGTGTGACTCACCACCCAGATCAGCAACAGTCCCATGTGGCCACCAGGAGTGCAGACAGACAGTCTTGCCTCCTGCTGCTAAGAAAGTCGGGGCTTCTGCTTCAATCAACCACAGGAAGCTGCAGAAAGACAATATTGCACACGGAGGTGTCTTTCAAGTTCTGTCCTTATTGTGGACAGCTCTGAGATAGGTATCTGCCTTCCCGCCCCCCCAAACGGAGCTGCCCCTGATGCTAGCAGGTGCTGCAGGGACCACAAAGGGCCGATGGTCAAATGTAATTGAGAAAAGGTTTACTAAACAAGCTCCCTCACTGGTGACTTCTTGGGAAGCTTCAACTTGCTAAAGTCACAATGAATACCCAAGATTCGAATGCCATGGAGAATGCAATACTTTCCAATGGAACCCTCTCTAATGAAGAACCCCACAGGGTTAGTTACCTGAAGAGCACACTTTGGGAAGCTGTTTTCACTCTAGCCTCTGTCTTATCATTCCCCCCTTGGCATGAAGTGACTGAAGTGATAATCTGCACTTCTGTGCCTGAGGTGATGGGTCCATATCCATCCCTGCAATAGAGTGCATTTCTCAGGAGTGCATTCCTCCTCCCTGCCAGCAGGTCACCCGTGTTTTGGCTTGCACTGCTGTGCCCCAGAAGCAGCTACATAAGGGGCTCTATCATATGGGCTTACATTAATGAACTTATGGTGTTTGAACAAAGATCACCTGAATGACATGTTTCGTGGAACACAGAACATACGATTTGGAATGCTGTACTTAGGAAACTTCTCCCTGCTACAGGCCACAAAATTTACTACAGTTCATTATGGAAGGGGGGAAAAAGGGTGCGTCGTAGGGTTTCCATTGCTGTGAAAAGGCATTATGACCACGGCAACTCTTATAAAGGACACCATTAATCATGGCTGGCTTACAGGATCTGAGGTTCAGTCCATTATCATCGTGACAGCAAGAATGGCAGCATCCAGGCGGGCTTGGCACTAGAGGAACTGGGAGTTCTACATCTTCATCCAAAGGAAGCCAGGAGCAAACTATCTTCCAGGCAGCTAGGAGGAGAGTCTCAAGGCCCACTCTTACAATGACACACTTCCTCCAATGCCTTCTCCAATAAGGCAATACCTAATAGTGCTACTCCCTGGGCCAAGCACATTCAAACCACCACAGGGTGTTATTTATTCAGTTTATTATTATTTGTCATTAATTTTTTATTATTTATTATTACTATTTCTTATAGCTAGCTCATTTAGTATGAAAAAGAGTAATAGGAAATTCACAGAGCCTTCAGGAGGAACACAGAGAGGAGGATTGGATGACACAGCAGGAACAGCAGGCCAGAGAGATGCTTAGCCACACTGTAAACAAGCCATAGGGAAGGTCAGAGGCTGCCTTTTCCATAGGTGGGTACATACCATATAGAGTAGACACTGGAAACTCAGTGCCCCAGAAGTGTCGCCTCTCCCTGTCGTCACCATACCTACCAGAGATTACTTCACCTGACATGACCCTTGCTCACTTCAGCATCCAGGACTCGAGTAGGTAGGTATGTGTGCTAGACCGTGCCTGATTGCCCTACGAACTGAGCTGTCTTTCCCCCAGAGTTGACATTCTGAAGCCCTAAGTACTAACCTAACTATGACAGGCAGGACATTTAAGGAGTCATCAAGATGAAACAGTCATAAACGCGAGACTGGTACACGAGAAAGGACGCCAGAGGAGAGGACACAGTGAGAAGGTGGCCATCTTCAAACCCAGGAAAGCCTCACTGGGAACCAAGCCTGATGATACCGAACCCTGGCCACCCAGCCTTTTTGACAAGAAGAAAATAAACTGCTGTTCTTCTTAAGCTACCCCTCCCAACTGATTTGTTATGGCCGCCTTGGCACACTGATGCCTTCTGGGTGCCAGGGTGCCCGGGAAACAGTCGAGTGCACAGCAGGCTTGACGAGAACATTGGAAGAGCCCACCTAACACCCCACTGTCTAAACAACAGGCTCCCCCCTGACATGGGAGAGGCACAAAACACTCCTTTCTTGCCTTTGCAATGAGAGTAGAGGTTGATGCAGGCCTTTAGAAAATGGTATCTATTGTGCTGACTGCCCTGTAACTGTGAACCGTCACACAAATCACTAGTACACAAAATATGCTCTGTCCGCTAAGAAGTATTAGACTAGAATGTGAGCTTCACAGAGACAGAGATTGTGTCTCTTTTCCTCTCCTCAACGTCAGCAGACAGAACAGAGGAGATGCACCAATCAAGTGGTACTGAAGGAAGAGACAAGAAATGAATGGTTACTCAAAGGAAGGAAAAGATGGGTGCACAGCCGAGGTAAAGATAGAGACATAATCCAGGGTAAGAAGCAGCTGGGCATCAGAACTCAGCACATAAAACTCGGTTTCCTACATTTCCCAGCACTGGACACTCAGCCTCAGTGCAAACTACAGCTCAACATGAACAGAGACGCCCGGAAGCATGTCTGCTTGGCTGGCCGGTTGGTTGGTTTGTTGGTTGATTAACGTGTAAACCAGTGGTGGGTAGAGTGATACAGGAAAGGCCGGTTTGGCCACAAGAATCTGTCAGTCACAGAGAGAGGGGAATAAGGCCACTTTACATATGACCACACACTCTATACCTTCATCAGTGCAGTGGATAAGCTCAAACATTATCAAAACTTCCATATCAGAGTCATTTTTCAGGACCAAGAAGTATCAACACCAAGACCTCCTAGTAGATTATTACTTAAGATGACCAGGATGCACACATCAAAGCAGTGTTGTCACTAATTTAGAATATATGTAGGTCCCATCCAGGATCCACCCATCAAAGCAGTGTTGTCACTAATTTAGAATATATGTAGGTCTCATCTGGTTAAGTGAAGATAGATGACAGATAGATAGATAGATAGATAGATAGATAGATAGATAGATAGATGATAGATAGATAGATAGATAGATGATAGATAGATAGATAGATAGATAGATAGATAGATAGATAGATAATAAATTGATTTGTGCAATAGTAAGCAATCTGCAAGGTGGAGTGAGGAAGAAAGGAAGAGAGAAATCAAAGCAGAGAAGGAAAGAGAGAAAAGCAGTTTCTACTGTTTCTGTCTGCCTGTCTATCTATCTTATCTATCTATCTATCATCTATCTATCTATCTATCTATCTTCAACAAAACACTAGCTTCAATCCCTTTGAGTAACAACTCTGGTTACAACTTAACAGTTAAACAGGCAATATTGACAAGCTGTATTTCAGGGAAGTCCCTACTTTGTTATGTGACCAGCCATGAGGATGAGAATGAAACTCACCCAGCAAATCTCCTTCCCACTTGTGGCATATATACATACGGAAACCCAAACAGCATACATGTCGCACGCATATACATATACATTACACAGTACACATTATACATTATACATATGCATATATATGCACATCATAAACATATACAAACATAGATAAACACATAATACACACATAGGCATGGTACTAAAGATATCCCCTTCAATTCCCCTGGGAAGTGACAGTCAGAGGCCATACCACACAAGCACAGCTACTTCTCTTGAACCCATCCACACTTTCTGCAGCTCACTCTGACCACACCCATCTCCCCTGGGTAAGCCTTGCTGAGCACTGCCTCCCTCTTAGCCGACTCACCCACCAGCACCTCATCCAACCCATTTAGCACAACTGGGTTTCCTGTGGCGTTTCTTGTGTACAAACGCAGCCAATAGAGCGATTGTCGTACAGTGAGGTGGGGGAGGGAGGAAGGCAGGCAGGCTGTGTAGATTTCTGCCATGGGGAAGGAAACTGCAGCCTACTGTAACTTTACATGGAGAAGGGATATCTTCAGGATTTCACCTAGAGGCACTGAGACACACCAGGGACCAAGTCCTCAGAGATCACTATTAATGATAGTGGTATCATCAACATCGTTCTAATGATAATCACATTATATATGATGCTTTTTAGCCCCAAAGCCAAGAGTGTAAGATTAAGAGGGAATTCAAGACAATCTTCCCAACAGACCGATCTCCTGCTCGTCCTTGTCACAGTGTGCCATGACGTCTCTTTCCTCCAACCAGGCTCCCAGTGGAAACCTCCCCTGTCATTTGCTGACTCACTCTCAAGCTTACTCTTACCTAGGCTAGCCTGGGCTCCTGCCCACCTCTCACGGGCCTTACCCCAAGCCCACACATCCTGCAAAGCGAGAGCAGAAAGGGGAAGAAGAGAGAAAGCAAAGCAGAGAAGAAAAGAGAGAAAAGCAGAGGAAGGAGACCATGAGAGAACGAAGACCTGCAGCACCCCTGTGTCAGGCAGGCTCCCTGACTCAGTTCATATTGTCCCACTTCAGCCCCGAGCTTCAGGCCAGGCCACCCTTCCCTAGGCTGCTGCGAGCTCCTCCCGCCACGTGTCCCCTGGCTTCTTGGGCTCTGACAATGCTAAGAACTTGATGTCCCTCCAAGTGTACCATGGTAGTCTGCTGAGAATCCATTCTCCTGGATTTCAAGGCTGCAGTATCATCTGCTAGAAGACCTCCCTCTGTGTCTAAGCAGAACTTACAAGTGAGGCTTCAAAGTCTCTCTCAAGAGTTGCTGACACAGCTAGAAGGGATAACCACCCCCACCTCCATCCCCACCCCCACTCTCTTCTAGTTTCTAAATAGAAGCAACCTGGTACAACTCCAGCATCTATCCTGTGAGACCAAGGCTAGAAATCAAGTGCCAGACACGGCAAAGCAGAAGGAGAAAGCAGACTCTTAACTGCACGGAACGCTTGCCTTGAGATTTCTTTATGAAAGAGAAACTAACCTTTGATGAGTTTAAACTACTTGTTTGTTCTTATCTTTTAAGCAACTGTAATGGTTCGGATGAGAAATGTCCCCCATGTATTTGAAACTTGGTCCTTAGTTGGTGGTATTCTTCGGGGGAGGGTCTGCAATCATTAGGCTGCAAATCCTTGCTGAAGGAAGAACTTCACTGGGGGCAGGCTTTAACGGTTTATAGCCTCATCCCACTTCCTGTTCTCAGCCTTAACTGCTTCCTGCGTGTGGATGAAAACCTGACCAGCCAGCTTCCTGCACCTAACTTCCCTGCCATGGTAGACTCTACCCCTCTGGAACCATAAACCAAAATAAAGCAGTTCTCCCCTAAGCTGACTTTTGCCAAGGCATTTTATCGCAGCATCAGGAAAGTTGTCAATCCAATGCAGTAGTCACGTGGTTTCCTGTCTCTAATTCTTCACTCAGCTTTTCTATTCAGTCACTTCCTCCTCCTCTTCCTCCTCCTCCTCTTCCACTTCCTCTTCTTCTACTTCCTCCTCTCCTCTTCCTTCTCCTCCTCCCACTGAATTGCCGCTAGACTCATGGGAAGCCTCCTGTCTGTAGAACTCTTTGAAATAAGCTTTCAGACAGGAGTGGACCTACCTCTGAGCTACACCTTCACCCTGAACAGCCCTAACACATTCATTATTGTCTGTCCAGAGTTTGTACCAATGGTTCTCAAAGTGGGTCCTGGGGTGGCAGCAGCACCTAGGAGACCCAGCACTTACTAAAGAAGACCCAGGGGTCAGGCCCCTCAACTCTTGAGCGCCTGGAGCCCTTCAAGGGCTGCCAATGCAGCCCTAATTGGAAAAACTCTATTTCTGTTGAGGACCTCTCTGCAGCAGGAGATTCTGTGACAACCTTAGAATTCCAGAACATAATATCTAACTGATAATATTTGAATATTTAAATACTATTAGTAGACAGATGAAAATATAGAAACAATGGGCAAAGACTGGTTGGTTGAAAATATGGCTATTTACTGGTTCTACTCCCTGAAAGGATCTCTAGTACCAAAACCCCAGGTCAGGTGCAAGGACTCTGGCTGGCATGACTCCTCCCACCAAGGACAAGGAGTGAAACAAAAGCTGCAAGGGAGAGCTAGACAGCTGGCTCAGTGGTTAGAGTTCTTGCCATGCAACCAGCAATAATGAAGATCAGACTTCAGAAGCCAGATGTATGCTAGCTGGGCATGTGGGCTGCCTAGAATCCCAATGCTTCAGAGGGCAGATCAGGAACCCTTGGGCAAGCCTCCTAGCTAGACTAGCCATGTCATCCATCTCTGAGCTCAATCCTCCCCTGATGAACCGGGTACAACGCAATAGAAAGAGACTCCTGACATCATGCTTGTCAGGTTGCATAGCTTGGAACCTGCTGTGCAAACTCTCCACACATATGTAAACATATATGTATACACTTCAAAAAAGGATAAACATGCATAACAGCATAGTACAGAGAGAGAGAGAGAGAGAGAGAGAGAGAGAGAGAGAGAGAGAGAGAAACTGAGTTGTTTTTTTTTTTTTTTAAAGAAAGCTCTCCCAAGCTGCTCTCAGACTTTCTGTATACCTAAGGATTACACTGAAGTTCTGATGCTCTCACTCCTGCCTTCCACGTGCTGGGATAACAAGCATGAACCTTTCTTTATACCTGGTGTATCCAGTGCTGGGTTTGAACCCAGGGCTTCTTGCCTGCTAAGCAGACTATCACCAGCCAAGATGCCACTTTCTTTAAGGTTTCAAAGAAACACCTAGCATTTAAAAAAATTGACTCAAATGTTCCAAGAAATCCCAGAGTCATTTGTTTATCTGCATTAGAATTGATTTTACCCCCACATGGCTTTCCTGATAAGATGAGCAGCTCTGAAAATCAACCCTACATGCACAGATAGAGGGCAGGAATAGGGGTGGGTCCCACATAAGAACAGGGCTTGGAAGACCCTAATAGCCCAGGCAAAGAAGGAGACTCACCTGCAGCCTGAAGAAACACTTCAAAGCCATCACTGGCCACGACATAGTGTTTTCTATTATACTATCATGGTTTTTTACATTTTTTGAGACAGTGTCTCACTGTATAGGCCAGGCTGCCTTGAAACCTGCTGTGCAAACTCCAGCCCATGATCTGGTGCCTCGGCCACTCCAGGGATCCCAGGCATGCTCCACCATTCTGAGCTCAGACGTCTTTAAACATGAACCTCTGGAATGAATCCCAAAATGTGAATTAATGCTTCAAAAAATGATCCCTTGGACCAGCGCTTTTCCAGATATTAATGTGAATATGAGTCACTTAGAGGCAAGTAAAACAGTTCTGTATCCAAGAGCCTAAGACTCTGCATTTCTAATAAACTCCCCACCAATGTGGATCTCACTGTGTTTTGAGAGGCTGAGGCCTGACCCAGAAGCTCCAGCTGCTTCCTAACCTCTCTCCATCCTTGAGCGTCCGTCCACATTTGATAGTGCTGAGAAATGAGTCTCAGTGGGGTTTGACTCTGATCCTAGAAGAAGACAGAGTTACAAATAAGAAGTGATAGAGGTAGAATTGGGATCCAGGTCTCCCTTCACCCCACCCAAGCATCTCAAGCTGTCCTCCTGTATTGCTTCCTTTTCTCATTGCTGTGGCAGAACAGTTCACAGGAGCAACTTACAAGAGAGAGGCTCAAGTTGAAGATGCAGGCCACCCTGGCAGGAAGGCACAAAGGTCAGAGGTCAGAGGCTGCCTTTTTATACCTCAGAGGTAGACTGTTGGTGCTCACGTGGCCCTCTTTTATTTCTCTTCTCCATTCAATCTGAGCCCCCCCTGCTACCCACATTCAGGAAGGATCCTTTCCACTCAGCTAATTTCTGCAAGCACGAACATGTTCAGGCACACACACACACACACACACACACACACACACATACACACACACACACACACACGTGTGTGTGTGTGTCTCACTAATGCCCTGGGTATGTCTCTAAATTTTTGACAATGATATTTTTCATACAATAAATTCTGAATATGGATTCTCCTCCCCTGACTCCTCCCACTTCCTTCCCACCTTCCCTCTTATCTGGATGCACGCCCTTTCTGCCTCTTGTTGGAAAACAGACAACTAAGGAATAATAATAAAACTAATAAAAAATAAACAATTTGGAATGTGACAAAACAAACAAAAAAGAACCAAAGAAAAAGCACAAGAAACACACGTAGATGCAGAGACATCCGTTTGCACATACAGGAAACCCATAAGAACCCCAAACTAGAAGTCATAAAATATATGCAGGGGACCTGTAAGTCAGAAAAAAAAAAAGATGTCCCAACTTAACAGTATAAGACAAAGAATATCCAATGATGTCACTGAGTTCATTTTCTCTTAGCCTTCTCCTGCTGTGCCTGGGGCCTACCCTTAAGAGTGGTCCCTTTCCCCCCCGTGAGACTCCCTTGGAGAACACTCATTTTTTCATCTGTAAGTGGTTATCAGTTGGAGATGGCTTCTGGATTAGGGATCAGTGTGTGCCTTTTCAGCTCTAGGACTCCATCTGGTTCAGGTCTGTGCAGATCCTGTGCACGCTGCCGTGACCTTTGTGAGTTCTTATTAGTGTGCACCAGCTCTGTTGTATCTAGAAGGCCTCCCCCCCCCCGTGTCCTCTATCCCTTCTGGCTTTTACACTCTTTCCTGGTGTGTCTTAAGCCAAACAAGTCGAGAATCACAATTAACTACCACACCTTGGTACAAAGACTGAGCCTCTGAGCCCCACTAACTTGGAGGCCTGGTGTGAGAAAGTCTGTGAACTCACCTCAATGAGCATCGCCTCGTGAGGAAATCTCCCAAGGAGAGTAAAGTTCATGTTTGCTGGTGGAGGCCATCCTACCCTTTGCTCTCAGAAACTAGTTCTACCCCATGACCTCGTCATGGAGTCTCTTTGGTAAGGCAGTGGAGAAGCAATATGTGAATAATGGGGCGATTTAGAACACAGGGAGAGGGCCGAGTGGGGCTTATGGGGAGAAGGGCTTGCGGGATTGTCCCTCCCTGGGTTCGAAACTCAGCTATGTAGTCAACAGTGCCATTTCCAGGATCCATTCCAAAGTGACCATGCCAGAATCCTTGTTCAAAAAAGAGAAGGTAGGCTAGGTGTAGCTCTGTAGAAAGCAATTGCCCAGCGTGTGCAAGGCCCCAGGTTCGATTCCCCACACCAACCACAGAAGGAAAAAGATTTTCATTCTCTGTACAGTAGTATCTATCAGGTTCTTGATGTATTTTTTTGTTTACTTTTCATACTGCTCTCTGTCTCACTCCTGGTCACCCGTTCCCACAATCCTTCCCCTTCCTCTTCCCCTTCTATGAGTGGATGAGGACAGCCCTGGGTATCCCCCTACCCTGGCACACCAAGTCTCTGTGGGGCTAGGTACATCCTCTCCCACTGAAGCCAGAAAGGCAGCCCAGTTAGGAGAATGTACCCCACGGACAGGCAATAGCTTTTGGGACAGTCACCCCAACCCCCAACCCCCACAGCCCCAGTTATTCATCATGGGGTATTTTATATCTGCTAATTGGTATGTCTGGTCAGGCGAGTGTAGCATCTTACAAGTGACTCATTGTACATAGCATGTGTGCTAACTCACCTTCCCTTGGGGCTCCACAGGGGCACAGGTGGAAGTGGATACCAGAAAGGAGAGAAAACCCCTTGCTTGGGAGCTAGGGAGACAACAATGTCAGAAGGCCGGGCCATGTGAGTCGATGCCATGGATATACAGTTGTGTCATGGACTGCCCTGTCATGGGAAGCAATCTGGATTGCTCCAGAAAGTCGATGTCTCCTGTCAAGTCTGTTTTCCTGGAGCGTCTGCGAGCCAAGCACCTACCCAAGAACAAAGCCAGTGCCAAGGAAACAGCCAAGGAGGCCGTGTGAATACACTCCTCCACCCTGCTCTGACTGAACCCCAGAACCTGGACATCTCAGTTCAGCCACTGGAGCTTAGGATTCTACCTTATGAGCCATAGCAGCTGGACTGAAGGTGTGACTGACAGATGCTTTGTTCTGTGCTCAGTGAAAGACCCTGTTCAGAAGTTTGCAGCTGATCGTGTTGGGATGGAGATGCATTTCTGTGGAAATACAGAAAAACGCAAGGTAATTACAACAAACAGAAACCGACATGGGAAAAAAAAGTTTTAAGTGACCACTATGTGTGAAGCTGTGTGTTAAACATTTAAGCTAATTTTCCTCCTCACTTCCTCCCTCCCTCCTTTCTTTCTTTCCTGGTTGGTGTAAACGTGGGTCCTCTGAGAGAATTCCCCCGTGGAGCTAGTTCACTGTATGCCCTGGCTGCTGGATATGGAACAATAGATTCACTCAAGGTTGCCCTGTTTTGAAAGCTAGGGATAACCTAGATAAACTACCTGCTGGTACAATGTCCCATGTCACCTCTCCCTGGTGACTCACTTGACTCTTCCACAAGAGGAAACAGTTCAGAGAGCTAAATGTTTTCTCAACGCCATTCTGTCAGGAATGGTTGTGGAACTTTCCAGGCTTGGCCTTACGCAAGGTATGGCCAGCAAGCTGAACAGTCACCACACAGAAGCCTGTTACCTAGTCAGCAAGGAGGCTCTCAGTGATTCATGCAAACTGAAGGGTTTGAGAAGCCACCCCTGCAACCCAGAGCACCAACCTGGGGAGACAGTGCTTCCTCAGGCCTCACTCCCCTGTACCAACCAGCTGGTTTGCATTATTAAAAAGCCAAACATCCTGAGAAGGGAGGTGGTACACCCAACCGGCTCTCCCTCTCCTGGGGAGTAGAGAGAGGGGAGGTTTCAGTTGTTCTGCGGGCTGTATGCAATGATGGCGGTCCACAGAGCCTGGCTTTGGGGAGCCACAGCTTGTGCCCTCACCACCTGGGCCCAGCTGGAAGGGCAGCTGCTTCCCCCACCAGGGATTACATCCAAATAGCTTCCCACAGCCTTTCTTCAGATTCCTCACGGAGCTACTCTGGGAACAAAGGGCTTGAAGAAAGGAGCATGGAATTTTTCTTTTCTTTTCTTTTTTTTTTTTTTGGAAAGAGGGATCAAAGCTAGGGTCACATCTGTCACAGGAAATGTGGGAACAGCCTTCTGCCCTGAATGGCTGGGTTTGAAGCTCCATGCTTAGCGCTGTGGGAATAGTCTCTGGTGTTGGCTACTGAAGTCCCTAGGCCCGAGGCTCTATTGTTCCCTAGTCCTGTGCTCCTGGTCACCTGAAAAGGTGCAGACATTATCACTGAGACGTACTGGGAGGGGCAGAAGCACCAGCTGCAAACAAATGGAAAAGTACAGAGCGTGATGTCAGGATGGGGAATAAGGTCATTCCCTCTCTCCATCCTTGTTACTTCCGGTTGTCTATGCCGCCATCTTGGAAGCCTGGATTTTTGTGCTCACCTGCTAATGAGGACACGAAGTTGGAAAGATGAGGGCAAAGGTCACATTGTTCTGGGCCCTGCATGATGAGACTGGGTATCATAGACGTGAAAATACAGTCGAGTAGAACCGCAAATTCAGGGTTCGCTATTCTATGGCTACCGCATTGAAACTCTTATACGCGTTCTTTTAACATTTTTCATTGTAGTTACTCATTGCCCATGACACTGTGCTGCACAAGGACATTGTCATGCAAGATATGAAGCAGCAACGGCTGTCTTCTCACTGGAGGGGCTAAGAACCAGTAGATCATCAGTCCACAAAGCTGAGTGCCTCAGCAGTCCAAATCTGGCACCAAAGGTCTGGAAGACTCCTGGGGTCTTCAGTTCATGTGGGAAAGCCAAAGGATCGAGGTTCTGATAAGAATGAAGAATGGCAACAGCAGTGGCAATAGATATATGACCCTGCAAACAGTGTAGATGAACTTGCCAACAGGACATAAAAGCAAGCAGGCAAACAGCAAAAGCTTTCCCCACTTGGATCAGCTTATATCTGGGCTAGCACTAAAAGGTGCTGCCCCATTTGGGTTATGTCTTCCCATGTCTGGATGGTCTCTCTTTATTAAATCCAGATCTAGTCAAGTAGATAGCCAGGATTGTTCATCATAGTCACCAACCATCAAATCACTCAAGTGTCACCGTGCCACACCCATCGTACCTGCCTGCTGAGTGGTACGCCAACCACTCAAATGAGTTTCCCAAAAGAGTGATTATTCATGAGGCAGGCACATGTGGCGACAGGAAGACCCCAAAGAAAAAGGTTTGAGGATATCTATGGGCTGGAGCTGGAGAAAGGTGTTTGGATCAGACCTTATTTTCTGTTACCATCATGAGCCCAGGCATAGGGGATGCTCTCTGCAGCCAACAAAAACCAAATTACTAAGAACAGGTCATGTTCAGCATGTGTATTCAGCAACCCTGCAAGACCAGGTAGTTTATTCTGTTTCCGTTACTTTCCAAACCAGGCCACCTTGATCAAATCTGTTGACCCACTACCAGAAAGTCACTTCACCTCAGCAGTCCCACAAGAGAAGTCCCTCAGTAACCAGCGAGAAGAACCAGGAATCTCTCTCTGATGAGACTCTGCCAAGCTTATGACTAAAATTCTCGAGCCAACTTAGAAGCCGCCCAACTGTTCAGACTTCACATATGTCTCCAGTATCGAGAGCACTTTCCCTCCCGGGATTTCAGCTTCCGGCCCAGAGAGTCCAGCTGTGTCTAAACATGGAATGCTACTCTGTGGACTCAGCTATTTCTGAGTCCTCTCCTCCACCCACAAGAGACACATGCTCTGAGTTGGCTAAATTGGACCCATCTTCCAGAATTTCCATCGCCAGGATTCTAGCCCAGTCATGGACGTCTTCTCTTCTCCTTAATACAGAAAGAAATTCAACTTTCAGGTTTTTAGGGGGAAAAAAAAACCTAGAAGAATCTTCTGAAAACTCTTCATGGGTGATGACCAATAGGTGGTAGAGCTAAGGAGTTTCCCTGGGCAGAAGTTATTTTTGAAATAAAAATACATAAATAAAAATAACTGCTAATGGTTAGGTTAAAATCATGTTGCCAGCTAACCACTGACATAGGATTTAACACAAAAAGCAACATTTCCCCAAAACAAAAACCAAAACCTCGAAAACAGAAAACTGTATGGGGCATAGTGTCAGTGACATTTCATTCCTGCTTTCTCGGAGAAGTGCTCACTGCTCACTCTTAACAACGCTCCCAGGAACCAGGGAACAGAGACCCTGGATGGGACTGGGACTTCCAGGTCTGAGTCACAGGGCTGCAACTTCCCAGTCACTTCAGCCGTCTGAGCCTCAGTTTTCCTCATTTTCTAAAAATACTCCCGCTAACTCATTTCCGTAGTTGGTAGAGCGTCCTACCCAGCCAACACCATGGAATGAACTTTGAAAACACGATTGGCACTGTATGACATTATTAATAAAGTTCACTTATTAAAAATAATGTGGGCATATGTGGCATTGTGCCAGACCTCAAGAAAGTGTGTAGACAAGCAGACAAAGGGTGCTCCCTCGACTCTGAGCTGTTCCCTTGACTCTGGCCAGTGGCCTTTTTTCATACATGTATCTTAACCTAAAGTGCAGAAACAGGAAATCCTTACTCTTGCTCCACAAAAATGCAATCATGTAAAGTTCTGCTCTTCTTGTTTAATTTCAGGCCCCAATTTTCTTCTCTCTCCTCATTGCTCTGAATGACCATCTTATTCTGATTGCTCCCGTGCTGTATATATTTGTTTTAGTGTATTGTTAGTGTATATAAATATGATTTTCTTTGCTCTCCAGAGTTTTCACTCTGTTTTTAAGACCTGGATACATTGCCTGGCCCCTCACAAGCATCTATGATGATGACTATGAACCTCTTTGTCCAGATATCCAGGTATATGCTGGTTTCTCCTTGTGCTGGTTAGCTGCACAGAGGAAAACCTAGGGCCTATGGACATGTCCATGGGAGGTTGTCTAAACTGTTAATTGAGACACAGCCCATTATGGGCGGCATCATTCCCATTCAAGGCTGGGCGGGCCCTGGACAATTTAAAAGTAGAGAAAGGTAACTGAGCAAGGAAGCAAACAAAAAAGGATCCATTTATTTTCTCTCTGCTCTGGACTGTGGATATGATGCTTTAAGTTCTAGCCTGGACGTTTCACAATAATGGATTGTAATTTGGAATTGTAAACTAATCAAACCTGTTACTCTAAGTTGCTTTTTTGACAATGGATTTCATCACAGCAACTAAATTAAACTAGAAAACCCTATATGTTTATATAAATAATTTCTGTCTTAGACTCTAATGTATGAGAGTTCAGAATTGTAGATCTAGCCATTCTGATTTTTACTTTCAGTGCAAATTTTATTAAATCAAATGAGACATTGGACATTTTGTTACAAAATGGGCTTTGTGCTAGGTGATTTTGCCCAACAGTACACTAATGAGAAGTTCTGAGCACACTTAGGGTGAGCTAGGTAGGCTAAGCCACAGTGTTTATGTAGGTCAAGGGACTAAAGGCATTTTCAACACACAATATTTTGAATTTAGCATGAGTTCACTGGGCAAAAGTAACCTCATCAGAGTAAGGAAGTACCTATGCTCAGAGCATAACAGTCCTGGATCATCTATCCTGATTTTGTTTACTATTATATGCCTTTCTAATAGATAGAAAGATTCAATATGGTATATAAGAAATGACATATTATTTTCTAATCTTAATCTGATTACTGTTGGCACCTCTTTATGTTAGGAATTGGTGCTAATGCTTTGTCTTAATTCGGATCCCAAAGCTGCTTCCAGACCTAAGCCTGCCTGCCCACAACTGACTTCAATTGTTAATAAAGAATTTCCATAAAGCCAATGGCTGGACAAGGAGACAGAGGCAGGACTTTTAGTTTGTGCAGGCAAAGGGCAGGGGTAGGGGGGTGGAGAGGAGAGGAGAGACAGAGAATTGCCATGATGTGGAAGCAGAAAGATGACATTTAAAGGCCCAGGAAAATAGCCCTGGGGCCACTTCCCCAATTGAGTCTAGGGTAGCAGAAATGAAATGTGTTTGCTAGCCATGGGGAGGTTTAGAAGTACCCAAACATTGAGCTAGTCAAGGCGTATCAAAATTAGCTGGCATGTGTGTGTCTTTCATTTGTGAATCGAGAGAACTCCTGGGCAGGTGCAGAGAGTATGCCCATGACCTACAAGGAGCCAAAACAATTTAACTAATTCACCACTACATCTTTGTGTTTATTATTTGAGGTGAGTAGAGTCTCCTACATACTGTCTGATCAGGTCTTTTTCCATGGTAAGGGAATCGCCATCTTTTCCCGTTGTCGGGAGGGTTTTCTCGAATAGCCTACATGTTAATACTTCTCCCACTTTGTCCTCTAGCCTTGCTCTCCCATTCTGCCCTCTAGTCTGGCTCCATCCACAGTAACTAAACCAGAAATCTTGTCCCTGCTTTGTGGTTGGCACTGCTCTTAGGACCCTGCCTAGCAGCCTTACCACCCTCTCTATTGCAGTGACCTACATCATGGTAAGTGTTCCACCGTTCCACCCCAGTAAGAAAATCTGACATGTTGTTCCAACTCTCCTACTGTCCTATATGAGAAATCAAAGCTCCTCATGGGCCCATTCTCAGCTCTGCCTTGCACAAGTGACTCACTCTGTGGAGATATTCTCGCCCCTCTCCCATCAGTGATAATTGGGAGAGCTGTCTCTTGTTGCTCTTACATTTGAGATTTTGGAATGTTTTGTTTGTTTGCTCAATATACCACCAATATTCGCACATTTTAAAAAGTATGGCTTGTATGACCCAAGACCAGAATTTTCTGGTGGCACACAATGTTGCAATGATTACAGTCATTATCACAGAATGGAACATAACTAAGAGAAAAACACTCATCCCTATTTTATAGGTCAGGAAGCTGAGCCTTTGACAATGTGGAAGTGTTTGGCGTGTTAAAAGTAGGACATTATAGCCATTGGTAAGTCTACATCTTACCCCTTAACAATGACAATTATCTTTGCATCAGATGAAGACCATTGCAGGAAACCACAACCAATCAACAGTAGAGTTGTGGAGCCCAGTCGCAAAGGAAACAACTACACAACACTATTGCACCTAAGACTCAGGGGACATTTCAGAAGAGGGGGGTGGAAGGATTTTTTTTTTAAGAACCAGAGGATCAGGGAGTCTGCTATGAGATCGTGTCCCCTAGGAATGTCAAAACAGCACCCATAAAGTCTCACCAATATGACTGCCTAAACATAAGCTCGAACAAGGGACAACAATTGGCGTGTTAAAGTGGAGGAGAGAATGCCCATGAGACTAAAACGCTACACAAAGAACTGCAGGCAACTAAGGGCTGCTGAGTGGGAGAAATGTCTTCCCCAGGGAAGAACACACCAATTGGTTATCCAATATCAAAAAGTCAGCCCTGAAAGTCCAAACATACACATAACATCACATAGGCCGAGCCAGGGGTATTTATGTATATAAGAACATATATTGACGTGTATCACCTCTCCTCTCACACTCTCACCTAGCCTCTCTCTTTCCCAGCACAAGACAGGTTTACCTAACCTGGCCTTGGGCTCTTGATTTTCTTGCTGCCACCTCTTTCTCCTCCCCCTCCTCCTCCTCCTCCTCCTCCTCCTCCTCCTCCTCCTCCTCCTCCTCTTCCCCCTCCTCTCCTTCCTCCTCCTCCTCCTCCTCCCCCTCCCCCTCCTCCTCCTTCTCCTCCTCCTCCTCCTCCCCCTCCTCTTCCTCCTCCTCCTCCTCCTCCTCTTCACCCTCCTCTTCCTCCTCCTCCTCCTTCTCCTCCTCCTTCTCCTCCTCCTCCTCCTCCTTCTCCTCCTCCTTCTCCTCCTCCTTCTCCTTCTCCTCCCAAATATTGGACTATGGACATGCACTTAGTCTCTTTTCCATTCCTTCTTTACAACTTCTTAGTAGTCTTGTTTTGTTCCTCCATTTTCTCCCTTTATAATCCCCAGTCACCTATTTAACTAGAGTCTATTGCAATTCAAACTAGAGCCTCTCTCTCTCCCCATAAACAGTAACTGGGACAAAATCTGTCCTGCTTGCTATGTTTCTGGTTTTGTTTTTAATTCTTTTATTGCTGAGATTATAAAATAATTACATCATTTCTTCCCTTTCTGCCCTCCCAAACCTTCCCTTATACCCCTTCGTTCTCTCTTTCAAATTTATACTCTCTTTCTTCATTAATTGTTGTTACACACAACACACACACACACACACACACACACACACACACACACATTTTACAGCATTGCCCATTCTTGAACAAAACCTACATATGGGATCTGTGGTCACCCTAAGGGACAGGCTAGTGCAGGAGGAAGCCAACTAACCAGTGGTAAGGTCTTTCAACATAGCATTGGCAAGTCCTTTGGGTCATGTGGATTTGGCCATGGTTAGGTAATTCACGCAGAACAACACAATCAACAAGTGGTCAAGCCTAGAGTTAAACACATATTCGTTTCACCACAAAGCCTAAATTCAGCCCATGCTTTCAGAGCTTGTAATTTTGCTGTGTGTCAATTTGCAATGAGCCTTATGGGAGACCTGTGAGTGGAAAAGTTCCTCCTGTTTAGCTACCCTCCTGTCCTCAACATCACGATCCTCATCAAGCCCTGGAAATAATAAGAACTCTCTCTAGAAACATCTCTAGAAATTTGCCTCAACTTGGACAATTAACTGTTAATTTAGGGCATAATGATATGCAAAACTGCTTGCTTCTTAATGGGAATACAATTTGGCAGGAAGCCTAAACATCCCCTTCTCCAACATGGAAACTCTCAAAAGTTTCTAGAAGCCCTCTACATCATCACCACCACTCTGAGATACAGAGACCTGGCTGAGTAAGTTCTAGAGTCAAGAAGCTAGCCAGGAGGCAAGCCAAGGCATTCAGCAAAAAGAGACATTATTAACACTCTGTTCTGTGGCAGAGCATGGGTTGTAAAAGGACATTCCCCTCAGAGGTTAATTGAGATAATTATAGTTTGCCTCCCAAGGACTCTCCCTGAGGATCTGGCTGGCTTTGGTTGTCGTCATTACTGCTATTCTTCTAAATTGCTGGGCAGGGCAGGCTCGCATGGCTCAGTCCGCTTTAGGGAAAGCAAGAAAAGGATGGTAGATTCTCCATCCACAGAAATGATTGCTGTACAGAGCAGGCTGCACCTATGTTTGGCTGAATTAATCAGAAACTCGAGCAAGTGTCTTAATTGCTTTCTCCTGTGGGTCAACTTTTCCAAAATCCAGATGTACTTGCTATTCCTAAGTCCCCAAATTCTACTTCAAAACAGATGGGGTTCTAGAATACCAGCTCTCCTGAGCCAGAAGCCTCAAGGGGTCAATGATATCATCAGTGCGTCTAAGTGCTGATCCGATCCTTCTGAGGTGATGTGTGACACAGGTTAACTTCTTTTGTTAGGTTCTTGGGGCTCGTTTTTATAACATAGGATGACAGAAATGCCTTTGTCACATATAGTCATGGGGAGCAGCTGAATTCACACATGTACCTGCACAGAACACAGTCTGGCCCTGTGGTCTGCTCTGCAGTGTTGGCTCCTAGCAGTGCATTTGGGGTCAGGCTGCAAGCCTTTCTGAGCTGGGCTCTGGCCAGTGGCAAACAGTTCCTTACTTACAGTTTGATTTCCCACAGTTTTAGCTATGCTCAGTCTACTGTAGTCTGAATACATTAAACGGAAAATTCCAGAAATCAATAATTTACAGGTTTTAAATTGCATGCCATTCCGAGAGCCAGGATGAGATCTCACGCCGTCCAGCTGTGTCTCATCTGGAATTCGAATGAGCCCTTTGTCCAGCATATCCATGCAGTAGCTGCTACTCAGCCATTAGGCATTCAGTCATCTCATTATATCAGATAGGCTGCCAAAGTACCACGGCGTGTCTATGCAGGGCTCAGTATGAGCTGCAGTTCAGGGCCTCCCCTGTATATCTTGATATATCCTCTTAGGATGGGGAAGGGGTGTTAATAATGTATGAGTTGAATCTCCCTAATCCAAAAAAACATGTAATGCAATATATTCCAAACTCCAAAATGTTTTGATAATATCACTAGTGAAAAGTGCTATAGATGGCTTTATATGACAGGTCACACAGTCAAAATGCAGTCACACTAAGAAACAATTTATGTTAAGCTATATGTGCAAGGCATCTATGACCCGTAAATCAACCTGATGCTTAGATTTGTGTCACAATTGCAAAGCATCTCATTATGCAAATGGAAATATTCAGAATCTAAAAGAGGAATTGAAATAAGAAACATGCCTGGCCCTCAGCATTTGGGAGAAAGGACACTTAGCCCATCCCATATTACAAACAATGGCCGCAGTTAGCACAGAAAGATTACAGCCAACAGTGACGTACAAGCCAGAGGGCAGAGAGGATATAATGGACCACAAAGGCTCTAACATGCATCTGTCACATATCAGCTGGGGGGTCTTGACTCACATATCTCCCCTTTGCTTGTCACCACTGCCCCATAAGAAAACAGTAACATCAGAATATGCAATTTCTTAACCCTCATTCTTCTATCTTAAGGCATCAAACCAGTGCCTGTTCTTGAAAAGTCAGATTTTACAGTCTTTACATGTGTTTCACTTACATATATATTGAAAAGAGACTGCCTGAAAATAAAGACTAAATAACAAGATCTAAAACAGAGACCCTGAGGGACCCCCTCTTCTGATGACTGTGAGTATTTCTCAGGTTGGAATTGGGGAGGTGAAAGAAGCAGATTCCTCAGGTTAATAAAACATAAAGACAGAAGAGGTGTTTTCCAGAAGACACTTCATTTGAAATTGCAAGGTGCTCAGAGTCACCTGACTCCAAATATTTGGAGTTTTGGATATTGGGAACTTGGGGCACCAGCTCCACCATATCCTACCAGAAGCTACAAGTGGCTGCAAAATCCTGTCCTTTGTTATCTTTGAGAAAGAATGGTTGAAAGTCACTCATGGGTATAACCCCTCAGCACCAGAGAACTGACTGGTAAAGGACTCTAGACCTCTACAACAATAATGACATCATAAGATGCCACGCAGCCCTCCCTCAATGATCAGCAGCCTAGAAGAAGAATCAAAGTGGAGAAGACCAAAGTCAAAGCCAAGACTGACAGGAGTCATCTCCCAAGCCACCTGGGATATAGGGAGCTTGAGATCAAGGGCAAGCTCAAGACTGTCCAGATAAATCTACATTCTACCTTCCAGTTTACATACATACATACACACATATAGAGAGGGAGGGAGAGAGAGAGAGAGAGAGAACTAATCACCCTACAAAAAAATGAGTTATGAGTCATTTTTAGGATGGGCACGGTAAGTTCTGAGTCTCTGCTGTCTACAAGAAATAGATCATCTTCGGGTCTGAGCCAGCAAAATCTGAAACACTACTGGAAGAGGCTACAAATAACTTTCCCTCAATCCCTGAGATGGTTTAAATGAGAATGGCCCCTATACGGTTTGAATGCTTGGTCCCCAGTTAGGGAAACTGAGAAGGATTAGGAAGTGTGGCTTTTTAGAGTAGGTGTGACCTTGTTTGAGGAGGTGTGTAAGAGAAAGAGATTTTATTGGACTAAAGGAGGAGAATGTTGGGTAGGGGTACGCTGTGTGAATTGTGTCTCCGTCCTTCCTCACTGACCTAAGGCATTTTTTGATTAGCTTTAATAACAAATCTGATGGCCAATTAGCTGAGCAGAAAGTGGAAGGTGGGACATCCTGTGAGGAAGAAAGGAACTCTGAGGAGAAGGAAAAAAGTCTTTTTCACCAGGAACATGGGAGGTGACAAACCTGATCATATGTCTGGAAGGTTTAGCTAGCCATATGTCTGGATGAGTGTAGGTGACCAGGTTAGCTTAGATGAACTGGACGAGAGTCTTCCCAGCTAAGGCCTAAGGCTTCGAGATATTCAAAGGTCTCTGTGTGGCTATTTAGGGGAAAGCTGGTTAAGGAATAATTGCCACCTTATTAATTTCCAGCATTAATTAATATAAGCAAAATATTAATTATTTTAATCTACAGAGGTATGTCACTGGAGATGGGTTTTGAGATTTCAAAAGCTCACACTAGACCCAATCTCTCCTCTCTCTCTCTCTCTCTCTCTCTCTCTCTCTCTCTCTCTCTCTCTCTCTCTCTCTCCTCCCTGTGGATCAGAATGTAAAGATCTAAGTTACTGCTACAGTGCCATGCCTGTCTCCTTCTTCCCACCTAAAACTGTAAGCAAGCCCCCAATGAAATCCTTTCTTTTACAAGAGTTGCATTAGTTATGGTGTCTTCTCACAGAAATAGAACAGTAACTTAGACAATTTCCCCATGGCAGGGATGGGACTTGCCAAGTTGGTACGGCTCAACTGTTTCTATCCTGCCCACCCAGTGTGAAAAGCAGGTATGAACAGGGAAAGCATCCCAACCACCCTGCCCACATACCAGATTCATCTCAGAGTCCTGTGGTGCCTAGAAATGCACCAGCCCTACCTGGGTACTCAGCAAGCAAATGGCAATGAAAGAATGGCCATAATCCATATATTCGGAGCCTTTGCATCGTCTCGACTAGAGCCTCCACCTCACTCTCTGAGTCCCAGGTCCCCTCTGATGACAGTAATACCTGTCTGCAGGGCAGGGAGAACACATGGGGAGAGCACACCAGAAACACGCACAGAGACCAGGGATAAAAGACAACAAAGCCATCTCCTTCTTGACAAAGGTGACCCTGGATGACTTTATGTTAGCTGAGATAAGATAAATCAGGCCAGAAATCAGGATCCTTCCCATATATCAAAACTGAAAAAATTTGACCTCACATACGCAGAAAACAGAAGAGCGATTACAGGTGCCTGGTGAGAAAGAGCCCACGGGAAGTGATGGTGATGGACACAGGATTTCTTCCAGAGAGGGGTAGGTGTAATGTCTATTATCCAGTGTGGCGACTATAGTTAGCAGCATCATGTCTTGAGTATTCTCACTACAAAAAATATGTCTGTGAGCCATGCTATGATACATATATATATCAAAATATGCTAGACATGATAAACATCCACACGACTGTTTGTCAAAAAACAATTTAAGAGAATATGTCTCTTCAGTACTCTCAAATGTATCCAGATATTAATATTTTCAGACTACATAAAGAAAAAATCTATTTTTCACTTTTACTTAAAGTAATATGCATACATCTCAAACACACAAATGCATGTGTACATACACCCCCCCCCCACACACACACACACTACTGTGTCAGCTCGGCTGCACTCCAGGGCTTCCATCTCAGTGAATGGCGTCTGCATGATTCAGCAGCCAGGAAGTCATGACTCAGCATTCAGCCCATGACTCAGCACTCAGGGAAGGCTTGACTGGACACTCAGGAAGGCATGATTAGCTCCACATCTCACTCCCAGGCCCAATTCCAGTTTGAGTTTTTCCCATTCATTTTACTTCTACCTTGTTCTCAAACTCCTCCCCACCCTAAGCTACAACAGCACCCTCTCACCCAAGCTGCCTCCCAGTAGCTGTCTATTCTGTTCATTCCTCCATGACTCCACTCTCTCTGACCCAGCACAGAAGGAAGTCGCTGGGCTGCAGTTCTGCCCTGGTCGTTTCCCTGAAGTTCTTCTGCAGCTCAGGACCGGGTCACAAATGACTTGGATAAATGGTCTCTGGCTTGATCTCAGACCTCATCTCCAATGCTCTCCCATTTGGTTCCTGATTCAAGAAGAATGGGTCTTTTGCAGAACCTTTAAAGACTACAAGCTCCCCTTGTCTCCAGTGTTTGCAGACTGTTCCCTCACTCACCCTAAAGCCATGCTTGGGAATGCCTAGCCATCTCTCTAGTTTCCACATGCAGGTCTTCCTTGAGGAATTGTTCCCTAGCCATCCCATCTTTGCTCAACTCTTGGAGTGATACTGTTCTCTCAGCATCTTCTTTCTTTGTCTATGGCTCTAACCATGGTTTTAAATGCTACATTTGGATCATTTTTTAAGTCTCCACCAGCAGACGTGAAGCTACTGGAATGTTAGCTCCACCCCTTTATTGCCTCTGTGTAGTACACAGCTGGACACATGCAAGGTAATGACGAGTGAATGCATGATCCTGTGCGAATCAAAACTGCATTTTGATTTTAAATTGTCTTTAAAGCCTACCTGTAAACATTTTTGTCTTATCTAAATAGCTTCCAGGGATATGAGTGTTTGCCATTGATCTAAGGCGTCAGATATGGCTGTGTTATATCAACAGGAGAGATTTCAAAAACTTGTGCAGCCCAACTCCCAGCGGTTTGGTCTAAGTGAGACCAGATCTTAAAAAATTGTTCCCTCAGGGATTGGGGATTTAGCTCAGTGGTAGAGCGCTTGCCTAGGAAGCACAAGGCCCTGGGCAAGGCCCTGGGTTCGGTCCCCAGCTCCGGGGAGAAAAAAAAAAATTGTTCCCTCACTAATTCTATTGTTTTTCTAGGGTGATGTAAGAGTGTAGCCTAGGTCTATTTGGAGCTCTGCACTCAGGAAACAATGACCTTCTGTCCAAGAAGCCCCTTTTCTTTGGAAGAAAATCCAGTTTCATGTGATAGAGGGTAAGAAAAATTGAATCCATCCTCAAACATGGGACAAAGACGACGCAGCCTCCTTGTTGAGGTCTTCACCAATGGAGAAAGTAGAAAGCCTAGATCTGGAAACAGGATGACCATGGAGCAGATGGAGCTGGGGGACCCTGGAAGTCTACTGCATATGACCAGACAGAACAAGTCTGAAGCAGTAAGTCCCAGTATCAGATTCAATTGTTCAAGAGGGCTGGGGTCCTGAGGATCTGTCTACCGGATGCACCCTACTTTGGCTCATGCACAAGATGTGTCTGCCATGTCAGCCTGAAATTCTTCAGGGTCTTAGGACCGCTGAGTCTGAGACTAGTGATGACCAGAGAAATTCCTAAATCTCAAGGTCTATTTTATTTATTTATTTTGTTGTTGTTACGGTTGTTGTTTTAAGATAGAAGTGCTTACTAATCCACTCTACCACCTAAGCAACATCCTCAGGCTCCCATTTTGTATTGGAGGCTTAGAGAGCAAACTTTTAGTTTGTTAAAATACACACACACACACACACACACACACACACACACACACACCCAAAGTACTCTTGATGAGACTGGCCTCCTCTATCTGCCACCGTCTGGACATCATGTGTCACTCTGACTTATAAGTTGGTATTTTCTTCTAAGAGATTTCATCTTAAACCAGATAGAATGACCACAATCAATCAAGCGAATGACCCTCATCCTGCTGAGAATGTTGAGGAAGGGAGGTGGGAAACCTTGTACAAGCACTGTGGAAAACAGTTTGGCAGTTTCTCAGGAAGCTGGGGATAGATCTGTCTCAAGATTCAGCCATACTACTCATGGGCATATACCCGAAGGACCTACATCCAACTGCAGAGACACATGCTCAACCATAGCCATTGCTGCTCTGTTATAATAGCTAGAAGTTGGGAACAGTCTAGATGTCCATCAACAGCTGAATGGATAAAGAAAATGTGGTACATTTACACAATAGAACATTATTCAACTGTTTTTTAAAAAATCACTAAATTCACAGATGAATAAATGGAATTCGAATAAATCATGCAGAGTGAGGGAACCTAGACCCAGAAAGATATACGTGGTATATTTTATATGGGGATGTTAGTTGTTAAGCTAAAGAAGCAGGTTATAATCTGCATGACCATAGAGTTTATGAATTGAGTATGGTACTGAGAGGGAGGGAAGGTTCTCCTAAGGAAGGGGAAATAAATATATAGTAAAAAAGAAACAGAGGGAGACAGGAATGGGAGGGCTAAATGGGGAGGAGGAGTAAAGAAAGAGCAAGAAATGCAGGGACAGAGAGCTGACACTAAGGACCATTTGAAGGTTCATATGGAAATCAAACAATGGGGGAGACAAATGCCCCAGCTGGGCAATTTCACCATCAAGTGAAACTTCCAGCGTGGGTAATAGGTTGCTTCTAATTAAGTTGTTGGGCAAAGGAAAATCCCAAATAATTCAGACTATTGCCAAAGCTATCGCCCTCCACAAACTACTGGTAAAGCCCTATTGCTGAAGCCAAGACTTTCCTATCCCATTGATACAGAGACGTCAAGCTGGTACTCAGTCACAGCCTTCACCCCTACTGACTAGTGTTGGGGTACTGGAGGGCACTCTGCTCACTACTACAGGAAAAAGGTAAACACCAACCCAGCTACAAACTCTGCCATCTGCAATATGACCTGTCTGCGGGATGTGCTGGCACAATACCGGCACAGATGTTGTGGGAGTAACCAACCATTGTCTGACTGGATTTAAGGCCCACTCCCATGAGATGGAACCCATGCTTGACACTGTTCAAATGGACAAGAACCTAAGACTACACAGGTCATAGACCAATGGGAAAACCAAAAACTAAGGTTTGGTTAATAAATTTAGCAATAAATTGATTCTTAATGATATCCTGCTATACTCATAGATCCGTATCTTGCTCATCCATCCTCAGAGAAGCTATATGATAACTAATACAGAGACCTCCAACTAGAGAATGTGCAGAGAGTGAGAGACTTTGACAAACTTAGTCCTAAGTGGGATATTTTCATCAAACCCTTCCCTGCAGGGCTTTGGGAGCTCTGTGGAAGAGGAGGCAGGAATATTCTAAGAGCCAGAGGGGACGGAGGCATCAAAGAAACAGTGTTTTTCAAGCACAGCAGGACTGATGCACACATGAATTCACAAAGACCATGGTGGCACACACAGGGCCTGCACAAGTTCAAGCCAGATGGGGTCATAGTGCTGAGGGTAGATGGCCAAAAAACTAACTCAGTATTGGTTTTTGTAGACTTTTTGCCTCAAACTGCTTTGCTTGGGTCACTTTTTTTTTCATTTTACTGGCCTTTTGCTTGTGTGTTATAGTTTCTGATTTTGTGTTTTATAGTTTTATTGTGTGTGTGTGTGTGTGTGTGTGTGTGTGTGTGTGTGGTATGTGTGTGTTTCTTGTACTTTTTCATTGGTTTTATTTTATTCCGATTTTTTTCCTATTTTTTTCTAATGGGAGGGCATGGAATTGAATGAGTGGGGAGGTAGGAAGGATCAAAATGGCCAAAGGGCCAACATGAGAGAGAGCACTGAGTGGGCCACTCACATGAGGAAGAAGCCTCTCTTCATGTCGCAGCCATGTTTCCAGGCTCTGACATGGTTCTTGACCTTGTGATAAGGTTTGTTTAGTAGGTTAGAGGGACAAGTTGCAATTCAACCAGCCCTGCTAGAAGGATGACAGCTCTGTAAGGAAGGGGGAAAAGAGAATAGTGTAGGCCAAGCTGGAGGAGAAACATCTGGGAAACACACTTGGTGTTCAAAGAGCCACCAGCATGTTTCCTGCTGGGCCTAGCTTCCTCTTCTATGGGATGAAGGGAGTGTATGGGCATTAGTCTGTCTTTGACTTCCAGGGAGCTGGAGGAGACATTTCTACACAGCCTATTGAGCAAGTCTCCCTTTCTCTGTCGTAACTCCTCCCCCAACCCCATTGTAGGCTGACTTCACTATCCATTTCCTTGATTAAATCCATTATCCAAGATAAAAAGTGAATGAGTAACAGAGACCAGTAGAATTTTCATAACCCAACCTCGACCCACAAAAAAGCATACATTCTCAAATGTCTATCAAGTGATGAAAAGCATGATCACATCCACAGCCACATGGGAACACTGTTGATGGGCCAGTGAGACGACTCAAGGGGTAAAGATGCTTGGCGCCAAGTCTGACAGCCTGAGTTCAATCCCTAGGACCAATGGGGTAGATGGAAAGAAGCCTGAGTCTCAAAAATCATCCTCCAACCTTCACACACACACACACACACACACACACACACACACACACACACACACACACATTGCCTCTGGACATCATCTGCTACAGAATCATCCAAAAGATTTGTTAAACCTGAGCTGCTAGTCTTCAGGGCATATGAGGTAGTTGGTCTAGGAAAAGACCAGAAAATGCAGAGTTTGCATTCAAATTCTCAAAGAATGTTCATATTGGGGGTCCAGGATACCCTCTTTGAATATCTTCCCTTAAGATGTACAGTTGGTAAAGACAAGGCAAATTCAAATCCACCTTTAATCCTCTCCCTCTCCACTCCCCACTCTCTTTGTCTCCCCTTTTAAAGCTTTCGCAATGGTTATATCCACATCATTAGAATCTGGCTGCTCTGGGCCTGCAGCAGGGCCTCCTCCACCCCCCACAAGCCACTACCCTGCTGACAGAAAGAGCCCAGCTGCAGAGGAGCTCAGAATTTCCCCAAAGGGCTGGCAAGGCTTCTGTGCATTTGGGCAGCTGAGGAGCAAAGTGATCTGGGATACTCAGTCCCAGCCCAGCAAATCAGCAAAGAGAAAAGCATAAAATTCTGGAAGCAAAGACACACACAGGCCACAGTCCTGACCACAGCCTAGGAGATTTCTAGAAGTTTCCCACAGAGCCACACTTCCCACAGTCCACCTCAAATCTCCTTCTCAGCTCTTGATTCCCACTTTCTGTGTATTCCAATAAGCTATTGCAAAACAAAGCTGTTTATAATGAAACACCCACTTGGGGGCTAAACATAAGCACCCCCTCTCACCTAGATAATTAATATGTTCAGACCAGAAGGTCCATATATCCACAAACATGACACACTGAATTGTTGAGAGCAGTGGTCCTGAAAAAAACCAAAAAACTTAATGGCTTGTTCAGGATCAAGATGACCACATTAGAGATAAGTGAAACACAGTTTCACAGGACAAATAAAGTCATCTGGAACAGAAGATGGGCGAGATGCTTAGAGTAAATATTAAGAATTTCCCCTAGCTCAATCCTAGTCAGATCTTTGATGGTTTTTAACCTGCATTTCCCATGGCCAAGTGCTGAGAATAGCTGAGTTGGGTCTGTTTACTCCAGAACAACTTAGAAATGTTCTGTAGCTATTGTTCTGTTAATTAGCTGTGTCAACAGGGCTGCTGAGGAAATTTTTTCAAGGTTCTTGAAAAGACAGGCTGTTTTAAGCACTTCTGAGTGCTTTGGGACTACCAGAGGATTTCAATTGTCAAGGACCAACAATCAGTAATTATAGTCATTCTCCCTGGGGTCTCATGAAGTGTTACCTTACCAGGTAACACTTGTTAACTTAATTTCAACTACAGTATGTACTTAAGGAAGATTAAATTCAACTCCACTAAAATCTGCATTCATCAAGTTCTCTGTGGATGGAATACACTCAAGTTAATTGCCTTGAAATATGCTCCACAAATCGGCCCTTCCTCACTTAGTTAAAGTAGCAAGATTGAATGCTGCACCCGAAACCTATGAACATAAAAATACCACTTTGTGATCCATTAGAATAAAATTAGGAGGATGTTCCATATCAGGGACTGTGGCAACATCTTTTTACCTTCATCCCAAAGGGACACTAACCATGTGTTCAATGCACAAGAATGTCCAGATGAATCATTCAGAAGCATGAAAGGAGGCATCCGTTGCTCCTTTCTCTGTTGCGTGTCTCTAATGAGGAGTCATGGCATTAACTTCCTTAGCTGCTTTACCTCACCGGGGACTTGGAGAGCCTATGAGAAACACTCTTGGGTACCCACATCACCCGTGAAGACAAAGGACACTGTTGCTATGTGGAGGAAGGTAAAAAATCAGAGGAGTCCCTAAATCAACCCATCACTGGTCTCTGCCCTCTACGTAAACGTGCATCACCACCCTTTCCAGCCAGATCCATGCGCCCCGGAACTGGGGGTCTCAAAGGCAGTTCTGACAATATTTAAAAAAAAAAATAGAAGATACCAGAAGGTGAACAGTGAGGAGGGAGGCAGGGCAGAGATTAAGTATGACAAAGCTTTTCAGGCAACACACAATGGGATGCCTTGTCCTTTGCTCCTTTCTGTAGTCAAGGCGATGCAGCCATGAAGCACTGCTGGCCGCTCTGAACAAGCCTGCATGCGTCCTGTTCACGCTTCTAAAACATGGCTCTCTCATCACCGTGGTCTTTCTGCAAAGCAGCTGAGGAAGGAGCCCAGCATGATGTCCAATCTTTTGTATGCCGAAGACATTACCGTTGCTCTTTGGGGTGTTGAAATGGTCTTAAAAATCAAGTAGCTCTTGAGATGACTGGTGCGACATCCAAAGGTGTCTTTCTCACCTCTGTGGCCCAAGCAACTGACTTATTCATTGGGAATCTTCACATCAAACACAAGCTTCAACACGGGAGATAGGAAAGATACTAGATGTGGCGATGCAGAGCATTTAATTTACAGACAGCCCTTAGTCCAGGTAAGGAAAGCAGGCTTTAAGCAGATACATGTAGAGGGGACCGGGCCAGGCTGGGGATAAGGGGTTTGATGAGACAGTAAGGGAAGACTTTCTTATTTCCACTGGAAGCTTCTCCAGAAAGGTGGCAGAGTGGATGCCTGCACAAAATTCCAGGGTGAACAAATTCCAAATAAAAGAACTCCAAAGACACACACATTCGAGTGACATTCTGGTGTGACAGACGGACACCAGTCCCCTAGCACTTGCTCTAAATCAGATGCTCCATCGCACTGACCTTATTTCAATGATGCAATAACGCTGCTTGAATGTGGCTCCCATTTTACCCACCTTTGACTAGAGCTGTGGCCATGGGTCATCAAAGGATAGAACCCCTAACCCAAGACAATGGAATCTCCCAAAGCATTGAGAGTCCATTCTCGGCAACCAGTTCCTCCCAAAGACATTCAGAATATTCAGAAGGGCAAAAACAAGAGTCTGATTGCAGACGCCAGCTGCCTGAGATGATGGTTAGGAAAAGTTCCTTTAATATTCGGGTATGGGCAACGAGCCAATAAGAAAGAAATACACAGGCACATCTACATTTCTATCTACAGCTACATGAGCTTAACTGCACATGCATCTCATAAACAAGGGATGCGCAGATGAGCTATATGATCACGTGACTGTGAAACATTTATAACAGGATGGCTTTCCCCTTCATCTACCCACTTACGGGGTTTGGTTATGACCCCACATGCAGTATACCACTCTATTCTTGTTAAGCAACTCTTGTCCTTTCCTTCTGGTGGCCCTCAACTTGCTAGTGGTGCCCAGGGCCAGCATCCGATGATGACCAGTCACCTGCTGAGAGAAGAAAGGAGTGCTCTTTCTCATGCATCACATGGGCTGGCCAGTAGTCACACTTCACAGGAAACAGGAGAACTCAACATGAAAATCTTTCAGAAACTCCTTGCAATAAATTATTATGTCCCTTATTAATAAAATACCATGATAATTCCTGGAATAGCAGCCTTTTATCCCATGTCATGGAGTGATAGAGCAATCAAAATCAGAATGACTTAGGGGGCCCAGGGATGTGATTGAAAAGGGAAGACTATTATATGGCTTCCAGAGAAACAGCATTAGACCCAGCCAGCAAATCAAAGATATTGTAACACTTGTGTTGATTCTGGAAACTGGTAGGAGAACGATGGGAATTTGGAGCTCATAAGACGGCTGTAAGGATAAAGGAATCTTCCATGACAGCCCTGGTGTTCAAAACTGGTCACCAGAACCCATATGAAGGTAGGAGAGAAGTGACTCCACAAAGTTGTCCTCTAACTGCCACATGCATGATGTAGCATGTATGTACATCTACATACAATAATAATAATAAACAATAATTTTTGAATGACCATTTACAAGCCAAGTGCTAGACTATTTGAGAAATCTAGTTATGGGTGACACCAAATAAGTTAGGTCCAAATTCCATGGCTACAAACTGACCTCTATCCAGCCAAATAGGTTGAATTTTCCCTAGTTTTTTATTTCCTTCCCCTATTTGAACCACATTATGTTAGAGTTTGTGGCGTTCTCTGCTGACAGTTTTAGCTGTGATTTCCTTGTCTACCAGATAACAACTTTGCTACCCATTTGACCTAGAACAGTATGTCATTTTGAGGAACAAAAAAAAGAGAAGACATTATTTGAGTGGCAGGGTCTCACGTAGCTCAGACTGTCCTTAAACCCACTCTATAGCCAACGATGGCCTTAAAGTTCTGATCCTTCTGTTTCCTCCTTCCAGGTCCTGATAGTAAAAGCATGCAACATTGTGCCTGACTTATGTAGCAATGGAGGAAGAGCTCTGGGCTTTGTACAACACAGTCAGCAAGCATTCTACCAACGGAGCTAAACTCTCAGGGAGATCTTTAAAGCCTAAAAATCATCTCTCAGGATCACCCATAAGAAAGAACCAGAGATATGGAGAAGACACAATGAGGATGACTTACTCTGTCCTTACTCAAGGTCTTGCTAACCTCAGAAACGCCCTTGATTTGAATTAGCAAAGAGTTCTCTGAAGCCACAGGGTGACCCAACCAAGTATCTCCAAAGAGGCCATGACAAGTTGCCCTGGGCCCTCCAAGAAACATTGGAAATTCCTTTGCTGATGCCATATGAAGGTGGTCCTTTCATACTCTCTGTCACTTTCAAGCAGTGTGGTGAAGCTCCATCTGAGAGGTTCCTCTCAAACTCCTGCCCCACTGGCCCTCATTAGACTGTAGGGCAATGGTTCTCAACCTTAAAACAGAGGGAGATTCTCCACACTGCAAATGGCTGGGAGCCACCTTCAAGATACAATGACTGAATTGTTCGAGGGCTTCCAGTTCATACAGACCCCTAACCTACAGCAGCAGCAGCAGCAGCAACCAGGAGCCTTTTAGACTCACAGATTTCCAGGCCCTACCTCTCACATCGATGCACTAGAATCTGCACTTGGATAAGATTTGCAGCCTCTCATGCACACTCCAGTTTGAGAAGTTTTGCTCTAGACCCCAGGAATGCTGAGTTTTGTTCTATTTCATTCTAGATTTTTATTGCAAAAAAGAAAAGAAAAGAAATAGTCTGCATGGAAGCTTGGTTTGATAGCACACAGCTTCAATCCTAGACCCTCTTTCTGCTGGGGTCAAGGGGTCAAGGACACGGAGTTCCCCCAATGGGGATGGATGACTATGCTTAGAGAAGGGGACGTTCCCAATAGAACAGTATTCCCAGCAACCTGGGTATTTTCCATTGTTTCCAAAAATTAGTACGTCTGGGCAAAATTCTGACAAATCTAGCCATCTGCTTGAAGGGAGATAGAAGCAGAAAACCTCTCCAGAAAAACCTCAGTGAGAACTACAGCCTCCAGAAGAGGATCCTTGTTTACTCCTGAGATCAAATGTATGTCAACCAACGGTGTTGCTCCTCCATCTTGTCCCTTGGAGGAGCCTAAACTAGCAAAGAGACACCTCAACAGCCTGCATGATCTAAAAGTCTCCCATGCTTCTTCTTCTGTAGAGTTCATACCAGCCCTTCAGGCTGGCAGTAACTGAGCCCCTATTCTAAATGCCTGAGTGAAGAGCTGCAGTCTGGATACACTGGCATACAGGTGAGAGTAGAGAGGATGTGTGATGTGAGAAGTAAGACCAAGCAAATAACCAGAAGATACAGACACCTATCACGTGGGTGTGATCATGGCGCAGGGGTTGGGGCGGGGGTTCACGCTGTCGAATAAGAACTATGAAGCAAAGGTGTACAACTACAAGTCTGAAAATGAGGGCTGGAGGCTCAGTTAATACAGTGCTAGCCTTGCAAGCATGAGGGCAGGGATTCCATCCCCTAGAATCACCTAAAAATGGAAAGGGGATGAGGGGAAGGTGGGCATGGTGGTGCGTGCTTTTGGTTCTGACACTAAAAGGCAGAGATAGACAGATCCGTTGGGTTCACTAGTCAGTCCTCCTGCCTTACTTAGCAAGTAAGCTCTAGGCCAGTGAGGTAGATAACTTCTGACCTCAGGCCTCTGCACATGTGAATACATGCACATAAACAGACACACAAGCATGTATGCATGCAACACCTAAGGGTGGAAGTGACACTAAACAATGCTGTCAATGCCCAGTTCCAAAGCCCAACCTCCAGCCACTGTCTTCCTCCACAGAAATAAGCCAACAGTGTAGTACAGACACCTACAAGGCAGGGAACGCAGGGCTCTTACTCTAAGCTAAACTGGTTTGGGGACAACAGTAATGAGAGCCCTCCCTGAGTTTTCTGCTGCTACACTATGTAATTTATGAGCTCGTCACACACAATTTTCATTTACTCAAGAGCTATCTTGCCCAACCTTTCAACTGCAGCTAACTTTGTACAAGATGAAAATAGCCCCATCCATCACGATGATAGAAATTTTTCTGTCTTCCAGGCCCATCCTGCCAACAAAATGCCAAGAACCTCACTGCCTCTGATGGCTTATTCCAGTGCTTTAGATCCAAATTTCATTAGGTCTGTGTAATAGCACATCCTGCCCATGGGCTAATGCATGCCACATTTGCAAAGCTGGACACATCTGCAAGCACCAAGCCACCTGCTCATGGGAGTGGGCCTCCTCAGCATGCAGAACATGGAAGGCCTTGCATGTTTTATATACCCTCCACCTAGCCAAACCCAGAGCAAAAAAAGTTAAAAATTAAAGAAAATTAAAATGGGGAAGGGTGTTGTCAAGCTGAAATGGGGCTCTTCCAGGGGCAAGAGTTTAGACAAAGCCACATCCCTGACAGATTTCCTGGACTCCTATACCTAGGTATTCAAAGCCTAACAGTTGCCATTCTTCTGAGAGTGGCCTTAAGTGAATCCATTGCCTCTCTGAGCCTCTCCTAGTCTATAAAAGGAGAACAGATGTGTGAACTTATAGGGAGGGGCCCAGAGTAACTGCTGGACACTGTCCAGTGTGCTGACACATCTGGTCTGTTTGTTTTTAGTTTTGTGTCTGTAGGCAGAGCTAGGATGCTTGAATCTCTTTTATTTTCAAACTATCTCTCTGTCTCTGTCCATCTCTGTCTCTGTCTGTCTCTGTTGTCTCTGTCCCTCTGTCTGTTTGTGTCCCTCTGTCTGTCTCTGTCTCTGTCTCTCTGTCTGTCTGTCTCTGTCTGTCTGTCTCTGTCTGTCTGTCTCTCTCTCTCTCTCTCTCTCTCTCTCTCTCTCTCTCTCTCATGCACACATGCACCCCTAAGCACTGTACAGTATATGTTATGCACTTTTGCACTCTGTAAAAGTTGACTCATCCTTATGCAGTCCTATATGACTTGTGGTTTTCCCTAGCGAGTCACTCATTAAAGCCTAGGCTATCATTTATACCTGCTCACTGCTGTATAGTATTCCATTTTGTGGCAAGACCATAGGTTAGCCTACCACTGATGAGTATCTGTGATGGTTCCAGGATTTTTCTCTGACAGAAAATGTTGCAGTAATCATCTTCACACAGGCACACCTCATTCCAAGGTTCCCAAGGTGTGCAATGAGAAGGACTCTGTGGGCCATGGGTTACACATCATTCTGACTTTATTTACTCTATTTTGACTTGATTATAGTGTCAAGTCATTTTTCTGAACATCTTGTTCCAGTTACACCCTGGCTTCCTAACTCATGCCAGAAACACTGCAAACACCTTTGAGGCTGCCGTTCCTGTTACTCAGAGAATGCTGGGGGTTTGGAACACCGGTTTAATGTGTCCCCACACCAGCCACCTGGAAATTCCTAGTCACAGACCTTCACGGGGGAATAAAGAGGTCCGTCATGTCCATGATTTCCGACAAAGGCCTCCTTAAAAATATGCGGTTTTGTGGGCCCCTGGCTTTGGAGATGAAAATTCCTCAGAATTATCATGTCCTGTTCTACCCAGAAGTAGAACAGCCTGCAACAGATGCTCTTCTCCACGGAAGGACAGTGGCTGACAGATTTCACTTCCAAACCACCTTTACAAACAGACCCAGGCCCTCCCTGATGGCCATACAAGGTCTGATGCCTCCACATGAGGCAGAGCTCCCCGCCCCCACTGCTTGTTTGACCCTTGCTGCTTAGCGGAAACACCCCTGCATTGTAAATGCTCAATTTGCTTTCGCTTAATAGAATTAAAGTGTGATCCCAATGGCTAACAGTTGACAGAAATCTGTCTCTTCCTCCTTGACACGACTACATTTACCAGCATCCTTTGCAATGTGCCATGGCCATGTGACTGAATTCCTGCCAGTTGAATATGACCAGAAGGGCTATTTTGCCTCTGCCAATCCTTTCCCAGTCATCAACACCTCCCAGAGATCCCCCGCTCTTTTTGTGGCTGCTAGCTGAATGCAGGCTCAACCCTTCCAGTGTTGCCTGGGTTCACAATGGGAAAGTAGCAGTGACATCATTTTACCCTTGAGATTTTGGCATCTGCTGTTGCTTTTGCTGTTGTCTTCCTGGTGGAGAGATCTCAATAAGGAACCCGAATTGACCTTGAACTCGTGGTCTTCCACCCTCTGCCCGGTTGCATCTCTTAAAGACCAGATTTTGTCCTTGAAGTAAGCAGAGCAGCTTGCTTGCCTCCTTACATGGCCACATGATCATTTCAGCAGAGATGAGCACATTGGTGGCTCACACGAATGATTTGCTGCTGAAGTGCTTATGTTAGCCAGCTGAGTTTTGAACGACTTTGCTAGGGCTTAATATGACTTTTCTTTTTTTTTTTTTTCCAGAGCTGGGGACCGAACCCAGGGCCTTGCGCTTGCTAGGCAAGCGCTCTACCACTGAGCTAAATCCCCAACCCCCTTAATATGACTTTTCAATAAAGCATATACCCACCGGCTGAGGACCAGAACATAAGGAACACAGACACTGACTGAAGTTACACTGTGAAATAGTAGGGTATATTAATTATTTACAGCAGCACAAACTTTAGTGGATTAAAACAAATGATTCTCTTCCGTTATTGCAGAGGGTTAAGAGTTTGGACACAGTTTACCTCTCAGGCTACAATGAAGGTGTAGTCTGGGAATGGGATATTGACTCTGGGTTCCTTCACAGGATTCTGTTCCTCACCAGCTGTGGGGGACGTCCTTACAACACGGCACCTAGGTTCATGGTCTAAGCCAGACAATATTTTATGCCCACAAGCAAGGGACAGAAATTCCACAAGCAACCTAAAACTGACGATTACCAGTTCACTTGTAAGTTTTCTGAACCTAATCTCTAAATTTTGTTTTTCTAGCCTAACTATCTTAGTTGTGTTTAAACCATCTCCACTATTTCAGAATCCAATGCTAAATGTGGAAAGCCATGGGAGTTTACATCCAGATTGCAACTTTCATTGAAAGCAAGGGAGACGCCCCCTATTCCAGCGCCTACTTCAGAGAAACAAACGCCCAGTGGCCTAAATCTCATTTGTCAGTAGTGTTAGCACTGTGCTTCAAAACGTCAGCCCTTACCCAAGAGATCCTCTAGTGTAGATGTGGATTCTTGTGCACATAGAGGGCTTCTGCTCACTGTTGATGCTAATATGTAAATGTCCATCTTTGTGTTTCTCAATAGAAAAAACTATGCATATATTTATAAATATACTTGTTAAAATGTGCCTTGGTATATAATTGATGGAAAGTTAATATGTATTGCTTATTAAATAGTAAAAATACGCTTAAAATTTCTTAAAAATCAACTTTTATAACATGCAAAAATGACAATAGGGAGCTCGGGGATGTTTTGTTTTGTGTCAGGGGATATTTCTTGCATGACAGGGAAAGCTGGTCAACAACATGGTCCCCAGAGACAGTTTTAGACTCCAAGTTCTCTGAAATATCACTGTGCCTTACACATACATCTCCCTCCTCTCTCCAACTCACATGGCCATGGATGAACCAGCCACATTGGGAAAGACCACTCCTTCAGGAATGAGCTCCGTGTTTAAGTCTCATGCAATTGTGTCTGGACACGGGGTAGTATCCCAGGGAGAAGGCGATTTCTCTCACCCTGGGCCAGCTGTGGCAGCATTTCATATTTGACACAGCTGAAGGATTCCATCATTTGAGTTAGCCATGGCTTATTAAAAGGTCTGGGCTCCCTGGAGATGTATTTCCACATCTGTTCAGCCCACAGGACTGTGGAAACAGACTGGAGTGGTCTCAGATGGTGGTTAGAACGAAAATCGCCTCCATAGGGAGTGGCTCTATTAGGTGTGTAACTTTAATTTCTTTTCAAAGCCTATTTCTAATGGTTGCTCCTAAACTCTTTAACCTCCCTTCTAGCCCACCACCCACCAGAGGTTGTGGAAAAGGAAGGATATGGAGGAAAGTGGACCTGTTTAGAAATGGGGTTTTTTGGAGCAGATCCCATCTGTGTTGTTAGGAAATCAGCAGTTCAGTTCACAGGTCAGCAGAGGCAGCTTGATCTGCTTGCAAACACTTCCTGGACACACAAGCAGTCCAGGTTGGTAGAGTCAGGATAGCAGCAGCAGTGACACCACCTAGCAGGAACAGCCAGGCCTCAGCCAGATCAGCAGGAGTCAGCAGGAAGAACCAGGAGGGACACCATAAAAAGTTCTTGGCTGTGCCTCTCTCAGTGAAGCAAAGATCAAAAAAGACTCGAGACCAACAAGCGTTGCACAGCTAGTTCTATAAGAAAGCCTAGCCCATCCAGCATCACTGGCCATGGAGTCCTATCTAAACTCCCTCTGAACATCACATGTCCTTCCTCCACAGGTCTTGCACCGGAGTCTGTCTCAGCTGACATCACTCTGCCAATTGGCCTGAGTCTGTGAAGTCAGAAAGAAACTGCAGCACACCACCGGAAGATTTTGGTGTGTTTCTCTCTGTGGAGCCCTAACAAATAAAGCTCAGATATGCAATGTAAGGCAGACCAATACATGTATGTCATTAGTGAAGAATTCTTCACCACATGTCTGTTCATGTGCTTGCTTTAGCAGAACATCCTTTTACCTGTGTTGGCTTCAGTCAAACATTCCTTCTCATGCTTGCCCCAGCAAAACACCATCCAACACAACTGACTTTCCAAAGAACCCTTGAGTTTCCATTTCAGAAGTGTGTCCTTGTTGGTGCAGGTATGGCCTTCTTGGAGAAAACGTGTCACTGGGGGAGGGCTTTGAGGTTTCAGAAGCTCAAGTCAGGCCTAGTGTCATTCTCTCTTCCTGCTGATCTGGATGTAGAACTCTTGGCTACCTCTCCAGCACCACATCTGCCTGCATGCCACCATGCTCCCCACCAGACAATTATGGAATAAAACCCCTGAACTATAAGCCAGTCCCAATAAAACGTTTTCCTTTATAAGAGTTGCCATGGTCATGTCATCTCTTCACAGCAATGGAAACTCTAATACACTCATCCTCCAACACCCAGAAATGACCAGCATCCATCACCCACACTTTATAAATGAAGAAAGAGAAGTACAGAGCAGCTCCTTTTACTTCCCCAAGATCTTCCAGCTAGAGCGAGCTAGTACTTCCTTGACTCTCGGAGCTGGTGACTATAGAGGAATGTGGACGAGAAGATGGGACACATTGTCAAGAGATATAAGAGCAGGAAGAAGGTGGATTGTGGAAGCCTACACACATCATGTTAGGAATTCACAAGCATTTTAAAAACCCTGAAGGAATGAGAGATGATGCTGGGGGCTGGAAAGGGCTCCACAAAGCTTGTGCCATGTCCCACACGGAAAATAAATCGAGAGCAATCAAGATTGGGGTGGGACTCCAGGAAGCTAGTCAGACGATGTGCCCTGAACTGGGAGATAGGAGGCAAGATAATTCCAAGAGTCATTGTAGGGTAGGTCTAGACACCCAGGTTCTACTAGCAGACATAATTGATTAACAGAGATATAAAGCAGGAAGGGACAAAACTTAAGAAGTGATTGCCACATTGCTGGCATGGGTTCCATGTAATGGTTTGGCCTACCAGAAGAATTCTATGAGAATGCTCAATGGGGACTAGGTCTTATCTTCTACCATTTGTGGGCAGAAAGCTAATGACTTTGAACAAGTCTGCTGAAAGTCTACTCTGTTAACGTGACCAGAATGTTCCCAGAGAGTGGCTGCCTCTTCTACATAACGTTTGGGAAGAACTGCTGTTGTGGAAAGCACTGTTCTGGAGAAGTTTGTGCCTTCAAAGTCCTCTCAGTCTCTGTGCCTCACCATTTCTTTTCTCTTACCAATTTTTTTTAAAATGTATATGGACATCTTGCCTGCATGCCTTATCTGTGTGCCACATGCATACATGATATTCTTGGAGGACAGAGGAGGGCATCCAATCCCACCAAGACTGGAGTTACAGATGGTTGTGAGCCACCATGTTAGTGCTAGAAATGGAACCCGGGTCATCTAGAAGAGAAACCACTGGTCTTAACAGCTGAGCCATCTCTCTTGCCCCATCAATTCCTTTTCAACAGTTCCTGACTTTGAGCATCCCAGGAGGGAGTTCTGACCCCACAGGTCCTGGTGAAAGATGATTAGAGGCATGTCCTGGACTATTCTTCCTTTACTCAACATCCTGAATTTTCTCTTAAACCCCAAATCAGATTTGGTCCTAGATATATTTGTCCAACACTTCTAAATCATTTGTAAGATATTAATGAAATGTAATCTGTATTTGTCTTATTCTTTCATGCTTAACACAGTCACACACTGTGAACAAACAGCTACTTGACATCCAGAAAACCTTTCTGGACATTTTATCTTTTGTCTTACACGGGAAGGGACAAGCTGCTAAATATAAACAAACTTTTTCTCTAGGAGGCTTAAATCTGATTTTAACGATATTTTAAGACAGAAGTAAGAAGGGAAAAAAATCAAGAGAAAGGGGGCTGAGGAGATGGCTCAGTCCGTGAAGGGATTGTTCGTACCCGAGTTTGGATTCATTAACACCCAGGTAAAAAGCCAGATGCAGACCTGTAATCCTATCAGGGACTGGGGAATTCCTGAAGCTCACTGACCTGCTCGTCTTGTTGAATATGTGAGCTCCATGTTCAGAAAAAGAGCCTGTCTCAAAAGATAAGTGGGGAATGATAAGAGGAAGATACCAGCATCTGCTTCTGACCTCTGTATACACATGTGTAAAACGTTGCATGCACACGTGCGTGCCCGCACACAAACACACACACATACATACATATTCATACACTTCACACTTATACAAGCAGAGAGAGAGAGAGAGAGAGAGAGAGAGAGAGAGAGAGAGAGAGAGAGAGAGAGAGAGAGAAGCATAAAGCATAGTAGGAAAAGGAACACTGAAACCAGGAGTATGGTGAGAAACACCAAAGTCACAAACACCATGCACCATCACTACCCTGTTGGCCTCGTGTCTCTCCATGGGAAAACACATTTTCTCAGTAGATAAAATCACTCGAAGATGCCAAGAGAGCAGACATGCTGAGTGACGGGTGGTTGCTTGGTGGATATTTCCAACTACTCCAACAGGCTTATCTGTTAGTCACCATGCTGTCCTGAGCCGACCTGTGCCTCCTGTGTTCAGTCCCTGCAGGAGAGAGCGATGCTGGTGCACGAGCTGCTTGAGATTAAATTATTTTTATTCAGGAGGTTTGCCCCTTCTCAGGAGAGAAACAGCAGAAGTAACTCTGAAATGGTATTTATTTTACAGCTGCTGACACATCTCAGGGTTATGAAAGATGTCTGCATTCTTTCCCCCTCATTTAGCCAACACTTTGGAGAACTCACTTTTGGACTCTGCTCTGCAAAGGCTCTCTCTTCTTTCTAGAACAGACTGACCTTGGCACTCTTCTTTTCTGCTGAGTCATACCCCCAGCACCCACCACTGAGTGGTTAGTTTGTGGAGATTTGAGGAGCTGAGTATCCAAGCAGCGAAGCAAGTGCTTGTGTGAGGAGGAATCTCCAGTTGGAGAAACTAAGGGCAAAATGTGCACCCCAAATGAGGCAGCATAGCCTTCGTATCCAGGCCTAGGCTCTCTGAGCCCCTTCTCCCACCTTCAGTCCCTCTGACCACAGTCCTAGTTGTTTAGGGACTGAGGGACCCCCAGTGACATAAGGGTCTCTTGAAGAATTCATTTGGGCAACTGGCTGATAATCAGTGTATTACTTTGGGCTTAAGTCAATATTTTCTAGATGAAAGTTATTCTAATAATACAGTGTGCACCAAATAATTGAAGCCAGGTTCACCAATTGGCACAGGGCAGGATGATAACAGGGCAGGAGGTGGTCTGTTTTAGCCAATGCTCTATTGCTATGAAGAGATACCATGACCACAGCAACTCATATTAAGGAAAGCATTTAACTGGGGCCAGCTTACAGTTTCAGAGGTTTAGTCCATTATCATAATGGTGGAGAGCATGGTAGCACACAGGCCAACAGTGCTAGAGAAATAGCTGAGAGTTCTACATCAGGATCCATAGGCAACAGAAAGAGAGAGCCACTGGGCCTGACTTGAGATTTTGAAATCTCAAAGCCCACCTCCAGTTACATACTTCCTCTAACAAGGCCACACCTACTCCAAAAAGGTTTCACCTCCTAACCCTTACAAAGAGTGCCACTCCCTAAGTGTTCAAATATATGAACCTATGGGAGCCGTTCTTCCTCAAAACACCACACGGTCCAAAAGATATCATAAGTCATTTCACTCCATCTGCTCCATCTCGTTTGTCTTAGCTCCTCAGCTATTATACACATGAAGACATTTAAAGGAGATTTGCCCAGAGACTTTGACCTGCTGTTACCAGCTTTGGTGACATATTGCACAAGTACACAAACACACACACACACACACACGCAGGAGAAGAGCTTCATGTTGGCTGGCAGGTTTGATGATGGTGATGATGATGATGATGATGATGATGATGATGATGATGATGATGGCTGGAGAGATGGCTCAGTGGTTAAGAGCACTGACTGCTCTTCCAGAGGTCCTGAGTTCAAATTCCAGCAATCATGTGGTGGCTGACAACCATCTGTAATGAGATCTGATGCCCTCTTCTGGTATGTGTGAAGCTACAGTGTATTTATATACATAAAATAAGTAAATCTTTATTTAAAAAATTATTTTTAGACTAAGGAATTGACTATCATCATTTTTTAACATATTCTTGATGCTACTCACTTATTAATATGCCCCAAGGCTCTCCCACATAAAGTTTGAAGTGTCTCAGGAAGGGAAAAGCATAAAATAGGAAAACTGTCAGAAAAGAACATCACAACCAAAACAGAAAAAAATGTAATTTAGATTGGAAAGCACAGGCAATCTCCTTCAAGATGGTAGCCAAGGACCCACCATCTTTTATCTTCTGTGTCTAACATGCTCTGAAGTTAAAATTCAGGACAGGAATGAGTGCACACATAGTAACCATGTCAGTAGGAGAATAGAATGAGCCTCATTGAGTATATTCCTAAAGACTTTCAGTCTCCCAGGAGTCTTGGAACTCAGTGTGGGAGGGGCAAATGAGACAGCAAGGAACAAAGACAAAAAGTGTATCATCAGCTGGTGGTGGTGGCAGCAGCTGCGCACACCTTTGGTCCCAGCACTCAGGAAGCAGAGGCAGGACGATCTCTTGAATTTGAGGCCAGACTGATCTACAGATCAAGTTCCAGGTCAACCAAGGCTATACAGAGAAACCCTGTCTCTAAAAACAAAACAAAATAAAACAAATCAGGCAAAGCCTAAAAACACATTGACATGGTCTTCAAATAGAAAACACCCACCCCTGACAGACTTGCCAGCGATCCTTGGGTAACACTATCCTCTGTGACCAATGTGACCATAGATGTCTCTTTCTTCCTGGCCAGCACCAGAGGCCACTATCTCTATGAAGAGAAGCAGGCATCTTTATGCTCAGCTGAGCTTGAGGCACAAAGTTACCACCAAGAGGTTTTCCTGAGAGGCCCGGTCCCCTCCCTTGGAAAGAACACCAAGCAAATTAGCCATCAGAGAGGAGGAGTGAAGGTCAAAGTTCATCTGAAAACCATTCTACACCATTAATCTCTGCCTTAGACAGACTAGACCCAGATTGCTCATCTTTAAAATTCAAGCTCCCTTATAAATGGCCAGAGCATAACCCACCCTAGGAGATATTGTGAGGGCCTAAGCATCAGGTGCACACACTAGTTTAGAACAATTAATTTGGAAGGGTGACTACCCAGCATACATGAAGCCCTGGGTTCCACCCCCAGCACGACATAAATAAGAAACAGTAGTACATCTCTGAAATCCAGCACAGTGGTGGAAGAAATAGGAGGATCAGAAGTTCAAGGTCATCCTCAGCTTCTTGACTGAGTGCAAAGCAAGCCTGGACTACCTAAGACCTTGCCCCAGAAAGAACAATTTTCACCTTGTTGAAATACTCTTTCTCTCTCTCAGTGTATGATCGTTCCTATCACAAAGTATTTCCAATTTTTCATTTTTCAACTGTAACAAAATGACAATAGGAAGCCTGTGCTCATGGGAGCCCACTGATAGCTGTGCCAGCCTCCCTCAGTTCTTCCCAAACCAGGCTCTGGGCCCTCTCCGCCCAGAGCAAGTTGTCAGAACTGAGTATTTTTAGACATGGTTGACTGGCTCCTCTCCTTTTTCTAAAGAGCAGGACAAGAGCTTGGCACCAAGAATAGCAGTTTTCCAATTTAAAAAACAAGTCACTGGTTTTGTGGTCACACTGGCACTCTGGGAGGTCAGTTGGCTGCCCCTGCAGACCCTAAGCTGTCCCTGTAGAGCAGTGTTTGGCAACCTGTGGATCACAACCCCTTTGGGAGCCAAATGATCCCTTTCACAAGGCCCACCTGACACTATTAGAAAGCACAGATATTTGCGTTACAACTCATAACGGAAGCAAAATTACAATTATGAAGTAGCAAAGAAGATAATTTTATGGTTGAAGGGGTCACCTCGGCATGAGGAACTGTGTTAAAGGGTCACATCATTAGGAAGGTTGAGAACCACCGCTGTAGATGCTGGGTGGACCAACTTCTCTTCCTGTTGCCTTACTTCTTGGGAGCATCCGAGGCACCCAGAGAAAGGGTACATTTGCTTTCCAAAGTAATATTACCTTTATATCAATTGTTTTGTATTCTCCTGAACCCCCTTCCTCAAACCACTGCCTCCCCCAGGCTTTATAAAGTTTGTTTTCTCCTCTATATAACTTTGGAACTTTCTATAAACCTGTGTCATAGAACTTATTTTTTAATTTTGTCTCCCCTGTCGAAATGACTGAGAGTTATCTGTATATCATCAGCTCCTAGCACAAGCCACAACTATTTTGCCAACAGGACTCCACTCCCACCTCCCATATCTATGGCAGACATGACTAATCAACCATGACTTTCCTTCCTACTGAGCCTAAGTACGAAATAAAGATGGGTTTCGACACAGTGACTACAACAACTAGAGGTGATAAAAAAAAAGTTTAAATTCCAATTGCAATCAAACAGCACAGTCTCCAAAACACTGTAGAAGTACCAGTAACTTTTTTTGTTGTCGTTTTTTGGATTGATGAAGTTTTGTCAGTTCTGAAAATAAGAACAGCAAACTAATAAAGTAATGCAAAAGCCTACATGCTGAAAACTAGGACAGGTACATAAACAGCCAGTTGGCAAACTCAGATATGGAACTAAAATATCTTGGTGGAATTCACCCAAATTAGCTCAGCGAGAATGATGTAAGTGCAGTTGGATCAGACATGTTGCTAAAACCAATTAGGCTGATGAACTGTATTGTCGATATGTGTTGGCAAGAGGTCTGGTGCTGAAATTTTGACATGCATGATCTTGCTAGGATCACAGGGTTCACAAATAAGTAGAGACAAAAACATTAAGACAGTACCGAAACCATCGCCAAACAACTTAAGATGAATTGGCAAACAGAATCTCACGGAAAGAGACACTCAATATGGACCAAGATTAAATATTCCTCATTTATATAGTAAAGAGGCTGAGGAGATACTGGTGCAGGCCTTGTGTTTAGTAGGAACAATGATGCAGGCTGGGAAAATGGCTCAGCGGCATCTACGCAAGCAGAAGACCTGAGTGCAGGTCCCCTGGGACCCTTGTACAAAGCCAGGCACAGTGGTGTACACCTGAATTTTCAACCCAGGAGAGGCAAAGACGGAGATCCCAGAGGCTCACTCACTGGCAAGCCAGTCAAGCCAACCAGAGTGATCCTGGTGCAGTGAGAGACATTGTCTCAAGAAATCAGATGAGGGATGAGGATGGAAAATACCCAGCACTGGCCTCTGACCTCCACACATGTGCACACGCACACGCACACACACACACACACACACACACACACACACACACACACAAGCCTGCATGCGCCAGGGAGTGCACACAAACTTTTTAATTCAGGCTGACTATCCCTTACCTGAATTTTACAGAACCAAACGAATTCAGCGATCTTGATTTTTGTTTGTGACATTTGGCATTTGGAATATTCACATATGCATAATGAAATACCTTGAGACTGGGACTCGAGTCTAAACACAACTTTATAATTTCAATGTAAGTTAACATGTCTTTCACGCACACCTTATACATGTAGCCCGCGGGTCATTTTATTCATTTCAAATAATTCTGTGTTTAAACAAAGTTTCATGGTGTGAAATTTTCCACTGGTAGCATAAAGCTTTTCTAAATGTTGGCACAATTCGGATTTCAGATTTTCAAGTGAGGGATGCTTGGATTAGCTCTAAAAATCTACATTTTTAAAAGTTTGTAGCTCTGAGGCAGGGGATTATTCTTTAAGATGAAGGATTCTTTTGTCACAATTGGTCCTTCCCGTGCTTCTGTGGTTTGCTTAGCTAACGCGGATTATTATTTTGCTATGAGCAAACCCTAAAGTCAATTTCCATGAGTTGGGATCATCTCTAAGTCTTTTTTAATACCCATGCCATGATAATCTAAGTTGTCAACTTGATTGGATCTGAGATCAACTGAGAGAAACAGCTCTAGGCTGCTCTGTGACAGTACTTTCTAGAAAGGTTAGCTGCAGGGTAAGGCCCTTCCCGGTGTGGGTAGCCCCCAAGACATAAATAGACGTGAGAGGAAAGAGGGCTGCTTTTGCCCACCTGTCTTTACTCCTTGCTGTTATGTGCATCCACACTGTTGCTGCTGCTGCTCCCATTCTTCAGTGTCATCAGGACCCGGCTTCTTTAGCTCCCAGACCTCTCTTGCCAGATTGGGGTTGCTGCAGCATCCAGCATCACGGACTGAGCAGCTACAGGGTCCTCAGCCACTTCAGCATACAGGGAGTCATTGTTGGAGGACCCAGACTGAGTCATATGAGCCAATCCAATGACTCCCCTATGTAACATGATCATTCTGTTCCTCTAGGGCAGTGGTTCTCAACCTTTCTGATGCTACCACCCTTTAATATAGTTCCTCATGTTGTGGCGACCCACCACACGAGATTTTTCTCATTGCTACTCCAAAACTAAATTTGCTACTGATATGAATTGTAATGTAAATACCCGATATACAGAATATCTGATAGGCAATGCCTGTGAAAGGGTCACTCGAGCCCCAAAGAAGTCTTTTTTCTCCCCAAAGGAATCTTGACCCACAGGTTGGAAACTGCTGGTCTAGAGAGCCCAGACTAATACATGTACTTAAAGTACACACCCTCAAATTCAATTCTGTTAATCCAAGACATTTATGATATTAATATTTTTAATATATTCCCAAATGGGAGAACTATAGCTCTAACCTGCACCTCAGAACCCGCCTAGAAAATGCATCTGGGCCAGAACCTCAGTGGCAAATTCACGTTGCTGTGAGCTGACCTGCTTAAGCCGGTCCTCCCTGTCTGACATTGGAGTGTAATATGTGAGCACTGGAACTGTGGCCAAGGCCTGTGAAATACTGAATTATCTTTAATTTTGCTTTGTTTTGTTTTCTTTTGATTTTTTGTTGTTGTTTCTTTGTTTGAGACAGGGTTTCTCTGTGTAGCCCTGACTGTCTTGGAACTCACTCTGTAGACCAGGCTGGCCTTGAACTCAGAGATCTACCTGCCTCTGCCTCCCAAGTGCTGGGACTAAAGGCATGCACCACCATTACTTGGCGTATTTTCTTTATCTCATTGTAGCTAACTTAAATTTAAGATGTAATTTAACCATTAGGAAATGTTTACGTGTTTGAAAAAAGAAAAAACATTCTGGGTTGCCCAGACTGGCTTTGAACTTACCCTGTAGTCAGAGCTGGCCGTTATAAGCCTCCTGTTTCAGTCTCCTGAGGAGTTGATATGGGCTTTTGTCACCAGACCCAACTTCAACAGCAAATTTCATGATTTCTCTGTACAGATCCAGCATATCTGGCAAAAATCCCATAACTGAGTTGAGATGGGATTTAGATATAGAACAGAGAGTGGGCGTCACAGAGGTAATGCCAAGAAAGTATTAATTAATCTTACATTGAATCCATGTTGTAAGGATAACAGTTTAACATATTGGGGATAAGTGAGACTATGGTATTAAAATTGATTTCACCTGTTCCTGGTTACTCATTTAATGGCCACTGGGCCTACCGGTACATTATCAGTAATCAGTCCTCAGGAGGCTGAGGCAGGAAGACCATGAATTTGAGGTCAGTCTGGACCGTATAACAAGATTCAGACTTAAAAATAAACAAAACGTTAAAATAACAGACTTTGAAAAGTAAATAACCAGGGGCTGGAGAGATGGCTCAGCGGTTAAGAGCACATGCTGCTCTTCCAGAGGTCCTGAGTTCAATTCCCAGCAACCACACGATGGCTTACAACCATCTGTAATGGGATCTGATGCCCTCTTCTGATGTGTCTGAAGACAGCTACAGTGTACTCATATAAATAAAAAATGAATAAAAGGAAAGTAAATAACCAGTTTGTGATGTTAGTCGTACATCATCTCAGAATGTCCTTGAGCCAGTATATGCTTACAGAGTTGAACCACATACCTGTATGAGCCTCCATATTGGAAGGGTCAAAACAGGATGTGTCACCTACAAAAACCAGTCCTTTGTAGCCACTATAATTCAGTGTGTGCTAATGTCTAAGCACTTAAGGTTCCCTACAGCACTGTAAGTTATAGTTATATATACATATGCTATGCGTGTGCATGCGCATGTACATATACATATATATGAACTTGTTTATTGGTTACACTGGTCATCTCTACAACCAAATACCTTAAGGAGCAACTGAAGAGAGGAAGGATTTATTTTGGCTCAAGGTTTGAAGGGATCCAGCCCACTGTTGCTGGAAAGTCATGGGGGCTAGTAGCCCTGTGGCAACAGAAGCACAGCCCAAGACTCCTCAAATCCTCTCTCATCTCAGTGGAACAAGAAGCAGAGAGAGAGCACAGGAAGTGGAGCATGGTTATAGACCTCAAGGTCAGACTATAGTGACCCATTTACTCCAGCTAGACCCTACCTCCCCACACCCTGAACTGGGAACCGTATTTTTCAAACAAATAGACCTGTGAGGAAGATCTTAGACCCAAACCATGAGAGCCTGTCCTTTGGACGATATGATGGTTAATCTAAATGGTTAATTTGATGAGATCTGGAAGTGTATCTGGGAGGGATTTTCTAGGATAGGTTAGCTTCTGGGCATGCCCATAAGGGGATTGTCTAGGTTAGGTTAGCTTTTGAGCGGGCCTGTGGAAGATTATTTTGATTGGGTTCATTGAGATGGGTAGACCCACACACAGTGGACAGCCTCATTATCTGGACTGGGATCCTGAGCAGTATTTAAAAAGGTGAAAGTGAACTAACTACATGCATTCATTTCTCTGTTTCCTGACTGAGTAGCCTCAAGCTCCTGCCATCAAGACTGTACCTTGAATTGTGAGCCAAGGTTAACCCTTTCTTCCCGGGTTGCTTTTGTCAGGGTATTTCATCAAAGCAATAGAAAAGTAACTAAGGTAGGTGAGCAAAGAGCAGACCACAGCAGCCTGTCAAGCATCCCATGGCTGGTGAGTCAAATAATAGCCCCGGGACCCAGGTTTTCCAAGGTCCCCTTTCCAACTCTTCTCTCTTTGACACAAGATATTTTGTGGGTTAAGTTCTATTAGTTGGGACTCACTTTGCCCCTACCTACAAACTGCTTCTCAGAGCACACCACAGCTCTGCTCAGTTTAGCTGTGGGAAGTCAGAAAGCTCAGCAGATCTCCCTTTGAGCTCAGAAAGTACATGTCATGGTTGAGAGCTTATAGTCTGGGGTCCCAGAAAAGGGTGCATAATGAAGGGAGAGCCCCTAGGTCCATGCTTGATAGGACTTATTTTAAGTGTAGCCTTTGAGGATGCTTAGGGGAGCCATCATTCTAGGCTGCTAGGATCAGGCAACATTGCTTGCCTCTTAGTCCAACAAAAATAAGGGCAAAGAACAGGATTCTGGACATGTCTAACAAAGCTGTTTCAACCCAGAAAATTGAGTATGAGGGGTGTCGTCACCTATCCATCAACAGCAGATCTTTACTGAACATGCCTGGGGAACCCCGTTTTACATTAAGTGCCTGAGAGCCATCACAAGAACATTGTTTGGTTTTTCATATGCCAAGACCCTTCTCAGGACTTTCCAGTGCACGGTGTCCAAAGGCAAACTGAGATGGAGTAAACTCCACCTCGAGTCTTAGTTTGACTGCAGACCATGGGAAGGAGATCCTAAAGGCTCCCTGTGTGCTTGGCCTCCAGACACACAGAGGAGAGTTAGAAAATGTTTAACATCAGGCTGAAGGGCAGATGGCAGAAAGAGAAAATTCCAAACTAGTGCTTCCTTCAGCCTTAGGCTGGATGACCTAACACCAGGTTTGAGATCTTGCTGTGAGCCTATGGTCTACATTTATGTTTCCTTTTTAGGTCACAAAGGAATTTGAGCAGTGCTTCTTAACATTCCTAAAGCTGTCACCCTCTTATACAGTTCCTTATGCTGTGTTGACCCCCAACCATAAAATTATTTCATTGCTACTCCATAACCTTAATTTTGCTTCTGCTGCTATGAATCTGATATACTATAAAAGGGTTGCTTGACCCCCAACGGGTCCAAATCCACAGGTTGAGAACTACTTAATTAGAGACTTCTGGGATTATTTTCAGAGCTACAAATTACCAAAAGGCAAAGGCTGCCATTTTGATATCAATAAAGATGCCTCTTCTAACAGATTAACTGACAGGGAAGCTGTACATAATGTGTATGTGCAAGGGAAAGTCCATGTAAGACTGTGGTGTGTGTGTAACTATGCATTTCCATGTGTATTCTATGTGCATCATGAGATCGACATATGTGTATCCTGTGGGTATTGTATTCTATGTATATCATGAAAGTCTTGGAACTTTATGCAAGGAATAAAAATGTGTTTCTTGCTCAACACTGAACTTGAATGAGTCAATCAAGTCATCTATGTGAGAACCTTCTGTATAAATAAAATGAAACACCAATATTAAGAATTGAATTATTTTTTGCTGTATTCTAATGACCCAGTGAAAAGAGTAGTAACTTGCAGAAAAAGAATAGAGATGTGGGCAAGGAATTCATAGTTCGGGCTTTAGAAGGACCTTGGAGGCATAAAATTGATTAGTGAATTACTGCAAAGGGCCCTGGAACCATGGAAACAGCTAAGACTCCTGCATGCAAATCTATTTCTCTGAAGTGTTCATCCTAAGCATCATGTTTATAGGATCACTCTGCTGTTCTCAGTGTCAAGGACAAGAGGCAGCAGCTCCAGCTAAGGTCTGAGACCCAGGCCCAACAGAAGACAGGGTAGACAAGTGTTTAACTCTAAAATATGGGGTGGGGAAGGGGGATGGTGGGTAATAAGCACATAGAGAGGGGCCTGAGATAGATTCCCCAGAACCCACCTAAAAAAAAGCCAAGTGTGGTGGCTTCATCTTGTGATCCTAGCACTGAACCAGTGAAAACAAACAGATCTCTATGGCTCACTGGCCCACCAAGATTCAGTACAATAAGAGAGGTTAGCATTAGAAGTAGATGGCTGGTTTTCCTAAGGAATGCCACCTAAGGTCATCCTTTGACTGCCACATAAATGAACACACACACACACTTTAAAATACACGGCAGAATATTCCAGCAATACAAATGAGAATCTTAATTTCAGCAAACAATATTTTCAACAGAGGAAATAGGAAAGTAGTTATATTAGTTTTCTATTGCTGCAATAGCAAATCATCGCAAATTTCATGGATTAAAAACCCATATTACTCTCATACTATGGAAATTAGACATGGGCAGGCTATATTTTTTCTGGGGGTTCCAAATGAGAATGTATGTCTTCCCATCTTCCTGCTTTTAGAGGTTGCCTGTTACTAGGTTTGAAAATGGAGTGTCCCCCAGAGTGCCAGGCATTGTGGCCTTTTATACCAGCTGATGGACTCTGGGAAAGTGATTGGCGCCTGGGGTGGGGGGAGGGGTTCAGCGGAATCAATGGACTAATCTCTTGATATATATCAATATAGTGTACTGATATATACTATATCATGTGGGATGATGTGGATGCTAACTGAATGAAATAAGGATGTGGGAGCTAACTGAAGGAAATAGGTCAATGGGAGAATTCTCTAGAATATGTGCCTCATCCCTTCCCTCTCTCTTCCTGGCCACCATAGGCTAAGCAGCATTTACTGCTACCATGAATGTTTGCCTCACCGTGGACCCTGAACAATAGATCTAGCTAACTGTAGAGTGACACCTCCAAACTGTGAGCCAAAAAAAAAAACAAACAAAAAACAAACAAACAAACAAAACCAACAACAAAAAACCCTTTCTGTCTTTTAGATTGTCAGGTAACAGAAAACAGACCAAGATGCCCACATTCCTGGCTTAAGTCTGTATTTTCCATCTTCAAAGGGCAGCAGAGTGTCTTCCAGACTCTCTCACTTGCTTTCTCGTCCACTACTATTTCTGCCTTCTTCTCCTTACAAGAATCATTGCAGTAACACCAGGACCACCAGAATAATCTCTCTGTTCTGTGATCCTTACTATGATGATATATGAAAAGTCTCTGCTACCACAAGGGAAGTAGCATATTTATAGGTTCCATAGAAAGATGGACATGCTCAGGGTATGGGGAGCAGGGGACATTATTCAATTTACCATTGAATAGTGACTATTGTTTGGGGCTCTGCCAATGAAGAAATGATGCTTGTTTAAGAGAAGCAATGATGCCTGTTTAAAAGAAGTAATGAGTTTGCTCCTTTGTACATGGAGCCTGTGTAGACTGCTTACAAAGCAGGACAGAGACCGCCTGTCAAACTACAAAGGCAGCATTATTCCGCTGTAAAATGAAGGTGAAAGAGGGTATAGCCTCTTCTGTACACAGTTAGAAACAATGTCTTATAATTTCAGATTCTCATTTATATCAATCTAAAAATTGTACTCCAATAAATGTATCCTAGGGAAATAATCAGAAACATGTACATAACTTTACATGTAAGGCTATTTATCAAAGTGCTTCCAAAGGAATAAGTAAAAATAGCTTGAGGCAAGAAAACTAACTTTCAGATTCTCAAGATTCAAATAAAGTGTGGCATGTTCCTTTTAAACATACATAAAAACACATTTGACCATCCATAAAATGTTGCAGAGGAATATTTGACAGTATGACAAGAGGTTTTTTCAATACCCCAAGTAATGACATAGCAGGGTACATCAATATGTGTAGTGTGCTTCATCTTTTTGAGATACAATCCTATGAATCAATGTCCCTCCTAGAAATAAACGATGACTTCAATGGGGACCCATAAAGGATGACTGGCGATCGAAGGGTAGAGGGTGGAACGTCACAGAATAGTAGTTTCTAAGTCTATCAGCAAAGGGCTCAATACTTTATTACTACTATTAGCAGAAGCCACTAAAATAAAGGAAGAGACAGGAGGGTTTGTAGGTAAGAGATCCACAGGGACTCACCATCCTGCAGTAACTTTGCTGAGAAGAATCAAAGACCTAAACATCCTACCTTCTGGCTTTGGTCTAATCTTTTCCCTGAGCACTCATTGTTCAAATCCACCAATGAGATCTAATACAAAGAAGTCCTTTGCAGAAGAAAGATGGAAGGCAAAAATCCCAAGCGACCCCAGACAGCTGCGGGGTCTCCCTTCTCCCCAGGGTCATTGGCCACTGGTCTGTGCAGAGTTGACGAACAAGGTTTCAGATGGCCTGAGAGTATGAACAGTAACGCCGACACACCGGGAACTTCAGGGAGAGAGATCAACTTTGCTCAGGGTAAATCAAGCATTCTATAGTTTGGGGGAAAGAGGTAAGAATATCCATGGTGACAAGGGTCATTGGTTGAGGGCCAAGGCACTGAGATGCCACATTACCACGGGGAGGCATTTCCGGAATCTCAGGTGCTTGCTGATGAGGTTCTTATCAGGAGGAAGGAAGCTGAATCTGTAACCAAGGCTAGGTGACATCCTGCAGGTAGAGGTGCGTGTGGGTTTTGAACTCCCCAGACAAGATCAGAGAAGGAGAAGCTCTACTGACAAAAGGAATCCTCCAATTTGAGTCAAGTTCACAAGGCTATCCTGACAATGGTAGACTTCAACCTTAGTTAGCAGGACAGCATCTCTGCTTGTTTCATTTTTTAATGGAGAAATGTTACTAAAGTACTCAGCCTCTATATTGGGAATGACTTGGCACTGAACTAGAACCCAATTGGTAGTGACTTTTGCAATTCTACTGATCTGCCATTTTAAAAATTGGTCAAGGAAAGGTGTAAACCTCAAAATGAAACCCAACACAGACAGAGGCTATGGTGGCTGTATATGTTTGGCCCAGGGAGTGGCACTATTAGGAGGTGTAGACTTGTTGGGATAGGTGTGTCACTGTGGGTATAGGCTTTAAGTCCCTCATCCTAGTTGCTTGGAAATCAGTCCTCCATTAGCAGCCTTCAGATGAAGATGTAGAACTCTCAGCTCTGCCTGCATCATGCCTGCCTAGATACTGCCCTGATCCCACCTTGATGATGATGGACTGAACCTCTGAACCTGTAAGCCAGACCCAATTAACTGTTGTTTTTATAAGAGTTGCCTTGGTCATGGTTTCTGTTCATAGCAGTAAAACCCTAACTAAGGCAAAAGTCGTTATAGAAAACTATAACTGGTCAAAATACAAAGAGCAACTGACCACGAGTTGCCTAGCACATGTGGATACATCTACAATGCAACTCCTGCAGCTAAGACTCGGGGTACATTGTGGAAGAGGGGGCAGAAAGATTGTAAGAATCAGAGGACCAAGAAATGTGCTGTGTAATTTTGAGTAGTAGAAATGACAGGGAAGCCTCCCTTGTGATAACTGAACAACATGGCTACCTAAACAAGACACAAACAAAGACAGTATCAATAGACATGCTAATAAGAAAGGGAAGAATCTGGCAGGATTAATATAGTAAAAATGGCCATTTTACCAAAAGTGACCTACAGATTCAATGCAATCCCCATCAAAATACCAATCCAATTCTTCAAAGAGTTAGACAGAACAATTTGCAAATCCATCTGGAATACCAAAAAACCCAGGATAGCTAAAACTATTCTCAGCAATAAAAGGACTTCAGGGGGAATCACTATCCCTGAACTCAAGCAGTATTACAGAGCAATAGTGATAAAAACTGCATGGTATTGGTACAGAGACAGACAGATAGACCAATGGAATAGAATTGAAGACCCAGAAATGAACCCACACACCTATGGGCACTTGATTTTTGACAAAGGAGCCAAAACCATCCAATGGAAAAAAGATAGCATTTTCAGCAAATGGTGCTGGTTCAACTGGAGGTCAACATGTAGAAGAATGCAGATCGATCCATGCTTATCACCCTGTACAAAGCTTAAGTCCAAGTGGATCAAGGACCTCCACATCAAACCAGACACACTCAAACTAATAGAAGAAAAACTAGGGAAGCATCTGGAACACATGGGCACTGGAAAAAATTTCCTGAACAAAACACCAATGGCTTATGCTCTAAGATCAAGAATCGACAAATGGGATCTCATAAAACTGCAAAGCTTCTGTAAGGCAAAGGACACTGTGGTAGGACAAAACGGCAACCAACAGATTGGGAAAAGATCTTTACCAATCCTACAACAGATAGAGGCCTTATATCCAAAATATACAAAGAACTCAAGAAGTTAGGCCGCAGGGAAACAAATAACCCTATTAAAAAATGGGGTTCAGAGCTAAACAAAGAATTCACAGCTGAGGAATGCCGAATGGCTGAGAAACACCTAAAGAAATGTTCAACATCTTTAGTCATAAGGGAAATGCAAATCAAAACAACCCTGACACCTCACACCAGTGAGAATGGCTAAGATCAAAAACTCAGGTGACAGCAGATGCTGGCGAGGATGTGGAGAAAGAGGAACAGTCCTCCATTGTTGGTGGGATTGCAAACTGGTACAACCATTCTGGAAATCAGTCTGGAGGTTCCTCAGAAAATTGGACATTGAACTACCTGAGGATCCAGCTATACCTCTCTTGGGCATATATCCACAAGATGCCCCAACATATAAAAAAGACACGTGCTCCACTATGTTCATAGCAGCCTTATTTATAATAGCCAGAAGCTGGAAAGAACCCAGATGCCCTTCAACAGAGGAATGGATACAGAAAATGTGGTACATCTACACAATGGAATATTACTCAGCTATCAAAAAACAATGCCTTTATGAAATTCATAGACAAATGGTTGGAACTGGAAAATATCATCCTGAGTGAGGTAACCCAATCACAGAAAAACACACATGGTATGCACTCATTGATAAATGGCTATTAGCCCAAATGCTTGAATTACCCTAGATGCATAGAACACATGAAACTCAAGGCGGATGATCAAAATGTGAATGCTTCACTCCTTCTTTAAAAGGGGGAACAAGAATACCCTTGGCAGGGAATAGAGAGGCAAAGATTAAAACAGACACAGAAGGAACACCCATTCAGAGCCTGCCCCACATGTGGCCCATACATATACAGCCACCCAATTAGACAAGATGGATGAAGCAAAGAAGTGCAGGCCGACAGGAGCCGGATGTAGATCTCTCCTGAGAGACACAGCCAGAATACAGCATATACAGAGGCGAATGCCAGCAGCAAACCACTGAACTGAGAATAGGACCCCCATTGAAGGAATCAGAGAAAGAACTGGAAGAGCTTGAAGGGGCTCGAGACCCCTTATGAACAACAATGCCAAGCAACTAGAGCTCCCAGGGACTAAGCCACTACCTAAAGACTATACATGGACTGACCGTGGACTCTGACCTCATAGGTAGCAATGAATATCCTAGTAAGATCACCAGTGGAAGGGGAAGCCCTTGGTCCTGCTAAGACTGAACCCCCAGTGAACGTGATTGTTGTGGGGGGGCAGCAAGTGGTGGAGGGTGGGGAGTGGAACACCCATAAAGAAGGGGAGGGGGGTGGGGCTGGGGATTTAGCTCAGTGGTAGAGCGCTTACCTAGGAAGCGCAAGGCCCTGGGTTCGGTCCCCAGCTCCGAAAAAAAAAGAACCAAAAAAAAAAAAAAAAAAGAAGGGGAGGGGGAGGGATTAGGGGGATGTTTGCCCGGAAACCGGGAAAGGGAATAACATTCGAAATGTAAATAAGAAATACTCAAGTTAATAAAAAAAAAAGAAGAAAAAAAAATAGAAAAAAGGAAAAAATACAAAGAACACAAAAAACTAAAAAAAAAAAAAACCAAAAAAAAAAAAAAAAAGGGAAGAATCTGAAGGGGTCCCATCCATGAAGCGAGCATTACAAGCAACTAAGGAATGCTGAGAGCAGGAGAAATAGTCTTTCTAGACAGAGGAGCTCCCTGGCTGGTTATCTAGTACCAAATGGTCAACCCTGGGAAATCATGTAATATAAGCAACACTAAACATACTCAGAAGGTTCCACTCATATATTTATACATACACATATATGTAACAATAACAATTACAAAGTTGGGTGGTGGTGCCACATGCCTTTAATCCGAGCATTAAAGAGGCAGAGGCAGGTGGATCTCTGAGTTCAAGGCCAGCCTGGTCTACAGAGTGAGTTCCAGGATAGCCAGGGCTAGAGAGAGAAACCAAACCAATTAAAGAAAAAGAGGACATGAATTTGAGAGCAAGCAAAGGTATGTGACATGGGAGGGGTTAGAGGGAAGAAAAGGAGAGGAAAAGATGCAATTATATTATAATTTAAGAATAAAATAAGAAAGCATATAAGGAAACACAATTTTTTCAAAAGCCCCAGGCAATCATGTACAAGGTTTACCTGTGGGAACACAACTAAAGAAGAAATACTCCTGGCAGGTTAACAGCATGCTATGGTGAACACACACTGCTCCAGGGATCCAAGATGAAAGTGTCCCTGTGGAAAGAAACAAGTGGATACCCAGTTCATGGCGGAGAAGAAAGGTTCTGCCACTTAAAGGCTAAGCATCCTTTCCACGTGTGTAAGCAAGAAGTCTTGGCCTTTGTCCAAAAGCTGGGAGCTCGTGCCCTTGGCAGAAGAATTTGACTTGGTCAGTGATCAGCCCAGGACCCAAAGATGATGAGAAGTGAGTAGATTCCAAATGCTTCTGATTTAAGCAGCCAGGGACTGCACAGGTTTCCACACAAAGCACTGAGCAGTTAGAGACGAAGTAAATTTAAACAGAAACCATGTGGTTTCTATATTCTATGGTGGGGTCAGGTAAATTCCCAGGCTGCTTCTAGAGAGGAGGAATGAAGACACAGTAATTGAAGCCATTGAATGGTGATGATGAGTTCTTCATTAATGATATAAGATTTGTTGTGGCTTAGAGGTTGGGGGAAAGTAGGAATGAGTATTGAAAGATATTCTTATACTCTTATGAGGTCTTAGATAAGCTCTGTGTCTGGTTACTGTTCTATTGCTATGAAGAGACATCATGACCAAGGCAACTTATCAACTTATAAAAGAAAGCCTTTCATTGAGGGTTAGCTCTTAGTTTCAAGGGTAGTCCATCCAGAGGGAAGCATGATGGCAGACAGGAATGACCTGACCTAGCCCTGGAGCTGGAGCTGAGAGCTTGTATCCTGACCCACAGACAGGAAGCACAGGGTTGGGGTGGGGGATGGGGAGGAAAACTGAGGCCCAATATGGGCTTTTGAAACTTTAAAGCCCGCCAGCAGTGACACACCTCCTCCAACAAGACCACACCTCTTCATCCTCTCTAGACAGCCCACCAACTGAGAACCAAATACTCAAACTCATGAGCCTATGGGGTCCATTCTCATTCAAACTACCTGTAGACTATATCAGTGAAAACACTTGAGCATTTTAAATAACAGAAAACTCAATTTAAATAGGCATCACCAAATGGCAGAGGCTTCAGACTTGGCCAGACCAAGATACTCCAATGACTTAACGAGAATTGATCTCACTCCATTTCTTGAGTCATTTGCTTTATCAGACTCTGTTGTCGTTTGGATCTGAACTGTCTCCCCACATGCTCAAATGTTAAAGGCTTGGCCATCAGACTGTTCCTACTGCAAGATGGTGGAAACTGTAGGATGTGAGGTTTACTGAAGGTCTTCAGTCATTAGGGGGTGCCCTTGAAGAGAATAGTGGGACCTCTAGCCCCTTCCCTTCCCTCTCTCTCACTTTCTAGCTATAGGATAAACAGCCCTTTTTTCCTGCCATTCACCAAGACAATAGGGCTGATCAGTCATGGTCTGGAGCATCTCAAACTGTGAGGCTGAAAGACAAGCATTTGTTACAGTTGTGGAAAGCTCTTAGGATAGCACAGGCTATCTCATAGTCGGAGGGGTGTCGCCAGCCTTCCACCCTCACAACCCCAACCCCAGTGGATGTAGCACATGTTTAGAAGTTTCTCAGCCAAAAGTTCCAAGTAAGTTCCATTTGTACCTGGCTAGTTAATGAGTTGATTAGCCAATTCTTGAAATGTTTTCTGTAGCAAAAGCCACATTCCGACTTTGCTACTGTACACACAGAAAATGTGAAGTTGGACTTTAAAAACTACCTCACGGTAAAATGTGAACTGTTTTCGTGTATGTAGGAATTGGTGGCAGTCTTGTCTTCAGCTCGTGTCTGTTTTCTCCCAGGTGATATAGCACACAGGGCTATTTAATGTTAAAACAAGTCACAGGATGAGCTCTGAAGGGAGAAGTCTCAGGTTATTGGTTCTCAACACAGGCAATGGGAGTGGCTTCAAAGCCTCAAACTCTATGAATGCACATTGGACCCAAGTATTCCCAACCTGAAGACAAGCTTCCTCAAAGTTCCTAAAACAACAATAATAGTAACTCCTCCTCCCCCATGGAGTTTATCTATATTGCACATACATGTGCCTGTGCACACAGAGGCCAGAGGCCAACATCTGGTATCTTCTTCAATTGCTTCCCACCTTACTTTTTGAGATAGGGAATCTCACTGAACCTAGACCTCAATGATTCAACAACTGACTGTCCAGGTAATCCAGGGAGTCTCCTGTCTCTGCTTCTCCAGTGTTAGGATTACCAGCATGTACTGGCATGATTTTTTTTATGTGGATGACGGGGATCCAAACTCTGGTCTTCATGCTTGCACAAGCACTGTACCCACTAAGATATCTCCTCAGTCCTCAATCTGGTCCTCTAGATAAGCCCAAATTATCTTTCTGCCTCAGCCTCTCCGACCAAGTGGTGAGATTACAAACTTTACCATGCTAGTCCATCTTGAAACTAGTTTGTGCCTCTCCCTGTTTGTTTGTCTGTTTTAATGCACTTTTCTGGTTGGTTACATTGGGAAATTTTTCACCCAATAACGTCAGAATATTCTTGACTACAGAATATTCTAGAAGCCTTTGTATTCAAATGTGTGTTGAGGCCATCTAGGGGAAAGAGCATACAGAATTTTCCAAACCTGTGTAATCAGGAATCTTCTATGTGTCTTTTGGGATCAATACTCCTAGGAACAAACTTGGGGCAAACTTCTCTAGGGCAGCCAGCACATCTTCTGACCCCACTGCTCTCTGCCCTTCTTGTCATTCTAACTGAGATCACAAAGCAGTGAAAAGTTTGTGGTAGGCTGGTTTGATTCCTCCCTCACCTCTCTGGAATGTTTAGAAATGAATAGAATAACACAGATATAAAACCCATCAAATCCCTGGCTTCTCAAAAGAAATCCTTTCTCTCTACCCAACCTGTTATGTGGTTGTTGGAATCAAATTGCCAAAAAAAAAAAAATCCAGTTCAGGTCAGGGAAAAGACCACCAGTGGGCTACATAGACCAAGAGGACTTCGGACCTCTGCGGGAACTCTCATTCACCTCTGGCAAACCTCTGTCTGCAGCTGCAGAAGATCAAATCAGACTCACATCTGTCCCCCAGACACTCCACCCCACTGTCCCAGCCTGGCCAGGTTTTCACAGTTAATTCCTGCAGGGCCCTCAGTTCATCTCCTCCCTTCTTGTTCCTCTGAATTCTCTGAGATCAAAGCACGAAGCTTGTTTGCTCAGCAGTGAGCAGAACACCTTAAATTCTCAGCCTGCAAGGGGCTGAAGCTAGGTCAAAGCACTCTATTGTTGGGAAGCCTGAACCCAGCAAGACACTACCAGAGTATGACCAGACCAGTCACCATCATTTCTCTCAGTTTAGGGGTCCTGTGAAGTGAGAGACACCCCCTCTCCCCAACCCAAGTCAAATACAAGAATTGATGGGAAGTCAGCCAGAATTCTCCTCTGAGGTCGCTTTGAGTTGATTCGGGCAGTATGCTGGCTGTAGATGGAAAACGGGGGTTCAGTCACTATCCAAAGGGTTGGCCTTCAAATTGAAGTGTGTCCTTAATTGTACGTTCTGGGCCACTTTTCTGATCTGAGCTCTTCTTCCTTCTCTTGGCCTTAGCTCATGAAATTATATTTTTTTAGTGTGTAAACGGTTATGTAGACTGGAGAAATTCAAACTGTTAGGCAACAGAAAAGAATTTAGAACAAAACCTTAATGGGACTCTAATAAAAAACAGATAAAGTTGGGTCCTTGGGGCAGGTAGAAGTGGCCAAAGCAAGGATTTCTTCTGACTCACCTATCTCCTCCCCCGGCTATGGACCCATGTTCTTGAAGTTTAGAAATTCTCTGTCCATATTCTGCCTCTGGATAGTGAAGATACCGAGACAAGAAGAGAGCCTCCAAGCTTCCAATGATGCATCAGGACAAGTCACCCAAAATCCAGAATGCTGTTCCTAGGTAAGGGTGTATGTCCCCCTCCAAGCAGTTGATGACAATTACCTAATGCTTAAAGCTCCAGATCTCAGGTCTCCATCCAGAGCTGGGTCTTAACTGTTCTCATCAGCACACTGCAGAGGGGCCCAACGTGCTTAGAGAGTGTTCTTTCAAAGCATCCCCCAACCCCTTACAGGGAAACACCTGGACCACTGCCCCCCTTCCCTGCCTGCCCTCACCCCAACCTCCATCCCACAAGTTCCAGGCACTTCAGTCGCTAGATCCTGTTTCCCGAACTGGGCTAGTCATTAGAATCACCTGGAAGCTCATTAAGACATGGAGATTCCTGGACCGAGAGCATTAGACTTAGTGAATCAGAATTTCCAAGAGGAAGATCCAAGAACCTGTGATTTAAAAAGTATCCCAAATTATTCGGACGAGTGGCTGGCTTTGGAAAACCCTGCAGTGAATGAGCCTTGTGCTTTATGAGTAACTCCCAGCCAAAGCAATGGAGATCTGAGGTTATCGTCATTGCTGGGGGAGGATTGTGAGTCTCTAGACAACCCATTTGAAACCACTCGGCAAACCACCTCCGAAAGACCTTCCTTTCAGATCTCACATGAAATAACCACAGACGTGACTAGAAACAGGTGCTCTCTGCTATCAGAACAGAAATGTTCACTGATGAGGGGGCTAAGCTAGTGTGTGTGTGTGTGTGTGTGTGTGTGTGTGTGTGTGTGTGTGTGTGTGTGTGAGAGAGAGAGAGAGAGAGAGAGAGAGAGGATTGTGTGTGTGTTTGTGTGTGTGTGTGTGTCTGTGTGTGTGTGTGTGAAATACTGTACCTTAACCAACAATTGTTTTAAGTAAGTAACACAAGTATGTCTACAATAAATGAACCCAGCTCAAAATGTTACAAGATCGAATGGATATTTCTTGTCTGTTCTTTCAACTACTGTAAAAAACGAGGATTAACAAGAAAATAACAGTGTGATCTCTAGGACAGGGGAGGGATTAGTGATATTGTTTATCTTCTTACATTTCTTTTGATTTTACAGAATTTCTGAAGTTTAGAAGCTACGGGGTCCTGTGTTAAACAGATAATAAATAGCTAGAAACGGGCAATGTTTGTGTGTTCAGATATGCTATGAATAGATAGATGGTCTTCAAAACCCTCAGAGGCTCACAGATTATGGCAGCTAAGGGTGTTTTTGTACTAAGTCAAGGCTTACTTGGCATTGAGACATGTCAGCCCCTGGCAGCTCCCCATTCGACTTGGAAGAAGATGAGCGCCAAAGGACCGCTGTTTGGAGATGGCTTCACTTGTGGCAAGCTAGCAACAGGGCCAAGAGAATGCCCTAACTTCATCTGCAAACAGAACGCTGTCCATGGAGGACAAACTGACGGAGGGAGGTTGACTGCCAAGCTCTGAGAAAACAGGGTAAACAAGTAAGTCCTTCATAATTCCTGCTTCACATAATATCTGTCAGATATTCGGGGCCAGAAGGCCAAAGATGATGCTTTCCGTGTTTTAAAGAATTTTGCAGACTGTCCAGGTAATCAGCTGTCTCTGTCATTTCTATAATTTTTAGATGCTACATGTCTGTGTTTCCTATATACTCAGATAGTATTTATTTATTCTCAAGTCTTTGATGATTATAGTTATAGTCTCACAATTAAGCTTGATCTATTTGAGATTTAAGATGTTTTAGGTCAAAAAAGATGATTTGGGTTGGTGATGCAAGTTAGGATAAAATTTGAGTTAGATACAAAACTTTGAATATACCAAGATAGGATAGATAATAGACATTTTTCTTTCATTGAGAAATACTGTAAACTGGATAATATATATATATATCTTACAGTTTTCATAATGTTTCATTATTGTTATAATTGTACGTAACATATTTGAAAGAAAGTGGGGCCTTATATTGAACTAAAAGGGGGAATTGTAGAGAGAATATCTTGCATCACCTGTCAATTATAAAACATGGCCTATCAGGAAAGAATAGAAAATAAGGTGGGACATCTGGGAGGCAGAGAGAGTTTTTGGATAGAGCCAGGCATAGGAGGTTTGCCTGGGAAGATGTGACACGAGACTGATGCATGGTACCTAAGCATAGGTAACCAGCCACATGGCAGAATATAGATGAGAGTCTAGTTGTGATCAGAGAAGAGCCTAGCTATATGGCCAAAGTATTTGTAAATAATGTTTTGAGTCTGAGTCTTATTCTGGGAACATGGGGTTGAGAGGAAGAATCAGGACCAAACTTCTATGATGGGAGAGGAGAACAACAAAATGTTTAACTATCTTTGGGAGGAGGAAAATATAGCAAATTATGAGATCTGTGCCTTTTTAATATAGCATTTTTACTAATTCTTTGAAAGTTGCAACTAAACCTCCTTTCCTTTCCCTAACTTCTTCCTGATTCATCTCTCACCCTGCCCCCCCCACTTCATGTCATTTTTTAAAATAACTTAATGAATCTCAATTTCTGCTGCCTATATACCTATGGGTTTGGAAGCATCCAGTGAAGAGTGGTCAACCACACCCTTAAAAAAAGCCGAATCTTCCTCCTGTAGAAGCCATCAACTGTCAATAGTTCTTCAGCTAATGGTGTTCTCCAGCTCTTCCTCAACACATGAATGTTGACTGGCTTAATCCTGTACTGGTCTTGTACAGGCAACCACAGCTGCTATGAGTACACCCATGCAATGGTCTTGTCCAAAAGACACTGTCTCACTGCAGTCCCCACCCCTGACCCCTCTCTCTTACCTCCTTTCTGTCCCCTGTCTCAATTAGAGTTGCTATTGCTATGATGAAACATGGCGACCACAAGCAACTTCAGAGGGAAAGGGTTTATTCAGCTTACACTCCCACATCACTGTTCATCAGTAAAGGAAGTCAGGGCACGAACTCAAACAGGGCATGAATCTGAAGGCTGGAGCTGATGCAGAGACCATGGAAGAATGCTCCTCATGGCTTGCTCGGCCTGCTTTCTTATACTACTCAGAGCCAGCCAAGATATATCCCCAACCACAATTGGTTGAGCCCTCCTCCATCAATCACTAGTTAAGAGAATGTCCTCCAAACTTGCCTGCTCACAGATTAATCTTCAGGAAGCATCTTCCCAAGTGAGCTTTCTTTCTCTCAAATAACACAAGCCTGTATCAAATTGATATAAAACCAGCCAGCACAACCCAGGTATGGCGGTGCACACCTTTAATCCTGGTACAGGCAGCAGGCTAATCTCTGAGTTCAAGGCCAGCCTGGCCTACAGAGTGAATTCCAGAACAGGCAGAGCCACACAGATATAACCTGTCTTAAAAAACAATGACAAAAACTAGCCAGCACAACTGACCCTTGGTCAATTTGGCACACACACACATCAATATTAAGCCATAATCTTTCCTTTCTTGTTCATCCCAAGATCACACATTCTTATCAACATTATAAGCGTTATAATTCTAAAAGCCTTCAGTCTTTAAAAATGCAAACACTTTAAGGTTGAATCTCTTTCAAAATATCCAGTCTCTTCTGAAATCCACGGTCTCTTTAAAATTCTAAAATCTATTTAAAAGTTCAAAGTCCCTCAATTGTGGGATCCTGTAAAATTAAAAAAAAATAAGTTAAATGTTTTCTTACTTTAAAAGATAAGAATCAGGGTGCAGTTTTAGTCTGAACAAAGCAAAACCAAACTCCAACTATGTAAATAATTGAGCGTCCAATGTCTGGGATCCACTCACCATCCTCTGGAATCTTCCAGAGTTCCTAGGTCACTTCTCCAGCTCCACCCCTGCACACACAGCTTGTCTCCTAGGCCCAGGCCAGCTCCAAGGTTTCTGCTGTTCTTGGTTGTCATCCTGCAGTACTGGAATCTCCAACATGCTGGGGTCTCCTGTTGCAACTGGGCTGCATTTCCACCAGTGGCTTCTCCTGAGCTCTCCTAGTGGTGCCAGGCTTCCACTTTCCTCCATAACATCTTCAATCTTAGAGCTTCAACTGCTACCCAGGATGCACAGCCACTGATGACCTCCCCACTTCTCACAGCATCAAGCCTTGGCTGTTCTCCATGGGTTCTCCATGGCCCCTTCATGCCTTCAAAACCAGTGCTACCTGGGCGACTCTTATAAATGACCAAGCTCAGGTGTCAGCATTGAGTCCTGGGTTCCCCCCCCTCTAGAACACAGCTTCTGTGTGTTGACCCTGGGGATACACTTCCCTGAGATTTCACCTCAATGATGCTGGTCTCTTCTTAATCTCCATTAATTTCTCAGCTCCAGATAATCATCGTTAGTTGTCCCAGTGCAGCAAAGGTTTCATGTTAACAGTCCTGGTCTCTTGTCAATCACAGCTGATTCTTCAGTCCAGAGGACCAGAAACACAGATTCTTCATTAAAAATAGCAAATAGCCCCAGTTCCAAAGTCCTTCCACAATCCTCCCCTAAACAACGTGATCAGGTTTGTCCCAGCAACACTGCACTATCTCGATACCAATTTCTGTCGTAGTCACTGTTCCATTGCTATGAAGAGACACCCATGACCAAGGCAACTCTTACAAAAGAAAGCATTTAACTGGGAGCCTGCTTTCAGTTTCAGAGGGTTGGTCATGGCAGGAAGTACACAGGCATGATGCTGGAGCAGTAGCTGGGAGTTTTATATTCTGATCTGCAGGTGGGGTTGGGGGAAGAGGACCTGGGGTTGGCTTGTGAAACATCAAAGCCCTCCACCAGTGACACACCTTCTGCAACAAGGTCACACCTCCTAATCCTTCCTAAATAGTACCACTGACTGGGGACCTAGCATTAAACATATGAACCTATGGGAGCCATTCTCGTTCAAACCACAACACCTGGTCCCTGAGCCTTGCAAAGAAGGGTGTAGTATAGATGCCCATTTGTAAATAAGTACCCCACGGACATAGTCTTGCACTTCGACCAGTCGTGAGTTTCTGTGAACTCCAGTCTACTGCACAGTGAAACGTCTCTGAGGAGGTCTGAGAAGTACACCGATCTATGGGTATAGAGACAGAGATTTAGAGGACAGTTTGATACTATGTCCATTTAGCAAAATAATAGTAATACGTTCACTCCTCGGGTCTATGAGCTCCACAAACATGGGTTCTTAGCCAGATTTACAGTACTATGCATGTGTTTCCTCCTATGGAGTGGGCCTTGCATCCACTAAGAAGCCAGTTAATTATTAGCCCATAATGTTCACACCACTATTGCACCCATAGGCAAATCTTGCCACACCAATCCTTACTATAGCTCACAGCCGGATAAAACTGTTGGTGACTCGCCCCACCCCCAGAGGCCTGTGTAGCTCCTTCTGATACTAGGAGAGCTAGCCTCTGTGGAGGAAGCATCTAGGACAGTACCAACTTGATTTCTCTATGACCTGTGACCAAAATTATGTTGCCTCCACGACAGGGTCTTGCTTTCAAGCGTCGGTAGACAATCAAGAACAACGCCATTAGTCTACATTGTTTTGAGGTCTCAGATATCTCTGACAACACCTCAAGTACAGGTGTAGCATCTGGCACTGGGCTATCAATTGGACAGCTTAAGTCTGAGGGGAGCATTATCCCCTGTTTTTCGGGTAATTTCACTTAAACTCTTTCATGTATATGAATGAATATTTAAGAAGCTTACAAAACAGTAGGTTCCAGAACGTCTTTTCAAACATCCCTTGAAAAAGGATCCGTGTTAGTCATCCCCAGTCCCTTCTCTGATCCACCATCCCAACCTTCCCTCATTTAGTCCTTCCTCCCGTGAAAATTATAGAGAAGCTAAGTGTAGTGGTGTATGTCTATAATCCTAGTCCTGTTTGAGACCAACTTGGGCTACAATATGAGTCCTCCTACTCCTTTTCCTCTCTCTCTCCTTCCCCTACCCCTTCCTCTCTTCTCTTCTCTTCTCTCTTTCTCTCTCTTCCTCCCTCCCTCTCTACCTCGCTCCCTCTCTCTGTGTGCTTCTCTCTCAAACTAAAAAAAAAAAAGTCAAGGAGAATTTTATTGGTTTTTGTTGTTGTTGTTGCTGCTATTGTGTAGATTGGAAATCTCTCTTGGAAATGAAAAGAACAAGACATGATAAACTTTTGGCAAATAGAAAAGAAACAGCAAAGTATATTATACATAAGAACAAATGTCACGGCAAAACCCATTATTTTGTGCACTTAATATATGCCAATAAAAACATGCTCTTGGGAGAGAGAAAAAGGGAGGGAAGAAGGGAGGGAGAGAATGAGATCCCTATATATTTAAGGAAAGCCAAAAATGTGAAGGCTAAGAATTTTTAAAATCTCGTATTATGCAGAGAAAGGAGACAGAAGTTAGAGTAGAAGAATCCATCCTGGAAGTCCAAAGCAAAATGGCTGTTGTTCTTCCAAAGCCAAATCCCAAAGATCTGTCTGCCCTAATTTCTCCTTACATTTCTCTGGACAATCCTATTGTACTGAGATCCCACTCAAGCAGTATTTCCCCAAGCCTTAGCCCCAAGCAGTTTACACTTGAATACTGATGCTGCCTAAGACAGGGATGGTTGACAAAGTGAAGCCTACGATGGCCTTGGGGCTTTGGAAACGCCCCCATCTTGCAGGGGTGGTGGAAGCCCAGCATAGGGCAGTACTCAAGCCTGGCACAAATCATGTGCCTACTAAAGATCTGAGAAGACTTACAGCCTCACATCTTGCTGATCGTGGCCACTGCAGAAGCAGGTGGGAAAAGCTAGGGCACAGCATACACTATCTGCCCAAGACTGAAGCATGCGCGGTCTTGCTCTAAAACAAACAATAGCTCTTAGTACACCAGTCATAGTGTACAGGTGTGCATGCAAGCCAAGCACCCATACACATAAAACTGAAAGAAGTTTAGTCTATCAAATGTAAACAAAACTGAATAAAGAAGTACTCACAAGTATTTTTGTAAACTGTGAATTCATATTAAAAAAAAAACCCAAATCTATGAAAGTATCTAAAGGGCCAGTGAGATGGCTCAGCAGGTGAAGGGGCTTGCCACCAAACCCGACCACCTGAGTTCAATCCCTGGAACCCACATGGTGGAAAGAGAGAACGAACTCTTAAAAGTTGTCCTCTGAGCGCAAGGCCCTGGGTTTGGTCCCCAGGTCCGGAAAAAAAAAAAAAAGTTGTCCTCTGACCTCCACATGTACACAGGAGTAGGAACACCCCCAACAGACACATCGAATAAATAAACAAATGTAAAAAATTAAAAGTGTAAGATAACATAGTAGTCTACAGGCTGCCATTACAAAATACCACAGACTGAGCAGCTTAAATAACAGAAGCGTATTTAGCACAGTACTGGGTTCTGGCAAGTTCAAAAAGAATGTGCAAACTAATTTGGTCATCTGGCAAGGACACGCCTCTTTGCTTGTAAACGATCACCTTGGTGCGGTGTCTCTACAGGATCTCTTTCTCTTGTAAAGACACGAGCGCTGTCAGATAACATGCCCAGTAATACAGCCTTGCTGGATGCTCCTCACATTCTCCCAAGCTCAGTCTATGAACACAGTCACTTTAGGATCAGGAAGGAGACGCACATAAACACTCAGGCTATAGCAAAAAGTTTATAGACTATAAAACCTATTTTTACAATCTTACTGCAAATGCGATTAAATGTTGTTAATAGCTGTAGCCACTGTGCTCTCCAGAACTCGGTCATCTTGTGACTGAAGTGTGAACCCTCTGAGCCTCAATTCCCTGGATCTTCCACTCTGGGCTTCTGTGGATCCAACTGGTTCAGGCTCCACGTACGAAGGAGATGAAGTTAGATTTTTCCCTTCCGAATGGCTTGTTTCACTTAGTGTGACTTCTTCCTTCAGGCACACACACAGGCACACAAGCACATTTGTGGGCACACAGACACGTTTGCACGTGTGCATCCATATACACGTGCACACATGGTGTAATGGATGCTACTCAGAGCCATAGCAGTAGCCATCTCTCAGTGTGTACATCAAAACAGCACGCTGTTCACATTCAAGATATAATTTTATATTTTTTCAATTAGACTGCAATAAAACTGGATGAAACTGGAATGGTTATAAATGCACAGTGTTGATGGGCACCGAATGCAAAGATAATAAGAGCATAAAGGAAGAGAAGTTCAAAAGAAGTACAAAATTTTAATAGTCTATTGAGATTAAATGGCCATTACTCCAAGGCTGATTCTAACTTTTTTACAGTTAGTTGTTGTGTGCCCATGGGATAGCATGTTGAGGTCAGAGGACAGTGTAGTAATTGGCCCATTCCTTCTCCCATTTAGATCTTAGCTTGGTTCTCTACTGCTGTGATAAAACACTACAACGAAAATCAACTTGGGAATGAAATGGTTTACTTCACCTTATAAGTGCATCATCAAAGAAAGTCAGGACAGAAGCTTAGAGGCAGGAATGGATGCAAAGGTCATGGAGGGGTGCTGCTTAGGCTTGCTTTCCTGTGGGTTACTCAACCTACTTTCTTATAGAACCCAGGTACCCCAGCCTGGAGATGGCACCGCTCACAGTGAGATCATCATCATCATCATCATCAACAACAACATCAACAACAACAACAACAACAGCATCAAGGCATCAGCAGCATCAACAACACCATCAAAAGCATCAGCATCAGCATCAGCAGCAACAGCAACAGCAGCAACAGCATCAAAAGCAGCAGCAGCAGCAACAGCAGCAGCAGCAGCAACAGCATCAACAGCATCAAGAGCAGCATCAACAACATCAACAGCATCAACAGCAGCATCAACAGCATCAACAGCAGCAGCAGGAGCAGCAGCATCAATAGCAGGAGCAGCAGCAGCGGCAACACCAGCAGCATCAACAGCAGCAGCAGCATTTTCAACACAGGCCATCTGATGAAGGCATTTTCTCAGTCGAGACTCCCTCTTTCAAACTGACTCTGGCTTCTGACAAGCTGACATAAAATCAGCCAGCACACGGGTATTGGACTCAGGTTGTTAATAGAGAAGGCAAAAACCTTTACCTGCTGAGCCATCTTGCAGAGCCCCTAAAGTCAAGTTTTGGAAACTAAGATGATAAGCCTGGAATAATTACAACTATTCCAAAACACATAGCAAAGTATTTTAACCAGAATGCTAGGCTGTCTCAGCTTAACAGACCAAAACACAGAACATGACCATACGAATATGAATACATAGAAGTGGAAAGTAAGCATGGAAAAGGACCCACTGCATGAGCCTATCAGGAGAGGATACTTTAAAGGCTGTGATCTTCAAATCCATCCAACTAGCACCAATTAAGGACTGTTACCAACGCAGGAGAAATGAGCCCCATGAATGCTGGATGTGGGGGGCAGAAATGGTCACAGACTGTGAGGAAAGGCAATGTCTTCGTTCTCTTTGACCCGACCAGTCTACTTCCAGAGAGAGAGACACACATGCATTCCTAAGTCAGTGACCGACCACAAGACACATAGCTGAATGCAGGGGTGAGGCACTCCCCTCCCAACATATCTGTGAAGCATACCTGCTCTGACAGTTGATTATATGATAAACACACGAGTACTGTATAAATTCTATACAGAAACATCAATAACAATGTCTGAGGGGTTTTCTTTCCCTCATCAGAGTAGCTAATGGAAGAATCTTTGTAGAATAAGACCAAGTGCTTCAGTCAAACCTTTGAAGAATAGGCTCTGAGCAAGAGACTCCATATAGAGAGGAAGTAGGCAGACCGGAAGATGGCTCAGCAGATAAAGCCACGAATATGGCGGAAAGAGAGAGGCAGTTCCACAAAGTTGTCCTCTGACCTCCAAGTGTGCACTGTGCACGCATACTCAAACATACATCACAACACATACGACACGTGCGCGCGTGCGCGCACACACACACACACACACGATAATAAATCAGTTATCACATGTACACACATACATACACAATGATAAATAATTTACACACCACATACACACACAATGATGAGAAATCACACACGTAAATAAATAAAGAGAAGAGGGAGAGGATTAGGAGAGGCTACAGCCTTTGTGACCTATTTATCATTTTATTTTCAAATCTTTGTAGGTGTATGATGTATGTGTATGTACGCTTACATGTGCACACACATGCTGTGGCACATCTGTGAAGTCGAAGGGCAGCGTCAGATCTCTTTAAGAGAGGATCAGTTCTCTTTAAGGCAGCTTCCCTTGTTGACCCTCATGCATACTCCAGGCTCGCTGGCCCTTGGGCTGATGGGAACTCTCTTGATTTACCTCTAGTCTTGGTGTAGAAGTGCTGTGTTCATCAACATACACTGCCACATCTGCCGTTTACATGGATTCTAGGTGGACTCAGAGCCTCATGCTCCATCCACTGAGCCATCTCCCCAACTCAGTGTGTCCTTATTCTAAGCCCTTTACCGCTCCCATTTTAAAAAGCCCACTGGTAACATTACTTAATTCGTCTAAAGCCAGGACTCAAACATTTAATCCCTAAGACACAAATCAGTCCTTATCAACCCTAGAAGAAGAGAGCAAACAGCAGGGATAGCACCACGTGGGATATTCCCACAGCACCGTTTCAGTACTCTGTGTGTGTATAATGTGTGTGTGTGTGTGTGTTGCTCTGAGCACCTGTCAATCACCTCATTTCATCTTCCTGCTAATCTCATAAGGCAGGACTCCTACTGTATCCATCTCACAGGTTGGTCAATGGAGGCAGAGAGGGTTATGAAACTTAGCCAACAATACAAGGAACCAAAGCTTAAACCTCTTCACTATCACCCCCAGAATCTGTCTCTTCCTCAGCCTCTCAGGCAAATGGAGAAGGAGGAAGTTCACAACGCTTCTCCAGTTCCACTGAAACTGAGCCAGCGCTGACTGGACGCTCTCTGAACCTGCTCACCAATGACTGACTCTATTAGAAATCTCACTCCCTACTTCCCACCGACTAGCCCTTCACTGTGGCCAGACACGCGTCTCTCATCTGGGGAAGGGCTCGCCTACATCTGCAAGCCTGACACTTATTAGGCACCATGTGGCAGAGCTACCCTGGGATAAAGGGGTCTTCAGACAGCCAGAGCCACACATCTCTGAGGCTGATAAAGTCTACAGTTGTTCTTTCCTGCCTGGCCCTCTGGACACTCCTAGCTGCTCCGTAGAATCACCATTCAACAATGTGACACCTGCCCAGAATCCTAATGCACACTCCTTCACTCTTCAAGGCATCCTCAGTGAGCGATATGACATCCCCTGAGCAAGGCAGTTCCCAAAGCATTCAACCAACATAACTGTGACTCATTGTACTGATGGAAGTTTTTTTCGATTGGATAAATTTGAAAGTCAAAGGTATTTTTTTGTTAGCACAACTTCTATTATTAACACTTTGCTAACAATCATACACACACACACACACACACACACACAAGCAAGAGATTAATGTGGAAACACCCTAAGCATTTTAATTAGTACAATTAATTTTTAATCAAAGAAGTACTATTAGAAAAAAATTGGAAATACCCATAAACAAAAGGGTAGAAAAATCATCCCATCCAAAAAACAATGAACCTTAGTGTTTTAATGTACACCCCTCCGGACATACTTCCATACATATGCATTTATGCAAAGGTAAGGTCACATGTCTGCTTTTGATCTCCCTCATCTAACCATGTTGGGAAGAACACTGCAATTTTCCAAATTTATTATTGTTCCAAATGCTCATCGTTGGAATGTTCTGGATCGTATGGCCTGGAAGTATTCCATAAGATTGATACATCTGGTTTATTTTACCTATCTCCCATTCTCCCCCAAGCCCTAAGGCAGGGTTTCTCTGGGTAGTTCTGGCTGTCCTGGAACTCAGAGATCTGCCTGCCTCTGCCTCCCAAGTGCTGGCAGTGCTGGACACCAACACCTGGCTCTACCTTTTATTCTTAAGCATTGCATATTGATTGCATTTGAGCAATAAGTCACTTGTCTCAGTCTTTGTTTAATGTCCTCATCTTTAAATTAGAATTTAAGATGCACGCGCCTGCAGTGATCTCAGGTTGTGTGGAATCCTTGTTTACCCGAGGTGTCCTTCTTTCTGTGCTTTGGTTTATAAATTCTTCTTGCCTGTCACCAACCCCCTTTACCATCTAAACCAGGCCCCTGCTTGGTCTTTTATTCCCTCGTCAGCTGCTCGCCTGCCAGCTTTGGTGAAGCAACTTCGTCGCCCTTTGCTGAGCCTACTTCTGCTATCTCCTCAGTGCCTTCATCGGCTCACCCTCTGTCCTATTGACTCAACTCTCCTCTGAAGCCCTACTGTACAAAAGGCACGTGTGGAGGTCCCTCGGGGATCTTCTGCAGCACATCCTGAGTGCTAAAGAAACTCACAGTCTAACTGGAAAGGCAAGGTACATATAAGCAACGGTTCTGGTAAATTGGCTGTCTGAGAGGGAGGGAAAAAAAAAACCTCTCGACGTACAGGCTTGCCAATTTCCGTGCTATAACACATTCCCTTCCCACCATGGCCATGCACCAATATGATGTCATCGAGTCAAGCAAGAGTTGGGAACTGATTAGCTCCAGGACACAACTGAGTGGATAAGAAATGCTAAAACACATACATATGTGTGTGGATGTACATACATATGCATGAGCATTACATATATGTACATATGCATGTAAATAAATATGTTCGCTAATTCCTCAGACATTTTCTCTCATATATATACATATATGTATATATATATATATATATATATATATATATATATAGAGAGAGAGAGAGAGAGAGAGAGAGACGGGGAGAGAAAGCAACCGAAGCAGACATGTAGGCGTACATAGCCATGTTATCACCATGATCAGCATCATCTTTAGCATCGGCCACATAAATTGAACATGTAAGAGGCACCCAGTGCCACCTTCACGGTTTCACATACATCCCTCTGAAAAAGTGGTGCTCAGCCTGTGGGTCGAGACCCCTTTAGGGGCTGGACATTTCCATGGGGATCGCCTGCCTGCATAGCAGATAATTATGATGCGTGATAATAGCAGAATTACAGTTATGAAGGAGCAACAGAAATACTTTCATGACTGGGCGTCATCACAACCTGAAGGACTGCACTAAAGGGTCTCAGCATTAGGAAGGTTGAGAACCTCTGCTCTAAAACACACTCTGACGAAGTGGGATGGCTGGCGGTATCCACTTTACGTCCCCTTTGCAAAATTGGAATCTAGACCAGGGAAGTCCTTTGCTTTTGGCCATTCAATACTTAACCGTAATTAAGTATTTAAGTAATTAAGTAATTAAGCTATCCTTATATCCAGGTCCCTCTGATCTAGAGCCTGGGCTTCGGTGGCTGCCCGCTCTTGCTACTTCCTGCCATAGAGCTAGACAGACCCTACTGTCTCCAGAGCTGCAGATTCAGACAGATCAGCCGTGAGACAAAGGAGGTGGCTTGAGTCGAGTCACATGACCAAGCTGCTTCCACCGCCACCCCCCATCACAGCACCACCCTTCTCCAAGGTCTCTGTCTTTTTAACACCCACAGCTGCCCTTCAAGTTACTACATAATTGTCTTTTTCTCCTCTTGCTTACCAGAGTCTCCCTTGAAGCCCGCTTTCATTTCGTTGTATTTTTTAACCAGAGGTTATGTGTGCCATTTGTTTATAATTAGTTTCTTTTGCAAATGTCTGTCTCTTTAGTAGTTATCATTGATGATTACGCCTTATAAAAGCTGGGACACAGAGATTTTACCTGACCAGAAGGGGGACCCATGTGGACAGAACGCAAGTAAAAGTCCAATGGCCAGCGGAGTCTACAGGATGCACTCCCTACTTCAAGGGCATGCCAGCATGTGTGAGCTGGGAATGTCAGGGAGGGTAAGGGGGTGCAAGAATTCTTCCATTCCTGGGATACTCTCAGCCTAGTTCCACAACAGAAAGACTTGAGAGAAATGAACAGACTTCATCAAAAGGCCACAAAGATGATTAAATCATTGAGACTGAGACCAGCAATGGGAAGTTAAACACACCTAAGCGTCTCCCTGCTGGTGCGGAAGACTGCTGGGAAAAGAATGAAAGGAGCCGCCCCTGCAAGACAGGAGCGGAAGGTTAATGCTTCTCTGTTGCCAAGTGCTTGGCTGGCCGGGTTAGATTTTGTGTACATTGTCTCTAATCCTTCAGAACAACCTTCCTGAGGGGTCCTTAGAAATCCCGGTGCTTACAAATATAGGTGCTGACCCTGCAGAGCCCTGCAGACTCAGAAAGCAAGCCGGCTTCCTCTGGCTCTCAGCCAGCTTCTCCCACCTTAGAGACTGCCTGCTGTTGAGGTGCCCTGCAAGATGTTTACGCACCCTCAGTGCCAATTCTCTAGACACCAATAGCATCCCCAACAGTTGCCAGCTGTGACAACCAAAAGCCCCTCTGGGCCTGACCAAATGGTCCCAGCAGGTGATGTCTCTTCCAGGTGAGCATCGCTGAAGCCGTCATTGATAGCAGATCAGTGTCCAACCGCTCTCCAGGTCACCAGAAAAGTCTTGGTTTAAGCACTCAGACTAGATATAAACAGAACTGTGGGGGTTGCATCTGCTGCTAGCTGTAGTACGAGTTGCTGTACCCTGGGCTTCCTGAAGGTTGGAGAGCAGCCCCCCTTCCCATAGACATCAGAAAGAAGAGCATGTACTTAGCGACTTTTTCATTTAAGCTGGGTACCAGTCAGAGTGCATAGTGTGTCTTAATGCATTTTATCCTCCGATTGGTTTCTGAGATAAATACAGTGATGGTTCCCGTTTTACAGAATAGGAAGCCAGGGCAGACAGCAGACTTAAAAGCCTCTATGCTATTCCTGACAGCTCTTTCATACCTGCTTTTTGGAGTCTCCACTTACAGCATCCCCTGCCCCACATGGTCTTGCAAGGACACCCCAAACAATGGTATCCAGACAACTGCCTCATGAGGACTGTTAGAAAAGACACTGGCCCAGCTGGGGGACCCACACAGGAGCAGGCAAAGCCCTGTGTAAAAACGGAGGGAATTAAACACCAGGCTAAGTAGAAGCTCGGTGTGTTTGGAGTCTCCACTGCCGGGCCCCATCTTCAGCGCACAGACGGAGACTCAAATAAGTGACTGAGGAATGAAGAAAAGAGCTGGCCTCTGGTGACAAGCAGGGAACGAAGGCCAGGGATGGCCGTCACATGATGAGGGTCTCACCTGCAGCAGAGTCTAGTGGGGCACTGAAGTTCTGGTCCAGCGCAGCAGTGCTTGTCTGGAAGCTTCCATTGCTTCCGTTGAGAACTGTTCTGTTTTCACAAGTGGCTCTGCTGGTACGCAATGGAGCAGATAGATGCTGGCTTGGGAGAGCCAGATGGCTTTGCCTGATGCTCTGAGTGATTTCCTTTGTTCTGCTCCTAACAGCCAGCCCTGGAGAGAGGAACTACTCTCTTTCCCATTTCACAGATGGGTAACTGAAAACTGAGTCAGCCTCTCCTCTACGAGGCCTTCCTTGACTGTCCCAGTTGACTACTTACCTCCCCTACCATTGTCCAACCCACTTGGGAGACCCTTTCCCTGCCCCCAAGTTTCCCTGTCCCAGGCACTGGTCAGCCTCTTCTGTCTAGGTGGTTCCAGAGTCATGACTACTATAGTTTATTGCATGGCTGGAACAAAAGATATGTATTGTTCTTTTAAGTCTGAAGGCTAGGATACCAAGCTCAAAATATTGGCCGATCCCTCAAAGGCTTCTCCCCTACATATTCAAATGGCTAGCTTCTCCCCATGAGTGTCTGCCCCTCTGAATCCTTTCATAAAGACACGAGTCCCGCTTGGGTCAGGGATTACACTAAAACCCCTGGGTTGATTCCTTCTGCCTGGGAGTCAGTAAGCCAGTCCCCACCCTGGACAGAGCCCCAGGAAACCTCCATCACAGCCAGGACACATCTCAATATCATCAATCTTAACTACAGACGGCAAAGAAGAAAGAGATGGCTTGCTTAGGTCTCCAACCCCTGAATTTATCCAAAGGGTTCTTTGACTCTTCCTTGGGTCACTCGAAGCCAGCATGCTCTTCCTTGAAGCTGTGGCAAGTCACTGCTGCCCCTGTCCCTGGGGCTTTGGGTTTGTCCCAGTGGGAAGCCAAGGCAGAAAGTAATGATGTCCCCAGGCCAGCTCTGAAAGATGTACTTTTGTTTTCTTTTCAGCTCTGAAGCCTGTTCTCCCAGACAGGGAGGGCTCCCACACGGGCCACTGCACACCAAGCAAACCTCTCTCCCCCAGCCCAGCCCCTGTGGTCCCTCTAAGCAAACCGGGCTTCAGTGCCTCCGTGTTTACACTCCAACCTGTGGCTCGGGCTGTTTGCTCTCAGTGGGCTGTGACCCTACCTCCCAGGATGCCACTGTGCATCTGTTGAGTTTGCAGCTTCCTGTCTTCTCATAGTTTGCCCTCTTCTCCATCTGTAAATGGCATTTCTCAGGGTCGGAGGGAGGCTCGGGACCACAGGTATGTTTCCTGTCTCCTCTGGCCTTGCTGGCACCAATCAAAGTCAGATGCCTGTGGTGGGCCTGCTCTGCTGGGCTGAGGGAGAGAGGTCAGAGGGAAAGGCTTCTCTCTGGGCCCTGCTGTGTTAACTATCTCTGCTGCCTAAGGGCCACTGCTTCACCAAGCCCAGGACAGCAATGCCATATGATGATTTTGAACTCCAAAGACACAAGTTCAAATCCCATACTCAATGGCCCTGACTATTCTCTTCTGCAGTGGGAGCACAGGGATTAGGTGGTAGGATAGGCCACATGAGGGGTAAAGAGGGCAGAGTAATGGCCCCTCCCCAGTGTGACTGTTGTGAGGATAAACCAGTGAAGACTGGTGAACCACCCATGATGCCAGGGTCTTCCAATTCTATGCCATAGGACCTGGGGCAGCAAGCCCTTCTGTCACCACAAGGAAGATCACAAACAACTCTAGTCATTTGCCACTGCCACTCCCAGAACCACCCCCGAACCTATGAGAGCTGACCAGGAAATGGCACCTAACCAGATCAACCACTTACGCTTGAATTCTGTTTCTCTGTTTTATAACAACCTATTTCCATAGTTCGTCTTAAAAAATAAAATTAATTTTTATTTTAAGAAGAAATAACAATATACTCATTTTTCAGGGAAGATTAAAAAATTGTATCTCAACTTTGGAAACTTTCTGTGACAGAGAATTGAAACGGTCAGCAGCACTTCATCTGGTCTTACTCCTGAGGAAAACAGAGTTAACAACTCCCGTCAAAGTCAGCAGGAGGGGGACACTTTGTGTATGAGCAAGGTGGGGGTTACATCTGCATTCCACACCTCAAACGGTGGCTTCCTTTCACCCTGACCCCCATCCTCCCTGACACCCGTCTCTGAAAGCAACCATCAATCATGATCACAGAGGCAGAGTCTTGGGCTGTGGATAGCATGTTATTTCTTGAAAGGGTCTTCTGTGACTATTTCTCCTTCCTTCTGTCAAGCGTCCCTGAAAGCTTAGCCACCAGTGTCCCCCCTTACTAATGAGGCTTCAGAGATGAAGGTGGTGGTTCCTCACCCAGGCCCTTGTTCACTCTGAGTTCTACTACGAACCTTTCTGATGGCACCAAGTTGCCCAAGAGCTATAGACAGGGCAAAGGAGCAAACAGGAGGTAAGAGGCAACTCTTAAGGAAAACCCCCTTTCCCAGCATTCCTACTGGAATAGGGATTGATGTTAAAGTCTTCGCGCCTGTGTTCTCACAGACCCCGAATCACACGCATTGAGAATACAACATGACCAGGCCCACCTGTTCCCCGTAGGCCAAACGCATTATTATAAACTTGCTTCCCAGGTGATTTATTAAGGATGAGAACCCTAATCAAGCTCCAATTCAATTTAGCCATTGGTAATTCCAGCAGAGAGCTTTGAGCTTGTTTGATGCAGGGGAATTGCCTTTAAGAGCAACAGTCTGGGCATGCCCTCTAGCTGAATCAAGATGTAGCCATAATTTACCTGGGGCATCTGGTGATGTGTTATTATTTCCTGAAGGTGTACCTAACTCTGGTGTGGAGCAATGAACTCTGCAAAGAAGGAGTCATGTCCTCCTCAGCTGTAGGGAAGCCAGGCTGGTGGGTGTAGCAGGTATATACTGATAGCATCAGGGAGAAGGCAGCATCCAATCACCTTGACTTCCCACCAGTTGGAAAATAAGAGTCACTGAGAAGCCATGGAGTCCTGGCGAATCTGGACCCCAAAACACAAAGGTTCACACTCAGTGTGTGTCTGTGTCTCTGTCTTTCTCTCTCTTTACCTAGATGTCTCTCCGTCTTTGGGATTCTCAGAGGTACCTAGGCGTGTGAGTGCTCTGTCACAGAGCTTCTAAGTTTGAATTATCACATGGGTTTCTGACAGGCTCCATCTGCTTCCAGAACTGTATGCAAACACTTACATCCAAAGCCCAGAATAAGGGGGAGGGACATAAAACATTTTTATTTGTTCTGACCAGAAAAGACGTATGATCCCGAATGTGTGAAAGAAAGACAGAAAAAGAAAGGGAAACAGATTGTCAGTCCCGGTCACAGCCCACAAGGAGCCTCTCATACCCAAACAAAGAGGCGCCTGGCTGCACCGTAAACTAAGACACAGAGCGTATCCCACTCCCAACAACGCAGCCCTCTGAACCACCTCCCTCATACAGACCTGGGATGAAACTCTGACTGTCCAGCTTACTGCTGTATGGGAACGAGCAAACCGTTTAGCCTGAGACCAGTTCCTTCCACTGTAAAACAGTGCCTAGTAAATGGTAATGAGAAAACGGGGGCGGTCGTGATCATGGTAACAGTGATAACGCCGCTGGTGGAGGTGTTAGGAAAGATAAAGATATTGATGGTAGTGAGGGCAGGTGGTGGTGGTGGTGGTGGTGATGGTGGTGATGGTGGTGATGGTGGTGATGGTGGTGGTGGTGGTAGTGGTGATGGTGGTGATGGTGGTGGTGATGGTGGTGATGGTGATGGTGGTGTGGTGATGGTGGTGGTGGTGATGGTGATGGTGGTGATGGTGGTGGTGGTGGTGGCAGCAGGGTAACACTGTGATCGGTGATAATGTTCATGGTAGTTGGTGGTGGTAGTTGGTGGTGGTGGAGGTGGTAGTGATGGTGGAGGTGGTGGTGGTGATGGTGGTGATGGTGGTGGTGGTGGTAGTGGTGATGGTGGTGATGGTGGTGGTGATGGTGGTGATGGTGATGGTGGTGGTGGTGATGGTGGTGGTGGTGATGGTGATGGTGGTGATGGTGGTGGTGGTGGTGGCAGCAAGGTAACACTGTGATCGGTGATAATGTTCATGGTAGTTGGTGGTGGTGGTGGTGGTGGAGGTGGTAGTGATGGTGGAGGTGGTGGTGGTGATGGTGATGGTGGTGATGATGGTGGTGGTGGTGATGGTGGTGATGGTGATGGTGATAGTGGTGGTGGTGATGGTGATGGTGATGGTAGAGGTGGTAGTGGTGATGGTGGTGGTGATGGTGGTGATGGTGGTGATGGTGGTGATGGTGGTGATGGTAGTGGTGGTGGTAATGGTGGAGACAGTGGTGGTGGTGGTGGTAGTGGTGAAGGTGGAGGTGGAGGTGGTGATGGTAGAGGTGATGATGACAATGATAACAGTAGCAGCAGTGTGGATGGTGCGGAGATGATGAGCTACCATTAGAAGTAGAGATAGCAGGAGTAGTAATGAGGACAGAGGTAATGGTGGTGATGGTGGTGGCAGCAGGGTAACGCTGTGATTGATGATAATGTTCATGGAAGTTGGTGCTGGTGGTGGTGGCAGAGGCAATAATGACAATAGCAAAGGTGGTGGTGGTGGTGTTAGTTAAGACAAGAATGCTGGAGGTGGTCGCCGTGATGACAGTGGAGATGGTAAGTAACTATGGCAGAAATAATGGTGGTGCTAGAGGTGGTGGTGGGTGTGGATACAGTGGTGAAAATGGAGCAGCTGTTGGTGGGAACAACCGTGGAAGAGATGGTTGCCATGGTGCTGTTGGAAGTGGTAGGGGCTGTGTGGACTTGCTCATTCCAATACTTTCACAGTTTGGTTGCCCTTTAGGAGGACCACACCATACCTATCAGTGAAAATGTCTCTGTTTCTCCCTAGAGGACTTTCAGAGTCACCATTACATACTGCAAGCCCTTTAGACCAAATCAAATAGAACCTAGATGTGATTTTTAGCTCCTCAGTCCTCAGCAAATTGAGCCCAGGCCACACCCATGGGCAGGGAGTGCTGTGAGGCACGTGCTGTGTCTCCTCCTCCAGCTTTTTCCACTTCTCGCCTCTCACAGGGCCTTTCCACGCTCTCCCCTTCTCTATTTCACTCTGAAAACCTGACATCTTCCTGGCTCTCTGATGAAAAAAGCCAGAAAGAACACTAAAATACATGTCTCTCTCTCCTCTCTCTCACTAACACCTCCCTCTCCATGTCCCAGTTACTGGCCATCAAGGTTCATCAAATTCATCAAATTTTAAAAACAAAAAACAAAACCTAGGAACCGAGGTGCATCTTCTACTCAACAATTGAGCTTTCAAGGTTTTTGAGTCAAGGATTGAGTGACAGCTTTTTATATGTAGTAAGATTTTTTTCAGTACATATTAATTGTACAAAAAATGGTTTTTATTGTGACAAATTTCACACATGCATGCAACACTTTTGAGAGACCGATTTTGAGAATACTAACTGAGATCTTCTTTCACCCTTAAGCAGACGGTTCTGAAGAACCGAGCCGTGAAGCGATTTTGCAGGAACTGTGTTCTGTGGAGGTTTTGGGCAATAGGGGACAGTGCGGATGCGAGAGCTGAGTCACAACCCGGCTCAAGTCTGAATCCCCGAGCAGCAAGCAGTCCACTCTGTCTTCTCACACCTCCACCTCACATCTGCAAACTGGCCATTACTATACATGAAGGTGAAAATTCCGTTTTTAAATGGTGAGGGGCTCTACAAACACGAGGCGTTTAATTTTTGTTCTCTGGTTCACTTAAACATCTTTATTTTTATTTTTACTGTTTTGAAAGTTGTGGATCTCAGACTGAACTCAAACCTTTCATGTAGCTGAGCCTGGTGTTGAACTTCTGGCCCTGGCCTCTGCTTCCTAACTGCTGGGGTTACAGGTATGTGCCAGTATATCTGGCTTATGTGCGACTGGGAATTTAAGCCCAGGCTTCATTCATGCTAGGCAAGCTCTATCAGTTGAGCAATATCCCAAACCCTGAATATATTTTTCAAAATGAATTTTATCTATTTAAGCGAGGGTATGGCTCTCAGCTGTCCCCATGTGACGTCACTGAGCCTACCTCCTTTCATTCCCAAGCACTTTCCTGGGCCCTGGTTTGTAATAAGCTTGGTCTTGAGGGAGCGTCTTGATAGGTCTTCATTTTGTCCTGAGCGCTGGCTTGTGACAGAGAGTATCTGAAGTCTCTGGGGCACATGGACATGGATGTTCGTCTTCCTGGGCTTGGCTGTCTCTTTGGGGGGATCTTTCTGACATTCTTTCTAATAACCCCATTCCCAGCAACCTGCATGTTTTTATAAGGCAGCATGAAGAGAGTGAATCAAAAACACCAGAAAGAACAACTGAGCGTCACAGAGAAGAGTCCTTACAATATGCTCCCAGGGAGATGCTGGACAGAGTCTCACAGTTCCACAGCTCCCTGCGTTAGGCAATCATGCAGTATCTGGGGCTCTTCCTTCCACCCACAATGCTCTCTTCCTAGCCTCCTGACCTGGGTCATGGGATGCCAGACCCTGAACTTCTTCCTGCCTGCAGAATGGCATAGACACAGCTGTGCTGGCTTTGCATGAGATGGGAATAATGGCTGACGGTAGAGTTGGCATGTTCCCCTATTGTCCTCTCTTTGCACCCACCCGACCTCAGCAAGGAACTCAATGCAGAACTCAATGGTGGATTGGCTGTGTGAGTCTGGTTACTTAGCCCACCACAGAATTCAGCTCAGTGCTCCTTTCCCAGGAAACCTTCCTCCCCACCATCTTCTACACCACGCCTCCGCATGGTCCCAGAACAGTTCAGACACAAGTCTCTGCACCTCTCAAGAAGCATCATCTTCCTAGCAACAGTTGCTAAGGAAGATTTTAAGGTTGGACCTAACGCCAGGGAGGGAATGATCTATAGGGATAAATAACACAAGTGTATGGTTGGAGAGAAAGAGGGCTTGCCATCACCGCAAGATGAGCAGAGCAACTTTCCCAGGTAGCACGCTGTCTGTTCTCATGTTAGATGTTCCGATGGCCTTTCTGTTGAATTAGATATTTCACTTTCCTGAAATATAAGTTCTGGGAATTATTTATTCCAACGTATTTTAGTCCTATCAGATCCAACATCCCATTTATACAACAAACACTTTATCAGCAACAGCCCCTTGGCCGTTCTTGAATGAAACTATAGGCATACAACCTAAGTCAATATTTTAAATAATAAAGTGCCCTATGGCGGAGAAGAGAAATGAGGAAATTGATGGTGAACTGTGGTGAATTTCCAATTTGTTAGTGGGTGTAAGCGAACCCACCTGGAAAACAGGCCAAGTGAATGAAAGCGTGCACCTGCTTGAATGGTCCGCATTCATCCTGGCTGGGTGACATTTGAGAATGGCAGCTAACTACACACACTGATGATAGGTGTAGAATCACAAGAATTCAATGCCTGCAGGTGCAGAATAAGAGACCAGCACACTGGCATCCCAAACCCAGGAAAGGCATTGTCATCCATCATGTGATCTGTCAAAAGGTATAATGACTCAGAAAAGTCACAAGCATGCAGAAGACATTACTTCCATTTCTGGAGTACCTACTTCCCCTAGAAAACTCAGTGCTAATTAAAGTCGTCAGAAAATGATTTAGATATTAAATTTTTTTTCAGTTTGAATGTAAAATGGGCTCATGTGTTAGCCTCTCGGACCCCAATGTGAGGAGGTGGGACTAGCGGGAGAATGTAGGTCAGTCACTCAAGCACATCCCTGTGGGCTGTATCCTGCCCTGGCTCCTGCCTAGACTCCTGCTTGCCTCTCTGCCTCCTGCCCACCATCATGTAAACAGCCTTCTTCTACAGTGAGCATCCTCCATGATGCTTCTGCCTTACCATTGACCAACTAATCCAGCCAATCATGGACTGAAATCCATCTAAGCAGGAGCTAGGAAGCAGAAGGAAACTTGCTTCCTTGGAACTGCTTCTCTCATGCATTTGGTCACAGTGACCATAAAGCTAACACAGGTGCAGATTTAGAAACAATTTATTAACCTACTTGAAAATCTAGTAGAAAAACGTGGGTCCAGGATACTTTGCACATCGCAAGTTGCCACACTCTTTGATCCTCCCTCCCACTCTCTTAGAGCCCCATCTGATGCTCTAACCATCAAAAATGCCCTCATGTTGCTGAGGGCACCCTGCCGCTCACTGCCGACAGATTTGCTACTGGCAGATTCAGAGAGAAGGGAGTACTGCCTTCTGCTGTGTATCACGTGGTGACCCCACCAGGGTCCAATGGACAGTTCTAATCCAACCGTCACATGGAAGGGCCTGATTCAACTAAATGGACCACAAGAACGTCCAAAAGTCAAGAATGTGCAAAAGGGACTGGTGGGGCTGGGGGAGGAGTGATAGGGAAGGGAGGAACATAAACGGGGCAGGGATGAACGGGTTGTCACAATACCTTATGTACAGTACAAAGTTGTCGAAGGACAGTCATAGAGTCAAATGTGCACCAACTGTCTTAGAAAACGCCCGCACAGATTTTCAAAATATGCTGCAGGTGTTTACCGACCTTGTCTAGTGCTTCCTTCCTAAGCACCGGGCCAGGAGGCCGCATGGCTTGACCACAGAACGCTAAGACGAAAACCAGCATCTTCCAGAACCCAGGGACTTCACTAAACTCCTGTTAGATGTACAACTTCAAGTGACATTGACAAAGTGCACTGTTAGCCACGGTTTCTTTACCATCTAAATAAACCTACATCCCGCGTCATGAGCAGAAGAACACGGGTTCTTTCTGCTCATGGACTAAACTGAGCTATTCTGAAGGTCTACTTTGGGCGAGAAGGCACTGATATTTGAAAAACAGTATGGCTTCCCTGCATGTGTTTCACTTGGGGGTAAGGGTTCAATACTAGAGACTGCCTAACACCTGCCCCACAGGGGCACACAGAATCAAACCCAGGCAGGAGGTCACCAGAAAGGGCTCAGAGTTCACCGAATTACACTCGAAGGAATAATTTTAAAGACAAGGGTTTTTACCCTCTCCTTTAGGGACTTTGGGGAAAGATGTGAGCTACGTGAGGTAGTAGATAGACTTGGGGTTTTTTTTTCAGGGCTCCCCCCTCCCGTAGTGATGTCGGGATGCTCTGTTTTTGCAGGGAGGTTCTAGCAGATGGTGTAGAATTCTGAAGTTTGGTAGCTTTGAAGGAACAGTGCACCCTCCACTAGTAGGCTGCATAAGTGCATGTCACAACCACTCGTTTGCATTTGTAGGGCAGGATGCAGGTAGGGGCTGGGGGGGGGGAGCACTGGTGTTCTTCATTAAGCACCATCCACTGTATTTTTGAGATAGAATCTCTCATACATCTGAATCTCACCAAATAGGTTAGCCAGGTTGGCCAGTGGGTTCCAGCGAGCTTCCTGCCTGTACTCCCAGTCCAGTGGTGGCTGTATTCCATCCCACAAGATCAGTTTCAGTTCTGGCTGCTATCAGCTCCCTGCTGTTGCTGGACCTGGCTACTTCACAACCCCAATTTGGCCCCCTCAACACTGCTCCCATTCAAATGGCTCTTCTGATAGGTCCTTCCCACTATCCATTTCCCACTAAATGTTTATAGCCTGTTGTGTGTGTGTGTGTGTGTGTGTGTGATCTACTATCAATCATGTATATCAATTACCTATCCTCAACCCCTCTCTCCATCAATCATCTAATCTTTATAACACATAGCTTTGCTGAGATACAATTCACATCCACAGAAACCATCTGCCTGAGGAGTATAGTTCAGCTATTGTCACTTTAACCATAGTCACCCTCCATATTAACAACCAAATGAGTCCTGTTTGGTCTTGGAGACAGAAGAAATCTTCTTTTTTTTTTTTGGTTCTTTTTTTTCCGGAGCTGGGGACCGAACCCAGGGCCTTGCGCTTCCTAGGTAAGCGCTCTACCACTGAGCTAAATCCCCAGCCCCAGAAGAAATCTTCTTAAGGACAAGTTTTATATTTTTTATTCTGATAAAAAAGTATGTAAGGATTACCATTTTACCCACTTATAATCTGCTTAAGGGAGATTGTGGCCCTACTCCGCATAGCACAGTAGGTTCCATGGGTGGAAGCAAATGAGTTGGGTCATAAAGGGTTAAAGCGAGGGATCCGCAAGTGTCTGAGCTGAAAGATTGGCTTATAAACTTCCACTCTTCCTCGGATAAGCTCGAGGTTCTACCACACATGACAGGGTGTGGCTTCCACATGTGAGTTCTGTCATGCCTAAATTGATCTACTCCATTCAGTGAGCTGGCTCTGTTAATCTCCTGTTTGGATATCATAGCAATTTCACATCTCAATACACAAATTCCTAAATCCCCGTACTCAATTTGCAAGCCAGTTAAAACAGGTTGTAGACACACAGGGGACCATGAATCACACCGTAAGTTATACTGAATTAGAGACCACTTCCGGAATGAGTGAGTTCCCCTGTAGTTTCCCTCCTGATTTTCCTTCTTCCATGCAGATTTTTTTCTTCTAGAACAATCCCGAGCCACTTTCTGAGCCACAGCCACACTTTCTGAGATTCCCAGAAAAGCCAAACTGCCATTGGGAGACGTGTCCCAAACACTGCCGACAGGTGGCTGGCCTGCAGCCATGAACCCACTCCTGTCCTCGAGCCAGCCTCCTTTGTGGCTATATGACATCTTAGCTCATTCCCGGAGCTCCGTGCATTCTGTAGGGTACACGGAAACTTCGGACCCAGGCAAAGAACCCAGTCTGGGAACAGAAAGTAAAGCAGGAAGCTCTTGGACCCTCAGGCCGTTGTTAGAGTGAAGACAGCAAACGAAAATCGTGCAGTTATGGTAATAATAGCAGGGTACCGGGAAACCTTTATTGAGACGCAACAGTCAAACCACATGGTTGTTGAATGACCATAACTCTGCCTTAAATAATCAGTTCAGCTGGTCTCTATTTAACATAATAGCTACCTATTAAACTTAAATTAAGTACAGAGTTAAATGTCTCTAGGACACAAAAACCCCAAAACAACTGCCAAGGCCAGGACGAAAGCTCAGGCAGGAATGAGCTCTGAGCTTGTCCCCCTGGTCTGGGTGTGCTCTGGAGCCTCCAAGCCTAGCTGTCTGCGCTTGGAGAAGGCTCTTTTCCAGAACTAGGGTGGGGCAAGAGACCGGCTTCACAGTGCTTTTCAACTTGGACCTTATCTCCAAAGTTTCCAGTTTCGTATACATGCCTAAATATACTAGAACCCGTACACATGCCTCCAAGAAGCCCTGTGAGGGCTCTCCGGGTTCAAAGATGGCAGAATGTCTGTGAGTTCAGCTTTCCACCTGTCCATCTGCTTGACGCCAGAGCACAACCTCATCTGGGGCGCAGATGACCGGCAGGGCCTCCGCAGCCTCCACAGCCTCCCACCAACTCCCTCTCCTCCTGTCCCGGTCAACTGACCCACCCTGCTTCCTTCCCAAATGCTCTCTTCCATGAAACACTGTGTACCTACTAAGTGCTAACACCCAGGCAGCAGTGCAGAGGTAGCAAAGGCAGACATCAAGGGCTCAGCTTTTGGTGGGAGAGCAGCCATCCTCAGTGTCCAAGACTAAAAGGCTCTGCTTATCGCATCCTTCCCATCTTTTATGACTACCTCCTCCTTCCCCAGGGGCCAGCCGAGCACACATGGTATGGCTGTCCTCACAGTTACCCTCTGGACAGAGCCTAGATGAAAATGACTTTTCTGACTGTATGTGCTCCTAGAGATTGTGAGCCCGAAGGCTTGGAGGATGCTAGGCAAGCACTCTATCCACTGAGCTGAACTCAATTTTCAGTAGTTTCCCTTGGTTGAAGTAGAAATGTCTGGTTCCTTTAACGATTCAGTTGTGTCACGCATTGCTTTTCTGGAAGCTGTCTTGTGAGAGGGGGCATGTGATATTTTGTTGAAAGCAGACACTTGAGAGGGCATGTGACATTTAGAAAGAATATAAATAGAGCCCACAAGCAGCGAGAGGTCGCTCTTACACTGCTAGGCTGTGCAGTGCTTCTCTACCCTTCACTTTGTAGAGAGAAACATGCTGAAGGACCTCTCGCGGTATTCCAGATGATTCTGGCCACTTCTGCTGCCTTGTGCTGATTCAACAGAGCCTTGCAGTTTCTGCTGGATCATGCAGCCATCCTCGTTTGTGTTCGGTGTTTGCTATTGGACTGGACTGCTGGTGTCCTGATGACAGGTGGAATTGTCCCAGGGAGCTCCTTCTGAGCAGCTCCAGGGCTTCCTTTTCCTGTTAGTTTCTTGTTCCCCTATCTCTGGCCAGTGAGCTAGAAGGGAGGTTGAAGTGTTTAAGAACCCTAAGTAATCTAAAGCCCACACCTGGCGACTTATGCTGTGTTCCGCAATTAGCTCTGCTAGGGAGTGTCTCACCCCAGTGCCCACGGCAACCAGAGCTTTGGTACAAGCACCCCTCTGCTCTGATGCATCCTCAGTCCTCTGGACTTGTGTGGGTACGCTTGTCTCTCAAAGTTGTCAGCTCTGCTCACCTCCTCGAGGCTGTCCTGAGCTGCTACTTCCCAACAACAGATCTGGCAGGTCCCTTCCCACCCATGTCCTATTGTCTCCTGCAATGCTCAGGCCTGTGGAGACTTCTGGCTCTATATTGACTCTATATTGAGCTCAAGGTCAACCTGAGCTACATAAGACCCTGTCTCAAAGAGAAAAGCAGGAGGAGATAGAGGGAGGAAGGGAGGAAGGAAGAAGGGAGGGAGGGAGGGAGGGAGAAAAAGAGAGAGAGAGAGAGAGAGAGAGAGAGAGAGACAGAGACAGAGACAGAGAGAGACAGAGAGAGACAGAGAGACAGAGACAGAGAGAGAGAGCGCGCCACCTGGCAGCGGTTGCAAATGCCTCTAATCCTAGCACTAGGGAAGCAGAGGCAGGCAGATCTCTGAAGTTGAAGCCAGTCTGGTCTACAAGGCAAGTTCCAGCACAGCCAGGGCTACACAAAGAAACCTCGTCTTGAAAAAAACAAGCAAGAGATGGGTAGGGGGCGTGGTGAACTCTAAGCCCACCTCCCAGATTTCCCAGGTCCCTCTGCTGCTCTGAGCAGCACAGAGCCACAGAGCCACAGCCTCAATTGGACTATGATTGTTCATTTGGTTTTGTATCACCTGATAGTTCCCTTCCTGGAGACGACTGGCATCCTTCCAAGACCAGGGTAAACAGCAGATTCCATATCTTTTCTAGAAGGAGCATTGCAGAAAACACGGCAGGAAATCGCTCTCCGGCTCCATAGTCCAGGCCTGACTTCATTCTGTAGGGCGGAGTTTGAGCTCACCTTTTGCTTCCGTGCCACGAAATTCTTCCTAAAATCGAAGGAACTACTTGCCCCATGTGGAGGAGCAGACTGCAAGGGAGGAGCAAGGAATCCTCAACACTAGTGATATGGTCCACTTTCTTTGTGTCCCACATTTTAATATCAAGTTCACTTGATTCGTGTAATAAACATATGCTTTCTTTGTTCGTCCAATTACTCAGTCGTCCAGGGAGACCTGTTGTGTGGAATAAGTTGTGACTTGCTGAGACGTATAATTCACAATAATAAATTGTTCAGCCTTTAGGATTGGGCTGAGAAAGGTCACCGTAGCTGATGGGAGTCTGGGAGATTGCTGCTGGCTCTGGTCCTCCCCCTGCCTGGAAGGCTCCAGGTGGGCGAGGGTCATGGTCCCCACCACAGGTGTGTCAGTTGAAGCACGTTCCTCCATGTAATACATTCAAGGCACTGCCATTTATTTCTTTGAATCTAAATTTTTAATTAGCAAATGGTTGGAGAGCAGCCTCGGCAATCAAACTGCTTGTTTTCTGTCAGAGACATACACATTGTAAGACTAATACTCAACCATCAGCACTGTTCTGGGAGGTTCTGGGAGTTGGGTCTTAGGGAGAGGAAGAAGGTTAGGAATGTCCCTGGGGCTGTGGCTCATGGGGCGGGGCTTCCTGTATTTCCCCCTCTCCATCTCCTGACCACTAAGAAATAAAGATGCTTCTCCACATCAAGCTCCTGTCACCCTCTGTGCCGAGGGCACAGAGTCGGGAGACTGACCCTCTGAGACCATGAGCCAAAATAAGTCTTTGTCTTCTTCAAGCTGCTCTCAAGAGAGGTGAGCCACTGTGAAGAGAATGAGAAAAGCAACCAATGGGGTTTGGACTCTGGTTACTCCACCCACCTGTGTGTTGCTTGGACTGTTTATTTCCCATTTCTTCACTGTACCCCTCCCCCAGTGCAGATTAGGGGATGTAAGTGAGCCCTCACCAGGGTGGTCAGGGTTAGAGCAGCTAGAGAAAGCTGCCAAGCACGGGGGCCTGTCCTTCATGAAATCTCTTCAGAGAACACTGTCGTCTTCTCCCCTGCTGCGTTCTGGGGTCTTTCCTTGGCATTTTACCTCAGAACACTGTTCTAACATGACCCGGTCTGAGGATTCTATTCTGGCTTAATTTTTGTCCTCTCTTCTTGCTTAATTTTATTTTTTATTTATAATCTATAATTATTTAATTAATTAATATCTGAGGGGATACTCAGATCCTTCAGTGTCAACCCCCTACCTATTCCACTGTTATTCCTGCTCCCCACCAAATCAGGGTTTCTGGAACAGCCCCCTGATTGCTAAGTCTGGACCATTTAGCCAAAGGCTTGCTGGATTTACCCAAGTGGGTGACGCATAGGCATCCACACCTCATATTTCTAGCTTAACCCTATCTCCCCAACAATGTAAACTCACTGTTCCCCCTCCCTGGGGGTCTAGTTTGTCGTTCCTTCACAGCTGAAAATTGCTTTGAGACACTTGCCAGTTAATGGTTAGCTGAATTATAAGGATAATGGGTGACAGTTGTTTAAGTAAGAAGTCTCCTCCTGTCAAGTCTGATGATCAGAGTCCAATCCCCAGGACCCACATGGGGGAAAGGGAGAACTGGCTCCTGCAAGACATCCTCTGGCTTCCACACGCAAGCCAACACACACACACACACACACACACACACACACACACACACACACACACACATCTGGAATCTCACATGCATAAATTAAGTAATTTTAAAAAATTCCAAGCTGGGTGTGGTGGCACAGGCCTTTAATCCCAGCACTCCAGAGGCAGAGACAGGCAGATACCTTGAGTTCTGCAGAGCCTGGTCTACAGAGCTCATTCCAGAACAGCCAGGGCTACACAGAGAAACCCTGTCTCAAGAAAACAAAACAAAACAAAACAAAATAAAATAAAATAAAATAAAATAAAATAAATGCATTTCCAGGAGTCTCGCACCATTCCAGTCAATACCGACAGCTTCAATGCCAGCTTCAATGCCTCCTAGCACTGCTTTGCTTGTAAGTATAGTTGTCCTGACTCATAAGCACAGACACTGCCCTAGTATCCAGTGCAGAGTCACCCAATGACCATGTACAAGTAGACGTATTGAGCCCTTATTTATTTCAAAGAGTCAGATATGGTTCGAGTTTGAAGATTGCTGAGTGAATATTAAATTACTTCTCAGAAATGGAGAATCCTTCTACTTCATTATTTTTTTATAAATTAACTTGAGTATTTCTTATATACATTTCAAGTGTTATTCCATTTCCCGGTTTCCGGGCAAACATCCCTCTAATCCCTCCCCCTCCCCTTCTTTATAGGTGTTCCCCTCCCCATCCTCCCCCCATTGCTGCCCTCCCCCCAACAATCTAGTTCACTGGGGGTTCAGTCTTAGCAGGACCCAGGGCTTCCCTTTCCACTGGTGCTCTTACTAGGATATTCATTGCTACCTATGAGGTCAGAGTCCACGGTCAGTCCATGTATAGTCTTTAGGTAGTGGCTTCTTCTACTTCATTATTAAATGCCAAGTGTTTGCTCATGGGACCACTGCGTAGCTCTGCCAGTCAGTAGATAGGTGGGCAGGTTGTCTAAACCAGCAGTTTCACGTGGGGAGTGTAGACGGGGCATTTCAGTGTTACTCTATGAGAAGAGGAGGTGGACGTGGTAAGGACAGCAGTCACCAGACTGTTTTCCTGGCCGACATTGCCCCACCGTCACGTGGATACCCTCCCCAGGTACAGATGAGCAGCGCCCTGCCCCGCTGTGTAACAGGAATGTTATGAAAAGAACTGAGATGGCCAGCAGGCACTTTAAGGGACTGCCTGTGCTAGAATTCTTGGAAACTATCTTCTCCTATTAGGTCTTTTTTAAAATAGAGGACAGAGGTGCTGAAAAGCCAAGCCGAAATGCCTCATGTCTCAACTCCTGGCCTGGCCACTGGCAGCCACAGCTACCACCCCAAAACCTAGTCCCCAGAACCTGGTCCCAGCAAAATGAGCTGTGTATCAACCACCTCAACCCCCTAGCCCAGGGACGATCACTCACTCAGTCATTCCACAAGGCTCTGTGGAGGCCAACGTACTCAACATTCACCAGCATAAGCCCAGTCCATGCCATCTAGGAACCAGTAGGAGCTGGCAGATGAGATAAAATAAGCTCAACCAACTTTGACCCTGGGCTGAGGTCTAATCAACTTCTATAAACAAAAGAGCACCGGAGGTGGGGAGAGGGGCATCGTTTTGCTCATTTAAAAAGGCTTCAAAAAGTGAGAACATTTTTAAATATTGAAAGAGCATTGTTACATAACTGGTGACCAAAAGTGCCACTTCCCCTGCAGCAGAAGACAAAGTTTGACAAGACCCTTCAACAGCGCTTTAAGCTCCAGTCAGCCCGTCTTGACTGGTCCGCCCAGGAACCGGGCCTGCTCCAAAGCCCCTTGGGCTTGTCAGGCAATGAGCGAACCGGAGGTTCGGGCACTGCTGACTTTGACTGCAATGAGTTTTGACGTGCTAAAGTCTGAGACAAATTTGGAGTAGGGAAGCCTCCCCTCAGGCTCCTCCCAGGCCAAGATACAAAGCATCAGAAACACATGTTTGCATCGGAGTCTCCACTCAGCGGAAAGTGAAGATGGGCAGAAGTCCCAGAGACAGCAGTGGGGAAGGAGAAAGGTTCCAGGTGCTGTAGGATGAGGACACGCGAGTTAGCGGCAGCTTCTCATCCATGGTCTGAACGCAATAAGAAGAACGATCCAAAGTCAATTAGTAGAACCAGGAACAAAACTGTTAAAAAGAAAGGCGAGGGGTTGGGGATTTAGCTCAGTGGTAGAGCACTTGCCGAGCAAGCGCAAGGTCCTGGGTTCGGTCCCCAGCTCCGGAAAAAAAAAAAAAAGAAAGAAAGAAAGAAAGAAAGAAAGGCGAGCTCCACAGCTTTCCAGGGTAAGGAGGCGAGCCCTCCTTCAGGCTCTACTTCCGGCCTCGCCTTTGCAAGGCACAGCTTGCGGATTGCCTGGGAGCCCATTAGAAGTCAACATGAAATTCTATACGCTTATCAGGCGGGCAGAGTGTGAATGATTTATACCTAAACCCAGCCTGGTGTAACCTTCCATCTCCGCCTCCACTAACCTCCACAACATATGTCTTACTAGAGCCATGAGCACACTGTGAAATGACCTTACTTAAGATGCATGCTCTATAAGAAAAAAATTCTTAACCCCAAACTCTTATAGCTCTTGTTTAAATTTTGCCCAAAATATTCCATTTTGGCAGCCTTCTCCTCTTCCTCTTCCTCCTCCTCTTCCTCTTCTTCTTCAACAGAAGCAATTTTTAACTGAAGCCACAATTTCTAATTTTTGCTAGAGAGTTATTGACTAATTTGTGAGTCAAAAAGCTGGTTTTAGCCAGTTCCTGCTGAAGTGGAATGTGCCGTCCCCATCTTTCTGCAAATTACAAACACAGGGCTGTTGTCCATCGTAAACTCCTGGCTCAAGAAATGCAACTTTTCATCATAAATTCTGAGAGAAAAAGCTCGCCTGGGTGTCTCCTTCGCCTCAGCCTGTGTTCCCAGACAACTCACAAGCAACCCAGCCTATGTACGTCTCCCCAAAGGCTAACACTGCAGACCTGCCAACAGCTGCAAGTTATAAATAGGACAGCTTGGGACAGTCGGAGGGGAGGGTCAAGAAGCAAAATCTAATAAGTATTCAGATGCAATGGCCAAGAAAGCTCTCCGAAGGGATGAAGAAGAAAAGCAACAGTGGAATACTGCAAACTGAAGGGATAGTCCGTAGGAACGATGTGGAGAAGCCTGTGGCCTCTGAACCTGCTCAGCTGAGGGAAACTGAGGAAACGCAGGAATGTCACCTCCTTGATTAGAGTGGCTCTTTCAATTTAGTTTTTGAGAACTCCATGCATGAATAGAATGTGCTTTGATCAAGCCTGCCCCGTCTCCTCTTCCAGCTCTCCCTTTACTCCCCCTCACTGGTCCCTCTAGCATTGCATACTCTTTTTTTAAACCCATTGAGTCTCCTTACTGCTGCCAATGTGCACATGGGTGTAGGGCCATCCACTGGAACGTGGCCAGTCTACCCGGTGCCCCGGCCAAAGAAAACTGACGCTCCTCCCTCAGTAGCCATCAATCTCCAACAGTTCCTCAGCGAGGGGCATGCCCCCAGCCATGCCCTAGACTTGGCTGGCTTGATCTTGTGTAGATCTTACTACGCTGTTGTGCCTTTCGGGGGAAAAACAAGCTCAGTCATCCAGATGCAGTGACTCATTTGGGGGAAACACATAGGCAGCCTGAGTCTTCAGGGAAGTGGCTTTCATGAAATATGCTGTGTGTGCCCCAGGTAGAACATGCCTCTACCGTACAGCACAGCTTCACTACATCTTCAGAGTGTCACTTTACCTGGCCCACTGCGTGTGCTTCCTTCCCCAGTCCTCACCATGTGGGCTACAGTTCTGTTTCTTGTTTAGCTAGTCCGGTGGTTCTCAACCTGTGGGTCACGACCCCTCTGGGAGTTGCATATCAGGTATTTACATCAAGATTCATGCCAGCAGCAAAATTACAGTTATGAAATAGCAAGGAAATAAAATGTTATGGTTGAGGTCACCACAACATGAAGAACTGTATACAAAAAGGTCACAGCATTAGGAAGGTTGAGAACCACTGCCCTAGTCTGTCCGACCTGCTATCCACCAAGGGACTTAAGAACAACAGACATGGGGTTGGAGATTTAGCTCAGTGGTAGAGCACTTGCCTAGCAAGCGCAAGGCCCTGGGTTCAGTCCCCAGCTCCGAAAAAAAGAAAAGAAAAGAAAAGAAAACCAAAACAAGAACGACAGACATGTACTGCTCATGCTTCTGAAGGCTTAGAAACCACAGATCAAGGCTCGGCCAGCAGAGTGGGTGCCCAGTGAAGGCTTCCTTGTCCTAGATGGTACGTTCTCCACCCTCCCTCATTGGAGGGGAGGGGCAAGGAGCCTCTTTCAGAGGTGCTGATCCCATTTACCCCTGGCTCTATACTCATGACCCAGTCACCTCCCTCGTGCCTAATTCTGTCACTTTAGGAATTAGTTCTAACCTGTGAACTTGGCAAGTTCACAAACGTTCAGACCACAGCACCACCTGAACTCTGTCTTCACTTTAATCTCTGTCATTGCTGTTTCCCCGGCACCTCCAGTGTCTCCAGGCCAGCTGATGTTTATGGATGGATGGATTGCTCCCTCGGGAAGACACATACAATTTAGAGAAGCCCCACTTAGGAGACTTTCTTTTTATATACATTCACAATTTATGACTTCTTTGTTTAGCCATGATGTCAGATGTTCCTACTAGAAGGATCTTCAGCTTGGGAATTATGAGTAAGCTGTTCCTCTGTGAAACAGCTGGGCTACAAAGGACAAGATGAGAGACTGCAGGAGGGAATTTGCTGGTGTGTGTGTGCGTGCGTGTGTGTGTCTGTCTGTCTGTGTGTCTGTGTCTATGTCTGTCTATGTGTGTGTGTGTCTGTTTCTCTGTCTCTGTGTCTGAGTGTATGTGTGTGTCTGAGTGTGTGAGAGTCTGTGTGTGTCTCTGTGTGTGTTCATTTGTGTTTGTGTGTGTGTGTGTGTGTCTGTGTCCGAGTATATGTGTGTGTGTGTATGTCTGTGTCTGTGTCTGAGTGTGCGTGTGTATGTGTGTGTCTGTGTGTCTGTGTCTATCTGAATGTGTCTGAGTGTGTCTGTCTGAGTGTGTGTATATGTGTCTGTGTATGTGTGTCTCTGTCTCTGTGTCTCTGTATCTGAGTGTGTGTGTGTCTGAGTGTGTGAGAATCTGTGTGTGTCTCTGTGTATGTTCATATGTGTGTTCATGTGTGTCTGAATATCTGTGTGTGTATGTGTCTGAGTGTGCCTGTGTGTCTATATGTTTCTGTATGTGTTCAAGTGTGTGTCTCTCTCTATGTGTGTCTCTGTATCTTTGTGTCTGAGTGTCTCTGTGTGTGTATGTGTGTGTCTGTGTGTCTTGTGTCTCTGTGTGTGTTTGTGTCTCTCTCACTCTGTGTATGTATGTGCCTTTGTGTCTGAGTGTGTCTGTGGTATGTGTCTGAGTGTGTCTTGGTGTGTGTTCATGTCTGTGTCTATGTGTGTGTATGTATCTGTGTCTCTGTGTCTGGGTTTGTCTGTCTGTGTGTGTCTGAGTGTCTGTGTATCTATGTATCTGTGTGTGTGTTCATGTGTATGCCTGTATGTGTCTCTGTGTCTGAGTGTGTGTGTGTGTGTGTGTGTTTGTGTGTGTCTCTGTATGTGTGTGTGTTGGTTATTTGGGGACTTTTTGAGGGAGGGTCCTATGCATCCTGAGCAGTCTTTAAACTTTATGCAGTTTAAAGCTTGCCCTGAACGCTGATCTTCTCACCTCCACCCTTTAAGTGCTGAAACCACGGGCCTGTGTTACCAAGCACGTCTCACATTGAGTTTTTAATGTTCTGGTGCTTTGGAAAGAGAAAAATGTGCAGGATCATGGACTCTTCCATTCCTAGCAACTACCTGCCTCTTCTTCCTGTGGGAATTTGCTTTCTGGTATTCAGGATCCACCCTTATCCCACAGGAAGTGGTTCTTCCTTCTGTTAATAATGGGTACCACTCTGAGACTCCTTCTCAAAGGAGTGCTGCCATCCACTGACTCCACTCCAGCTTCACTTAGCATGTTTGAAGCTGTGCATGGCTGACTCACCCTGTTGGAGGGACTAAACTTCTGTTACAACTGAAATAAGCACCATCTGCCTGCTCGCTTCCTCCCTACACAGCCTGGAGTGAGATCCAGAGGGCAAGGCTGAATGCAACTGCCCCAAATCAGAGCAGGTAGCGAGCGTCATCCCATCCTTCACATCACGCCTCATTGTTAAATCTCAAGTCCAGCTACAAATGCATATTTAATGGTCGCTTTAACTTGTCACAAGAGCCCTGAAGAATAAGGTGGTCTAGTTAGGGATGGAAATCTCAACTCGTGCCCAAAAGTTTCGCTGTTGGCCTGTCCAGTGGATTTGCCTTGCCTTACCAGCCCCTAACATCACAGAAGTCAATTCCTTACAGTTTTAGTGTGTGCAAGAACATGCATGTATGTGTACATGTGTCCTATGAGATTTGTTCTCTGGCGTTCCCTGACTAGCACACATGTGAAGATGCCTACAACTAATAAAAGCTGACGAGGGCAGGACTTACCATTCTTGTTCGTATCGGTCCTGCATGGTCAATACCAAACAAACCCTTGATCAACCTGATATCCTACCAAAGGGTCATTAGCTACAGTCTGGAAACTGTATATGCATTGAGAACGACACTCGCCGTGCACACACCACTGGGAGATCTGAGTCTCAGAAGCCAGGAGACCGGGGCTTATTTCGGTTACCAGGGAAGTCTCATTCTGTCAAGGGTGTGAAGTCAGCCGTGCACCTCAAGTGGGATAAACCAAAGGGCAGCATCACTGGAAGGAAGTACATACGGATGCTCCCAGCCCAGTTCTGGCTGAGGCTCAGATAAATAGACAACTGTGTATGGACACCCTTTTAAGAGGAATTCTTCAGGGAAAAGGGCATCCAGACTATGGCTCAGACCCCGCCTTGAGCAAGCCTTCCAGGCCAGCCCTAGAGAAATTTGAAGAGGCGCCATCAGTGAAAAGGACGGGGAGGCTTCAGGGATCCATGTCTGGGTTCCCTAAGAGCCGCAGGGAGGAAGGTGGGTGTGTTGATGAGCTCCCTGGAGAACAGAGCAGCAGAGGACAGGCTGTTCCTCTCCAGGCGAGAACAAGCCAAGAAAATCCTTGGCAGAAACACAGCTAAAGACAGCAACACAGATCCATGGAACAAGGGCTTAGCAGGGGGAACGATGTGGCTCTCTGTGGCTTCCTATAGAAACAGGATTCCACCTACCAGGCTGAGCAGTCTAAGCAAGAAGCTCACTCATCATGTGGGGTTGGTCTGAAGGACATACTATGTCCTAATTGGGAAAAGAATTCTAAGACTTCTCACATACTATGAATCAATGATGGGAGTGTAGGGGGAGGGTCTGTAATGGGGGACTGGGAGGAGAGAGGGAAGTGATATTAGGATGTAAAAGGAAGGAAGGAAGGAAGAAAAGAAGGAAGGAAAAGGTAAGACAAAACGACATACTCTTACTAGGTTTCTACAGCAATAGAGGACCTACAGCAGCAAGCAGGGTCAGGCTCAGTGATATAATTCGCCCCTTGGTTTATGTAGGAAAGTACTCAATACAGGGAATGAGATCTTTACAAAAGTGATAAACAGGCACATTGAGCAGCCTGGGGCTTGAGATATTCAGCAACAATCCTCAGATAACAAGCTGTTCCTGATGGGGGAGCCGGCTAACAAGGCCACCGTTTCCCCTGCCAATGCAAGCCACCCTGAAGTCTGCTCTCTGAGTCCTCTCCTCCATTCAAGGGGACCTCTGCTGTAACTGTCATAGGGAAACCCAAAGCTCCCACAGTCCCGTAGGCCCAGTGAAAACACAGCCCTGCCTCCTGCTATCCACTTGCCGCTTCCAAATCCCAAGAGGTAGATCTGCCTGGGGGAAACCAGGCCACAGGCCAGAGCCAAGCTGGGAGGGACTGTGGGAAATGGAGCCTGCCCCCTCGGAAGCCCCTGTGGGGGAACAGGGCAGGTCCCTCAGAGGGATCCATCTCAGACAACTTGCCAGGGCTATAACTGGGAACATTCAGGAGCAAGCAAGCAAACAAAATCAAGGACCTGGGTATGAGTGGAAGACGATCTGCTGAAGTCATAGGAGAAATTATGCACACATCAGCTTCCCATGGAGCCTCGTGGGTGCCGAGCATAGTGGCCGGCACAGGGCTTCGCTATGTGAGAGGAGGAAGCCTGTGTGGATTCAAAGGAAACACAGCAACGTTTCATCTCTCTTCCACCGCCTACAACCAGATTCAGAAACATGGAGTCAGGAAAAACCGTAGTTCTTGAGCTGTGAGGTGCTGGATTTCAAGATGACAAAAATACTTCCTTTTTACCTAGTGATGTCAGTGGTGACATCACTAGGACAGAGCCTGGGGCACTGGCTCTAAAGTAGAGTCATCTCCCTTCAAGCTGTAGGCTCACCATTGATAGGTGGGCTTTGGACAAAGTGTTAACCTCTCTGTGCTTTTGTTTCCTTTTCTGGAAAAAAAAAATGAAATACACATGGAGAAGATAATTGCACATAGCTTCTGATATGAGTTAATTTATATAAATCTGTTAACCTGGTGCCCAGCCTGTATGAACACTCATCCCCCAGGCAAAGCCACGGGAAAGAGCAATGCGTTCCCAGGGAACTCCACATATTAAGGATATCATAGAGCAGACACAGATCCTGCCCGAGCACCAGGGAAGCACCTGTTCCGTTGCCAAGGCCACCTGGAATTCTAAAACAACCCTCATAATAGTACTTTCCTCATTTCCCTCTCTCTTGTTACAAAAGAATAAACAGGGTTCTAAAAAATAAAAAATAAATAAATCAAATGATTGATCACACAACTAGAAAATTCTGGATCCAGGTTTGAACCTTACCCGATTTCACTTACTTCTATGCCATTACTCTCTGCCAGAAACAGCCCCAAGAAGCCATGTTAGGAGATGCATACGTAATTGGAAGGAGAACCTTGCCTGTGTTCCCTCCAGCACCCGCCCACCTGATCATGATCAGACATGCTTCCTCATTTCAAGGTAGCCCTCTCCGCCCTTTGACAGACAGGTGCTCATTCTCCAAATGACAGTTGCTCCAGGGATCCAGGAACCTCAGTTTGTCATTGTAAGCGATCTGGGGTGGGGGGTGGGGATGGGGGAAGGAGCTGCACGATAGCTCAAGGCACAGTTGGGGTCCAAGTGTCTATCAGTGCAGCCATTCTCACGGTGATCCACAGAGCCATATGCCGTGTGAGCCAGCAGATGACACCGCACTGGCTTCCACCCTTACAGACCTGCCACACAGATAGACCAATAGCCAGAAGTAGGCGTGGCATCAGCCCTATCCCAGAGGAAAACAGAAAGCCATGCCTTCCCTCTTCCCGTACTGGATGGAGGACTGCCTTTCTCATAAGAGGAACGCAGCAAGGCCTGTGAGCCAGAGGGTTCGGCACAGGCTGTGTAGAAGAAGAAAAGTGGGCTTTGGTTGACCTTGAAACTGAATTATTGAAGTGACTAGATTTTTCCTAACTCAGAGGTTGCTGAGATCTGCAAAAGAAGGCGGCCTTCACAGCTCTGCCACGTGGCATGGGAGTTGTCGGTCAGCAGGCTGGTAGGAGGGCCAGTAGGGCCGGCAGGATTTGTCATTTCTAATCTTTTTTGTTGTGATTTTCTCTACAAGCATGGATTGCTTTTACAAATAAGAAGAAAGGTTAGGATTCGCCCTGACTACTAGGGGTTGTATGGAAAGGAAAAAGCCTGCCATTTATGGGAAGCCAGGACCCAATTGTGATGTCTCCTCTAAAGACAGCTTGGACTTATCACTGCACATCCTTCGCACCCGCCAACCCCATAAACATGCCAGCTACAAATCACATTAATAACGCTCGGAGGAAAGGACAGCTTTCCTCTGGGAGCAGATGCACAGGGACCACTGATTTCCAGCTTTGGGGGATGGAGTCCCATTCCAAGTGAGGATAACACACCTGTCTTTATATAAGGAGGCAGTCAGTGTCCGGCAGCCCTGATTCACGCACTGTCCTGGATTTTCCTATTCAATGCTAAGTCTAGCTCAGAAAGAATAGCCTATAACCGGAATCGTCCATAAATAATGAGGACCTGAGATTGTCTCAGATTCAAATACATAAGCTCATGATCTCAGCAGACTCCTGGATCATCACAGATGTTCTGCCCTAAAAAGGCAAGTTTGAGGCTCTGGGGCAGTGGAGGATGGATAAAGGCTTTAAAAGAAACTTGATCCCTGAGAACCACAGTGAAACCAGCCAGTGGGCCCCAGCACTAGAGACAAATCCAAGGCCAGTGGTCTCAGGAAGACTGCTCTCTGAGGTCAATTAAGGTCATCCCAACTCCTTGGCAGGACCCAAACTGAAGGAAGCCCAGGGATCTTTTCTCTGTCAGCACTCAGGAGACAAGAGCCTGGAGCCAAGCCCCAAAGCTATCAGCAAGCAGTTCTTTGCCAAAGGCTGGTCACCTTCCAAGGCAAGGCCCAGGGACAGGTGGCTATGAGCACAGCCTCTCTCCAAGCTTCATCTCCACGGGCATCCTGTTTTTCAACATCCCCAAACAGGGCTTTCCAGAGAAGTCATGAGGCCCAAGTGACCCCTGATTTCAAAGGCTGCAGGGAGAGAGTGGTACAACTCTTCCCTGTGTATTCTTTGCCATAAGTGGTAACACCGTCCCCACAGCCATGAGCTAAGAGGTGGATGGGCCTTTCACAAGCCATCAAGTGATGGATCTGCTAGCCAGCAGTGCAGCATGCATTCTCTGCACACAGACTTCCCTAAACTAACGGAAGGGCTCTGTGTGGACTAATAGCCTTAGGCAGTAGTTAGACTACCAGAGAGGTTCCTCCACAAATATAAGAAGGCTTACCCATGTCAGCTCCTGTCCCTTGCCACATCCCATCCTGTAGCCACCTATGTTCCCAGTCTCTTGTGTCTTTTCTTAGTCCCAAAAACTACACACCCCATGCTTTGCAACATCCTTCTAGAACCACATCAATTTTTCTGAAAGTTGGCCATCCAAATCACATTTTACTGGACCTCCTGCATGCTCTCTACTAGCCAAAGCATGCTGTCCACATGGCCTCCTGCGAGCATCTTAGCCTATGACATCGGCCTCTCAATGCTGCCTCTAGAGCCCCAGTGCAGCCCAAGCAGACTCTGACCAGACGACAGAATCAAGAAACCCCAACCTTGTAGACACATCTCTCTCTCTTTTTTAATAGCCATTCATAGCAAGAGTTCTGAAACCACCCTCTCTACATTCTACATGGTGTTTCATACCCTGGTTCTCTCTCCACCCTCCTAGCTCTTGAAATTGCACCCAATACCCCACACATCAATCAAAGAAGACACAACTATCGTGCACTTTGGTCCATTGCAAACCTGATCAGCTCTGGTAAAAAGCTAGCATTTTACATAAAGTGGAAATAGGCCACAGTGCAGAGAGCACAGTATGGTGTGGTTTCCTGACGGGCAAAAGAACTTCAGGGAAATGGTTCTTACACTCACAGATGACGCTCTAGCTATTTCCCAAGGTCCCCTTTGTCGAGTCATAAAGATGACCGTTTACGGTCGGGTTGGCTGACACCTTCCTCATCCAGCTCTCCCTCGACGAGCAACTGACAGCACATCTAACGAAGGTTTGCTGAGTGAGAGCCTCCTTTAGAGACAAAATGAGATTTGTCTCTAAAACTTTCAGCTTTGCTAAAAAAGTATTCTCTGCTTCACAATCAGGGTATTCTTTTTTTTTTCTTTTTTTAAGATAAATTTTGCTCCAGTCTTCCTGCAGGATCCCACTGGGTGAAAACGTACATAGGGAAATAAAACCTTCCCTCACTGGCCTCACGGATCTTCTGAAAGCTTTTGTCTCCAGCTGGCTCAGGAGAGAGTACTCATTAGATGCAGCGCGCAAACTCTGTCTCTCGGAGGCCCAGCGTCAGGGCACGCTGCAATCCATCACCCCCAGGAACCTGTCCAAGCTGAGAACCAGAGGCTGGAGGAAGCACGCATACCCACGAGTCCTCCTCCCTGTGAAGCTCTCCTAGCCAACGGAGCAGGACAGCTTGCCAACCCTTCTGAGGCCCGATTTCATTATGGGCAAATTCCTTACTAGGATCCATTGAGAATATTAAAGACAAGCCACCTAAACGTGTTCAGAGGAGACTCCTCGAGTGCATTTCATCCAGCTATGCAGGGACTGGTTAAGATATGTAGACTGCCATGTGGATCTGACAGGAGAGACGGAAGAACAGACAGGTAAGAGACGTGTCACGAGACGTGCCAGGCTGGGTGGCGTGAAAATTCTCCGCTTTGTTGCCCAGTGCACAGCATCAGGTCTCAAAACAATAAGCCAACAAGTCCCCTGAAGAGGACATTTAAAAACACAGATTCCTGAACCCAGACGGAATCTAAGACTATATTCTCAACCATATGCATTTCTGTGTGTATTATACACTGTATGTGCATTATGTGTGCCAGTTTGCATGTGTTTGGGCACACGTATGTACACGCATATGAGCCTTTCCAATTGCTCCTAGAGAGGCAGGTTCTCTCACATGAGTCTAGAGCACAGCAGCACAGCTAGTCTTGCTAACCATGTAGCTCCAGAGAGCCTTTGTCTCTCCACCTCCCAAACATAGAGAATGTAGGCCGGCCCTCTTGCCAAGTTTATGCGGTGCCAGAGGTCGAACCCAGTGTTTCCCACAAGCTAAGTAAGCATTCTACCACCTAAGCTAAATCCCCAGTCCAGATCACATAGCATGCATCTTCAATAAGAGCCCTGGTCTGTAGGAGTCCCTCGGGCTGCACTGCTACAGGGAGGGAAGAGCATCGGTGGCTACAAGATCCCGCACCTGCTCTATTGGCTGGTGTGGCCGTGGCCCTGGCCACCACATAGGCAAAGGTCAGTCAAGGCTGACTTGAGTCAGAACTGAGTAGACTGCTGTCTCTGCAGAGGAGAGGAAGGAAGCCCCAGGTGTGAGAGAAGGAACATGGAAGACCAACACAACTAACACAGCGGACAACTGTGGTGGCCAGAGCGCTGTGCTAGCAATCCCTACAGTACCTGGCATAAAGAAGGGATATGACAGGAGACAGAAATGCCTGTTGGGGGTAGGTGGCTTCCATGCCACAGGCCCAGCAGAGAAGTCTGGCCTGGGTGATGATCCTAGAGTCCTATGCTCAGGGATCATTTGGAAAAGGAGAAACTCTCTGAGAAGACCCGAAAAGGAAGATGTCCTGAGGTATTGAGCGTGCGGCCCATGAAGGCAGAGAGGGGACGGTAGTGTCAAAAGGTCATGAGGGAGTCAGGAGCAGAGTTGATAATCCCTATAAGTCTCAGGCCAGTCAGCTCAGGAGAAAAGGTAATTGCAGCCTACAGTGTGCCATGGTGTGCAGCAAGAGGATCCTAGAAAGTATATATAAGGCATGCACTTCCAACTTCAGATATGTTCACCTGACAGAGGTTGTCTCTTGCAAATCAAAGAGCTTCTGCCTTCAGATATACATGGAGAGAGGCTGGAATGGAGGTGCATGCCCATGGTCCCGTCGCTTGGCAGATGGGGTCAAGAGGATCAAGAATGCTTGCATGGGTTCAATCTCCAGTCATAAAAACTAAGCATGGTGGAGCACACCTGTAATCTCAGCACTGGGGCGTGGAGACAGGAAGATCAGAAGCTTGAAGCTGTCTTCAGGCACGTAGTGAGTTCAAGGCCGGCCTGAACTATATAAGACTCTGTCGAGTGGGGAGGGAATGAGGGAGGGAGGGTGGGAGCGAGGGAGGGAGAGGCAGAGACACAGAGAGAGATCAGTATACAGACAACCTCAAGTTGGGTCAAGAGTTATCTTAATTTTTTTTTATCAATATTCAGCTGAAACTGAGAACAAAATCAAATATCAGCATTATCAAATGAACTTCTGGGATCCGATAATAAATCTCAATGCCTATAAAATGTATTTTATTATTCTAAATGTAGTGGTCGAATTGCAAAAGTTGTACATTTACACTGTGTAATTCTTTGCTCTCTGGAGTAACCACCTGTAAGTTTAATTTTTTTCAAATTCTATTTTTAATGATGGTTCTTAAACACTTTAACCTTCCTTGTAGCCCACCACCCACCAGAGGCAGTGAAAAAGAAAGGAACAGGGAAAGTGGACGAGTTTAGAAAGGTTCTTTGTAGCAGCTCCCATCTGTGTTGTCTGGATATCAGCAGTTCCGTTCACAGGTTAGCAGGCAACGGCAGCTCAATCACTTGCAAACACTTCAGGAGTATGCCCGCAGTCCAGTTCGGTAGAGTCGGGTTGGCAGCAGCGATGACACCAATCAGCAGTGGTAGCACTGACAGCCAGGCCTCAGCCTCGGCTCAAGTCAGCAGGAGGAACACCAGAAGTTCTCGGCTGTGCCTCTCTCAGGGAAGAGAAGATCAGCAAAGATTCGAGAACGACAAGCATTGAACACCTAGCTGAACCAGCAAGCCAAGCTTTCTTTCCGTCACTGTGGAGTCCTATCTCTACCCTTCAAACACCACGTGTCCTCCATGTGCCTTGCCTCGGCATGTGTCTTGCTTCAGAACATGCATCCAGTGTAGCTCAACTACGCAATGTAAGGTGGACCAACACATGTGTGTTGCTAGGAAAGAATCCTTTATCACGTGTCCTTTCACATGCTTGCTTTAGCAGAACATCCTCTCTCCTGCGTCTGCTTCAGTGAAATGTTCCTTCACGAGTCTGCCTTAGTCTTTCCACCCGAGTCCACTTCAGGAAAACACTCCTTCAGGTGTTTACCCCAGCAAAACACCATCCAGCACAACCGACTCTACAAAGAACCCTTAAGTTTCCACTTCAACCACCCCATGAGTGACCTAGGCCATCATCAGATTGTAAAATCTGACACTATACTCAGTAGAATGCTTTGCAGTGTGAATGAGCAGAAACACACTAAAGGACCTACTCTTGATCCAGACCAAGGGACCTGCTTTAGCCACTGCTCTGTTGGCAGATACGAGACGGGTAGTTCACCAACTACGCCTGTGTGCTTTCTATTTAGCCCAGAGAGAGCTGTCTATTCACCCAAAGTCCCTGAAGTGCACTTTGTCTTGCATAACAGCTCCCCCGCCCCCACCCCGCAGGCCACCAAGACTTAAGAAGCCAGCCAGCCTCAGCTTGAGCCCTGGGGTTCTGTAGTACCCAGGCAAGGCCAGGTGAGCAAAGCACACATCAGCAGAATCCAAACTCCCTCTCAGACCTGAAACTATGAGCAGAGTCGGGGGCTGTGACATCCACTAAGGCGCTGGCTTCTGACATAGCAGTGTCTTCACTGCAGCCATGGATGACTAATTGCATGGCTACCTAGCCAACGTTTCTGGGAAGATTAGAATTGTGGCTTTATTTTGACTATATCATTTGGAGGTTTCAAAAGTAATATATCCTTCACAAAGCCATCTTAGCACATCTCTTAATACCAATTGAATTTTTTCAATTGACAAGTGAATGTGTCAGTCTAGTTTTCTATTTGATGACTTGAATGCTATTTTTAATGCCTTTATTGGCATACAGTAATTATGAGTCTCATTATGGCTTTATCATCGTACCTGTATTTAGTGTATTTTGATCCTATTTGCCCCCACTATCCTTTCTTGTCCCACTCCCGCCCCATTTACAGATCCCTTTCTTCTTCCTAACTAATCCTCAGCGTATTTGTGTATATGTGTGTGTGCGTGTGCACAATTGAGTTTCACTGGGGATCCTTACAGGGGAATGGGTAAGAGGTCGTTCACAGGAACCCGAGTACCTCGCCAATGATGCATAACCATGCAACAAGGGAATGAAAATAAATCATGTATGATTATCTACTGAGTGTTAAGAGTACACTGATGAGGCATGGGGTCTCAACTCCCACCCTTCTCCATACATGTGGTAGGGAATCATGGCTCTTGTCAAATCCCTGAAGCCTTTTGAGGTTAGTCTGCCCTCCAGTCTGGTCCTCAGTAGCCCTGCAAACAACTCTTCATTCCCCGCTACCTCTAGGGAGTAGCAATACAGGCCTCTCTCCTGGCCCATCTCCTTTTTCAAATAGCCACTCCTACAGGAGTCAGCTCAGGGCCTGGGCCTGTCGTGACAACACAGGCAGATGTCCTAGATGTGGCCGTCTTCTTGAGATGAATCATGCTTCTTCTCATTTATCCGAAGTGTGCCTTCTAAAATCCAGACTTCCTACCATCCTTAGTCAGAGGATATTTTGAGGCGTTGGGTCCATTCAGCTAATTCTCTAAGAGAAAGGCAATTGTGCAAAACAGATATAAGATGTGACTCAGGTGGAAACTAGGTGAAGCTGTCCAGATCCCCTTCTTGGGGGTCACCTCCAACCTGAGTGCCCACCACCGGGTCATGTGACTCTGAGGTATGGCCCCAAGTCTGCCATCCTCATATCTGTCATTACATTCAGGTCTTGGCACTCTATTTGAATCCTGGGTCCCACTCTGAACCCTAACAGTCGGCAGATACTCAGAGGCCCCATCTAGCCCAGTAGACCATACTCCTAAGGATATCAGGGACCTGTTGTGAAGAGAGAGCAGAATTACAGTGTGACTTGAAGCCAACGAAGCGCCAAGCCTTTCCCTCCCCTATTGCAAGACTCATTGTTTTGCTTTTATAGGTTGAACTCACCCAGAGCCTGATATTCCTTGGGAGAACAGCCGGCTCTCAGGCCCATTCCCATCCCACGTCATTCAGTTAGAGACTATTTCATCTCCCTCCATCTCCACAGGTAGGCACACCCAACCCAAGCCAAGTCCATCAGAGGTTCCTTCTCTGTGACAACAGGGATTGTCTCCTGGTTCTTATTCCAAATAGTAGGAGATGGGAGACTGAGCCAACTGACACAAATGAGATTCACTTCTGAGGCTTTGGACCATAACTTTCTTTCAACTGATGCTGCTATGTAATAGGAAAGAAGCCATAGCTACTGGTAGCCAGTGTGCTGGTCCCCACTGTGTGGGGAAAGCCTGTCCAAAACGCCTCTACTCCAACACAAACAGACTCATTCTGGTACACCTAAAGGGTCACATCTAATAATGCCTGCAACTGACCTACCCATGGTTTCTCAGTGATAAAAAGTGGTAATATCGCCCTGCCCCGTTTTGGCCTGATCTAGTTTTAATTGAGTTTGCATACAATCCTTCCTGTATCTGAAGTAGCCCCGATCTTGCTTTAACCTTAGGATGCATGTTGAACAATTCCTTTTAGAATATGTCTTGCCCATCCTCCCCCGAATAACTTTATCAGTTTGATGTCCCTAGCACCTGCCCCACGGCCCCATGCCTCCTGGGACATCTAGGTTCTCCTAAGCTCTTCTATCCACCAAGGGCTGCTGTCACAAGTAGCTGAGACCTTTCTTCACACTTCTCTTGCAATCAACAATGCCATCCTGCCAGCTTCTCAGTGTGGATCAACCTAGATGACTTAAAGAAGAAAAGCGAGCTGGGAAGTTGTGCACACCCAGCACTCAGCGGCAGAGGCAGGCAGATCTCTGAGTTTGAGGTTACCCTGGCATGGCGGTTTGTATATGCTTGGCCCAGGGAGTGGAATATTAGAAGGTGTGGCCCTGTTGGAGTGGGTGTGTCACTATGGGTGTGGGCTTAAGACCCTCAGCCTAGCTGCCTGGAAGTCAGTCTTCCACTAGCAGCCTTCAGATGAAGATGTAGAACTCTCAGCTCTGTCTGCATCATGCCTGTCTGGATGCTGCCACACTCCCACTTTGATGACAATGGACTGAACCTCTGAACCTGTAAGCCAACCCCAATTAAATGTTGTCCTTTATAACACTTGTCTTGGTCATGGTGCTGGTTCACAGCAGTAAAACCCTACAGAACAAGTTCCAGGACAGTCAAGGCTACACAGAGAAACCCTGTCTCAAAAAGAAAAAAGAAGAAAGAAAGAAAGAAAGAAAGAAAGAAAGAAAGAAAGAAAGAAAGAAAGAAAGAAAGAACAAAGAAACAAAGAGAAAGAAAGAAAATGAAACAATCCAACCAAAATAAAAAAGGACACATCTTTGACAAGCTTCTTTTCAGCATCTGGTGTTCAGGTTTGCCTGACAGCTACACCTGTCCTTACAGAAGGGAATTCTGGAACGTGAGCCAGTGGGGATGCCTAAGCTGGTGAGGTGACAACATTGACAGCTCACCAATGCCTCTCTGTATGTGTGGTCACCTGCCTCCATCCAGATAGAACAGAAGAGTTTTGACCACAGGAAGGAAAGAAGCCCCCAGCCTGTGGTCCATGCAGCTGATTCCCATGTAAATACACTCTCAAAACATTCCCTTGCTGCAGATGACCTGGATCCTAGTTGCCCGAGATTTATTCCCTAAGATCTCATAGTTTAGCTGTCTGTTTGACTCACAAATACCCACAAAGCACTAAATGCAAACCTCCCCACTCCATTTCTTTCAAGAAGCTGCCTCTGCCAACCCAGTGTTCAGGAATGCTGTTCTCTAGGTAAGGCAAGGCTCGTGCCCACTTGAACTCTTATCAGACTACGTTCACCCTGGAATACCAAGCTATTATCATTCCATCACGAGCTAGCAGGGTAGAAGAATAGTTCACAAAGCCCCATCCCTCCCTGAGGATTAATAGGCAGTTGGAGGAAAGATATTCTCTTCAGTGTTGTGGCTAGTCCCAGGCTGCCTATGTTCCTACAAGTCACTCTAAGAAAGCCATTGGGCATCCAAGCAGATGTGGGTAGAATCGTTTCTGCGGTCTGTCTTGCTGTCCTATCTTGGATGAACAGACATGTGTTCACCTTTCCAGGAAAAGTTCACCTGACACTCAAGCCCTCAAAGCAATATTTTCAAACCAAGCCAAGGAACTCAGCTCCTTTTATTTTTTTCATTTTTTTCTTTCTTTTTCTGTTTAATTCTTTGAGACAGGGTCTTGCTCTAGGGCCCACAATGTCCTCAAACTCAGAACCATCCCTCTTGTGTCCTCCAAGCGCCGGGCTTAGAGGCGTGCACCACCGCAACCATTCTGACTCTCCTCTTTCAACATTACCACAGAGCTGAATGTGAGAAGCCGAATGCTGACTGCTCCCTCACCAGGTCCAGCGTACATTCTGTCCTCTCTCGGAGTTCTCATCTACTATGGAATTAACTCCTTCCCTAAAGCTAACGGCTTCCAGGTCTGAACATACATCTAACCGTGACAATGTCACTGAACCTGACTGGATCCGCCCACCTTCACGATATTCTCAGACAACCCACAGATCCCTCCAAACCGGTGTGTTCAAACCAGAGCTCTGTATTTTCTTCCAAAACCTGCTCAATTAACTCTGTCTCTTATCTCAGTCCATTGGTTCAACACTCCCATGTGCTCAAACCATAGTCATGAAAATCATGTGTCAACTCCTTGTTTCCCAGTTGACACTGCATGCTCCATCTCTCACGTCCACTCCTGACCTCCATCCTGCAGCAGCACTGGCTGAGCTACAACAGCAGCCTGGACTCCCATCCCCACCCAAAAACATACTGCCGCCCCATAGCCATGGACATGTCTATAACATAAGCCTCCACCACCTGACTATGATCTTCCAGAGTCAAGTCTACTTTCCAAGCCTGACGTCATAGGCAGCCAGGTACACGCAGTGTCCCTGGACATTCCAGCTACTGCCAGGTCCTTGGTTCTCTGTTACCCAGAAGGGACGCCTTCCCAGGCTCTGTTCCTTACCCTCACTGTTACACACCTTCTACACCTCCTCGAGCTTGAGCATCCCTCTAATGCTACCTTCTTCTCTTGCCTCAGAACCCCTCTGTATGGGATTGCTGTCATTTCTTAGGAATATGAACTCCATGTATTACCCCTAGCTGAATCCCCACCAGCTATCAGAAAACAAAAAGATCAGCAAACGAGTTTCCATTTCCAACCTTGTTAGTCATGTCTCCCTTACTCCTTTAATGACCCCTAAAATGACCTCTGAAAAATGTGGGTCATGGTGCACAGGCAAGACCAATGGGAAGTTGCCATTTCTAGTCTAAAGGAAGGTGCCTCAAACATTGGGCAAAGGGAACCTACCCTTGAAAGGAAAGGAGAGAGCACTACAAACTCCCTCGTACACCAGGGCAACTCAGAGAACACCCCCCCCAAATACCTTCCGCCCCCATGCATTATTTGTGGTCACCCAGGAAACAGGCTTGGTATTTATGGGTCTCAGAGGCTGCTGTCTAGGCAAGCCTCCAAAGGCATCCTCCGGCTTTTAAGAGTGGGCTCTTTTCTTCTATCTCATTAACCAGGAACACTTGATGGTTTAATGCTTGCTCTTCCTCTCACATGCAGAAACGTTAGTGGCTCCTGACTGTGACAGACTTTTTCATTCCCAGGAGGTCACTCCACCTGGAAGTAATCTGCAGGACAGAGAGCTTCAAAATCCTCCACATGACCCCTGGATGAAATGCTAGGAGGGGCATAGGCCCTCAAGCCCCAGGGGCTCCACCTCAGATAGCAGTTTTCCACATGAAAAGACATAGGCATGAAAGGGAAGAATCAAGCCTACTCAACAAACTGTAACCCACCAAGTAGTGCTTTGTGGTAAGGTCTCATAAAATGCATGCCTTTATGAGCACACTCATTTTTATGCGTCCCTCACAGGGATCACTGTGGGTGAACAGCCTTCACTCACAGCACTGGAACTCACAGCCAGGGGCAGTTCCAGAGTCAAGAAGTCAAGCAAAACAATGGGAAGGCTAAGGCAAGAAGAAAACCAGCCATCCACTGATTCACTCAACCAACAGCTACTACTGTGTGGCAGCTCCCACTATGTGAAAGGTTTTGCAGCGGAGGTAAATAAGACAGACCAGTACTGTCCCCTTATGTTACACTGTGTCAGCATGATCCACAGTGGAAAGGTCTGTGAAGCTCCTCAAAGCCAGTTAAGTTTGGCTTTGATACCAAGGGCACCCTAAAGTCACTGAGGGCTTTTGAATTGGCAAGTGACGTCATCTGATTTATATTTTGTTTGTGCCATCTGGCAGATGGTGAAAGCATGGGTTGTTGGCACAGTGATAAGAGCTGAGAGATCAAGTTGGGGTGGTGTAATAGATCCAGCACAAGGGAGCAACAGAGTGGTGACTCCCTGGGTGGCAGATTGGCATGGAGTTACACTAGTCCTTGGGGTACACCAGTGGGTGCCACATAAAAGAAACAAGAAGGAAAAGCATCAAGATGTCTCTTTGTTTCCACTTGAGCAATCAACAGAACATATGCTATTTCTGAGATGAAAAGAGCTGAGTAGGAAGAATAATCATTTTTCCGTTCTGAGCTAGATATTTTTACAGCTGAGATGCCCAACTACCGACGTGCAGAAAGCAACCGGTCGCATCAGTCTGAAGCTCAGGCTAGGAGGGAGAGCCTGAGCTAGAAGTAGAAATAGCCTTAGAAGCTAATGGCAGAAGTATGATGGCGTGTGTTGAACCAGCAAGGAACCAGACAATCGATGGCCCCAGAGTTTCCATTCTAGAGACAAACTTACTTCCAAATGGAAATGTAAAAAGATTTTTGACAGAGCTGTATCACTATCTTCAACATTTTCAGATTTCCTGTTCTTCGAAAGAGGGGTCACCATCCAGCAGAAGGATCAGCTCCCCAGTCCCTGTTCTGAGCCAACGCACCCATCACGGTCTCAGACAGATCGTGGTTCACACATATTGAAGCCCCCATGTTCTCCTGTAAGAGATGATGTGACTGTGGTCCTTTCACCCTCCGTTTGAAGCCAACTCATTCTGAGGCTCACATTCTTAGGTCAATATAATGCTAGGGACAGTGGGGAACAGGTGCTTAGAAATATTCAACAAGTCCCTACAACAAAAAATTCTTTTAGGGCTGGAGAGATGGATCAACAGTTAAGAGCACTGACTATTCTTCCAGGGGTCCTGAGTTCAATTCCCAGTAACCACATAGTGGCTCACAATCATCTGTAATGGGATCCGATGCCCTCTTCTAGTCTGTCAGAAGATAGCAATAGTGTACATACATACATAAAATTAATAAACAAAACTAAGAAAGAAGGAAGGAAGGAAGAAAGAAAGGAAGGAAGGAATTCTTTTACGGCTGAGTGTTGGTATTCTGTCTAAGGTCCACCCCCATAGCTACCTGGAAACAGCCAGGTATGCTCCACCCCACAGTTGCCTAGCAACTGTCTGCTGTGCCTGACTATAAAAGGGGCTGCTTGCCCCTCCTCCCCCTCTTGCTCTTTGTTCTTCCCTGCTCTTCCCCTCTTCCCTATCCCTTCTCTCCCTATCGATGCCCCCCTTCCCTCCACATGCTCATGGCCGACCTTTCCTCTCCTCTCCTCTCCTCTTCTTCTTTAATTAAACCTTTCCACGTGGAACCATGTTGGCTTGGTGTGCTTTATCTGGGCGCGAGCAGAGATTTAAACAACACTGGACCTTGTAGCACACACCTTTATCACAATGCTAGGAGGCAGAGGCAGGTGGGTCTCTGTGAGTTCGAGGCTGGCCTGTTCTACACAGTGAGCTCCAGGATAGTCAGGGCTATGCAGAGAGAACCTGTCGAAGGGGTAGGAGGAAGAGAGAAGGAGAGAGAGATGAATTCTTCCATAAAGTTGAAGAAGTCAGACAAGAAGAACACGGTAAAGACCCTTGCTGATGGCTCGCACAATGCATCTCCTAATGTCCCTTCTCAACTCACAACTCAGCTCTAATGCTGGGCAGACACTTCTTGTGGTGGGGGCAGCTCAAGCGTTACTGATCATTTTCTCTTGTGCTACAAGCAAAGCTCCTGCGGGTTTACAAGGACAGAGATAAAGAAAATTACCCACTAAGTCTGCTCCTCGAGCTTCAAGCCTAGCACTAACATTGAGACTGCTTATGGCTTACTGCTCCAAGGCTGTTTCCCTCTGGGGGGGCATGAGGATGTGGACAAAGCAGGAAGGAAATAAGAAAGAGTGACTGGCAAGCCAGGAAAGATATTGATATTGAAATTAATTGTAAATAACTGTCGATTTCAAACTATGCACAGAATCCAGAAGTAAAACCTACAGGGAGAAGCGCCACAGAGGTAAAGAGGGGGTGAGAAGGCACGCCTGGGTTCTACCATAGAAAAGATAGAAGCCCTGTACATACCAGAGCAAAGATGGCCCCCACCCCAAGAACATGCTGCACTAAATAAGCCCTTTACAGCAGGCCGCCTACGGTATAATTCCATTTTTATGCAATATAGCTTGTATCTACAATCAACAAATCCATAAAGCCGGAAGGTAGATTCATGGATTCATGGAGCTACAGGGGAAAGGAGAATTGTATTGTCAGGAATGACGGACAACATTTAAAAATTGATCAGGAAAAAAATGGCTGCCTAGTACTAACTGGGGACATATTAAAAACATGGCTGCGATGTATAATATGTGAGGTCAATTTCACCAAAGTTGTCATTTTTCAAATACCTGAAGCAGCTGTTCTTGTCGTACATGTTTGGGCTGGTAATAGATGCTGTTTAATTCTGAATGACGGAAAAGGAATCTGACTATTGATTCCACTACTGAAGTAAGTGCCACTCCCCTGTCACAAGAGAGCAGGGAGCAATCAAGAACTGCTCAGAACACCCAGTGTGCTGAACTCCTTCCAATCTCCCTGGGGATTGGGAGGGATGTCAGAGTTCGTTTGGAAGACATGATCCAATGAAGTATATAAGTTCCACAATAAATGACACTCTCGTCAGTTCTAATATGCACACAAACCAAGTTTTTTCCTGGAGGATGTGAGCGTGGGTGGCAGGCTTGCACGGAGGAGGAGGGATGGAAGTGCCATCAATGGATGCGTGGGAAGATGCTGGAAGCCGTGGCAGTGGGGTTTGCACTCATGTCAAAGAAGTTGTGTGACTAGCTGCTCATTCTGCTGGGAGCTGCAACCAAAGTGGCCTTGATAGATTGAAAGCTGACCTGCTTGGCTCTCAGTGAAGACTCTGATACGTACCCCTGCCCAGACCAGACCACCTCAAGCTTGAGCTGCCTTGGGAATTACCTAGTAGGTTTGTGAGATCACGGCTTTCTGGGATTAGCCTAGAGTTCCTAATTTGACCAGTCTGGGAATTGTACATTGCTAACAAGGTCTAGCTTTTGGGGGAATGGTGAAATGACCCTTTCACAGGGAGGGGGGGTGACATCAGATAGCCTGCATATTAGATATTTATATTATGACTCATTGCCGCTAGCAAAATTACAGTTATGAAGTAGCAACGAAATAAATTTGTAGTTGGGGGTCCCCACACCATGAGGAACTTCGTTAAAGGGTTACAGCATCAGGAAGGTTAGGAGCCACTGGCCTAGATGGTATGTGTTGTGTTGAAGGCAGGTAGAAGCAGCCCATCTGTGGGCTTACTTCACTGTGAGCAGCAACAGTGATGCAACCTTCCAAGGGCTGGACAAGTGCCCAGAAGACTCTGCAGCTGCTATATCTGCAGATACTTCAGGGGTTAGAAGGGTTAGGAAGGAAGGAGGAAAGGAGGGAGAAGGGAGGAAGGAGGGAGGGAAGGAAGGAAGGAAGGAAGGAAGGAAGGAAGGAAGGAAGGGAGGGAGGGAGGGAGGAAGGAAGAAGGGAGGAAGGAGGGAGGGAGGGAGGGAGAGAGGGAGGGAGGGAAAGAAGGAAGGAAGGAAGGGAGGGAGGGAGGAAGGAAGGAGGGAAGGAAGGGAGGAAGGAAGGAAGGAAGGGAGGGAGGGAGGAAGGAAGAAGGGAGGAAGGAGGGAGGGAAAGAGGGAGGGAGAGAGGGAGGGAGGGAGGGAAGAAGGAAGGAAGGGAAGGAGGAAGAAGGGAGGAAGGAGGGAGGGAGAGAGGGAGGAAGGGAGGGAAGGAAGGAAGGAAGGAGGGAGGGAGGGAGGGAGGGAGGGAGGGAAAGAGGGAGGGAGAGAGGGAGGGAGGGAGAGAGGGAAGAGGGAAGGAAGGAAGGAAGGAGGGAAGGAAGGGAGGAAGGAAGGAAGGAAGGAAGGGAGGGAGGAAGGAAGGAAGAAGGGAGGAAGGAGGGAGGGAAAGAGGGAGGGAGAGAGGGAGGAAGGGAGGGAAGGAAGGAAGGAAGGAGGGAGGGAGGGAGGGAGGGAGAGAGGGAGGGAGGGAGAGAGGGAGGGAGGGAGAGAGGGAAGAGGGAAGGAAGGAAGGAAGGAAGGAAGGAAGGGAGGAAGAAGGAAGGAAGGAAGGAAGGAAGGAGGGAGGGGGGAAAGAGGGAGGGAGAGAGGGAGGGAGGGAGAGAGGGAAGAGGGAAGGAAGGAAGGAAGGAAAGGAGGAAGAAGGGAGGAAGGAGGGAGGGAGAGAGGGAGGGAGGGAAGGAAAGAAGGAAGCAAGCAAGCAAGCAAGCAAGCAAGCAAGCACAGGAGAAAGAGCTGGGGCCCTCATGCCATTTAAATTGGATTCTCAGCTTCTCAGTTATTGATTACAGTCAAGTTAGCCCAGTAATAAATTGCCTTAAATTATTGAGGTGGTAATGGGCCCAGCTGGGTAAGCAATGCGTTGCAGGCCAGCACAGATCTATATATTCATGACAAGGTTGCCCGTGCAGCACAGTTCCCACTGGATTTGCTTCAAAGGTGTATGTGTTCCCCCCTCCCCAGTCTGCTATTTCTCAGTGCTTGCCCATCTGCCAGCTCTCCAGCGGAGGAGGCTGAGGTCCATCACACCTCTGGGGCAAGTCTCTGAAGCCAGGCTTCCTGGTCTCCCAGCTCACATTCATAAAAGCAGGAATCCTGAGTGTCTTTAATCTGCCTAACAGCGTGTGTGCCAAGAGTATTTAAACACCCTCTGATGACAATGAAACTCATGATTTGAAACAAGTATCCCTCAATTATGGGCTGCATTTAGGGCAAATTAATGAAGCTGCACCCAAGGGGGCTTGGTTTTCAGAGTGAATTTTCTTTTTTCTTTTTCTTTTTTTAATCAAGATTTCAAGATTGTGATTTTTTTTTTTGCCCCAGTGAAATGGACATTAGTAAATACACTGCTTTCTTAAGGAAACTTTCCGTGTAATGAGATACAGTGGAAAGTGGACGTGGCGGGACAGGGGCTCCTTGGAAAGACAGCATCATGAGTCAGAACATGCAAATCTTCATGAAAACTAAGTCATGCAATTATTGCATAATAGGTCATTATTATCCTAGAGAGTAAGAGAGTCCACCACCTAAAAGATCGGGGAGGGCCCCAATGAGCAACACCACAAGGAAAGGAAAGATCGGGGCTCCTGGCAATGTCTACCTTCCTCTGGCCTGTCCAGCAGACGTTTGCCCAGCTTGGCAGGAAGGTGCCTTGCTGACCCATTGCAAGCGGGGGCCAGCCATTTCCCAACATTGTAAGACTTGCTTCTTCTGGTGTTTCCATTGTTCTTGCAGCCTCCCAGATCCTGGGGTTATAGAGGACTGTATTCTGCTCCTTTCTCCTTGCTGTAACAAAAACAGCCAACAAAAGCATCTTCAGGAGTGCAGAGTTTACTCGGGCTCAGCTTTAAAGAAGAGATTCTCATGGCAGGAAAGTCATAGAGGCGGGAACATGAGGCAGCTGGTCACAGTGTTCATAACCAGGAAGTGGATACAAATGCTGACGTTTCTTTTTTTTTTTTAATTGCTTTCTCTTTTTTATTTAGTCTGGGTCCCCAGCCCTTGTGACAGTGCTGCCTACATTAGAGTGGGTCTTCCCTATTCAGTTAAACCCTCCTAGGGAATATCCTCATGGACACCTCTACAAGTGTTTCCAGGATGGTTCCAAATCCAGTCAAGCTGACAATGGAGTCAAGTTAACCAGCCCTGGGAAGGGCCTATTCTTGGTACTCCTCAGAAGGCCGTCCAGCCCTCTTATACATACACCTCAGTGGAAGGTGCAAGAACCAGAAAACAACAAGAGGAACCCATGTGCCCACTTGTGTCCACTGGGCCTAGTTTCCAAAGGCTTCTGTTTAAAACCAGAGCAATAAGTCTTTACTTTTTTTTTTTTTTTTTTTTTTTGGTTCTTTTTTTCGGAGCTGGGGACCGAACCCAGGGCCTTGCGTTTCCTAGGTAAGCGCTCTACCACTGAGCTAAATCCCCAGCCCCATAAGTCTTTACTTTTACCTACAATTTAGTATGCAGTTATTTCAGTCATGTTGACAGGCCTAAATCACGCCTGGGTCTTAAGGATGAAGGAAGATATGGCTCAGAAACATGAATGTCAGATTTCAAACCACCTGCTTGCAAAGGCAACCAGTCACCTTTCCCTAGGAAGTCCAGATAGCTGGGCAGTGGTGGCATATGCCTTTAATCCCAGCACTTGGGAGGCAGAGTCTGAGACTGCACAGGGATAATTGTAACTCACACTTCAGTCCAGGCCTAGAGAGAGAGCTCCATGTACACAGCTGTCGTCTACTGGTGTTAGAGCTACAGGGCTCTAAAGTGAATCTGCTCATTTTGTCACAAGGCTAGTCTGATATGGTCATCTGCTGAGCAGCTCACCTGAGGCCACTGCACCTCCTCAGCCCCCAGCAACCCAAACTCTGCCCCAGTTTTCTCTGGATGTGCCTTCCCATCAGCACTAACCCCAAGTCATAGACCTGGTGGCCTGTCTACCATATCCTGCACCTTCCCATTCAGTGTTTCAAGTGGTTTTACTCTCTCTGACATTAACCTGGCCGGCTGGAATTCTGTCCTGCAGACAGCTTTCACATACCAGGCCCTCCCAGCCCACTCTGTCCCACGTTACTTTCCCAAGAGCCATACAGTGTCTCAGCACTGGAAAGTTCTCAAAACACCTACCAAAGTACAACCCAGTAGCTTCCGATAGTCTTATTTAGATTTTCAGCCTGCTAACACCAGAGCCTGAAGTGACAGAGTCACCATGACCCCAACCTGCCCTGGACTTCCCTCCCTTGCAAGAGCTACTTGTAAGACCCTGTACTTGTTGTTTGCATTCATAATAACAATGTTTCTTAACGTAAGACCAAAAAAAGGGGGGTGGGAGGGGGAAACAGGCGTTAGTCCTGTTCCTAAAGCTCTGCGAACACAAGTAGGAGGACTCGAGTCGGATCCCCAACATCCACATAGAAACAAGAGAAAATGAACAATAAAAACAGAAATAGTGGCACATGTCTGAAATCTCAGGAACACAGATAGGAGGATGCGTGGAGTTGGCCGGCCAAGCTAATCAGCCACTGAGAGTTCTTATCTCAGAACAAAAGGAGATGGTACCTACCTACAGTTCACCTCTGACCTCCATACATACATAATTGTCTTAAAACATTCTCTGAACCTGCTCTCAAACACAGTCCTCCCAACAGGGATGACTTCTTTATCTTGGAGTTGTCCCAGCCTAGTAGTAAACACTGAAGACTGTAGAGGTTTGGTCCTGGGATTCAAGCACACAGTGGGGCTTCCATTTGCCTGTCTCCTTCCCACTGACTTCTCATCACCCTTCACTGTCCCACCTGGGAATCATTGACCTTGGTCAAGCCTGCTCCACCGTGGCCTTCGAGCCGGACAAGAGGCCCCAGGCTCCCTGCTCTGTGACCCGAGCCCCACCCTCCTCCAGCTGTATCCACTGGACTCCCAGGGGACTGGCCGAGCCCAGGCCAGATGATCTGACACGATGGAAGGGGGAAATTCTCAGCATTCCTTCGCCAGAAGATGTTTGCCCAGCTCAAGGCGAGTGAGTAGCAGCTGCATGGAGGTTCAGATGCATCTTCAACCCCAACACAGTCCAAAGGAGAAAAAAGACAAATCCCCTATCGTAGTGGTTATGCGGGGACCACGCATCCACTGGGGTGCAGGGAGCCTGGAAATGGGAGTCCTTCGGGCAGGACAACGGAAGATACAGGACCCAGCCCTGAAATTCTCTCTCAATGCACGCAGACTTCCAGTTTTGGAAAAATGTCTTCATATTCCCAGAAATGACCCAATGGAACAATCAGATTACATTATTCTCTCCAGTCATCAATGCTGAGCGATGGTTCCAGATGGAAAGGGCCACACGCTTGTCTTTAACTCTATCTTGACTGCCATACTAACTCACGAGTGGAACTTGCTCCACAAGGCGCTAGCAGCTCTCTTTGCTTTCTCGCCAGTCACAAAGGAGGCATCGGGGAATCATCAGCCTTGCACAGTGAACTTGCCAAACCAGGCTCTGCTGTCAGCATCCACCAGGCACTGGAGGGCTGCCCGACAGTCTGGCTCGAGTCTTCCTGTCCCACAGCCACAGAAACAGTCGACAGCCCAGGGGTCCTTGCCCAGCAGACCCTCTGAGGAGCCCGTGTGCACTAATTAGCCAGCATCTTTATATCATCTGAGACTCTTGGCAAAGTCCAATTTTTCCTCTAAGTCTCAGCTCAGCAACTCTTCAAAGCCCCATTTGAGCCCCTTACCCACAGGGCTGCCCCGTTCGCTCACCACTCCGTCCACTTCTCATCATACACTTAGCCCTCTGTGTTACAGGGTCCACACTCAAGGATCTAGCCATCCAAAATCAAAAATATGCATACAAACAACAAGCAAGGTGGATAGTACCTGCGAGACGACCAGAGGTTAACCTCTGCACTCCATGTGTACACACACACACACACACACTCATTGATTCAAAGTCAAAGTAAAATAAAGCTTCCTTTCTTCTACTCCTTGCTGTACGCACCATTCATCCAAATGTAGAGGCGTACACGTGAGCATAGCGCTCTGTAACATTCACCGTTTGTGACTTAGATTTCTGCCATAGTCATAGATAGGTCTCCCAACCTCTCCGTACCACACAATAGTCACAGCTATGACATGAGTTAGCTCACAGGGTGGGAAGCTGGCCCACTCCCCACCCATTGAATCAGAGCATATCCTAACAGAAAAGAAAATCTCAGGGGATGTGTGTGATAGAGGAATAAACCTCATTGGTTCATTCAAAGACACCTCAACGTGTGTGTGTGTGTGTGTGTGTGTGTGTGTGTACATGCAGGTGGAGGCCAGAAGTCAACCTTCAGTGCCATTCCTCAGAAACTGTCCATCTTTCTCTTTCTTTCTTTCTTTCTTTCTTTCTTTCTTTCTTTCTTTCTTTCTTCCTTTCTTTTTCTTTCTTCTTTGGAGACGAGGTGTTCCATTGGCTGGGAACTCCATCACTAGTCTAGACTGGCCAACCAGTGAGTCCCAGGTATCTGCCTGTCTCCACTTTCCAGGGTTGGGATTACAGGCACATGCCACCACACCCAGCTTTTTTTTTTAATTAATTTATTTACTTATTTATTTATTTGCTTGGGTTGTGGAAAATTAAATTCAGGTCCTCCTCCTCACAAAGCAAGCACTTAGCTGTCTGAGCTGTTGGCCCAGCCCTCTGTCACTGTGTTTTTAATTTGAGACACTAACCCTAAACAAGGACCACCTGTGTGGCCCACAGTACACTGAATCCTGTCCTGTAGCCCTCAAGGCTCCCCGCTGCCCCTAACCACCAATGTCGCATTCCTCCTCACCCCGCACAACTACCCACCCTTCCTATAAGTGCCCTGGGCCTATATTCCCAGGGCTGCCATGAGGGTATCATTTGCTTTACCCAAAATTTTGAAGTAAGGAAGAAATTAAAAATGGGGTTTGAACTCCTTGCTAAATGACTAGAGAATAAAATTGATGCTTTGCCACATGGAAAAAAAAAAAAAAGAACGCACCCAAAGATGAAGTAATAAGGGAATAGCCAGGAGCCTTAGGGGCTGTCCATAAACCAAACCTAGGACGGCTTTGAAAATCTCCTTATAAAGCCATATTAGACACGCAACTGGTGAGTCCTCTGTAGCCCAGCTGTGTGTGGTGTGGCGCTGAAGCCAGCCCCATGGAATCCTGGGTTACGAGAAGGTCAGAGCATTTTCCGTAACCAGCCAGATCGACAATTAGTCCTGGGTGTGTTGGGAAGTGACCCCTGGCAGCAAAGACCCATGCCTGGGGAAACCAGGACCCTTCTCCGAAGGGGAGTCTCGGCTTTTCTCAGCCTGCTGGAATTTCATTAGCTTGTTCACACTGTACAGATGGGAATTAAATAATTAATTAGGGAATAGTTCACTGCAAAGCCCATGCAGGGGGATTATGCAAATCGCCGGAGTTTGTAGCAAGAGGCTGAATATTTTATAGTGTGTTTAATTTGCAAATATTACCCACTGAGAAGGCTTAGGCAGGAAACTGTCATCGTAATAATTATTATTACTCATGCAAAGCAACTTGAGTTGCCATCAAAACCTCCTTCCTTTCAACTGCTTTCAAACACTTCCCCAAAGAAGTGTTTGGGTTTTTTTTTTTTTTTAATGAAAAACAGTAACAGACAGAGGCATATTAAGAATGAAGTGAACCTGTCCGAATAACAGGAAAATCACCATGTCCTACACCTTCCGCCCAAGCCAGGAAGTCTCTTGACACTCAAATGCTCTCCACCCCGGTAATATTCTCTCAGTCTCTGGGCACCAACCGGACAGAAGAGCACAACGCACTTTCTCCTCCATAACTACTTGAGGCAATGAGCCAGTGTTGATTCTGTGGGCTCCCCTCCCCTTACCCTTCCGATACACTCACTGTTCTGCGCTGAAATAAGTTCTTACCTCCCATCAAGAACCCTAATTCCTGTAGCTTTATGGATAAGAAGGGCGAGAGACCCACACACCCAGACGGTTCTAGCCAACTCACATCCTCTACCACCACAGACAGAAAACTCACTCATCCAGAACAGCACAGGCAAACTTTGCTATAAAGGGCCAGACAGTAAATAGTTCAGGCTTCCTGGGCCATACCGTCTCTGGAGCGACGTCTCAATTAATGTCGTTATGACACAAAAGCAGCCTCTGCCAATATGTCAACAGAGTATGGCTGTGTTCCAGAAAAGCTTTATTTACCAAAACAGGTGGTAGGCCAGATATGGCTGCCATCCAAACCTTTTGTCAGTTAACACAGTGTGCACGTGTGTGAGTGCCTGTATACCGCTGTGTGAGTGAGTGTGTGTGTGTGTGTGTGTGTGTGTGTGTGTGTGTGTGTGTACACATGTATAGTTCAGATTCCTACAATTGTATTCTTTGTTTTCCCCCTTAAATTGCTCTATGACTCTAAGCATATAGGTATGGAGGCTTAAAAGTGTTAGATTATCTCTGCGTCCCATCCTGAAGTACCAGTGCTGGGGTTACAGATGTGTCACCATATCTGGCTTCTTACCTGGGTCTAGGGAGAATACCTACGTCATCAGAAAGCAAACACTCCCTGAGCTTCTCCCTAGCCCAGATGCATAGTCCTGGAATGTCAGGCAAGGGCTTTACCCACAAACCCACATCTCCGGCTTTCTGTCTTGAAATTCTTAATAAATGGTTGTATGAGAGCCCTGTGTTTTTATTTTGTACTCAGTCCCACAGAGTAACGTTGCCAGGACCACTAAAGACATTTTTTTAAAAAATTGAAGATTATCACTGCTGGAGACATGCCACTGGCTTCTAGTGGGTCGAGTCCAGGATGCGGCTAAAGCATTGTACGCAGAGGACTGCCCACAGTACAAGGGATTATGAAAATGTCAACTGTGTCAATGTTGAGAAACCCTGAATTAAGCAAAGTGAAATCAATAGCCCTGCCGTTGCTGATCTCAAATATAATAATTTCATGTGGTGCAGCCAAAATGACCATGTTTGAAATCTCTGTAGGACTTAACACAACATTATAACTCTGGAAAATAGTCTAAGCATTTCTGATATATTTTTGCTCACTGCAATCAACTCTTCTGAATCGACTCCCATTTCTTTATTCGTGAATTTACTTCTTGGCTATTTTTCCTTTTAAACATATTCTTACTACAGCTATGGATTTGCATACGCGTGTATGGTATTTGTACATGTCTGATACCATAACATACATATAGGAACCAGACACCAGTTTGGGGGAGACAACTTCTCCTTTTACCATGTGTAGGGGCTGGGATCGAACTCAGCTCATTAGACTTAGAGGCAAGCGTTTTTACCCACCAAGCCATCTCTGGCTCTGTTCATTCCTTGTTTCCTCTAAATTCAAAGGCCCAAACTGTTAAGATTCAGAAATGTGTTCGTGAAAGGGAATCCCCCATTCACCCCAGCCCCTCTCTGACTGCAGTCTCATAGCAACCAACAATCAGAAAATTTACCATGTTTTCATTGGCGCTATGCAAAGACTTTCTGAGGAAAACACTCTCCTGTTCTCTTTAGGCTGTCCCTTCTATGGCTACTCAAACCACTTGAAAAGATCCCCTGCACCTAGCCTACTTCTACTTAGTGCCATACTTTTACTAGGGCCTCCTACTTCCCTCTTGAGGAGCCCACTCCTTCCAAGCCCTCTGTGTCAGCAACTGCCTCCTGGAACTAACACAAGTCTGCTCGTGCCGGATGGGGAACCCACAATACACCAAATTACGGATATCGCCAAAGTCCAGTTTGGTGAAAAGTGAGTTTTATTGGGGTTACTTACAGGAGTATGGGTGAGGGTTCCTTACAGGAGCAGAAACGACTCAAAAGCCAGCTGCATAACCAAGGCCCACCCCAGCACTAGTGTCGAATCACAAAGTTGGGAACCTGGACACACTGCACAGTCTGCAGGCAAGTCAACAGGCTGGAGACTGTCCTTTCCAGAGGCCACAGTTGATCTAAGCCTCTTCCAGACAGCTTGGCAGGTTTGGACTTCTTTCAGGCAGCTGGTCTGGCTTCCGAGTCTTTCTTCTTTGCAACTTGGCTTGTCTGAGAGGGACTTATGGCTCTTGCTTACTCTGGCAGAAGGAGGCCTAGAGAATCTAGTCAGTTTCAGGGACTTCCTGAAGCTGTTTTGAGTTGTTTACCTTCCTGTTTAAGGAACTTCACCGTGGGATGGGTTGCTAGGGGAAAAGGTCTGTTACACAGCACCCTTCTTCAGAGATCTCTTCTTATTGAGAAATCCTATTTGATTTTCTTCTTTCCCTTCCCTAACACTCCTGGTTTGGTGATACATTTTTGTTCTGTTAGGTCCCAGCACCTGTCAAAGTCAACACAATAAACAGCTCTTGCACTTGGTTCAGATCAGTCAGAACTGTCCCTGCCTCTGAGTTTGAGCAGAGGTATGTGTGCCCACCCACTGTCCATACAATCTATAAGCCACAAAGGGGAAAAAAACAGATAACAGATTAATATAGCAAGTAGAGAACACCTACACAAGAAACAGTCGATTAGGGTCATTGAACCACTCTTGATTCAAGGATAGCATTGCTACAGGGAGTGTGGGGGGACTCCAGACAGGAAGATATGACTGGGACCCCAGCTTGCAGCAGATGGCAGTTAGAGAGCATCAGGTCCCTAGGAGTCTGCCCTTCTTTTTCTTCTTGACCTTTCAACTCCATCATGGCTGCCTTTTGTGTCCCAGGGTGAAAGCTATGGGCTCTAGTTCCCTCTAACCCTCCAAGGATAGAAGAATGAGATGCCCCTAGCTGACTGTCTTGGCTGTGTGGGTGAATGACAGCTTGGTACTGGACAGGTGCCTGTGTCACCTGACTGATGGGAATACCTAGTCTCAGAAACCTGAGTCAATCCCAGGTCTTACCCACCCCACCCCAAAAAAAAAAAACTCTGCCCCTACCCTGCAAGATGGCAGGGGCTGGTGGAGTGCATGAGCTGGCAAGAGAGTAGCAGCATTTGCAGGGACTGTTCTGCCTCCTGGACTACAGTATGGTCCTTCAAGGAATGTTGGGGCCTCTCCACTTCCCGCCACATCCCTGTCCAAACAGGCTTAGATATGGCGGGTGCTGGAGAGAAGGCTACAGGTCCTTGGTAATCAGATAGAGGTTGATTTCACATCTGAGTCAGTAAGAGTTGGACTCAGGACAATGAAAGCGAGAAAAGCATCCACTTTGCCCAAATCTGCAAGTGTGATTTCTCCGTATGCAGTAAGAGAACTGAGACTGTGGGTGAGGATGAGGACTCCAGCTCATCTCTCTGGCCCCAAAGGCTTTGCTCCTTCACTCAGAGATCTGGCTGGTCTGCTTCTGTGAAGCCTACAGCAGCTGTCCAGGGGAGTTGTTTGGCATCTGATAAGGAAAAAGATCTGTGCCTGAGCCTGGGCCGGCTGTACACACCTGTAATCCTAGCTGCTCCCCCAGAGGGTAAGGCAGGAACATCGCAGACTAAATGCAAGGCTGGCTGGAACAACTTTGTGAGACCCTGTCCCAAAATATAAAGAAAATAAGGAAACAAGGAAGGATATATATAGAGAGAAGACAGAGACAGAGAGAAAATGATCTTACATAGAGATGGGTTTTAGAGATGGACTGTTAGTTTATTCATTCCTGGAGCACTACCACTCACAACTGGGAAACTATCAGTATGGTGTGTGTGTGTGTGTGTGTGTGTGTGTGTGTGTGTGTGTGTGTGTATGTGTGTATGTGTGTGTATGTGTGTATGTGTGTGTGTATGTGTGTATATGTGTGTATGTGTGTGTATGTGTATGTGTGTATGTGTATGTGTGTGTATGTGTATGTGTGTGTATGTGTGTGTGTATGTGTGTGTATGTGTATGTATGTGTATGTGTGTGTATGTGTGTGTATGTGTATGTGTGTGTATGTGTGTGTGTATGTGTGTGTATGTGTGTGTGTATGTGTGTGTGTATGTGTGTATGTATGTGTGTATGTGTGTGTATGTGTGTGTGTATGTGTGTGTGTGTGTGTGTGTGTGTGTGTGTGTGTGTGTGTGTGTGTCTAAAAGGCAGGTAAGCTTCCTATTGAGGGAAGAATACATATAGGAAAGATGGATAAAGTTCTAGAACTGCCCTCTGGCATACAGTGCATCATCTGTCCTTTCAATGACCTAAAGGCCACATCTTTGGTGTTTCTGTGCAGGATCTCATTGGATCCTTCTGCCGACCCTTCAAGGAAAGAGGCTATCATCCACTTTGTAGTCGACAAGAGAAGAGTTCAGAGAAGTTGCATGACTTGCCTATGGCCAGTCCCTTGTCGTGAGCCTGGAGCCAAGACTTACCGTCAGAGCTCCCAGGCTTGTCCGAGCAGGCCCTGATTTCATCTTTTCCCTTCTGGCCCTTCTTCCCTTCCCCTCCACTTCCTCCAAAGCAGTCACAAGGTGTCCAAGCCTATCCCAGCCCCGGGGGCAAGTAGAAGCATCGGGCAAATTTAAAAGGCTTAAAACTTGACGGTTTGGGCTGTGGAGAAAGCAGGGGAAGGACATTGGACTGTTGGGGAACAGTCTGCCCATCTTCCCATCCTATAGCCACTGAGGTTTAGACTCAGGAGTCCCCACAAAAGGAGCTCTGACTACCCAAGTCTTGGGTATGTCTTTGAGGTTCAAGGACGCTCACTACCTTGCCACTCACAAAATGTCTGTTTTTAGGGAACCACACGTTTGAGTCCATTACGTTCCCTTGGCGTTTTACAAGTCACGCCCTGCCTCCTTCCTGGTGTTCATCTCAGTAAGTTCCCACTGGTGGGATGAAGTCGCAAACACGTACCTCCTCCCTCGTAAGTCTCTATTTGAATGGTTGGAATACTGTCTAGCCAGGGTTTTCTACAGAAACAGAAGTTGGCTCTCCATTTTTCCACAGGTTTCCATGCTGCGAATTCAACCAGCTGCAACCTAGAAATGCTCAGGTAGCACCGTAATGCCACACACAGACTTTTCTTGCCATTTTCCCCAGCAATGCGGCATGAAGAACAGCCACCTGCAGGTCATTCACACCGTCAGAAACAAAGCCATCCCAGCGAGATTTTCAAATCTATGAAAACGTGTGTGGGTTCCATGCAAATGCCACGCCACTTAACATGATAAATATGGCAACTGGAGCATCCTCAGCTACTGGTGACCTTTGTCCAAGAAGACTGAGCGATTCGTACACATTCTTGTGACAATAGGGATTTATTTTTGAGACACTGGCTTATAAAATTGTGGGGCTAGGAAGTTCAAACCATGTTAGGCTGGGCAGTCTGCTAACTGAGGCAGAAGACTGAACTCTTTGGGACACCCCAGTCTTAGAAGACTCGACCAAATTGTAAAGGGTGACCTGCTCCGTTGTACTCTAAAGCAAATGATTGTCGTCGTCAATCACTCGAAAGCCTTCACGACAGCTTCCACCTTAATGTTTGTTCCAAGTGGCCATCATAGGCAGGCCAAACTGGTGTGTTTAAAATAAAATCACAAGTACATACATCCCTCAAAAACCTAGAGATTTGTAGAAATACTACAAATACTGTTAAAGGGGAGAGAAAGATGTCATAGGCTGGTGACTACCAACAGTATGATGACCGTGAATTTATAATCCCAAGGACTAGAGCCAGCGTGCTGCTGCTATTTGCATTCTGTGCACTTGCAGGAGACATTTGAAGACTCAGGGAATCAAGCAAAACTCCAAACACTGTCAAGAGAACAGTGAGCTCCGTTGAAGGTTCACTCTAGGTAATAAAAATGCCATTTTATCTCCTCCAAATCATACAGCCTGAGAAGTGTGAATGACCCTGATTTGGAAGCTCCTGTTTTACATAAGGGGAACACATGACCTTAGAGCCTTTCTTTCCAACAGGATTGCAAACTCCTTAATTCAGCCTTTATTGAGTATTTACTACATGTAAGGTTTGCTGGAAATACTACCAGGCATTGTCTCAGCGCTCATAAGTCAACTTAAGCCTCCCAATGATGTTGTAAGGTATATATTATCAACTTTCTTTTATGGACAAACAGTGAAAATGTAAGTAATTTTCTTGGGGTCATTGAGTGTAAGGCGAGATCCCTGGAACTCACATGCCCACTCCTGGCTCCTTACACAGTAGGCCAAGATGAGAGCATGAACCATCACGTCTTCTTAGGTTTGTGTTTTGATGATTGGAAGTGGTGGCATCACACCGGAGTCTCAGAGCATGCCTAAGACAAACAGAGTAAGACAGGTCAAAACAGAGTAGGGTATCAGTAGATTCAGAGCCTGGCAAACCTGAGGCTAATAAATTTGAGAATTTGGGAATTTGATATGAAAATGAGTATTTGCTTAGAATAAGGAAAATTTATACTTTAAAGAGTTTACAACAAATGTTTTATCATCCAGAAGAACCATCTAATCTTTTTGTTAATTAGCTGCCTGGTGACCTCTATAATGCCTGGAACTCCACACATGTTCTGCACATTCTTCTTTCACCTTTCCATAACAAAATAATATCTTCTACACACACACACTCACACACACACACACACACACACACACACACCACACACAAATCACACACATACACATACACACCCACACAGACACACACACCACACACACACATACACAGACACACCCACACAAACACACACACACAGACAGACACACACACACACACCACACACATACACAGACACACACACACACACACACACACACACACACACACACATACAGAGAGAGAAGAGAGAGGATAATTCAGCCCTTCTGGGGTAGATAGAAGTTTGATTTTTATTCTTCTTTTTTTTTTAAGATTAATTTATTTATTATGTTTATATCGTTCTGCCTGCATGTTTGCCAGCAGGCCATCAGATCTCATTTACAGATGGTTGTGAGATACCATGTGATTGCTAGGATTTGAACTCAGAACCTCTGGAAGAGCAGTCAGTGCTCTTAACTATTGAGCCATCTCTCCAGCCCTGATTTTTATTCTTAACTGATTAGAATTATTTTCCCTTTTCTGGCTAATTTCCAATGTGGAGAGGCAAATGTTCAAGGCACTTGTCAAGACTGAGAAACCTTCTCGGTTCTATATACACTAATATTTCAGGGAACTTCTGCCTTTCCTATGCAGTGACTAGTCTTTATGAAACACATTGGTCAGTTGCTGTTGATGCCTTCATGACCATGTGTATTAGAAATGTAGTCATCATAGGTGAGAGGTGGTGGCACACGCCTTTAATCCCAGCACTCAGGAGGCAGAGGCAGACGGATCTCTGAGTTCAAGGCCAGCCTGATCTACTGAGTGAGTTCCACAACAACCAGAGCTACATGAAGAAACCTTGTCTCAAAAAAAAAAAAAAACAAAACAAAAAACAAAAAACAAAAAACAAAACAAAACAAACAAGAAAGGATGTGTAGTCATGTTACTAATGTCCGAATTTGGGGGCAAATCATTAAGAAACTGAACTCTTTTTCCCAAACTGTCCACATGATTCACTCCCCTTAGTTATCAAACTACCCAAGGGCACACTCATCACTTCTGTCTCCAGTGAAATACCTGTCACTAAATGACTTTCTTATCATATAGCTTTAGCTTCTGTCTTACAGAGTTGTTTGCTCTGTTTTCTTTTTTGACAGTGGTTTGCTATGTAGCTCTGTCTACCTGGAACTCTTTATAGGGACCAAGCTGGCCTCAAACTCACAGTGATCCTCCTGCCTCAGCCTCCCAAGTTGCTGAAACGACAGGCGTCTGCCACCACAGGTGGCCAATTACAGTTTTTATTGTTAAAATAATTTCACTGACTTTCTGTTTTGTCTGTTCACAGTCCACGCAGTTTGCTTCAATTCACTGAGCTTTATGTTCCCTTAAGGGGCAGTGTCCTGCCATGTTGCCTGTGCTGGCTTCTCATTCCCAAGTTCCAGGGAGATTGCATCTCAGCCTCATCCTTCAAGAAACAAATTTAACAAACACAAAATAGCTTCACTCTCATCTGCATCCAAATCAAAGTCTGTAACTTCTCACTTCTTTTATTCAGATGTTCTAAACCGTTTCCAAGTTCCAAAAGTATGAATATTCAGGCTTCACTGACTTTTTCAATATGCCTTTTGCCTCTCGTTTATGTTTAGGCTTTCTTCCAAGTCTTTGAAAATATCTTTTCCAGTTCTTGACATGTCTTTCTATGTTGTAAGGCTTGAACAATTTCCTTATAGGCAGACACCGTCACAACACAGTCACCAAACAAAGTTCCAATCCTGGCAAAACTGAAAAGAAATCATGATAACAGCGGCAACAGGAAGACAAGGGGAGAAAATGTTCAAGGTGGCCCTCCATCCTGGTCACATACCTCAGTTTTATAGAGTTCAAACCCTTCAACTAAAACTAGAGTGCTTTTCTAGGACTCCTTCCCAGACCCTCTCCCAGGCCCCACAGTGAAATCAGAGGGAACCTGGGTGTCACAGAAAAGCCAGCACGTGGACAATACCACAGCTCACATGTATGAAGAGAGTGTGGCCTCTGGGTGACCAGGGCCTCAGAAAAAGAACTTTGGTTCTGAGGTGACCATGAAGAAAGGAGAATGGAAAGTTGTACTTCTGGGTACAAAGTTTCAACTGAGGAAGACACAAAAGGATTGCCACAAATTCAAGACCAATGTGTTCTGTACAGTCTGAAGACAACCAGAGCTACTCCCCCCACCAAAAATAGATAGATAGATAGATAGATAGATAGATAGATAGATAGATAGATAGATAGATAGATAGATGGATAGATATATCATGCCACAGAACTGAGGCTGAAAAACTATTGTGATGGCAAATGTTGTATTATATGCATTTTGCCTCAATAAAAGAAAAACGATTAATAAGGTTGGGGAGACAGCTCAGTTCGTAAAATGCCTGTGCTGCAATCTTATGGACATGAGTTTGGTGCATCAAAACCCACATAAAATTTAAAGGCAAAGATCACTAGGCATGGTGGCACATGCTTGTAATCCCAGAGTTAAGGAAGCAGAGATAGGGGAATGATTGGGGCGCCATAGACAACCCAGCCTATATGGAGAGTTCCAGGACAATGAAAGACCCTGTCTCAGAAAAAAAAAAAAAAAAAGATGGACAACAGCCAACATTGTTCACTGGCTTTTACATGCATGGACACACACACGTACACACCCATACTCACACGTACACACACGCACCTATATAGGGGATAGGTATGAAGAGATGGGGAAAAAATCCGAAAGGAGTTAGAGGGAGGACTGACTGAATGTGACTTAGATAAATCCTACACATGCACGAAATTCTCAATTCACACACACACACACACACACACACACACACACACACACACACACACACGAAGGAGAAGGAGAGGAAGAGGGAAAAGAAGAAGGAGAAGGAGATTGAGAAGGAAAGAGGAAGTAAAGTGTAAACTATCTTCCAGAGTGCCTGGGCCATTTTACAGTCCCACCTTGTTTATATGAATGGGTTCTCTACCTTACCCACGTCATTGCAAGCATTTCATATTGCCTTTGTTTTTATTTCAGTCACTCTGATAGTGTGTGGACACCCCACTACGGTTTTGCTTTCCATTTTCCTAGTGGCTGTTGGTGTCCAAGAGCCTGATGTGGAGCACTGGGACCTGTGCTAGGCCAGTTGGAACTCTGAAAAGTTGCTCTGAGGAGGGGGTTTAAAGGGTCCCAGACAAAGGCCACAGTGAGCCTGAGGCAGGGCATGACCGTAAAGGGGGGGGGTGGGATAGACAGCTGTGGGGGTTCCAGAAACATCTGGAAAGCTGGCAGAGAGACAGAGGAACTGAGAGTCACTGCAATGGGAGACAGAGGGATAGCCTTCGGACCCCCAGAACTCAGGCATCCGACAGGCAGGCAAGCATTTCTATAGTTCACAGCACACACCCCATGCCTAAGCACCATTTATCCAGGTGATGGTGAGGGCGTTTCATTTCACGAGCTCTTTTTAAGATTTTTACATTTTAATTCCCCCCCCCACTGTGATTATGTTTTCCCATAGGGTAATGAAAATGAAATCTGGTGTGAAAACATACAAAATGTTTAGTCCTTCAGAAGTGGTTGTGACTTCCAGCAGCTAGCTGGTCTTCCCCAGGAGCGGGCTCTCTTGGTGGCTCAGCAGTGTTGGCTTTCTGATCTCCTGGGTATTATTGGACAGAAGGCCACCACTGGCTTGCTTTCCTTTAGAAAAGTTCCTGCCCTGCCCCTAGGTCTCCATACTCCTGCCGCAGGTGGCTGGGAGCCTTCCCTTTAAACGTGAGACCCTCTCCCACTGCCCACACACTGTTGGAAGCCCAAAGGGCTGAGGATGCCTCCTTGACCCCAGAATTCATCCCTTGGGTCCTGGCCCTCCCTGGTGAATTGTCATCTGGGACAGAATTTCCACAGGTCTCTAGTCCTCTCGCTTCCAACACGGTTGTGGGACTTTGCAAAACAAATCATTTTAAAATGCATTTTCCAAGGCTTTCCCATCACCAGGCACACACGACAACAGTGCCCACCTCATTAGCCTCCAGATGATGCAGTGTGTAAAGAGAGCCAGCCAGCCCAGCCATGGAGAGAGAGCATCAGATAGATCCTTAAACGAGGACCCTCACTGCAGACTTAGAGCCGGAAGCCCAAGGCTTGCAGCCTGGACAGACCCTTTAATATGCAAGTCCAGCCAAAACCCAGAAAGTGCAGACTCCACCTTGTCGCTGGCATTTCATAAATTGGCTGCTCCGGTATAGTCCCAAAGAAATTGAGGTTATCCTCCGAGGGGCGAAAGGAAGTTTAATGAGCAAAAGCCAGCTTGCCTTGTTTTCGCGCCTGAATCACAGTCACTGATCCTGAATAACAGCAAAGCCACAGGTCCAATCTGAGATCTTACTGCAAATCGGGGAATATGAAAAGGACCTTGTGTCTCCTAACAATCCCTCAGGATGCTTCAGCAGTGTTGAGGCTGGGGCATGGCTCAGGAGTGCAAACTTGCACATGCGTGTGGGGCTAGCTCTGTATCCACTGATTCTGTTCTTCAGATCCTGGCTTCCAGGCTCTATGCTATATATTTGGAGTTTTTTGTTGTTGTTGTTGTTGTTGTTGTTGTAGTTATTGTTTTTGTTTTTCCACAACAGGGAAAATAGCGAAGCTTTTTCTTTCCCTTTATATTTATCTTTTTTTTTTTTTGCTTTATTTTTGTGTTTTCTAAAATTAAAAAAACCAATATCCGGATCCTGCTTATTTAAAAACAAGAAAGCTGACTTCCGCTGTGTAAAGCAGGCCCCTTAAGTAGTTTCCCTGGAGGATCAGGCAGTTCCTGAGATGAACTCCGTCTGAAGAAACTGGGGGTGGAGGCAGAGGTGGGGTGCATGTGACCTGAACTTCCTCCCAGTATTTCCCTCTGGGAATTCTCTCAGGTCCCAGGATCACAGGCCCCTTTCACGTGTCAAAGCCAAGGCTAAGTGGCTGGCTTCTTGGTCGTGCTTTCTTTCTAGAGGCCAGAAGGGTTGGGGCCGCTCTTGTGTGCACTGGAAGATCTTAGCCAACGCAATTTTAAAATCTCAGGGGCTACAAACAAGCAACTGTCAGTAGTCATGCCAACCACAGCCCTCTTGAACTTGGCAGTCCCGGTCTCCATTAGGATGATGAGCTAGAAAGCCCCAACTCTTACCGCTGAGAAGCAAAGGACTGGTAAGTTGGCTGGGTGTTGGAGAAGTGAGTTCGGGGGTTCTGCCAAAGTGATTTCCCTACCAGAGAAAGGACCCATTTGATTATACATGGATGGTTCCTGGGGTTTGTTGTGGGTTTGGTCTAATGTTGCTTGTACTGGGTCCCCAAAATTGTAGGCGAATCCAAACGTAAGTCACAGAGGGGACCGTGTCCCCAGTTGGTTTTGATTGGTAAATAAAGTTGCCAGCAGGCAATGGCTAGACAGAGAGATATCGGCAGGACTTTTAGGATTCCCAGGTAAGGGACTGAGGAGAGAGGAAAGATGAGAGAGCCTCCATGCTGGAAGGAGACACCATGTCAGAGAGACGAGGGACAGAGAAGATAGCCAGCACGTAGAAGTCAGAGGAATGCAGCTAGAGAGGGCTGCATGACTGGGCCTAGGGCAGCAAAGATGAAATATAAAATTTAGTAATAATTCGGGAATATCAAAGGGGGAAGGATTAGCCACATGGAGGTTAAGAAGTGGCCCAACCATTGAGCTGTTTTAGGTATATCAAAATTTAAAAGCTGAGTGTGTCTCTCATTTGGGAATATAGAGCATTGGGGCAGGTAGCAGGAATGCATGGCCACCTCCACCACTGGGAGTAGCATTAATTAGATACAGAGACATAGTCTCCCCCTGTTTCATTCTGTTTCTGTCAAATGTTTCCAATTCTAATTCCAGGCTTCCCCACGTTCATCTAGATGTCCTGTCTGTAGCTTCTATAAGATGATTTGGGTCTCAAACAAAATGTCCGGTTCTTCAAGCTAATTTAGGGTCATTTTTCTTTACCCCAATTAAAAGTGGCTGTGGTGTTGCCAGGCCTCCCGGCAGCTGTTGAAGGAACACACAGCGGTTGAAGCAAACAGGGCAAGGGGGAGGGGAGGACAAAAAGAAGATGTATCTTCTCCAGTATGAGAGACAGAACAGATTCAAACTCAGGTCTCCTGGGTCCAGAACTAGAGCCTTCCTTCTGAGCCATGTTAGATTAATGAAATGCATTCATGAGCTGGGCTTGGTGCTGAATGTCTTTAATCCTAGCACTCAGGAGGCAGAAGCAGGTGGATCTTTGTGAATCCAAGGCCATCCTGGTCTACATAGTAAGTTAGAGGACAGCTAGGGCTAGAGAGAGAGAGAGGGGGGGGGGGGACTGTCTCAAAGAAAACAAAACAAAAAAATAAACAAAGATGCATTCAACTTCTAGTTGTCAATCAAATATTGTTAGGGGTCAACCACAATCTAAGTTCCATATTCCATAGAAATACACTGGTGACTGGCAAGCAACATTAATTTTTCAGCTTCCCTTGCAGCTAGATAGGGACATAATGAGAAGTCACGATGATCCAAACAAAGTTAGGCCTCCTCCACATGCTTTGTCCTGCTTGTATCTACAACCCAGGCATGTGAACTCCATCCAGCTCCAGCTATTTATATCACAATGGGGCTTTGGGGGAGGCAGTCTGAGCCAAACAATGACTGACAGGAATCTGAATGACCACACAGAGCAGAACCTCCTGCCAACCTAAAAGAAAAAAAAAAAAAAAAGAAAGAAAGAAAGAAAAGAAAAGAAAGAAAAAAAAACCTCACCCTGGATTGAAATGAATAAATTTTATTCTTGAAGTTTTTACAGCAGTCCAGCCTGGCCCTAACAAATATCACATCAATACATTCTGAATACTAGTCGTCATATTTTTGTTATAAAATAACTGAAGCCAGGAATGATGATACAGACACGTACTCAAGAACATGGCGAGCTCAAGGCTGACCAAGCTACATAGCAAGTCCATTTGTGCATACGTACAAAAATATATACATAATACATATATGCATACATGCATGCATACATACATACATACATACATACATACATACATACATACATATTGAACACCTCAAGTAGTACCTCTTGGTAATGATAAGTCCCTAAGACACCCTAAAATTCTCTCAGTCGTCATCCCTCACCTTCCATCCATGACTAAATTTGTCTGTTCTGTAGCCTACATTCAATTTGTGGTGCTCTCCTAAGGGAACCTTTAAAACTAGTCTTCAATGGAAACCAAGGTCTCCCTGGGTGAAGTAGGATTTATTTCTACTCAATAAATCCTACTTTGGGCTTCCTCCCAAAGAAGCCAAAGTTTAGCAACCAACATAAGAACCCAGGAAACAGGTACAGTTTGGTCACTCTTGGGACACTCATCAGAAGGCTTAATGAAATACAGTGTCTCTCTGAGGTTCCCTATGGCTCACATGACTCAGAGTCCTCAGAGTCCACAGTGCACAGTGTTGCTCATCCATAAACACTAGATGCATTTCACAGCAGGTGACCGCACGACACGCAGACTCCATTAGCTTTGGCTGCCCTATAGAAAGTAGAGGTCTGTGCTGTTTCCCTGGGATACAGGGTGTGCAGTATTTCTGTCCTGAGCCTAACAAGAAAGGTATGGATATAGGAAAACATAAACCAAACAAACAAAGGGCCACAAGACTAGAATAAAAATACATTGACTTTGGCCTTGGGTAGACATGAATGTGAATCCTGACTGCCTGTTCACTTTTGGAACCTGCTTCATATGAAATACAATTACTCATTCTTACCTTGTAGGATGGGCACAAGGACATAGGCATCTATTACAGACACTGATTGTGCTTGCAGGGGAGGAACTCAGTAAATGATTGCAAAACAAAATTCAAAAAGATCCCCTCCCTATGCCCAGAAGAAAGAAGGAGGAGGGAGGAGGGAGGAGGAGGAGGAGGAGGAGGAGGAGGAGGAGGAGAAGGGAGGAGGAGGAGGAGGAGAGGGAGGGAGGGAGAGGAGGAGGAGGAGAGGGAGGAGGAGAGAGGAAGAAGAAGATGGAAGACAGAAAAGAGGTGGAGGAAGAAGACAGAAGAAAGAAACGAAAAGGAGGGGGAAGAAGAGGAGGATTAAAGCAGCCAGCAGGCTTCCCCACCTCCCAGATCACTACGAAGGGAATGTGGCCCACCAGCTGGTCCCAAGGCCTGTAGACTGTCAAGGCCTAGCTTCTGTGGGTGCTATTGTGGGCCAGGAGGATGTGTTCACTGACCACATCCCAGCTGCTCCACGGCTGCGGCTGCCCAAACCCTCTAACTATTCTCTTGTCTAAGTCAGTCAGCTTCACAGGAAGGTCCACTTCCAAGTCACTTTATTCTTCTGTCTTAAAGTCATGAAGGGGGGGTGTGTGTGAAGAAATGTAGTTGTTTTTTGTTCCTAGGACTATAGTTGACTTACTTAAGGAGCCAAAATCCTCATTTAGCTTTGAATACCGTTCTTCCATCCATAGCAAACAGGGCTGAAATGCTGGCAGGGAACTTGATGAATTAACTTGGTCTTCTTTTCTTTCCTAAAGTGTGTGGTGTGTGTGTGTGTGTGTGTGTGTGTGTGTGTGTGTGTGTGTGTGTGTGTGTGTTGTGTGTGCATATATGAAGGTTGTCAGGCATCCCTGTGAAAGAGCATGCATGAGGAGGTTAGAGGACAACTTTTAGTTAGTTCTCTCCTGCCTTGTTTATGAAGCAAGATCTCTCCCGTTGCTGCTGCCCTGCTGTGGACTCAAGGCTAACTGGCCTGCAAGCTTCCAGGCAATTCTCCTACTCTGCAACAGATGCAGCCCCTGCATCCAGCTTTTCACAAGGGCCGCAGGAATAGAATTCAGTCTACCAAGCTAACAGAGCATTTTTACTCACTGACTCATACCCATGGGCACAGACCTTGGGTTTTTAGGTTAAATATTCACACATATTATCAGGTATAGAAAACCAAATGACTTCCAAAGGATGGTTTAGGGGTGCCGTGCCATCCGAGTCTGATTATTGTTGATGATCTCTCTCTCTCTCTCTCTCTCTCTCTCTCTCTCTCTCTCTCTCTCTCTCTCTCTCTCTAAGTCTCCCCAGCTCTTCGTAGCAAAACTGTATGGCTTCTGCATGTTTTTATCCTTGGTAGTGTTAGGGATTAAATCCAGGGCCTTGCGCTTGCTAGGCAAGCACTCTACCTCAGAATTATCTGCCCATCCGTCTTTCTGCCACTTTGGTATTTCTTCATTTCTCGGTTCTGCAAAACATTTGGGCCTCCAACAACTCCTTCCTCCTGGTGTCCCTTTAGCACCTGGAACATGCTTCTGATCACATTATGCCAACAGTAATAGAATATTCTGGCTGGTCTTCTGCCTCTTGACTCTCTCTGCAAGCCAAGTTCCACCCTTCTGTTTCTAGTCTTTTCTGACTCAACTACCTTCTACGGTTCGCTTTTGCTCAGCCTTCAGCAAAGATGGCGGACAAAGGACAACTCGCGGTAGTCGGTTCTCTCCTTCCATCATGTGGGTCCCAGGAATTGAACTGGCAGATTGAACTCAGGTTTCAGGCCTGGCAGCAATCACCTCTAACCTGCTGAGCCAGCTCAGCGGTCCTCATAAACTAACTTAAAATAATCACTACCTCGGCGTCCATTTTTAGACCTGATGTCAATCATTTGAAATTCGGTTGTTTCTTGCCACCTTTGACCTGGTTAAAACATCTCGCTTTCGTGTGGTTTTCTGCTATACAGCCTGCATGTTCCTCATTCCAATTACCCGCAAACCCAACACACCCTACAGCTGCTGGCTTCGATAAAATCTAATTGATGATATCTGGAAATGCCGCTATGTCCCTCCCTTCCGCATTTGCATCTTTTAGCAGATCACTGCTTCGTGGTGTCACTTCTTGGTTGGAGGGGAAGGCCCACAGGCTGACCAAAAGTAGCATTTGGAAATGCAGATTTTACAGGGCGGGGTCTACTGGATGGAGGCGGAGCCTTCCACTCAGAAAAATCCCTTTACTTTTGTTTTCCACTACAGGTGCCTAAGAGCAAAGATGGTTTTGCAATCTGGATTTCCATGCAGGGTCCAGCCCAGGGCCTGATGGTGAAATAAGTGTTTAACACAATACCCTAAAAGGGCAAGTTCCCAGCACCTGTTGCCTTCCGTGGTGTCACTAGGGCCAGGGGTGACCAGAGTGGCTCTCTTAGCTGGTTTCTGACTCGGTACAGAGTCCCGACCTACACTTCTACAACTCTGAACTCGAATTTATCAAAAAAGATAGCGAAGTAGGGTACTCCGAGCCGGAAGAGATGGCCCTGCCATGTGCCTGTTTTGTCAATCAGGCAAGAAGGAATCTTTCCTTTACTCATCTTGAATTCACTTCCTGAGGTTGCCTTCTCCCCCAGCAGGTGCCACCACTCATTTGCAACAGACAGAAACAGCAAATTGCTCCACACCCCGGGATCTTTGCCAGCTTTCCCGCCCGCTGGCGTGGTGCTCGGAGGAGAACCGCCTCCCGGTTGCGCCAACGCGGGACACTTCTCGCCAGCCGTTGACTCTTCTCTCACCTAACCGCTGCAGCGAGGGCAAGCTGGCGACCGGCCTCTCCGCTGGGAACAAACCTTTCTTCTCACAAAAGGAAGGAAAGAGTGGTCTGGAAGGGGTAGAAGCCTCAGCTGTCTTTCTATGAAGCCACATTTTTAACCCTCCCTCTGCTGTTCTGTGTATCAGATGAGAAACTGGGGTCCGGTGTGGTGGCGCACGCCTTTAATCCTAGCACTCGGAAGGCAGAGAGGTATGCAAATCTCTGCGTTCGAGGCTAGCCTGCTGCCTAGAGCAAAATCCAGGGCAGCGTTGGTTACACAGATAAACCAAAAGGGAGGAGGGGGAAGAGGAGAGGGAGGAGGAAGGGGAGGAGGGGGAGGAGGAAAATCTACTACAAATATACCTGTGACTTCCAAGTCCAAGTTTGCTACCTCTGTATTCAAACAAACAAAAACCCAAATTAGCCTATTTCCTGTTCCTAAGGAATTCAGGGTTAAAAGAAAAAGAAAAGTTCCCTGGAGGTTTAGATTAGGAATGTTTCTAGGTTGTTCTTGAAGCCATGCACAGTTCTTATTGACACACTCAACACACCCGTGCATGGCCTTATTTAAAGTCGGTGCTTATGGGCGTATTTAAGCTGCCTGTGCAGAGAATTCTGTGGCAATCGTGTATGGAATGAGTGGCATTAATATTCCTTGTCTTCACTGGCCACACTCACCAAGGTAAATAACTCTGGCTGGCTTTCTCCACTGACCCAAGCTTGAACTGAGATTAAACCCTCTTGGTCTAGGAAGTGGGTTGTTTGTACCCCCAAAAGAGAAAAACCTATTGACTACTTTCTAACAGTGACTTTTGAAAATTAGGTCTATATTGTGAAATGTTGGGCCCGTCCAAAGAGCATTTTAAAAACAAGGGGTACAAGGGGTGCGGGGATGACCCAAGTGATAACAATTATTCTGCCTCTGTTCTACACCAGGCTCTCCTGGATGCTGAGGATGGCACGATGAGCCCAAGGAGTGGTTCCTGATCACTTAAGTATGATGAGAAGGCCACAGATAAAGGTGTAATTACACATTGATGTCAGAGCTGAGAAAAACAACCCCTGGGATTTGAGGATTGGGGATTGGGTTGGGGGAGTGTCCCCAGGCATAGGATGATGGAATATACGAAAAGGAAATGCAAACTCACTCTCTCTCTCTCTCTCTCTCTCTCTCTCTCACACACACACACACACACACACACACACACACACACACACACACACACTTCCTTATTTATAGACAAGGAAACTGAGGCTCAAAAGACCTAAAAGATTTGTCCAAGGTCGGGGCTAATTATAGAAAGGGGCCAACGCCCAATCCCTTCCTGCTAAAAACACACGGAGCTTATTTATAGCTCAGTTATAGATTATCCGAATTCATTTGGCCAGTAAAATGCAGAACATTGAGTTCAAAACCGCATCCCTTAAGATCATAAATAACGATGAGGGTCTTAATACTGACGATACCTTTTCATTAAACAGAGTTCTCATCCTATCAAAATTCCAGCGCTTGGTTCAGATTAAGAGACGATCAGGTCATAACCCTGTATAAAATATCCTGGCAGCTAAAATGTTCAGTGCTAATTTGAGTGTGAGCTGCGTGTCCCGGCTGACTTCACACCCCAGCTAGAGTTTCAGACCTATACGTGGCGTTGGGGTGAGACCCAGAGATGAGCCGCTAGCGGCTGGCTGTGCTCTCCACTGTGTGTGTGAGTTGCATGAAGAATCCTTTTGAGAAGCCGGGGAGTTTCCTCTGGCAATCTATGCGAGGAGGGGGCGGGGCGGGTGTGTGCGAGGTGGGGGTGGGAGGGAGACGCTGTGACCGGAGGTTACCTCTGAAGCTGGACCGCAATGGGAGGGCGTGCGAGACAGTCTTTTTACTCCAGACTCTGCCTGTAATTTTAGTCGAGTGTATTCGCGCACTCTACATGCAATATACATATTATTTATTTTTTCCAATAAGATTCTTAAACAAGAGTAAAATCCTTATAGAAAAAAGGTGGGTCTCGGCAGATGTCAATATTTATCCACGATTAGAAACCTCTAACCACCGTAGGCCCCCAGGTTGAAAACGTGGATTCCAAGCCATCTTGCCCAGGGTTAGGAAAGTTGAATACGTTAGCGGGAGGGAGGGTCGCTGCACTTGCTGCTCCCACCTTGGGATCGTGAGCCCGCGGGGAAGTGTGCGCTTTTTGGCAGGCACACCCCCAGGTCCTCACACACCCACTAGCGCGGATCAGCAAGGGTGGGACCGCGACGGGGCGGAGCCTTTGGAACCCAGACCCCACCTCTCCCGCCCCTCCCTCCGCCCCGCCCGCGCTCGCCCCCCGCCCGCTCCCGGGGCGCCGGGCCCGCCCCCTCCCTGCCGCGCGCAAACGAACCTCGCGACGCCGCGCTCAGCGGTGGCGGTGGCGGCGACAGGCCGGGCGAGGCAGCAGGTTAGCCCGGGCCGCCCTACTCTGCAGGCTTCTCGGAAGTACAAGCTGCGCCGCCCGAGCCCTGCGCCCGGGAAGCACTGGCCAGCGGGCCGCTCCTGAGGCCCGCTCCTCCAGGCGCTCGCAGGCATGCAGCCGGGGAGCAGGCGGAGTGCCCCGGGCCGCTACTGAGTCCGCGGAGCTGAGGGGATCAGCTCCAGCCGTGCCCCTCCCACCTCACCCAGGGCCCCACGAGCGACCGCCCTACACCTGGTCTTCGCGCGCAGCCCCGCCAGTGCCAACCCCCCGCGGGCTGGAGGGGCTCATGCAGCCGCCAAGGTAAGCGTGGACCGAGGGGCACGGGGTCCTGAGGTCCCCAAGGCGCTGCGGACACTTGCGCTCAGCCACCTCATGATCAGTGACTCCTCAACCCGGTGTCTCATCTCACACACTTAGGTCTTTGCCTCAGATGAATCGCCTTCGCTCTTGGCAGCAGGAAAGTTTTGTGGTTTGGTGGTTTTTTTTCTTTTTTTTTTTCCCCCTAAAATGCTGCCCTGCGGGCAGCAGGCGTTGCGCGTGGCTGGACAGACTCGGTGCCTGTCCCACCCGCTGTGTACCGGCCTGGAGCTCTCTCCTGCGCGGCCACCTCCTCCTAGGGCGAGAGCCCCCTCGACCCACAGAGCTCTTGACACATCTGGTCATCCCTCTCACCCACCCTGAAGCCCGATTCGCTCGCTTCATCCAGGCCAGGATTGCAGAGGCTAGAAATGAACGCACCTGCCGGGGGTTGCGGGGTGTCGACATTGTACAGTGTGAGTGACCCTTGTCTAGGAGCGTCCGGTGTGCCAGACTTGGGGTGGGTGCTAAGGGGTGAGAGTCCCAAAAGGTCCGACGTTCCTAAGAGGAAGGCAAGGCACCGCGAGGACTCAGCGCCTGACTTGAGCCATGGCTCATCCCTGAGTATAACTAGGGAAGAGGGACAGGTGTATTGGGGGGGCCGGTGCAAATATGAAAGACGCTTGGATGCAACTCTCGATTGCATCTTATTAAAGTATAGTTGCATTAGATTTTCTCGGGGGGAGAGTCAATTTCCCGAGACTGAGATTTTAATGGGAGCCTGTGTGCTGTTATTATGTGGTGTGGTTTCGGAAGGCGTTGGATTGTATTTATTTTATAAATTGGGTGTCTTGAGGCGGATGGATTCGGGGAAATATCGCCATCTAGCGGAAATGGTGATCTGTACCTTCCTCGCAAGCCGAAAAGTTGGGCGTCCTCAAAGTTCGCCTGAGATGCAGAGATGGGAACTAGCCAACCCGTCTCCAGAAAGACTAGTTCTCAAGTGCTCCTTACCATCCTGTAGAGCCTCGATGCCTGGGGCTTAGCTCCAGGGACCGAATGGCGAATTGTATTAGAGTCAAGACCTCACCTCCAGGACTTCCATTCCCCTCTTTGTGTAGTTTTGGGTTCTCCTAGCAAAACTGTCACTTGCCTTTGTCGTCCGCCACCCCCTACGCCCGCATCTGGTTCAGGGATCGGGCAAGCCTGTATGGTCACTTTACTACTCTCTAGTTCATCTGTAACTACATAGATGATTTGTGAGGTTAATGTTGAGCCCTGACTCTTAGAAAAGAGACTGGGTGCTCAAGTGTACTCTTAAGGGTAGCTGAAAAACTGGGGGGTGGAGGGACGCAGTGCCATCTTCACTGGAAGGGAACAGTGTACCCCCAAACGGCCTCCTCCTTTTTTTTTTTTTCCACACACAAGGGGGAGAATTTCTGCTGTTCAAGCAAGCCTACTTCTCTGGACTGAATGACTGCCAGGATGGCGTGCAGATGGACAAAGGCTCTGGGTGGGGCACCTACACATCCAGGCGCGATGCACATTCTTTATGGCTGGATTGTGCTGCCACCTTCCAGGCCCGCTGAGGCTAGCAGGGAATGAGTTCTGTCTGTGTGAAGGGCACTCTGGCTCCTTGGAGAGCATTGTGGCTTTCTGCCTGTGCTAAAGCGAATTCCCTGAGAGGCTCCTGGGCTGCGGTGGTAGTAAGCAGGGTTCCAGCTTCCTTTTTCTTTCCTCTTCCTGTAAGTCTTATGTATCCCGGGCTGCTACTGACTTTTTATGTAACCAAAAATGACCTTGACCTTCTGGTTCTATCTCATCTAATAGATGCATTGTTGGGAATCGAACCCAAGGCTTTGTGCGTGCTAGGCAAGCACTTTACCAGCTGAGCCACATCCCCAATTCCCAACCTCCTCTTTTTTTTTTTTTTTCTTTTTTTCAGAGCTGGGGACCGAACCCAGGGCCTTGCGCTTGCTAGGCAAGTGCTCTACCACTGAGCTAAATCCCCAACCCCCCCAACCTCCTCTTTTCCAAAAACCCTGCCCCTTCATTTCCTTCCCAGATGAAGATCGGTGCTCTCACTCCTAATACACATGTAACCTATCTGTGCCCCTCCATTCTACTCCATCTTGGTTCTGTCTCTCCACTCGCATGTATTAGTTTAATAATCATGAGAAAAGGGGGCCCTAGACCTGTTTGGCATCTTAAAAAGGAGGGAACATTTGGCTTTCATTGCTGCCTGCCCAGGATGCAGGCTGATACAGAAGGAAGACTTGGAGGCTCCTATTTAATGTGGTTCCCGAGTCTGCTCTACTGCAGCCTTTGGTAGCCCAAGTTCAAAATTAAAGACATAGATGCTGCACATCTCTGACACCAAAACAGGGAGTGATCAGGCCAGGATGCTCGCTGCTACCTGGAAGCAGGTTGGCATTTTCATTTCCTGGAAAAGAAAGGATTCCAGAGATATGTAGGGGCGTGGCCACAGTGCTGAGTCTAAGGCAGCAGTGCTCAACCTGTGGGTGTCAACCCCCTTGGGGATTGAACGACCCTTTCACAGGGGTCACATGTGAGATATCCTGCATGTTACATATTTACATTACAACTCATCACAGTAGCAAAATTACAGCTATGAAGTAGCAGCAAAGATAATTTTATGGTTGGGGGTCACTATAACATATTAAAGGGTCACAGAGTTAGGAAGGTTGAGAACCACAGGTATCCTCCTACACCCATTGCTAAATGAATTAAGTTCGAGCACATTTTAAAAACTAGACAGGGCTGCAGAATTTGGTCCTGCCTTAAAGCGAGCAGGGTAGACAATGATACAGGTATGTCCCTGAAACCTTCCAAAGCTGGGGTGGTGGGAGGGGTGCACCCAAGTGAAACAGCACAGCCAGAGGAGGATTATAGAAAGCATCATAGAGTAGTTGGAGTATGTTAATTCTACTAAACACATTAGGCAAAACCCTTTAATTGATCAAACTACTTTTGTCTGCTTCTGTTTCTCGGAATCCTTGAGGAGAATGGCTTCGAGTTTCAGACTTTTCGTTGCTTAAGAACTCTACTGAGGTTGAGGTGAGGAGCCTCTGGTTTTCCCATCTGTCAGGTTCCCAGCCTAAACGACTGATCTTCTCTTTAACCAACAACCTGGCTCTATCCTCCCTTCTCTTCCCAGGGGACAGGGACAATGGGAAAGTTAAGGTCTGCTTTACCAAGGACACAAGCAGTATCAGGTAGACTTCAGGCTCCATGCTGATAAATGGGTATCTTTAAGGAGGACACCTAGCTTCTTGGCTGTCCTTTGAGTGGAGCATGCTGCCTAACCAGGGGTGAGGGGCAGAGCCTGGTGAGGTATAAAACTTCTTATTCAGAGGAGGAGGAGGAGGAGGAGGAGGAAGAAGAAGAGGAGGAGGAGGAGGAGGAGAAGCAGCTTTGAGATTTGGGGCAGAAATTAACTATGTAAATGCAAAAGCCTTTTATTTAAAACATTTTAGAGGCACTGCTAATTGATGAACCCACAGAGGCATGGGCTCCGAGTGGAGAATGAAGGATCGCAAGCACACTTTACAAAGAGGGTTAACTACAGAATAGGTTTTTTTCTGCGGTTTTCGATTGTCTATCTAAGCATTGCTGCCCAGAGGTAGAACTGTCAGAAATCAAAATACTTCATTAGCCAGAGTGACAAAATCAGAGGGGAAACAAAAGTCCCGGAAAAGAAAAGAATTTAGCAAAACAAGGTCAATTCATTTAGACTCTGTGTCCTCCGAGGGTCAAAGCAGAGAGCAATAGACAGGAAAGGAAAGCTCTAAAGTGTGTCGCCTTGTGCATCCCTGGAGCACTTTAATAGTCACTATGTTTGTTCATCTTCCAGGATGCTCAGATCTCAAATTCCTCGCAGGAGCTTGCCCTGGCTGACAGGAACAATGTGTCCTGTTACTCGATAGTGCCTTCTGCTCTTATCTATGTGCACAGAAGTGATCTGCTGCCGATCTCCATGCAAGCCTCTGTACCATCACATTCCTCTTAGCATGGTCACCTCACGGAGGATGGATGCAAACATGTTTTGCTTGTCCATAGGTATGCTGAAGCTCCTCTTCCTCGATGACTCGTTAGTTGCCACAGGAAATCACACCACAACTGACTGGGGGCAACCTTATGAGCCTCTGTCGCTTTACATGCACCGTCAGCCAAGCTTGAGGCATTTTGTCAAGGGACCCATCTCCCCTCTAGACAACACACGGTACTCAGCACTTCAGACTGGGTGCTGCTTCTTCCCTCCTGAGCATCTGTTCACAAGCCTTGACATCACACTATACTGGTTGCTTTTGCGAGGTTTGGTTCTGTCTGCCAGAGTTTGATAGCCCGCTTGCTGGATAACTTTTCCCTGGCAAGGATACCATTTTAATCTGTTTAAAGGCTGCTCCCGGGATGCATTTTCTGCCCTTGACGGGGTCATCGTGAAAAATAGATTGCTTTTACAAAAACATAGCCAGGGGACACTTGAGACCACATGGGGATTTTTTTTTCCTGGTCATCAGAAGAGCACAGAAATGCATAGCTCAGTGGCAGGACCACAGAAATTACAGGGTTTCTTTGCAGTAATTGGTACCTTGGAGAGAATAATAATTAATATTTGGACATTTGGGTGGGTGATATGTTTTTATTCTCATTTAACTTAATACCTTTGATGGAAGGAGGTATAGTATAAGTAATAAATAGAGCGTTAATGCAAATGCATTGCCAAGAGGCTGTCTCACCAGCAGCCACTGTGAGATTCATGGTGACATCTCCTACAGGCCCATCCCTACTAGGCACAGGCAGGTCATTTCTTGTCCTAGCACATGAGATTCTGTGAGAGTTTAGCTTACCTTGTCACACACCGGCCATCACCGCAGAAATGGTTGGCTATTTCAACTTCAGAATACTGTCCATTGTGTCTGAATTATGTCCCTGAGGCTCCTGCATTGGATTATCAGCTGATGGGTTTTTAGGAAGTGCTTGGGTCTTGAAGGCGCTGGTTTCATAATGGGTTAATCCACTTGTAGATTGACAGTTACTGGAGGGAGTGGATGTTAGGAGACAAGGCCTGATTGGAGGGGCCTTGTGAGGTCACTGGGAGAGTCCTTGTGAGGAATGGACCCTCTCCCTTATCCTCTCTCTGCTCCTCAGATTCCCGGCCACTGTGAGATGCTTCTGCCATCAAGATAAGTGGCCTCACAACAGACCTAGAAACAATGGAGACAAAGATTCTGGTCTGACACCTCTGAACCCATAAAGCAGAGTAAATAAATCTGCTGTAAGATGTTTTCCTAGGGGTTGGGGATTTAGCTCAGCGGTAGAGCATTTGCCTAGCAAGCGCAAGGCCCTGGGTTCGGTCCCCAGCTCCGAAAAAAAAAGGAAAAAAAAAAAAAAAGATGTTTTCTTAGCCGGAAGGTGTTGGCACATGCCTTTAATCCCAGCACTTGGAAGGAAGATGCAGGTGGATCTCTGACTTTGAGGCCTGGTCTACAAAGTCACAACAGCCAGGGCTACCCTACCTCAGAAAGGGAAAAACAAAACAACAACAAAAACCCCAACTCTTTCCTCTGGTAGTTATCATAGCGATGCTAAACTGGCTACTCAATGTCCCACCTTAGGACAACATGGAAAGGAAAGCTGGTGATGACACCCTTAGAGGCTGAAGCAGGAGGGTCATGAGTTCAAGGCCATCCTTGGCTATGTAAGAAGTTCAAGGCCAGCTTAGGGTTTGACAGTGCTTTCTCTGCTGGGACTATTTTGAGAGAAGAGCTGGTAAATGGCAGGAACCTGACCTCTTGAGTAAGCGTCTGCCGTTGTAGAGTCCTTTTCTAAGAACATCTTTCTATTTGCGTTAGTGTCTGTAAAATAGTATGACTCCAGACATATTCCCACTTCTAATGCTCAGTCCATCATGAGGCATGTGGGATGTATTATTGAGCTGACAGGAAAAGATAAACCTTGGGTGAAGATGAGGCGCAGCTGTGGCTGACTGAGAAACAAGCTGGGCTGGTATCATGAGGCCTGGATTTAGCCTCTGCCCTGACATTTGCATTCCGGGGGACCATGGGCGAGTCACTTAACCATCCTGAGTCTCGGACGGGACAGCCTGCATCCACTTGAATAGTTAAGGCAAAAGGCAGTTCCGCAGTGGTCTACAGAATTCTTTCTTGTAATGAGGACTCACTAGGCCCTAAAACCCACCCAACGTCAAGGTTATCTAGGGGTCCTTACAGGGCGCTGTGGGGTCCCCCCAGTTTCCACATTTGCAATGGCCCTGATAGAATGTGGCACATCGTAGGTATGCTATTATAACCCAAGCAGTGGTCTTTATCCAAAGTATTCAACTAGTGTTGGAAACCACTTCCAACACTTGCTGTGTTTCTCTGGCTGTTCCGAGTGGAGTCTGAGTGTGGATTCCTTGAGTCCTTACATCAACTTCCTGAGGGAGCTGCAGGTGCGTCCCCCTTTTACAGTTCTAGTCTTTCCACCTGTGTAATCTTAGCCCAGGACACTGTATTCTCACTCACTCTCTCTCTCATACAGAAGACGAGGAAATGTTCTCCCTCTTAGGCAAAAATAAAGATCAGAGACATGTTGGGAAGGAAGGTCACATGAGCACGCTTCCTTCTGGACGGGCCCTTCCCTCACCTCCTGTGAGCAGAGACTCCTCTGCCTTCACCGTTCCAAGCAGTGTTGGATTTGATTAATAACTTAAATGCCCGTTCCTCTTGCTAACTGTCCACGGTATTTGTGCTTGGCACTGAATTGTTCATTAATACAAATAGTGTAGCCATCTGCTGCTGAGGAGAAAGACACAGACTCGCTCTCTGTCTGTTCCCACAGTTGCCATGTGATGGATAAATGGTGTCAGGCCAGTTCTGTTGTCAGGAAGTTACTGGAATAGAGAGAAGTAAAAGCTGTGTGGTCCACTCATTACGGGAACTGCGTAATTCGGGTGTACAGGAATCCAAAAGCTGCTTTTAATTTTCTAAGAATTTATTTATTTCATTTTATCTGCATGAGTGTTTTGCCTTTGTGTATGGATGTGCACCAAGTGCAACTCCCTGGAACTGGAGTTGTGGGTGGTTGTGAACGGGTCTTCACATATGGGTGCCGGGAACCTAGCCCTGATCCTATGCATGGTTAGCAAGCGCTCTTAACCCGGACCATCTCTCTTTCATTTTTTTATATTACAGTGTGTGTGTGTGTGTGTGTGTGTGTGTGTGTGTGTGTGTGTGTGTGTGTGTTAGCGGTTAGAGAACAACTTGTCAGAGTCAGTTCTCTCCTTTGACCATGCGGGTCCCAGGGATAGAACTCAGGCTGTCTACATTGGTAGCAAGCACCTTGACCCCACGGTGCCATCTCATTGGCTGATTCAAACGAGAGGATGTTGTTAAATGGCTTCAGGGTACGGTTTCAGGTATATTACTGTTGGAGAATTTCACTCTGACAGTAAAACATAAAAAAATGTCACCTCTCAAATAACATTTCCTACTTGCTCAGCAATATTTCCTCTCGGGGAATGCAGGGATGTTACAGATGAAGCTCAAGAACGGTTGGAAAATCGGACGCTGGGCAAGGACAATTCATGACAAAGACAGCATGAGTTCGATGAGTCCCTACAAGGGGGACTGCGGCACTAGAAGACCCTTCCTTCATACCCTGGAGGTAGCCAGGCCATTCAACTGTAGGAGCTGAAGGGCCCAAGTTAGGACAGCTGTGATTGGACCACACAGCTAAAAGTAGGCAGTCCTCACCCCCAGACAGATATCTCCTCACATTCTCGGCAACATCTTCGAAAGGTTGAGATTCCACACTCACAGTTGGTTCACAATGTCCCTGCTAGCCTGCTAGGAGGAAGACGAATTGGCAGTTTTATACACTAGAGGTTACTTGGTTTAGGATCTTCAACAAATATCTCAAGAGAAGAAAAAGTAGGGGAAAAGACTTTGATCATGCCAGGCCCGTGGTATGCCAGTTAATAATCCCAGTGGGGGGGGGGGGGGATGACGGCTCAGGGGTTAAGAGCACTGACTCATCTTCCAGAGGTCCTGAGTTCAAATCCCACAACCACATAATGAGATCCGATGCCCTCTTCTGGTGTGTCTGGAGACAGCTACAGCGTACTTATATATAATAAATAAATCTTTAAAAAAAATTAATAATCCCAGTGGGGAGACGCGGGGGAAATGCTAAAAGAAAAAAAGGCTCATCTAAGGATTTGCTAAGGATCTTGAACTGAGGCACAAAAATGGAAAGGTGGCCCTAAAAAACTGCTAGAAGATCATCAGGAAGTGTCCCGTGCAGCCTTGATTCAGGCTGGGAAAACAGCACAGAGAACACAAGACAAGCCCTTGCTTTTTTTCAGAGCGAGGGAAGCAGCTGGTACCGTGTCTGAGGCAGCCCGGTAGCTGTGATCACACTGGCCCATCCGAACTTTCTGAGGAAGGCGACTTTAAGGTGGGAATTGAGGTCTAGAAAGAGAAGCAGGACACTACTTTTTAAAGACACCTGGCAGCTCTCATATATGCCATTTTGCATTTCATCTGTCTGCGTATGTGCACATTGGCTTTGGCTGCTGAACTCAACTGGAACTACGTTCCTGCCATGTTAGAGGGTTCATAGTACGATCTAAATAGGACACACGCACTGTGGAGGGAACAGTCAAAAGGCTGATAGGTTTTTGCAATATTATTGCTATATTAAGGAGGATAGATTGATTGATATGTCCTTATATGCACATGGAAATAAAAATGTATGGATAGCTATGAGCGAACCGTTAACTGTTGCCACATCCAGGAAGAGTAACGTCACACTTAATTTATATATTATTATTTCATTTTCTATAAATATATTTGGTACTGGACTGAAGAAATGAAAAGCTCCTGAAATTTGTTCTTCCATCCTGTTCTTTCCTTTAAAAATCATCTTTTTCTCTTCCTAGCAGAGTGAATACACACCCATGCCAATATGGGGGGACAGATTTTGTGAGGTCCCAAGCAGAACACTCTATGCACACATCCCAGGTCCACGAGCTGCTCCTTCAGTCCCTGAAGGCGCTCTAAGTGTTCTAGAAATAGACTAATAGACATGAAGACCGACCTTTGCATGGGTCTGTTAGTTTGTCCAAGAAATAAAATCTTGACAGAGGCTGTTTTAGGTGTCGCGCGGCCAATACTGATAGAGGAAAGCATTGTGGGTAACAGCTGCGCATTTGTGGTACAGGACCTTGTGCTTTACAGTCAGGTGTTGTCCTGTTTAAAAGGCACTCCTGGCCTCCATCTCCCAAAGCCTCTCAGCTCTCGAAGACCCATGTTGTCTTGTGACCATAGAAAGGGGCTGCAAACTCAGGGCTCCTGAGGACCCTTCTTGGGGCACTGTCATCCTCTGCTGAGATGCCAGGTCTTCTACTGAGCTGCCTAGTGCAGGCCAGGCCCACCCACTGCTCACCACAGTGTACCACAGGCCCCGCTCAGAGCCCTCAGTTCTTAGAGTGAGATAGAAAAACAATACACTGGCAAAAGTCTCTCTTGTAAGGAAAAAATATTGCTGATCTGATTATGCATATTTAAAGTCTTTCAGAAGTGGCTGCAATTTGCAAATATGTTTCTTCAGTACGTGTGAATGTGTCCCGGGGGGAATGCTGCCTCACTCTGTTTCTAAAAGAGAACTTCTGGAATATCACTGTTAATTTGTTCTTCTAGGAAAAGTAACATTTAAATGGAGAAAAAAAAAATCTGTATGTTTTAATTACCGAGACGTTATCCTCATTGTAATGGAAAAAGCATCAAAACAAACATAGTATGTACACACAGAAAGACAAGAGGCCAACCAGCAGAGCTAGGAAAATTAAGTGGGCCAAATGACTCAAGGAAGGTGCTGGAAGTCTCCAAAATCTGTGATGAAGTGTGTTTGTGTGCATGTGTGTACATATGTGTGCATGTGTGTGCGAGTGCATGCATGCTGCTGTTTATGTGTTCTGCCAGATAAACCCAGAGAACTGCATACACCAGGCAGTTACTGTACCACTGAACCCTATTCCCAAGCCCTGACAGGTTCTTAGTGCTAGAGCGATGACAGCAACTTACAAATGCTTTGGGAGCAAATAAATGGGGAGAAGCTCTCTCCTAACCTGCTTCAGCAGTGACCATGGAGAGGAAGCTCCATGGCCACCTATCCTACCAAAGTCTACTGTAGGAAAGAAGACAGCAATGACAAGGAAGGACAGCAGTGACACCCTCATGACCAGAATGGACAACTGTCCTCACACTTGACTCCTGTGTTCACACCCACAGAGGGAGCCTGTCTGTGTAGTGGTCCCCTCTGGTGTTCTCTCTGACAGAATGTGCACTGAATCATTATTGCTGAGCACCCTGTAAAGTATCAATTATCTGATGAAGCACACCAGCCTCTGTGACAAGAATGTGAAACTGGACAATTTAATGGGAGAAAGGCCAGCAAGCCTAAAGAGTTTGGTGGCTCCAGTGTAGGGGGAAGGGAATTGTCAATGATTAGAAATCTTCAGAGGCAAGAAACAAAATTAGAATTAGCCGGTACTTTTCTGGATGAAGAAGTAGGAACAGTGGGGAATCCCCCAGGATTGATTGTGCACCAGGACTTGGCTTAAATTTACATAGATTATCTGAAGAAGAAAGGTCAGATGGTTCCAGCCTGCAGATGGGATGCAGGTACGTGGAGGTCACAAACAAGTGCAGATTAACTCCTGGGTGAGCTTAAGGTTGAGTGAGAAAACACAAATGAAGCTTTGTGGCAGGCGCATGGCTAAATTAATGCACTTAAAATAACACAACCCAAACCCAAGCAGTTTATAGTCACACCGGGGTATCCTGAGGGTCTTTGTAGTTTGTTAGCTAAAGGCCATGCAGGGCCAGATACGAAGAGCCTGCTAACGGTGTATCAGAAACGGTCCTGGACACCAAACCAAAACATAAGGTTCTTCCAGGCCATAATCCAGACCTGACTGTGAATGTCCTTCCACTGCAGACTATCTCAAGGCTGTAGAAGCTTTAATCACCCCAGAGAGCATCTTTCACAAGAGGCTGCCCTGCTTTGTTCCTTTAGGGCTTTCATGTGGGACAACAAAGGCAGCGAGGTGATAGGATCAAAGCCTGGACAGACTTGAAGGTCATGGAGGACTGGAACAAAGGCTGCTTCATCAACTCCGAGATAGCCAGACCCAGAGTAGCCCTTGAGATAGCAAAGAGGAATTGTCGAATGGGTACATTTATAAGGATAGGTCCACACTTGGAGTTAGGGGGTGAACCAATCCAGTTCCTCAGGACACGGCGTAAGTATGCTGTGAGGAGTGCATGTATGTGTTTGCATGCACACATGTGAGTTTCTGGGATCACACTCAGACAAGTAATCTACTCTCGTCCTAATTTTGCAAGGCAAGCGTTTCACTGTCTCCCCGTCCCCTTTCCTACATTTTCAAAGCAGAGCGGGAGCATAGAATACTCCAGAAGATTCAGATTCGTAAGTATCAGATTCATAAGTGAGAGGCGAACAGTGGATTGAAAGCCACTAACACATCCCCATTTATAAGGTTGACCAAAAATGCCTGGAACCAATATTGGACCATTCACTTCCTCCGTATCCAGGGGTCTGTTTGTATAATCTAAACCAAGACTAGAGTGAGCCAAATGGAGAAGAATGTCATGGTTTGCCCCAGCTGGAACAAGTGTTGCCCGGAAGAACCAAGGGAGACCTGTAGGCGTGGTCCATCAAATGATGAAGATGTCCGTCAGCCTGGAAAAGTTTACCAGTTAAGCTCACCTTCAGTGAATAAAACCGTATAGTATCTCTGTAAACAGCCTCAGCCCGCATGGGTAGTAATACACACCTTCCCCTCAGGTCACCTCTGAGCTCAGCCTGTACTGGATCCAGAACACAACTGGCTATGCTTGATGACCTGTCTCAAGGAAGAACACAGTGAAGGGTTCCCCAATAGAAACTACCTCAGGAAAGATTGGGGGGAGAACAGTATCTCACTAGTTCTGACTGTCCTGGGACTCACTCTGTAGACCAGGCTGACTTCAAAGAACCCACAGACATCTGCCTGTCTCTCCCCACAGAGTGCTGGCATTAAAGGCCAGCTTGGGTGACTATTGCTGACCACTGAGCCACCGTTTCCTCCTCTGCGCAGGGATGATCACAGAACCCATCTTAACTGAAAATGTAAACCAGCACAGACTGTATAAGAAAAATCAAGGGGCTGGAGAGATGGCTCAGTGGTTAAAGAGTATGTCATTTCTCATACCCAAGTTCAGTTCCAGCATATCCATGTCACATGGTTGTAAACGACTGTCACTCCAGGTTCAGGGACTCCAACAACTCTGACCTCTGTGGGCACCTACATTCACATACATGTAGACACACCTCCATACACACGAGTAGAAATGAAGATGATTTTTAAAAAGAACAAATCAAAATATTAGCCACGATCATTAGAAACAGAACTGTCAAGACGCTTGAAAGTTCTCACCACCTCTTTCGATGAAGACACTTCATACCTCACCTCTCCCATCGGTCAGTGCTCTTTGGCCTTTGTTTTCATAGCAGTTCAGACCTTGTGCTGTGTTTGCATTCCAGCGTGGCCACCACATAACAAAAGCAAAGGTTTGCCTTTAGATGCGAGAAAGCATTCTCACTACACGACAGTTGGAGAAGAGAGGAGTTTGGAAGGATGTGATTTGAACTAAGGATTAAGACAATGAGAGGTAAATTATGCCCAGCCTTGTTAGGACTGGGCAAGAAAGGAGAGTCTGTGAGAAGCAGAAAGCAGGTCACTGCGGAGCGCTTGTGGAATGCTGTGAGGCCAGGCTGTGGAAACCAGGAGGGTCTGTGGAATGTCACTGCCCTGAGGTCTCCCTGTTCCACACAGTGACACTTCCTTCAGGCTGTCTGTGACTGAGAAAGGGGCAGAGCAGAAAAGGACCGAATTTGGAAGGCACTGCCGAAACTACCAGTGGGGCTCATGGTGACTTGCCATGTAGTGGCTGTCTTTGCAAGCGGGGAGGAGTGGAAGATCTGACAGGAAGCAGCGCACAGGACAGGAGACAGGTGTTCAAAGAAAACCTCACGGTTTGGGAGTTTCTGGGCAAGGACCAGGTGAGCCCGTGGCTTTGGACCTCTGAAGGGCCTGCTGAACGGTAACTGCGGGGAGCATATAGCACCGTCAACGGCTTACTTCATGGCCTGGAAGCAAAGAAGGGGAAGGGTCAGGGTCTCAGAATCCCCCTTGAAGACATGTCCCAAGGACATAAGGACCACCAGGCTCCACCTCCCAAAGCCTTCCTGGGGACAGTTGGAGAACACACCATCTCTATAGCGCATCGAGAATTGCCTTATTTCTTTATCTCCCAGAGCAATACAAGTCCACCCTGAACAGCCTGGGAGCAAATGGTTAAGCTGTTGAGAGGAAAGACATTTTTCTCTAGGGTATATATCCCCTGATAAACTACCCAGTGAAAGCCCACATACTCAAGAATATTTCTATTTGGGCAACAGAGGTTGGTCTTGAAGGGTTTAGGAAGGAAAGACACAAATTTGGATAGGTAAGGAAAGGGGTGAGGAGTGGGGGGTTGAATATGATCAAAACACATAGGAAACTCCAAACTCAACGCTGGAAAAGTAAAAGGTTGGCTCTCAGGCTGGAGGATTTCTCCAGCTTAAGACTGCTTGGTGCTCTTACAGATGACTTGGAGTTTGGTTTCTGGCACCCCTGTGACGAGGCTCACATTTTCCTGTAATTCCAACCTCTAGGAGATCCGACACCCTCTTCTGGCCTGGGTCAACACCTGCACACACGTGCACATAGTCACAGATATGTACATATGCACACACACACACATGTTGTAACTGAGTTACAGCACCCAGAGATGCTGCATGGGAAATCTCAGGGCCTGGTATCCCTCCCAAATTGTATTCAGTTGCGGTCTTAGTGACAATAACAGACTGGCCCTCTTTACAAGGAGAAACAGGTGTTGAGATGAAAACTCCTGCTGCTCCTGGGCCTGGGGCAGGGTTAGAGGAGTGCCCCTTTCTGCCTTTGAAAGCCACAGGGTTCTGACCTGGAGCGGCAGTGTCCTGAGCTTCGGGAAAAGCTTGTGAGACCCCTCATTATGCAAAGGTTTAGCATGAGCTCCTGAAAGGCAGCTTCCAGCAAACGGTGATAATTGCTGGACCTAAGGAGGGGAAAGGCCACATCAGGTCTCTGGGCAGTCTGGCTGTGTGCCTACCTCAGTAAGCCAGGGCTGCTTCTGGAGCAGGCTGCTGTGCTGTGATTCCACACGGTTGTTGGGTTTGGCTGGCCAGGCTTGAAAGGAAAACGTTTGAGAACTGGATTTGAGACGGTGAACTCTCACCAGACAAACCTACACTGCACTTGGAAGCTCCAGTTCAAGGGAACAGTAAAGTAGGCAGAACCTGTCAGTCTGAGACCTAAGTATTTGAGAGGAATATCGGGGGAGTCCAACTGGAAGGGCCAACAGCCGCTACCAAGAGCTTTTTAACCTAGGGAAACTGCAGCCTCTGGCTGCACATTGGCTGAGGAATTAGTCTCCGCTTACCTGCTTCGGGGAAAGCCAGATTCTGAAGTTGTGCTGCCTTGCCGCCTGTCTGAGCCACCAAGTGACTTCAGGGCAGAGGCCCCGTCCCCGACTCCCCACCCCCAGCCTCCTTCTCCCTAGTCGCTTCTCCACAGCAGAATATGCCGACATAGCCCTGCAGCTTGTGTGGCCTGCAAATGAAGACTGTGATAGCTCTTAAGAGAAATTGGATCAAAACCCAGAATTTTTTCCCCCAAAGAGCCAGATGGGCAGGCTTGGGGAGTGGGGTGGGGCGGGGGAATCCGTTTGACTGAAAACACTTGCGCTGGCATATTTGTGTCACCCAGAAGATGTTTCTCAGCAGAACTTGCCAGTCCCTTAAATACCAAATAGAATAGCTGTGGGGCTTAGAAAACTTTGGGGAGGAGTCATTTTTTTCTCCTGGAAAATAAGAGACTGAAAAGGGGAGATCACTACCCTAAAGCCCTTCCAAAATGAACCTTAGGAATATAGTTTCTGCCGGAACACCAGCGGGGTCGGCCCTGAGCGCCCCAAGGACCACGGTCTCTATCTCCTTAAGTTGGGAGCTGTGTCCCTTGAGGCAGCTTTAGGCTCGCAAGATCACAGTTGGTGAGCGATCTCAGTTGCGAACAGGGCCGAGTTTTTCCGAAGCAATCGGGTACTTAGAGATGGTTCTGGAGGGGGCACCCGCAGAGTCCAGTTGGGTGGCCAAGGCGGGCTGTGACAGTGGGTCGTTAGCCCCAGAGGAGTCTGACAACTCCGGAGTAGGCTTTTCAGTCTTCTGCACCGGCGAGACATCTGAAGTGGGGAAGTGAGCCAAGGGGTGTTGGTGGGGGCTTTGGGGCGGTAGTCTGGTGGCAAAGGGAGGCGGGAGTTTGTCTGCAAGCTCTTTCTATTTGAATGGGGGAGGATTAAAGGAGCTCTCTGAGATCCTCCTGTCCTGAGCGCCTTAGCCACCTGGGTGAGTGGGGAGTGGCGGTTAGATCGGAGCTGAGGACGCGCCCTGCACTCGCGGGCCCCTGGTTCCCCAGGTCCCTTGGCCACCGGCCCGGCAGCCTGAGCCGCCTCTCTTCACTCCCTCCCGCCCGCAAAGATGAAACCCGAGCTCGCGTGGGCGGGGCGCGCGGCGGCGGGGCGCGGGGCCGCTGGGACATTGGCGGGGAACCGAATGATGGATGGCGAGGGCGGGGCCGGGCGGGGGGCGGGGGTTGGACACGGGGCGCCGGTGGCGGAGGTGGACCGGGCCTCCCGGCTCGCTGCTCCCGCCGGCGGAGCCAGGTTGCCTCTTCTCCGCAGCGTGATTGATTTTTTTTTTCTCCCTCCTTTTCTTCTAAACTTCTTCCAGGGAGAGGCTAGTGGTAACAGGCCGAGCTGGATGGATGGGTATGGGGAGAGGGGCAGGACGTTCAGCCCTGGGATTGTGGCCGACCCTCGCCTTCCTTCTCTGCAGCTTTCCCGCAGGTAAGGCACAGCTCCTTGGTCATGGGTTGGGGGGGTCAGCCGACCGGTCCGGCTCCCGGGCCTCCCCGCGCCAGTCGGGGCCCCAGTTCACCGGCCTCCTGGGGACCCAGATTCCCATTTCTACGAGTCTTTGTCTCGAACCCTGTAGAGGGAGATGTGTGTGGCAGTGGAAACCTGGAGGTGAGAGAACCCCAGTCCCTCCTGTCCGAGTTCCGAAGGGCAGGAGCGGGTGGGGAGTTCTGCAGAGCCGGGGATGCCTCTCAGTCCCCCTCTCTCCCTACGAGAAATCGGGTTCCTTGAACGCCTCTTGTGTGCTCCAAAGGAGACTCGGACTCGGCACCAAGAGAACTTTCTCCATTTCCTCGCCCACCAGTTTGGAAAACCTGTTGGTAGCCCAGGGGTGGAGCTGGGGGCGCTGGGGAGGTCCCAGACGAGTCCCCGACCGCCCTGTCCCGCCCCCACGCTGGCCCACGCGGGAAAGCCCACGGACACAGGCTCAGACGTGCTAATTCCTGTTTGATAACATTCTGCGTCGCCCCCCTGTTTGTTTTTATTGTGCCAGAAAGCGAGAGAATTTCAGAATTAAAGCTGAAAAAGCCCATCTGTTTCCAATGAATCCCCCATAGTTTTTCACAATGTTTTTGGCAGATCGCTGCTTTCAAATTCCTGCGAGCCCGGACCTCTTGTTTTTGTTGGGGGAAGGGAGACCAACTCCACAGAGAAGCGTTTGTTCCTTCCCAAACGCTCCGGTTTCTTTACTTTTTTTCCCCTTTGGGGGGAGGGGGAATGAACGAAGCTTAAATCCCCGGTCTGTTTTCTTTATAATGTTTCGTAAAACTTTTATTTCATTTTTATTCCGTGCTGCTGCTCAGAGTCAGAAAAGGCCAGTTAAACGCTTTTCACCCGTTTTTCTCTTTTTTTAAATGCAAATAATCAGTGCCACGACCAAATGGTCCTCCGTGTAAGGCGGGATCTCCTAACCGTTTCCATTGTGTTGTGGGGTTCAGAAGTGTCTTTGAGCAAAGAACTCCAGCCTGTCTCACAGCGCGGCCAGATGTGGTAGTGCTGCCCCTGCGCCGCTGAGATTTGCAAGAAAGAACTTGAGTTAGGACGGGGATTGAGTTGTTTTGATTTCCTCTTCAGCCAACTGGGTTTCAAGGAACTGACAGAACGGGGGAGTCAGTCCAGGTTAGGCCTGGCTGCAGGTTGGGATTCCCAGAGCGCACACAGCAGAGACAACAAGCACTACTGGGGTAAGGGTCAGTTTACCCTTTTGTCTCAGCCAGGCTGCAGTGACCCCAGTGCCTTCTTAACCAAAGCATCTCAGCAGCTTCCAGACCCAGGAGCATCCTGGACTTTCAAAACCATTTTTCTGAAGCTCTTTCCTGAAGAGATAGATCCCTGCTCAGGACCAGAAAGGGGGAGGGGGTGTCAGTATCTCCCAAGAGTCCTCATACCCAATAAGCCCTGGAAATATCAAAACACCATACAGTGCTTCCAGCAGGGGAGATGACCCCCCCTCCGGCCCCCTGCAATCTCCTGGTTTTGAGACCCAAGTTTCTTTATCTAAATCAGTGGTTCTCAACCTTCCTAATGCTGTGACCCTTTAAGACAGGTCCTCATACTGTGGTGACCCCCCCAACCATAAGATTATTTTCGCTGCTACTTCATAACCATAATTTTGCTACCGTTATGAATTGTGATATAAATATCTGTGTTTCCTGACAGTCTTAGACCACCCCTGTGGAAGAATCGCTGGACCCCAGAGGGGTCAAGACCCACAGGTTGAGAACCACGTATCTAAATTTTCTGTTTAAAAGACTGATTTTATTCCTTCCCCAGAGTTAAAATAATAAAGTACAAACCATCAGAAAGTGAAAAGAAACTCAAAGAAGCAGCAACTAGCACTTGTGCTCGCCTTGGTTTGGTCAGGATAAAGATTCAGCAGCCCATTGGAAGTTTTATCAGATGAGATGATAAATGGCTTTTGTCCTTTGGCTGCGATGGGGGATGTGATCTCAGCTCTGAGCTGAAATTGAGAAGGGGGGCTCCCTGGGCTCTTAAAACAACACCTCCTGCTCTTAAAGCTGTAGCACTTATTAATCTCTAAGGCTGGAAAAAGAGGAAAGGAAGGAGCTTGCAAGGGCTAGGTGGGGTTTAGGGGTTGGGGTGGGGGGGCGTGGTATTTCCCCCGTTCGTTTCTTTGTCTTAAACACTTTTATTCATTTTAAAGTATCAGCAGCCTAGTCTGAGGCAAGCCGATGGGTTATATAATTCACAACTCAAATTCCGCCACTTTCTGTCCAAGAAACCCACTTCTTTTTGGCTCCGAGGCTGGTAACTAAGTCCTGGCAGATGCCACTGATAGCTGAGCTATATCTTGCCAACTGGCTAAGGTTTCTCCTTCTCGGAGGCCTTTGACAGTTGAGTCAAAACTGCCCACCTTTTTGAAAACTGAGCTGCTGGTCACCATCGAGCAAATGCACTGAGGCCTTCGGGAATGTGGGTGCTCAGGAAACCTGGATCAAAAGGACAGTTTCCTACGTGGGGAAGAGCTAGATGTGTAATTTCCACAGCAGAGATGGGACCAACGTGCTCTGACACGTAGGTCCAGCAAACAGGATGCCCCAGAATAAAGGTCAGAAAGCCTGTGTTTCTAGTAGACAGTGAATGGACATTCAGGAGAAAAAAAAGAAAGCCGGGGCCTCACCCCCCAAAAAACAGGTGGAAACTGGCCGAGCAGCCCTGTGAAAGCCTAGGTTTGTTCAGAGCTCGCCTACTTGAACGGCTGCCAGCAGTAAGCAGTGGTGCAAATTAAATTGGACATAGTTATGTGGGGAAAGATGCCTTCACTTTGCCAGACTGAGAGTGTTTGTGTGTTTTGAGTGTTTACGTGTACTTACTCAACATCAATGGCCGACCTCCCGAGTCCCTGCGTCAGAACAGCCTTCAGCCTGTTGAAGAGAGAAGGGCTGGAGAATAGAGGATGGGTCAGTAGCTGCATCTACCCAAGGGGGAGTGGGGGAGAAGCCGGAAAAAACTTAAAAGAGTTTTCCACAAATAGCACCCTCTTCAGCGCAAGGGTAAATAGATACATTTTAAGCTGTGAGACATTGTGACTTATTCAAACAGACTTCTGAGAGAACCCATCCAAGGCCTCGCAGAGGAGGGGTCTGATGCATGCTTCATTTGAAGAACTGGTTCTAGGGGGCTTCAATGCAGCCTCTCTTTCTTATTTCTTTCTTTCATAGGTTTTTTTAAATGTTCATTTGTTTTTATTAACCTGTATGTGTGCATATCTGCATGCTTGCACGTGCACCACGTGTATGCAGTGCCCAAAGAGGCCCAAAGAGAACATGAGCAAGTGCCACAGAACAGGAGTTAACTTGGTTTTGTGAACTGCCCTGTGTGGGTGCTGGGAACTGAATCCCAGTCCTCTCTAAGAGCAGCATGTACTCTTAACTGCTTAGCCCTCTCTTCAGCTCCTCCCTTATGCTTTTGAACTACACCTGCTGTAGAAGTGTTAGTCTTCAAGTGGGGAAACTGAGGCTTAGAGGAGCTAAGGGTCTCTCAAGCATCTAAATATATGTGTATGGTAAGACTGTTTCTATCAGAACTGCTACTTAAGAATGCATAACTTGTAAGTCTGCTTCTTTCTTTTTTTAAAGATTTATTTATTTATTATATATAAGTACACTGTAGCTGTTCAGACATACCAGAAGAGGGCATCAGATCTCATTACAAATGGTTGTGAGCCACCATGTGGTTGCTGGGATTTGAACTCAGGACCTTTGGAAGAGCAGTCAGTGCTCTTAACCACTGAGCCATCTCTCCAGCCCATAAGTCTGCTTCTTATAGTCATTGTGCCTCTTCTTTGGACTCTGTGTCCCAAGAGGAAGAGTTTCTGTTGCTATAACAAAATACCATAGATTTTACAAACAAAAGTCTATGGAGGCTAGAAAATCAGAGACTGAGGAACCAGTCGCTGTAAGAATCTGGTGAGAGGACCTTTCTAGTCCATGTGTCTTGTGCCTTGTAACCAGGTCCCTCCAAAGCAAAAGGGATGGAAAGCTGGCTCTCTGGGCTCCGTTCCATGAGGGCTCTACTCCCATGATATAAACACTTCCAAAAGTCCTGGATCCTCTTCACAGTACCATTGCTTTGAGGATTCAATTTTAGCCTGTGATTTGGGGGGGGGGGCGGGCAGAAGAGGAGAGAAAAGGATGTTCAGTTACAAGAGGCGGGTTGGTGACTAGCAGCCAGGATATAATGGGCAGAGAGTACAGATATCAACTCATAGGGTTCCCATGGCCCCTTAGGCTCCGAAGGTGAACTGGAGAGTCACTCTGCTGCCCCAAAGAGAGATTATCGGGGAAAGTGGAAGTAACCCAATGTCACAAATAAGGCTCTGATGGCGGGAACAGAGACGGGTCCTGCAGAGGCAAATGCATAAGATTGAGGACCTGTATATGTGTTGGGGGGACTGCAGTCCCCTCTAAAGATCCTGCCTTTTGCAGACTTTGCAAGACCTGTTTTCCGGCTTCAGGTTTGAATCGAGTGCCAGCTTAGTGCCTGACTAGCCAATGGGCTGAGATGCACTCCAAAGGCCTTATATCCCTCGAATGACCCACTCACCAGTTTGCCCAACATTTTCCAAGTTTTAAAACTGAAAGTCAGGACTCCCTACATGTCTCCTGGGTCCCAGGCACATCAGAATGTGGGCTCCCTAGTTGCATCCTCTGCCCACCTGTGTCTGGGACTCTTTTGCCCAGAAACATGAAGTCTTCCCTGCAAAACGGTCTCCCTGTAGTCCTGTCACCTAGAGCTGAGAGTCTGCTGCCTTTCCCGTTGCCACATTGTAACCGCCAGGGCTGCCTTGGTGTCCTACTCCAAGCTCATGCCTGATAGACCACACTCACACTCTCCAGGTCCTTGTTTGCAGCATCCAGGGGGTGTGTCTCTGATTTCAAGCCCAAACCTCTTTCCCAAATGACCCCGTACATCCCAGCCCCCTCCTCTTCATATTCTATCCCCTTTTCCCATGGGATGCTCCATCCTTGTCTTGCACCGCCCAGTTCTGAGTTGAACACTCACCCTTTCCCCCTGCCTACTTGATCAAATCCCAAACTCAGTGCATACAGTCCATGCAGACTTTTGGTTCCCAAGGCACCTGTCAACCTTCACAGGGCTGAAGTCCCCTTGGCTCGATGGACTCATGGGTCTTGGGTTTCTGTCTTCTTGGTCTCTCTAACCCTATATGTTAAGGGTGGGAGCCTATTTTCTGCTCTTTTCTTCCCCTCCTCCCCCACACCTGCAAGCATATCCATCATAGGGCTGGGAGCTACTAAACCTTTAGGTTTTGGGGGTGGGGGTTGTTTTTGTTTTGTTTTTCTAAACTCTTTGATTCTGGCTTTTGTTCAAAGAACAAAGACCACAGGACTCCCCCCACCCACACAGGACACCCCATATCTCTTCCAAATATTGTTTCTGATTATAAAAGCAGTTAGACATTTTAAAAAGCCAAAAGGATTTAAAAAAAAAAAAGTCTGTCCTCTCACAGACAACTCCTAGTTAGCATTCAACAGCACCCTTCAAAACATAATACCTTCACACTTTGCCAGATATGGCTACTTGGAGGAGGATAATAATTTTTAAGGGTTCTTCAGTGGATTGCATGGCCAACAGAGTACCAAGAGCTTCCAATAGCTTGTTTAAGTAAACTGAGTCCTCAGAAACCATCCTTCCTGATGAGGAAGCAGAGTCTGAGGAGGATAATTTGCACAGCCTTACACACAGCCAGTTACCACGCAGCGCCCAGTAGCAGATGCCAGACTCCTGCCCTTTCTAGATTTTGGATAAACAGGGTTGTTAAATTTGCCGTGTAGCCTGGTCAAACTCCGCTGTTGAGAAGGGTGAGCCTTAAGATGCAGGTCAGGGGAAGGGAATGCTGGGGAAGAAAGAACCGTGAGACTATGACACTGGGCCACTGAACGATGAGAGGCCTCCTAGTTCCCACAGTGCATCACAGTGCTCTCTCAGCCTCCAGAGGCCTTTCCTGTCCTTGGTCATTCTCTAACTTTGTGTTCCAAAGAGGAAGATGGCACTGTCACTGGTGAGGAAGGCACACTGGCAGGAGTTCACTGATTGTGCCCTGCTTCATCTGTGCTAGGACACCTAGACACTTACTATAGGGCTGTCTCTGAAGCCCGTCCCACGTAGAAAGGAGTTCAGGGTTGTGCCTCCCACCTGGGTACCAGCCTGGCATGTGCCCTTCCAGCACCTGCAGGTGGCAGGGAGGGAGAACATGCACCTCAATGGTGGGTTTTTGTTTCTTTTTCCTTCTCCCCAATGGTGTCTGACTTGCAGCTGAGCAGAAAAGCTTAGATAGCTAGAGGCAAAGTCTGACCGTAAAGCTGTCACTTTGTGCTTCTAACGTGAAACACCACAGCTCTCACCTGCAGCTTCACTGTCCTGGGAAAACCTTGATTACCTCCCTAACCACTGACCCTTTCGTGCCCAGAACTAGGGCTGTTTTATTTCTCCCCAAAGCAGGATGCTCCTGGGGTGAGGGAGGGCCTTGTCCCTTTGCCTGACCCCTAGGAGCCCCTGTTACCCAAGCATGCTCTCAGCCTTCCGCTGAAAGACTGCCTATGGCCTCTCATTAGAGGGCGAAGTCATGGCTTTCACACCACCCCCTGGCCCAGGCTGTTTCCACAGGGCTCCCGTGGGAGCTGGGGGAGGGTGGCCTGTTTGGAAAGCTGAGGTGTGCTCTTCTCCTTGGCAGTCATCAAGGCTGCAACAACTTGGCATGTGTGGAGGCTGAGGCAGGGCAGCCTTGGCTGTGTGACAGGGGAGCAGTACTGCCCTGCCCCAGCTCTAGGAGTGGCACTCAGCCACTTCTGCCCACGATAGGTAGGCGGTGAGTTCACCGTCCTGGACCCAGCTCCCCAACATTTCTGCCTTCTCTTCCTAGGTCACCTGAGGATTTCCCCAAAGCTCCCTTTTGCCCCCAGCCTTGTCCTGCTGACCAAACTCTGGAGAAAACTGGACAATTCCCAGTAGAGCTAATGGGTGGGGGACACCTGGCAATGAAGTGGCAGTTCTGGGGCCCTTAGGCTGCCTGGCCCTGGAATGTCACAAGGGAGCGGTGATCCCTTCTGGCTGCAGTGATAGGTTAAGTGAGGTAGGCTGTGCAGCACCTGGCAAAAAATCCAGTCTGCTGGGTGTGTCCCTCTCAGTATCTGGGGCCAAACACCTGGGTGTTTACGCCAGGATGATTGAGTGAAATTCCTGGAGAAGTGACGCCAACAGAGAGCCTTGGGCATCCGTTCTTGTCCCGTAACACCCCCACTCCATCCCCACGTACACCAAGATTCGTTACTGTGGGACTAGAATCAGCAGGAGACCCAGGCTTGGGGCTCATGCACAGTGGGAGCAGTTGTCCTCCTCCTTAGCTCCCTTTCCCCCACCTCCTTCAGGATTGTCATGTGACCTCTTTTCAGAGTCCAAACTAGGGTCTGCTTCCGGGACTAGGTGGGCAGTGAGGAAAGGAACTTGGAGACTTCAGACTTCAGGGTTGGCCTCTCCCCGAGGCAGGCAGACTTATAGAAGCTTCCCCTCCTTTCTTCCACCCGCCTGTGTCCTAATTGAAACTATTGCCTCTTAAGTTACACTGCTCACTAAAATAGAGCGCTGGTGCGGGTGCCGCCGCTGGGGCTTTCTGCTGGCTGAGATCCTCCGGCGGCCGATTCATTCCTAGGCTTGCCCGGAAAGCGAGCTCCCCTCCCCCTCCCTCGGGCGGTTCCACCGAGGGAGCTAAGCTTGGGTACTATAAGCTTGGTAGGCTCCAAAAGACAGACATCACCAAGGCCTATAGCAGGACACAGCGTCCACCTCAGAGGCCAAAGTGGCAATGGAACTGAAGAAGCTTGCTGGGCCTATAGTACCTCAGAGCCACTCCAGGCAAAGTAGCTAGAAGTCGGAGGAGGGGAGAAGGGCCCTAGTGGGAAGGCCAGCAGTGGGAACTCCAGGGGCACCTTCCTTTTTTCCATCTAGTGCCCCCTGGTGGTAGAATATCAGGATGATACGATTAGCGGGGGCGGGAGCGGGGCCTGGGGAGTGTTAAAGGTTCCACCAGCAAAGGGCAGTGATTTGAAGTTGGGCAATATTCGCTTCTTGACAATCTTCGCTGATACCGTCGTGCCACCATCCAGACTCAGATGAAACATTCCAGATTTTGTAAGGCCAGCCCCACCTAAGCACAGAGTGTGTTCCGAGAATAGCGTTCACCGCAATTCCCAGCACACATCAGGATCCAGAGCTCTGAGCAAGTAAATCAGTTCCAACAGTCACTGTGCAAGCAGAGTTGAAAACATCTTGACCCAGGAGCTTGTGCTCTAAGTGAGCCTTACCTCTTTAAGAGAAGGCATGGCTGTCTCCCTCCCATCTTACCCTGCCCCTCCCCTAGGCCTCTGAAACCTGATCTAATCCCTTTGCACGCGGGTAATTTATTGGTCTATTGGGCTTTTCTTGGTGGCAAATTACATTGTCTTTATTCCTGGGCTCTGGCCCGGGAGCACCTCACGGAATTCCTAAGACTCCTTTCTCTAGGTTGATCCTTCCCACCCCCTCTGGGCCCCAGCAAAATAAGTTTTATTGGGATGCTTTGTCATGCAAACGGGGTGGTAATAAGCAGGCTATTATTCCAAAAGATTGGGCTTGATTAACAGCTCAAAGGAGGACCTGAGAACACACGGAGCTGATGCTGTACTAGTGCGAAGATTTTATTTTTTTATTTATTTATTTTTTTACCGTGCAGGACCTTTTAGGATTGTGAGATCTTGCTTTGCCTTTCTGCCTCCCAGAGGGGCTGCTATCCACAGATAAATAATGACATCTGAGCCTGAGCCCTGTGGCTCAGTGCAATTGGAAGGCACTGTGGAGCTCAGCCTTTAAAGTGTGAGTGGCTAGCCATGGGAAATTCATGCTCCCAGAACCCTGGGTACATGGGAGTCCCCAGTTTCCACCAGACAGAGTTGGACACAGCTGTTGGGAGGGTGCACATGACATCTGAAATCTCAAAAGATACTTTCAGTGACGAATGCTGTTCTCGGAACACACTCTGTGCTTAGGCAGGGCTGGCCTTACAAATTCTGGAATGTTTCATCCGAGTCTGGATGGAGGTGTGATGTATCAGCGGAAATGGTCGAGAGGTGATTCACCAGGTAGTAAGAGTCAAGGGGGACCCCAGAAGCTTCCTCAGCCCCAGAATGGTTAGAAATAGAAGACCTGAGTGAGAGGGTGACGGGATAAAGATGAGGAGAGCCTGTTTATGGGAAATTGATGGACAGATGCAGGAAAGATGCGTTTGGTAGCCACCTTCCTGAGGCCCTGAATGAAGCAGGACAGATTACTCAAGGCTCTCAGAGAAGCAGTTGCTGCCTCACACCCGAGAAGGTAGCACTGGGACGGAAGCCTGGGAGCAGCTCCTTGTATATCAAATACCAATGTGGGGTCGTTAACATTTTAGCCCAGATCTGTGTGGCTCTACAAAAGGGCATAGAAGGGACACCCTGAGAAGCGACTGGAAGAATCCGGGACAAGAAGAACCCTCTCTGCCCTAGTGATTGTAGGACACATTCAGTTCAGGGGTTTCCTGTGGGTGAGTCCAGGCAGGACTCTGGATTCCATCAATCCAGATATCATTCTCAGGATAATAGCTAATCCTGGGTGTTAGAGGATTAATGGTAAATCAAAACAAACTGTGCAAAGCACACAGTGCCTTCTGATGGAGGGCATCAGGCTCTGTGAGGTTTTGTACTGTGATGAGGTAATTCTCCAGGCAGTGAGTCAAAGTGGACCCCAGAAACTTCCTCAGCCCCAGAATAGTTAGAAATAAAAAAGCAGGGCAGCTGAATGACTCAGAAGGTTGAAGGGGTTTACCAATACTGACCAACTGAATTAGAGTCCCACCCAACGTGGTAGGAGACTGACTCCTAATGGTTCTCAAACCTCCACAACATGCTACCGGATATACACCTGCACATGCATGTCCACACAATACACACACACACACACACACACACACACACACACACACACAATTTTTTTAAAAAAAAGAAATAGGAAAATGTTTGAACTTCTAATCGTGTCCACTCTGGGCGTATTGGCCACCAGATGAGGTGAGCCCCACTCTTTTGTGTGCAATGCCCAGAAAAAGCAGTAGCCTGCCGCCGTGGGGCAGTGAGTATCCTTCTGCCAAGCAGAAAGCATTGAGGACTTGCTCAGAAAGGCTGGCTCTCCCTTGTTTGCACAAGCTGTGTGTTACACACTGTGTTTGTGACACTGGCCTCAGAAGTTCCAATTTACTGCTTGGAATCTCTTCCTTTAAGAAAAAAAAGGAGAAGGAAGGAAAAGAAAAATATATTACACATAAATAAATCAGCCTCTTGGGGACTTCTGATGGGGACCCTGAAGCCTCTGCTTTTGATGCCGGGCCAGGTTGCCTATAGGTTCCTGACCTCTAAGCAGCCTGCAATGGGTGATTTAGTGCAGTGGACATAGGGTGCAGGTTGCGGCCTCTGTGCAGTAGAGTGCAGGAGCCTCTCAGCTTACAGCCCAGGAGGACAGTCCAGCCTTGGCATCTTTGAGGTCCCTCCACAAGGTCCTTAAGAAATGACAGCTGTATGTATATCACTTCGGACAGACAGACCTCGGAGTCAGGTTACCATCTGAAGAAGTAGCAGAGGGCACTCACTGGGCACAGCCACTCCTGGCCCCAACTTATCACTGTCAGTATCAGCTTGCAAACTGCTGCCTTGCTGTGAGCTCTGAGCCCCACTGTGGGAGAGTTGAGCCTTTTTCTGAAGCCCCAGTGTGGATCCACAAGGCTAGTTTAAGGTCTCAGAGCTATGGGGCAGGCAGCAGAGGAATCCTCAAGAGCCAAAGATAGGTCATTTCTCAGCAGCACCGTGTCGGCAGCCCTCCACAAACCTTTCTGCTGGAGGCGTGGGGCACAGAGTCCATTTGTACTGTGACAACGGAAGCAGGCAGGGCCACAGACCGTAGTATTTGAGGCACTGGGGAACTGACCATCTCAGACGGTTTCTTGAGGAAAGGCTTGTAGTGAGTGTGCTTTGAAAAACGTAGAGACGAGGCCAAGTAGATAACGTGCTTGGTGTGAGAACTTGAGGGCCTGAACTCAGATCCCAAGCGCATGTCTGTAACCCCAGCTCTGGGAGCGTGTGAGCAGGAGGATCCTGAGGGCTGGTTACCCAGTCCAGCCCGAACCACAAGCTCAGCTTCAGAGAGAGACCTTGTCTCAAAAACTAAGATAGGGCACCTGACATCAACCTCTGTACAACACACACACACACACACACACACACACACACACACACACACACACACTCACTCACTCACAAATGTGGGGAGGGACAAAACCTGCATACCCCCACACAGAGAAAGGGAGAAAAAGGAAATCTAACTTAGAAGCAGTCCCAAGACCAGTGCAGTCTAAGGCAGCTCCACCCCCAGGCCTCCCACTGGTACAATGAAGGTGGAAATTCCTGCCCCCAGGGTAGTACTGAGGGCCTGAGATGAAAGCGGTTTGGGAACTCAGAGCTGTGGTTACATCCTGCCTGTGTCAAGGAAACTAAGGAAAAAGTCCTTCAAGGTCTGTGCACCTTTTTGCTTGTCTGTTGAAGGGAACAGCAAGTCCTGGAACCGTGGCAGAATTAAAGGCAGTGTGCACACATCTGGCACATGGTAGGTCTTCAGGCCACATGAGTAGTGCTCATGACCGGTTGAACAAAGTTAACAGTACAAAATTCTTTCTTGGAGCCTCTTTCTTGAGTTCTGCAGGCTTTGCTTAGTCAGCACTTCTAGCCCTGCCCCACCCCCCATTGCATGATCGTGACTCAAAGAGGTCACACAACAGTGGGTTTGACCCTGGATACCTGCCCCAAACCCAAAATGCCCCCTAAGCATGGTCCCCATGTTTTTGAGACTGACTAGGTGTAACCTGTGACACAAATCTGTCGCCTGCTGTTAGCTGACACTCAGTCTTCCCTGCGTCTCTCTGAGTGGAGGAATTAATTACAAGTGCCCCACATTTTTCTTTCTTGCACAGAATCCAAAGTTTCTGCGTTTGCTCCCTAGCAAGGACAAAATAGACTGGACAAGTTCAGGAGCCCAGCCCTCTGACCGTTCAATCCTCCAAGAAGTGCCTAGTATGTGTGTGGGGAGGGGATTAATGGGTGCTCTGAATCAGGCTGGGGCATAGGTCACCCAAGCAGGAGGGGCAGGAGTCACCAGGCAGAGAGGCAAGAGCTTACTTGCCACTTCTTGATCAATACCCTGGCTTTCTGCAGAATCAAGGGGATCGTGCCAAGCCCAGGTCACCCTGGGAACAGGCTCTCATAATGTGACAGGAGGAACAGAGTGAAACGAAACCTGCCTAGACCTTTGATGCCTGGCCAGATGATGCCCCATCGACGGTGGCTGCCGTCGATGAAGGAAATGAGGGAGAGGTGGATTCAGTCTATGGAACAATGGCACCACACAATTCCCACTTACTTCTCATGGTTCTGAAAGTAGGGCCAGCAGAACCAGCTTTGGTTGCAGGGAGAACCTCTTCCTGGCTTGCAGACCACCAACTTTAGCATCTTCTCAAAGCGAAGAGAAAGATGGCAAGGTTAGAGTTTAAATCTCAGCTTGTACCCGGACAGAGCACAAACAAACCAACATGGTTCCAAGTGAAAAGATTTGGAGAAGAGGAGTAGAAGAAGGGAGGAAAGGAGTCCAGCCATGCCAAGTGGATGCAAAGGGGTGGAGGATAGGGAGAGAAGGGACAGGGACAAAGAAGGCAGGAGAAGAGGAAGAGCAGGAAAGAGCAAGAGAGGGAGGAGGGGCAAGCAGACCCCTTTATAGTCAGGCACAGCTGGCTGTTGCCAGGTAACTGTGGGGGCGGAGCTTAGACAGAATACCAATACCAGTGTTCCTTAGAAGGGGAGTAATGGCATGATGGGACTTCGTCTTCATAACCTCACCTCAGCCTAGTCATGTCTCAGAGACCAGATGCTCTTGTGTTAGGCATTGGGGCTGATTTGCCGGGAGAGATGGGGTTCAATTCATAGCACACGGCCTGCTGAAAAGGAGGCAATGGGCTGACAACATCGGTGCCTTGGACAGCTGGTCCCCCTGAGGTGGTCCAAGATGGGTATAAGTGGTCAGTGGACTGAAGGAACTGCCCAGTTGGGGTGATATGAGTCTGGGTGCAAAGGGAGATCCACTGAGTTCCAGACTGCAACTCAGGCCTCTGGGAGCACGGAAGAGGGAGGAAGGGCTAACCCCTAGTTGAGGCAGGGCTGGACCATTCTGCTATGGAGGACAGAGGGAGGCCGACTGTCATCCACACTCTTCTGTCTCCTACAGTCCACTTCTAGCCTCAGAACACTGTCTCCTTGTTAGGCTGGGGACCCTGCTTGTTGTGTTCCGCTGGGCCTCAGCACGATGGGAGCATGGCACTCTGCAGATAATGAAACCGAGGCAGAGTCGGGTCCTCACAACTGTTAGAACCGAAATGGAGCCCCGTGTCTTCCTGCCGCCTGACACTTCACATGCTCTCCTCAGCGCTGTTTCCTCGGTCCGCATCCCCACATCGCTGAGAAATGGAGCGAATGAGACAGAGGCATTCACTTAGGGTCCCTTAGCTTCCCCCAGGAGCAAGGACCTAATGCCTCGTGTGAGAGTGCCCCAAGAGTGGCCCCTGTTGCCATGTCAACCACAGCTGTGCAGGTAGCCTGATTTGGAGATGGCCAGCTCAGAAGGACAGGAGGCTCTAGAAGGGACTGTGGCATGGGCGGTAGAGGGCCCCTCCATCTTTGTTCCTGTCACCATAGTGAGCGTGAGGTGAACTGAACCCATGTAGGTTCCGGTCAGGTCTGTGGTGTTTTTCTCAGCACCCCTTTCTGTGATTCTGAGACAGCAGGGTGGCAAGCCAACATTCTGCTCCCAGGACTTGGGTGAGCAAAGGTCTTTGGAGCCAAGATGAAGGGCGTGGGGCCACCCGTGCAGCAGTTTCTCTGTGCCTCTGCTCACACATACCTTTTTGCCTCACTTCACCTCCTTCTGGATGGGTAATATCCAGGGCTTTCCACCTCCACACAGGCTGGGCCCTCAGATGCTACAGGTTGTGGATGCCAGGAGCATGCATTTTGGATGGGAGACCACGTTTTAGGGAGTCTCGCACTGCTCCATGGCTGCCCTCCTCCCCTCCAGAGCAGGCACCAACAGACTGATTCACCAGTCATATTTTGATTATTTAAAGACAGGTTATCACTGTGTCACCTTGATTGTCCCAGAACTTGCCAACCCTGCTGTTGTTGCCTCTCAGGCACTAAGATTGTGAACAGTACCGCCATGTCTAGTCTCATGGAAGTCAGCCTTCTTTGATATATAACCAAAGCTATAAAAATGGGGAAACTGATGTCTTCTATCAAACATTTTCCCTAATGCACAAATAATGCATAACTCTTCTCAAACTAAAAGAAAAACAAGTCCAACAGGTACCAACCGAAAGGAACTTGTTTACCAGCGCTATTGAAAGCACGGGTAGCCTGGCTCTGAGTCTGAAGCCTGAGTCTCAAGATGGTGTGGGACTTCTTTACGCTCGTGTCTTTGTTCTACTGCTGTGAAGGGCAGTGACCAAGGCAGCTCTTACAAAAGAAAGCATTTAATTGAGGGCTTGCTCACAATTTTAGAGGGTTAGTTCATGATCATCATGGCAGGAAGCAGGCAGGCATGGTGCTAGAGCAATAGCTGAGAGTTTTGCATCATGATCCACAAGCAGGAGAGGGGTGGGGAGGGACACTGGACTTGCCAGAGACTCTTGAAAACCCAATACCTATTCCCAGTGACACACCTCCCAAACAGACCGCACCTCCTGATCCTTCCCAAACAGTCTCACTCACATTGACTAAGCACTCAAATGCATGAGCCTATGGGGCTCTTCACATTCCAGCCATCACAACTCAGGTGTGTGACGGGGCATGTGCCTTTAAGAAAAGGTTGCAAGCACCCCATCCCCAAAGTAGGTCAGAGCCCCAGTGAGAGATCAGCAGGCACTGTTACAGACCAAGGGACCCTGCTGGGATGAGTGATCACTCCCATCAGCCTGCCCTCCAAGATTTTACTTCTTGTTTTGATGTAAAGGTTGATTTTATAAGAAAGTCAGACAGCAGAGAAACAAACCGAATTTTCCAAGGTTACAAGCTAAGTTGGTAGTCCAGCCTGGAGTAGCTGGAACAAGACCCCTTTCCCTTTAGATACCTCCCTTGCCAGAAGTGAGCCGTGACCCTCACTCAGCCTTCTGGCTGGACCTCCAGGTCCTTTATCCTGAGACTATACATAGAAACTTTTATCTTGCCGCAGGGATACATGCCTGGCCACTCATTGTCACTGTCGATTGTATGGAAGAATCTAGAAGACCAGGAAAGGATAGGTTGGTTGCTCGTGTCCAGATCAAGATGTAGATATGTTAAGTATGTTAAAGAATCAGTTCTCAGGCATGGCCATCTCTTAAGATCTCAAGGTTCCTAACTTTTATTTGCCAACAAGATGGCCCAGGGGAGTGCTGTACACTCAAGCCTGAGCACATGAGTTCAATCCCCAGAACCCATGCGAGAAGCTCTAAAGTCACACACAGGTCTGTAACACCAGTATACCACCACAGAGAATGGGAAGTAAAGATGTGGGGACGGGGGTTCCCCCAGAATCTCATGGGCTGGCCAGCCTAGGGTGGGGAGCATAGCAGGGGCAACCAGATAGCCTGCTTCAACAAGGTAGAACGCAAGGACCAACTCCCCAACGATGTCCTCTGGCTTCCACACGTAAGCAGATTCAAAGGTAACTCTTGCCGTTAGCTTCCCAGACTGCAGGCGAGAGGAAGATGACCAAGGAAGCCAGTTCCTCTGTGGTGTGGTACAATTGTCCTAGCAGCCAACATTGAGTTTGATAGTGTTCTCTGCCCAGCCAAGAAACTGTCCCTTGGAGCTAGTCCAGTAGAGACAGGATTTGTAGAGAGTGAGGTCTAAGACCTGTGGTAGGTGAGGTCCTCGGTACACAGGAGAGATCCTCCCAGAAAGGTTGAAGTCAACAAGGTATTGTGTCATTGTTCTGACCTGGCGGAGGGACTGGGGGATGGATTGGTTGATAAGGTTGTCTTAGAACTGCTGTGTGTGAGCAGGGGCTCTTGGTCCCGTAGCTGTGTGAGATCAGTCATTTAACATTCAGCAGATTCACACAGTAGGTCTTACTGTTGGCCCTTATTTCAAATGAGTGTGAATAGGTGGATAGCTTCGGGATCTCACAGTGGCAGGAGCAGGGGCACATATCAGCAGTTGTATCTAAATACCTATCAAATTCCTGTTGTTTTCGCTGGAATTCCAGGAGATAGCTATAAAGTATAAGAGAATATCTTGTTGTCTTATTTTCTTTCTTGTGTAGTGGCTTTTTTCTTTTTATGCCCAAGGATGGTTGGTCAGTGACCACCATCCTGCTGAAAACAAATGCAGTCCCTTTTCTGCGATCTGGTCTGAGTGTCTGGACCCTTCTTACCATAGCAGGCCATGAGGAAGAGACTGGATAAAGTTACTCCCCAGTTCACTGAGAAAGAACTTTGCTCCATCTCAGGTAAGGTCTCCCTGCACCTCTCACCCAGAGAGATCTGTAGAAAAGGGTCCAACATGATGGCACATCTGTTTTTCTCCATAGCTATCTCTCCCTGCAAGATCCTCAAGTGCAACTCTGAGTTCTGGAGCGCCACGTCGTCAGGCAGCCACGCCCCTGCCTCTGACGACGTGCCCGAGTTCTGTGCTGCCCTGCGCACCTACGCCCTGTGCACGCGACGGACAGCCCGCACCTGCCGGGGCGACCTGGCTTACCACTCGGCTGTCCATGGCATAGAGGACCTCATGAGCCAGCACAACTGCTCCAAGGATGGCCCCACCTCACAGCCTCGAGTGCGCACGCTCCCGCCAGCTGGGGACAGCCAGGAGCGCTCAGATAGCCCCGAGATCTGCCACTATGAGAAGAGTTTCCACAAGCACTCAGCTGCCCCCAACTACACTCACTGCGGCCTCTTTGGGGACCCACACCTCAGGACTTTCACAGACCACTTCCAGACATGTAAGGTGCAAGGCGCTTGGCCTCTCATCGACAATAATTACCTGAACGTGCAGGTCACCAATACACCTGTGCTGCCCGGCTCTGCCGCCACTGCCACCAGCAAGGTAAGAGGCTCTGGGGAGGTAACTGGGCCAGGCCTGCAGGGTCATACTCTTCAGGTACTGTTGGCACCACTGTGGTCAGTGAAGAAACAAATGGTTTAGAAAGGAATCTTCTGGAGACTCCTTGTCAGAAGATAAACCAACTTACAACTATGCCTGTATTTTTGCCTCTAGTGTGGTGTTTCTCAGACTAAATAGACCCTGCTCAAGAGAGAGTAGTGAGACTATTCTGGTGTCAGAAACTGCCCTATAAAATATATAAGTTTATTTGCTTGTTTGTTTGAGTATTTCACACATGAGGACTGTATTTACATCTGTCCCCACTCCAACTCATGTGTCCCTCCCTACCTCTCAGGATGTCGACCTCTCCTTTGATCGTCGTGACATAGACGTGTTTTTTATAATGTGGTGTGAACACATCATCCACTGAGTCCCTCGAGTGCTGCTTGTTCGTATAGTCAGTCAGTAGCTGCTGAGGGATGGAGAACCAGTCTTCTCCAGAAACGACACATTACCCGGTCCCAAGTGGTCAGCCCTAAACACGTACACTTTTTAACTGGGCAAAATAGCACAAGAATTAGCCAAGCATGACACAGATATAAAATTGTGTATTAGCGGATTGGGTACAGTCAGGACAAGCATTTGAAGAACTTAGCTTCTAATATATGTGTTCCTGTTTATACCCGCGTGTCATGCAGCACAGGCCAAGATGGGAAATGGATTTCCTACTAGCCCTCTGGTTCTCAAACTATGGTGTTAGAGTTCAGTCAGTAAAGGGCTTGCCACACAGGTCCGAGGACTGAATTTAGGTCCCCAGCACCCACATGGACAGCCATGCAGTAGCATGTGCTGTAAGCCTTGGGAAAACAGACAGAAAGCCCGTGGCTCACTGGCCAACCAGTCTAGCTGAATTGGTGAGCTCCAGGCTCAACGAGAGACCCTGTATCAAAACAGCAGAGAATTGAGGAAGACATCTTTATTGACCTCTGGCCTCCACACATCCATGGACCCAGGTCCACTTCACATGCAAAAACACACATATAAATACAAAGTTAAGGAATGCTCCCAAAACACTTATTCTCAAACCTTTGGAATGGTCTTATCCCCCAGATTGGGTTGTTGTTAAAACTCAATCAAAGACTGGGTAATGGTGGTGCATGCCTTGCCTTTGATCCCAGCCCTTGGGAGACAGAGGCAGGCAGATCTGAGTTCAAGGTCAGGCTGGTCTGTGGCGAGGGAGAGAGAATTCCAGGACTGCCAGGGCGACACAGAGAAACCGTGTCTCAAAAAAACCACAGAAGGAAACAGAAACAGTCAAAGGAGTGTGTGGTCTGTGTTCCTCTCTCTGGACCGGTGGCCTCACCTGCCTCTTTGGCTGCATTTATAAACACAGCCCCCGAGCTCCAGCATGCACACCCCCCCACCCTCCCCCGGCTGGTTTGACCACTGCGTCTCTGGGTGAGGTTGGACATGGGTTATTTTTTAAAGCCCTCAGTAGGGTCTGGGAATATAATTGAGCCATGAGATTGCTGGTCTAGCATTTAGTCCCCAGCACCACACAAAACTCAACACGGTGGCACAACCGTGTAATCCCAGGTCTTAGGAAACAGAGCGGAAGGATCCTTAGCTCAGCGTTATTCTTCCTATGTAGTGAGTTTGAAAGGAGCCTGGACTGTGTGAGGCTTTGTCTCAATAAACAACAAACAGGTCATGCAGTAGTCTCAGTGCAGGTTCAGAGGCCACAGCTGTGGGACGGGATGGCTGAGCAGCTGAAGCTGCTGCTGGAGTCCTGTGCCCTGTGTCTCCCCTGTGTCTCCTTGACTTAACTGGATGCTGAGAGGCAGAGAGAGCCTTGAGCACCTGAAACGGGAGAGAGCGGTGAGATGGAGCACGGACCAGCTTCACAGAGTACCCAAGAGGCTCTCCAGAAGTTCTCACTCCTCCTTGGGGCTAGCCCTGACTGCCTAGTGTAGCTCCTTTTGACCAGACGGGAGGTTCCAGGAGGCAAAGGGACTTCCCTACCTGAGATGCAGTTGGTGGGAAATAACAAGGTAGGGTTGACCTCGGAAAGGGCAGCTCCTGAACCTGGCATGTTCTCTCTTGCCGTGGAATCCACTGAGGGCCGCTCCCTCGCGCTCTCTCTCTCTCTCTCTCTCTCTCTCTCTCTCTCTCTCTCTCTCTCTCTCTCTCTCTCTCCTCCAAGGAGGGCTCAATGTTTGGGTGGCAGGTCTCAGGTCCTGCTCACTGGTCAGTGCCAGAGACAGCTAAGGACCCCATTTCCCAGGCATGAGGATACTCCTACCCTCCAAAGAGTCTCCCTCCCCTGCTTACTCTGCTAGGGGAGGGGGAAGGTCTCCAGTGATCTCAGACTTGCCAGGAGCTAAGGTATTGAGGTGAGAGGATAGTGCTGTCAGACAGCGGGCATAGGTCTGACCCCCTCAGGCCTGGCCTCTATGTGCTACCTGCCCGGTCACCATAGTCCCCCAGGTTTTCTAGGCTGGCTAGGAGACAGTAGGTCTATTTCCCCAGGAGGAATGTGTTGGAAGACCACATGTTAGGCAATGCCAGGCTGGCCCACAAGGCTGTTTCTGTTCCTTCTCTCTCTGCCACACCCTAGAAGAGGACAGTGAGGTGACCTGGCAGCCAGAAAAAAATGCTCCATCAATGCCACTTCCTTCTGCTCTGGTGGCCCTGACCTACCAAAGGAGTTCTTTCTGGGCCCACCTACTGGGTAGAAAACAGACGGGTCTTCACCGTGGCTGCCCTTCCATGCTCATAGCACCAGGTCAGGCTGCCTAGCAGGCAAGCAGATCTGTGGCCAGAGCCAAAACCCCCCTCTTCCCCTTCCCCTTCCCTCGCCTGGCCCTCAGAAGACTTAAGGTACCCCAGGCACGAATCCAAACACCTTCCTGCAGCTTTCAGCTGCTTACCACCCTCCTTCCTCAGAGCCAAGATAAATGAATCCTGGGAGCCTGAGGCAGTGGCTTCTAATTGCACCCACAAATGCAGCTCTGGAAGGGACCCAGCCTCCCTGCCCCATGCTGTGACCTCCAGAGGGCTGGCATCTGGGCACAAGGGGAGACTTGAGGATACAAAAGGGATGGGGGTCTCCAAGTGGCTACTGCTGCTCCTCTCGAGGGAGGTGTGATCACCAGTGACAACAGAGAACAAACACAGAGCTGAACCTGACCAGGGAGGCCTGACCTCTGTCAACTCGGGACTGGCAGTGTACTAGAGGCAGTGTGGCCTTAAACACCTGCACAGTTGAGGTACACCTAGACCCCAGCCCTCAACACGGTAACGCTGTCCACAAACCAAGTGGATTGATCGTTGATTTGGTTCTGTGATTCGTTCACTCCCTCTACATATGATGCAGGGATCAGGGCACCAGAGAGCTGCCTGAGTTAAAATGGGAGGCCTTCCCCACCCAGGCCAGCATGGAGACTTCCAGAATGGTATGGGGTTGAGTGGCAGGGCTTGACCAGCCCAGCCCTTCCTCTGTGACCCAGACTTTTGATCACAGCAGGCTGACAACTCTCAGACCCCATCAGCTTGGCTCTGCTAGAGACCAGACAGTGACACTGTTGGTATCTGTAGCCAAGTCAAACTCAAAACTCAGACCAGACTGAGAGCCCTGTGGTCCCCAGGTGAGCTACCTCAGTGGCCAGTTTCCAGTGCCTTGGCATTCTGCCATTCTTGGAGCTCCCAAGTGTATGTGTGCTCTCTGATTCAGCAACATGGAGTTCCCCTCATGCCAGCCTCTTGGTGCCATGCTGTGTCTTCCCTGGCTTAACTCCTGGCTCTGCCCAGGGAACTTGTAGGGTTTGCCACTGAGCTGACCCCTGGAATCCCAGGGAAGGAATGGAGAACATAGCACCCCAGGAAAGCAACAGATGTAAGAGAATTTCAACCCCAGAGTGGTAGAGTCTCTGGGGACCTTCTCCCACAGAGCACAGACTCTAGCTCCAGCAGCCACAACACACACACACACACACACACACACACACACACACACACACACACACACACACACACACACACACACGAGCTCACCACCTGGAAACCTTGCCCAGCCGCTGTTGTAAAAGCTGCATGCAAAAGTCTGTCTCTGGGGGTTGGGGTTTTGGCTCAGTGGTAGAGCGCTTGCCTAGCACGCGCAAGGCCCTGGGTTCGGTCCCCAGCTCCGAAAAATAGAATAGAAAAAAAAAGTCTGTCTCTGTACGGTGTCTCACTCGGGGCTTTGGTCATTCCCAGGGAACTGCCGTTAGCCCTCTCCAAGGCCTCCTCCCAGTTTGACTGGTTGTGCCTATTTTATAGGCAAAGAAACTGAGGGTAGGAACTCAACTCTTCTACTCCCTCACCCCCACCCTCTTCACCCCTGTTTGTTTCCCCCTTGCACTCAGAAACCAGTTACACTATCTACTTCATCTGCTCAGGTCAGTGACCTCCAGGGGTCATGAACTCTTGCCCCCTCCTGTATCCCCGCCCCTTGCAGCCCTTGGCTTTAGATGACACCATTAACATTCTCTCCTCCCTTCCTCCTTCCCTCCCTTACTCACTCCCTCTCTCCACCCCACACACCGTGTGTGTGTGTGTGTGTGTGTGTGTGTGTGTGTGTGTGTGTGTGTGTGTGTGTGTGTGTGTGTGTGTGTGTGTGAAGTTCAGGGGCCCCTTTGAAAAAGAGGACACCAAAGGCAGAAAATCATCCATCCATGGTGGGTTGGCAGCAGGCCGCCAGGCTTTCGACAGGCCCCCTTCATGTTGTTACTTGTGGTCCCTGGCACAAGTGCCAAGGAGTCAGGCAGCCTGTCAGCCTTCCAGGAGGCTGTCTCCATTCGAGATGGGGGCTGAGGCCACACCAACCTTTCCTGTCCCAAGGGGAGTGCTGACACTTGGAGAGCAGGAGACCCTTCCCCACGTCTGTGTGGCCTTACGCACCAAACAAGAGCACCAGTATCCCTCACCCTGGCACCCCTCCGGTGGCAGGACCACCCACTTCCCAGACCACCCTGGCCGGGCCACCTCTGTGCCTGTGCTGCATGAAGGCGCCATTTTCGTAGGTCAGGAACCGGAGAGCAGCTGCATTTTCAGGCCGTCCAAGGCTTGACTCTTCAGGAGGGACAGGCTCCAGCATCTGTTGACATCCCAGTGCATGCTGGAAATGGGAGCCCTGGGGAGGGAAACAGGAAGTAGAGTCCCATTCTTAAAAAGCTGTGTGGCGGGTGCCTGCTAGGCTCACACTCTGGGGACTTAGCCCTACCCCCCACCCCCCAGCCCTTTCTCCCACAAAGCAATAGAATGGGGCTGGTCACTCATCACATGGCCTCCTGACCCCAAGCTGACACAGGTTTTGTTTCTTTTAAAGTAAGAAGAAAAATAGTATGATCCAGCCCAGGCTGTGTGTGTTTTGTTTTGGGTTTGGGTTTGTTTGTTTGTTTGTTTGTTTGTTTGTTTGTTTGTTTGTTTGTTGAGACAGGGTTTCTCTGTGTAGCCCTGGCTATCCTGGAACTTGCTCTGTAAACCAAGTTAGCCTCAAATTCAGATAATTTGCCTACCTCTGCCTCCCTAGTGCTGGAATGAAAGGAGTGCACCACCACTGCCTGGTCTGGATTGTTTTTATACAAGTAGAATCTAAAAAAGATGTTGGAGTAAGGTTTTTGGTTTGGTTTGGTTGGTTGTTTTGGTTTTGGTTTGGTTTGGGTTGGGTTGGGTTGGGTTTTAGTATTTCTATGGAGGAAGAAACCCATTTTTTCAAACAGCCAAAATACTCTAGCCCCTGAGAGTCACATGTAGCCCGCCCCACTGATCTCCTTCATCCCTCCTGCCTATGGGCCTGTGGTACAGCAAGAAGACAAGGCTCCAGGTCTTCTTAGGTCCCATGGCCCCTGCATACCACCATTTACTACCTGGTTAGCAAGGGGGACCCACAAAACAAGACAGTGATGAACCAAGGAACTCCTCCTGAAACTGAACACTTCCTGGCCTGCTCAGCCTGAGGTGGGCAGAAGCCGCTAGGCCCCACTGCCCTGGCCTATGGCCAATATGCTTACCTGGGCCTCCTGGGTTCTTTGCAGCTGTGGCAACTTCCCCACTGTCTGCTGTCACCAGGCCCCGCATGTGGCCTTCCTGGGTGGCCCTGAACCCAGTTCTTTGACTCTCCTACTGTTGGTCCCATCCAAGCAATGATTCCAGTTTTCCTGGTCCTATGCTTATGGGGCCAGAGACTCCCTTAGCCACCCTGTGAGCCCTCTCAGGTTAGCATCATCGTGGCTCTGCTGCCACACATGCTACCTGAGCATCCAGGGAGAGCATCCAGTCAGGCAACTGGGACCCCTAAGTTGGTAGATCCACTGGGATAACAGTGGGGTCAGTATCCCCTCTGGATCCCCACCAGCTAGCTGGGAGCTATCCTTTCTTTTCCACAGTACTGTTCATGTCTCCAGCTTTTCATCCTCCCTGGGAAACAGACAGACACCACACCCAGGAGGACAGGCAGGAACATTGCACTCAGCCCCCTCCCAACGCTACCTGGCCCCCTGTCCTATGGACCGGTGGCCATAAGACCTGAGATCAGTGGGTTTCAACCCTCCTAATGCTACAACCCTTTACTACAGTTCCTCCATGTTATGCTGACCCCACCATCACCACCACAAAATTACTTGTTGCTCCTTTCAACAATTGAAATGTCGATACTGTTAGGGATCATAACGTAAGTATTTTTGGAGATAGGAGTTGGTCGAAGGGGTCGTGACCCACAGGTTGAAAACCACTGCCCTAGATAGAGGTCAGAAACCTAAAACTACCCACTTCCACCTTTTGTGGCTGTGCGGCAAGCTACAGCAGCGCCCTGAGCAGCCGTGAAGCTGGGGATGGGATCACCTGCCCTTGCAATGCCACAGGAGACTAGAAATAATAACTACAGTGCCTGCAATGCCAAACACAGGGAAAGTCTGTGCATCTAAGGACAGCTGTCATTGGCTCAGCCCAGACCCTCACCTATAGGCTCCATTTGGGAATGGCCTCCCTGCACCCCCATCCTCAATTGCACTGGGGTCATGACCTCTGTCTTCTCCATTGCATGGACTTTCCAGTCACCTCTGGGCATTGCAGCCCTCTACTCTGCAGGCTTGTGGGCTCCATTCGAGACCATGAAGGTGTCAGTAGGCCATCCCTTCCCAGCTAGCTCCTGCTGCTGCTGGCTTCCCTTGGCGCGCAGCTGCTTCCTCTCCTCCTAGTCACTTTGCCTTTTCCTCTTGGCCATGTCTCCCGTGACCTCTCATTTCTGCAGGCACTTGCACTCATCCTGGGACCCATGCAGGTGACCCAGGACGTGTCCCCCTCATGGTCCCTAACCCACTCACAGCTCCCAAGCCCCTTTCACCATATCAGGTAGCGCTCATGAGTTGGGATAACTTAGGGTCTGATGTTGTGAGGAGCAGCTTTTAGCCTGATTGTAGTGGACGAAGGACCTTTTAATTTTAATTGGACCCCTTAGTTTTATTTTTTATTTTATCTTAATGGTTGGCCTCTCTATAGTGAGTGAGCTGGGTTGTTTTTTTGTTTGTTTTTTTTTTTTTTTGGTTTTTGTTTTTTTTTTTGTTTTTTTTTGGCTTTTAATTATGGTAGTGAGCAGAAGTTTTTCTAAGTAAATATGTATATATATGAAAGTTACAAAGAAAAATAGTAAGTGTACAGGAGTGTGGTTGGTGCTGAGCTGTGACCATTATGGAGAAGGGAGGGTCCACAACATCCTGGGGTACCTCCTAGTTCCCTAAAATCTCTGTGGCTCATCTCCCCACGTCCTGATCCTGTATCTTTTTTCCATAGCTCACCATCATCTTCAAGAACTTCCAAGAGTGTGTGGACCAGAAAGTATACCAAGCCGAGATGGACGAGCTTCCGTCCGCCTTTGCCGATGGCTCCAAAAACGGTGGAGATAAACACGGAGCCAACAGCCTGAAGATCACAGAGAAGGTGTCAGGCCAGCACGTGGAGATCCAGGCCAAGTACATCGGCACCACCATCGTGGTGAGACAGGTGGGCCGCTACCTGACCTTCGCCGTCCGGATGCCTGAGGAGGTAGTCAACGCCGTGGAGGACCGTGACAGCCAAGGCCTCTACCTCTGCCTGCGGGGCTGCCCGCTCAACCAGCAGATCGACTTCCAGGCTTTCCGTGCCAACGCCGAGAGCCCTCGCAGGCCAGCAGCTGCCAGCCCCTCTCCTGTGGTCCCCGAGACATTTCCGTACGAGACAGCTGTGGCCAAGTGCAAAGAGAAGCTGCCTGTAGAAGACTTGTACTACCAGGCCTGTGTCTTCGACCTCCTCACGACTGGCGACGTGAACTTCACGCTGGCCGCCTACTATGCTTTGGAGGATGGCAAGATGCTCCACTCCAACAAGGACAAGCTACACCTGTTTGAAAGGACTCGGGAGCTGCCTGGCGCTGTGGCCGCTGCAGCATTTCCCTTGGCCCCCGAGATGCTCCCGGGCACCGTCACACTTCTGGTCCTGCTGCCTCTGTTCTGGTAGACGTTTGGCCATGTAGGATACAAAGGAGGGTATAGACTCTGCCCTGAGCCTTGGGCTCCTGCCCTTGGCTTCTCCTTCGTCTGAGGGTCCAAGTCAGCATCAGGATGCAGCCCAGCCGGTGGGCTTCCTGTGACCCAGTGTTTTCAGCAGCGGAGGTGGCCTCTAGCTGACGGCCTGAACATGGTGCCGTCAGAGCCGTCCTCAAATGTTATGGCCAGGGCTAAGGGCGCGGGACAGCTCTCCCCTCTCGATTAGTGCACGCGACAAGGTTGTGGTGATTGATGCTGTGTTTTTGTGACAGTAGAGTTGTGTGAGGGAGAGCAGCTCCCTCCACCCCGACCCCACCGTGTGAATGTTCGAACCAGAGCCCCACCCCTAAGCTGAAGCCCCACCCCCACCACCAGAGAGACACTGGGAAAGTCGGCTCCTTCCACACTCTCACAATGCACTGAGACAGGCCCGGCTGACTGCTGCACACCCGCTCTGGGGCCTCCTGTCCCCTCCCACACACGCGCACACACTGTTACACAAGCACACTCGCACACACTAAGCCCGTGGGGACACCTCGAGACCGCCACATCAGTAGGGCGGAAGCATCTACGGATCCCCAGAGGGCCTTGCTCAGTATCTTTAGCAAATGGATGTAACCTTGTAGCCAGTGGGCTATGTCCTCTTGGTACCACCTACCCAGTGCTACGTACCCAGAGACGGTCCTGTGCATCCAGCTACTGTGGATGTGATTGAGGTGCTGCTTCCGAGGACCTGCCTGGAAAGGCCCACAGTTGAAGGGAGGGTGTGTTTTGGCCTGAGGTCTAAGCAGTACCTCTCATGGGCTCAGATCCCGGCTCCACCCTCTGCCCCTCTCCCATTGCACTTAAGAAATCAAAGTGCTTGGTTCTGAATGTTACAACAGAGACGTGATCCTCCAGTTCCTGCCATCGTTGCCCCTACCCTATCCTTCACCCCTACCCTTGCCCCCCACCAGCAGAGGGGCCCTGGGACCTCAGGGCATGAGCAGCAGACCCAGTGGATAGGGCCAGCTGGTCTGCCCTGTCCTCTGCTCTCTTTCTCTTGCCTCTTAGATTCCTGGCTGCTGGTCAGCAGCTCTGCTCCCCAACCCCTTTGTCTGCATTTCTTTGTGGGGGTTGGGGGGAGCATCATCTAAGAGGCCTTCCTGCACCCTGTACCCTGGCAGGCTCTCCTCCCACTAGAACCTTCTTTCAACTCTGGCCACAGCCAGAGGCCTGTCACTGGGAGCCTAGGTCTCCTTCAGCTCAAGGCGAGAGTCCACCCACAGAGCCCAGAGCCATTCCCAACTCTGCTGCTGTTCCAGAGGCCCCCCAAGGGACCAGCACAACAGAACAGCCAGCCCCCTGGGCCACCCAGCCAGCGGCCCTGCAGAGCCTACCCTAGCCCCACTCAATGTTTATAGCAGCCCTGTGCTGCTCCCCAGGGACCTCTCCATACACTGGCCAGGAGGCTGCAGAACCTGCCTCTCCCTCCCAGAGGTCCCAACCCCTGCCAAAACCACATGGGTAGCTGGGAGGGGTCAGCTCCGCCCCTCTCCTCCCTGCTGGTTTTTTAGCTATCCCTATGTTGGAAGTAAAAGAGTCGAAGCACTTTATTTTGGTTGTGTTTGATCACGTTCTGCTTGGAAGTGGGGACCCCTCACTGAGTCCACATGTCTGCGGCCTGTGTGGAGCACCACTGCGTGTACATACTGTAAATTATTTATTAATGGCTAAATGCAAGTAAAGTTTGGTTTGTTTTGTTATTTTCTTTTAGACGAGCTGTTGGAATTTATTTTCTAAACAGACTTTGGTCCTCGTGGGGTGGAGAGACGAGGTGGGTGATGGGTGTGTCCCACTACAAAGTGTGTCAAGACGGCGGCGTGTGCCAGAATCGTGGGAGCTGTGAAATGCAGCTGGTTAACCCCGTGGCCCTCGGTGACTGAGATTACTTTTCTTCCTTCTTCACCTAGAGCCACTAGAAAGGCTTGGTTGGTCCGTTTTCCTTGCTCTAGTCACAGGAGAGCAGACTGGTGTTCTATGGTGGAAGGCTAAGATCTGTTTTCTAGAACAGAGTTGGAGAGGCAGATGGTCTGAGGTCCACGACGGCTTCATCCAAGCCAGCATGGCCAAGGAACCCCAGCCACAACTCAATCCTTAACCTCTTCAGCATCCCCTAGCATCCAGCCTAGGGAGGGGCCCGGTGACATACACTAATAGGACCACTGTCCAGACCTGTGCACAGCCAGGCTCACTGCTGACTATGGTCACATGTCGTCCATTAAAAAAAAATCCCTACCCAGTGAGTCAGTGTCAAGGGACCCAAACCATTTAACAGGTTAAGAACTGTGTGAGATGCACCCGTCTGTACCATGTCCTGGCAAGGGCAGAGCCAGGACATATACCTAGGTCTGTGTTGCTCCAGATACTTTGTTCCTGGTACCAAATGCCACAAGGCAGAAGAGTACAAGCCAGGTAAGTGACTTTGGACAAGTCATTTAACCCCCTGAGCCTCCCCAAGCCCCCACATTCACTTCACCTCTTCCCCACAGGGGAGGGGCCCACACAGCCATGGGAGGAGACAGAGGGAAGGCCAGCAGGAAGGAGAAATCCAGAAAGCATTTATGCCCACCCCACACACAACCTCAGTACCAGATGTGAGGAGAGAGTGTTCAAGAGCCTTGCTTTAAAAGAACAAAGAAACAAACAAAGTCACAGACTCCTAAAGAGACCCTCAAGGGGTTGACCTGCGCTGTCAGTGCCCAAAGGCCTCATCCCCCAGTGGTCAATTGGAAACGTTAAAAATCAAACAAACCCAGGAGAGCAGTGTAATGGTGGCAAGGCCATTGGCACGTGCCACACACAGGACAGATTGTGGAAAAGCCAGGCATAGGGAAAAAGTCCTTCATTCCCCATCAGATGAACGTGCTGTCTGACACTTGCCAAAAAAACATTTGGGGCTTGGAATTTTTTCAGGTCCCTAAATTTAACCCACAAGAATTCTTTCCTAAATACCACACTGCTCATTGCCCTCGTGGATTTGTATCTGGAGCCCAACACCTTAAGTCTGAGTGCACTGTCCTCACTGTGCATGGCGTTGGTACAGACCTGGACCAAGGCCAGTCAGCCTGACTACTCCAAGCTTTAGCATAGCCCTAAACTACCCTCTCCGGCCCATCCCAAAACTGCCTGTGTTGCTCGAATACAGATGGGGTGCAGTGGGTATGTAGCTCAATGTTAGGGCCCTTGCCTGTGGTGTGAGGGACCTTAGGCTCCTAGGTTGTGCCCCCAAGCAAAAACAAGAAAAGATTTGGGGGGGGGGATTCTTAGTGTTCTCATTAAACAAGCCAGAGTTTCTAAGGATTTAAAAAAAAAAAAAAAAGCTGATAAGCGAAATCTGATAACTGCATGCAATTTGGAGGGGAAAATTATCTGAACACTCTGGCAGAGGCCCAGGAGAGCCAGGCAACACTGGAGCCTGTCTCTCATGCCCAAGCAAGGCCCAGAGCAGCAGCTAAGCGTGTAAACTTGGGCAGCAGGCTGACTTGGCGTGGGACCTGGGCTCTGCCTCTTGCTAGCTGTGTGGTCTCCCTTGGATTTTTTGAGCCTTAGATTCCTGATCTGTAAAATGGAATTACACTGTAGCCACCTCCCAGAGTCCTGTGGAAATCCAATGAGCTAATTCCTGGCACAGACGCCCGACGACGACAAGAGAACCCACCAAAAGAGGTCCCTGTGGCAGTCGTACATAGGGACTTATTCATTTGGTGAACCCCCTTGTCTGTGGGGACAAGTCCTGTGTTCTTGCTGGGGAGATAAACAAATAATTGATACTTACATAATCTAACGACCCATGTGGCAGACCCCAGGAAGAAAAGCAGGTTCATTCTGAGTGACCTCCTAACTAAGGAAGGACGAAAAGGGATGCTCCTCTTTGGAAGGGTAAAAGGCATGTCTGACTAACTCACCACACGAATTTCCGAAGCAAGGCATGTCAGAAGTGGGAGGGAGCATTCTACAAAGAGCAGAGAATGCTGCAGACCTGGAGCAGCACAGCCCCAGGGAGATCTCAAGGGAATGAAGGAGCCAGAGTGACCCCAGGCCAGTGAGGGGACACATAGAAGTCCCAGGGTAAAACTAAACAGCAGCTAAAGTATAGCAGAGCTCCTGGGCTGGCCAAAAAGGATATAGGTCTCCTCTCTCCTCCCCTCCTCCTCCTCCTTTCTCTCTCTCTCTCTCTCTCTCTCTCTCTCTCTCTCTCTCTCTCTCTCTGAAACAGGATCTCTTATGGTACTGATTGCCTGTCACATTTATATATAGCAAAGTAGAAGGATGACCTTGAACTTGTAGCCCTTCCAGCTGAGGTTTCCTGAGGTACAGTTCCAGATGAGCACCACTATCCTAATTTATGCAGTGCTGGTTATGGGACTCAGTCTAGTAGACACTCAACAAGCATTTCAGCCAACTGAGGTACTTTCCCATCCTTACCTGATGTCCTCTCACCCCACTCCCAGTTCCAAACGGAGCCTTACAAACCATCACCGGGGAAAGGCAAAGCCATTACTACCACACAAGGCCAGACCAAGGCAGTGGCTGAAGTGGAGAGCTGTGTGAAATGAAGACTGTTTGACATGCAGGGTGGGTTGGCAGAGCTTAGAGCGGGAAGAGGAACTGTCACTGGGTGTGGCTTGAAGCACCTGGGTTGACAAAGTGCCACTTCCTGAGACTGGCAGGAGGATCTCTGGGAAGCAGGTCTGGGACATGTCAAAAAACACACCCAGTTTCATTGTTTTAAATTCGTGTGTGTGTGTGTGTGTGTGTGTGTGTGTGTGTTTAAGACAGAGAGAGAGGGTGGAGGGAGGGAGAGAGAGAGTGTGTGTTTAAGAAAGAGAAAGAGGGAGGGAGGAGGGGGAGAGAGAGAGAGAGAGAGAGAGAGAGAGAGAGAAGCAACATCTCCTTCCACTGTACAGGAGCCAGGGCTTGAACTCAAGCTGTTCAAGTTGGAGGCTTTGCTAGCTGAGCCTTCTCACTGGGCCTGAATTTTTTCATTTGCTCACAACAGCAAATGTTGAAGGCAAGCTGTGCTCATAGAACGAACTTCCCAGATAAAAGGAAGTGTGCTGCTGGGAGTAGACCGAGCAGCCTCCTGCTCAGCTGTGGTGGATAGGAGGACCAATGGAGCCACTGAGGCTCACAGAGAGGGCTGAAGACTTCAAAGGCCATGTTTCAGCAGAAAGGCTTGGGGCCCACACTCAGGCAACCCCTGGCCAGGTGCTTGGAAAGATGGCAGGTGGTTCACTAAAGTTGGACTTATGCTATCAAATGCTAGGCTGTGTGGGATGGAAAGAGGCCAACATTTAAAGAAGGAAGCACAAAACACTCTAGGGAAACATTGGCGAAGTACCAGCCAGGAACACAGACCTGGTCAGGTCAATGATCAATTCCGGGCCTTGCCACTTGCTCATGGGGTGACTAGACCCTGCAGTGAAGGTGGATTCTACTGCAGTGGTGTCTAGGAAGACAGACATGGGCAATATGTTCAAGAGAATGTAGGAAGGAAACACAAGGAGAATCTACACACACCACCCCATGCCACCAAAAGCGCCATCCCCATGGGTTCTATAGAGCCTCAATCTGCAGCTGGACACTCGACCATCCTTCCCTACAGGCTAGTCTTTTAGGCGCAGTCCAGAAAGCAAATCTCTTTGGTCTGATTGGTTGACAAATTCTTGAAACATAAGAAGCAGCTTTGGCATTCCAACCAAGGTCAGTGAGAGATTTCCACCCCAGTCCTCTAATCTGGGGTGGGGGGGGTGCGTGTCTAAGATCAGCTCCACAGAAAACCATTGCCTGACTCTATTGACCTATAGTGCTCACTAGCTGGTCCCACAGCTCTCCCCGACAAACCTCATCATCCCGCTGGGCTTTTTAGAATAGCAACCCTGGACATCTTCTTCTTCCCTCTCTCCAATAGTGTCAGTACTGTGATCCAGCAGAATGGACCTTACAGAGTGCACTATAGGCAGCCATGGGCAAGCATGGTTATAGAGTGTGCTATAGGCAGCCATGGGTGAGCATGGTTGTAGAGTGGCTATTGGCAGCCATGGCAAGAATGACTGTGGTGGTGGCAGGTGTGTTTCTGGAATCAGGCAACCCAATTCCTAAAGTCCAGGTAAGCAGACTGACCATTTTACCTTGCCCTTGCCTCAGGGTGACCTTGGGGGGATTCATCCACATTTGAATTCACACTAGTTTACTAATCTCTTTCCTACAGAGATTGGAGTCCTTTAGAAAGATCAACATGATCTCTCATGGTTTGCATATGCTTGGCTCAGGGAGTGTCAGGATTAGAAGTCGTGGCTCTGTAGGAGTAGGTGTGTCACTGTGGGTGTGGGTTATAAGTCCTTCATCCTAGCTGCCTGGATGAAGTCAGTATTCTGCTAGCAGCCTTCAGATGAAGATGTAGAACTCTCAGCTCTGCCCGCACCATTCCTCCCTGGATGCTGCCATGCTCCTGCCTTGATGATAATGGACTGAAACTCTGAACCTGTAAGCCAGACCCAATGAAATATTGTCCTTTATAAGACTTGCCTTAGTCATGGTGTCTGTTCACAGCAGTAAAACCCTAACTAAGACAATGTCCCAACCAAAAAAAAAAAAAAAAAAAAGTCTGCCAAGGGATATACTCAGAAACTATTAGGGAATTGGACTTATGCAAACAGGACAACTGTGGGGACCATTTAGTAGCAAGAGGAGCTGGCTTGGGGTGAGAGATAACTCGCCAAGAGTCTGGGGCTGGAGGAATGGCTCGGTAGTGAGGACCAGAGTACAGGTCCCAGCCCCATGTATCAAACAGCTCCCAATCATTAACTCCAGCTCTAGGGGATCCAACATCCTCTTCTGACATCCACACCTACCTGTACTCACACATACACACCTTCTCACAAAGACATAGCCTCTCCCTCCAACCACTAACCCACTTACAAAGAATTAGGAATGGCCAAGTACAGTAGTTTGTGCAAGAGAACTTCTGCGCAGAGCCTAGCTGACCCACATCATCCATGGGCTCCGTGTGTGTGTGTGTGTGTGTGTGTGTGTGTGTGTGTGTGTGTGTGTGTGTGTGTGTGAAACAAATGCTCCCAGCCTCAGCCACGAGAAAACACTTCTATGGCCGGGTTGTCTTGAAAACTAACTGGAGTGTGTACAGAGACCACTCTTCCTTGGAGATGACTATTTCCTGCCAAGCACAGCACTGGCCTAGTTCCACCTGCTGTACCACAGACTCTAGTATACACACATCCTCAGCTGCAGCACCTTCTGACAAATGGAAACAAAGTCCTCTGTTGGAACTGCCCTTGAGCCCTGACCGATCTAAGGACCACCCCAGAAAGCAGTGATTTTTGTCCTAGTTTTCCTCTTAACTTCTGAAGATTGCAAAAAGGTTCTAAAAGACAGAACCCACTCCCCTGTCACTCCAGCACACCTAGCTGGTCTCCTCTCTCCAAGGCCACAAAAATCTCAGGAGTTGGGGAACAGAGGGAGAGGATTATCAGTTGGCTCACCACCATCCAGGGGCAGCCAGTCAGTCTTCTGAATTGGGAACCAGTAATTCAACAAACCTGACAGGATCTGGCTTCCAGTGTGATCCCCATTTCCCATATGTGTGGACCCTGGAGACACCCTAGTGACGTCATAATAGCTAAATTTCGTGCTCGATCGCCAGAGAGTGCCAGCATCAATTCATCACTGTGGAGCTCTGTCCAGCCACACCCTTCTAAGGTTTGAGTTTCTCAAAGTCCAAGCGGGTTTCATCAGAGGGTATGGTGAGCAAGGTCTGACTGGGTCCTGAGCTACCAAGAAATAGGTCTACAAGACAGAACTCTCTTCCCCAGGAAAGAGCAGGGCATCCCCCAAACTCCCCTCTTGAGTGTACACACTCATCCCTTTGCTAGCAATCAGAACTGACTGGTCCCTAAAGGAAAGTGTAGAGAGGCACTATGTTGGCATAACGCAGCACTAAGGAGTCCTTCCTGGTTCTTCTCTGTACAGACAATTGGAGGCTACCCCATGTGGCTGGCCATGGTCTAGAATTGGCGGGACATTCACATATCCCGCAAATATTTAATGATATTGTGACATCGAACACTGGACTCCATGTTGGAGATTCAGCAAGTCCTCAGAATGGATGTAGGTGCCCTGCCTCGTGGGTGACCTCTAGTGGCGAGAGACTAGCAACAGCGAATTCCAGTTGCTCACTGCCAGAGGTCAATTGCACCTCGTGGTCCTCTAGGGCAAGTTTCCTGGTTCTCTGACCTTCACCAAAAACCCTATTATATCGCTGAACCTTGATGTCCCCTGCTAACCAGGGCCAGGATGATTTCCCCACAGGGCAGCTAGGATAACAGAGAGAGCATACCACTGCAAGGCATGAGGGACCCAAAGGGGGCTGTCAAAGGGGAGGGAGACACAAACCAGATGGGTATCTGGGTGTTGATAGCATTTCCCTCCCCAACTAAAATATATACTCAGGCTCTCAGAGCTTTTTCCAACTACTCAAAAAAAGTTCAGTTGAACTTCTCAGTGTAAGGCCTCATATTGTCTGTATTGTCCAGTTTTAGTAAGAATCCTACTGAAGTTCACTAGAAATCCTCCATCCACCATATCTGGTCAGAAATGGAACCACGGGCCCAAGAAAGCACCTCAGAAGAAACCATGGGCCCCATAGACCTTAGGCCTCAAGGATCCCTCTCGCTGCCACAGACTTGAGAGCCTTGAGCAGTGTCTGAAGGAGATAGGGAGGCTTGCCTCGGAAAGCATCTAGCTGTTCTCAGTCCCCTCTCACGCCTTCGTCGGGAACAAGGTGGCTCCGGTCTTCTGGACCCTGGTGGCAAAAAAAGGAATCTAAACGTTGGAAGAACCAGAGCCTTCTGCCTGGATAGCCTCGATTAGCTGCAGAGTCTGCGTGCATCTGCTGCCCTCTGCAGGACAGTTCTAGAATTACACTTACTCTGTGATGGCATGTCAGATAAGGAGATGGCCCCACCTGGGAAAAGGAAACCTTAACTAAGAAAATGCCTCCATCGGATTAGCTTATAGGCAAGTCTGTGGGGGCATCTTCTTGATTAATGATTGATGTGGGAGGGCCAAGCCCACCGTGGGTGGTACCACCAGTGCTGAGCATGCCACGGAGGGCAAGCCAGTAAGCATCATTTCTCTGGCCTCTGCTTCAGTTCCTGCCACAAATTCCCATCCTGACTTCTCTTCATGGTGGAAGGGCTAAAATGAGACAAACCCTTTTATACTCCCCAAGTTGCTTTTGGTCACTGAAGTGGAAACTTGAGGATTCTTTGGAACATCAGTTGGATGGTGTTTTGCTAGGGCAACACATGAAGGAACACGTCATTAAAGTGGACGCGGGTGTGAAAGGCTAAGACAGTATTGTGGAGGAACATTTCAGTGGAAGCAGATACAAGAGAAAGGATGTTCTGCTAAAACAAGAACGAGAAAGGACACATGACGAAGGATTCTTTGCTAACGACACGCATGTTCTGGTCCGCCTTACACTGCGTAGTTGACCTGCATTTATCAGGATGCCATAGAGAGAAGCGCACCAAAAACCTTCTGGTGGTGAGTGCAGTTTGCGGCCGCTTCCGAGGACTCAGGCTGTGCACGTGCTGAGGCAAGGCACATGGAGGACACGTGGTGTTTGGAGGGCTCTACTGAGGGACAGAGGCTGAGCTTGGCTTGCTGGTATAACACGTGTGGGTCTCTCGTCTTCACTGATCTTCTCTTCCCTGAGAGGCACAGCTGAGAACTTCTCCTGGTGTCCCTCTGGATCCCTCCTGCTGACCCAAGCAGAGGCTGAGGCCTGGCTGTCTCTACTAGGGTCTTGTCACTGCCCACCCTCACCCCCTCACTCCCAGAATCCTCTTTTCAACCTGCCTCTGGCGGGTGGTGGGCTACAAGGAAGGTTAAAGCGTTTAAGAACCATCATTAAAAAATAGGACTGGAAAAAATTAAAGTTACAGGTCATCGTGTTCATCTCTGAAATAGAAAGCAGACAGGTTGCAGGAGTGGTCTCCCATCTTCAATGCTCAACCATCCTCTTGGCAATGTGTCCTTCACCGCTGACTGCTGTCTCGGCAGGGCTAACAGAACACACATCTTGTAAAGCAGAGAAGAGGGGAGGTGAGCCCTCTGCCTGAGGTGGGCTTCTGATTCAGAACTCCGATGATGACCTGTCTCCAGGATCTGGTTGCAATAGTGTCTTTCTGACACTGAAGCTCTTTGGATGGCTCCATCCCTGCTGGGTTCCAGAGATGGCTATAGCTTTACTCAAGCCACTGGAGCTTTACACTGGGAAAGCCCTGCCCTCCAAGAAGGACAAGCTTTGTCCTCTACACCCTGATCTACCGAGCTGTCCTCTGGCTCCATCCTTCCTGACTCATATCACACATCAATTTGCAACTGAGGATGCTTCCCAGCCGAGAATGGGGGAGGGGTGCATTCTGACTCCCTGGAGCTCCTTTATGCCACCCAAACACCACAATGGTGCCTGTGGCTAGCAGAATTTCAGGAAAGGCAGAGGAACCCTGTAAACTTGCTCACTCTGAGGTACGGCTATTTACTCTGGATGCATTGCAGGTCAAGATTTTTGTTCCCAGAGAGCAGTGTGGCCAGAGACAAGCCACTTGGACATCAGGAAATCCCCAAGACTGTCACCAGAGGGAGAGTCTCACCAGCAGGGCCTGGGCAGGGTTCCACTATGATCAGGGGCATACAGAAAGGTTTTAGCTGATCCAGCCACATCCACCGCCTACTCCACAAAACAACCATGCAAGCCAACAGGCAGCATGGACCAAATTAGGTTCGAACCTGAAGTATGACGAACAGGGCTTTTGATTAAATTCTTGATGGATTTGCCATGATAGGTCCTTTAAGAGTCACAGATTTTCTGTCTGGCACACAAAGGGTCCTTAGTTTTTAGTAAGTGACCTTTCTGTTGGCACTAATAGAGCAGGATTTGTAGTGTTCTCCAAGCATTGAGTCCCCAACAGGGAGGGGCTGGGAGGTGAGGGCCCCAGGCCTGAAGCTTCCAGGAAAAGGCAGGCATCTTGGCAGCCGTGGGCTTTGAAGCCTGGTTGCTGTTGTAAATCATAATGCTGAGATTATCACACCACTTGTTCTTAAAAGGCTCCTAGAGCTGTTCCAGCCACATCCTGAAATACAGGGGATCACCAGCCTTGTCTTCGCAGGAACAACCCTCTGTACTTCTCCACTCCGGAGTTAACTACAAGTCTTACAGATCCAGCTGCCTTCCTTCTGCTGGGCCAGGCTTCGCACCAAAGGGTCCTGGATAACTAACTGGGTGGAGTTCCAGCAGCTGCCCTCCTGCTGAGTGGACACATGGGTTTGTCTGGCACTAAGAATTAAGAGAATCGGTTGGGGATTTAGCTCAGCGGTAGAGCGTTTGCCTAGCAAGCGCAAGGCCCTGGGTTCGGTCCCCAGCTCCGGGGGAAAAAAAAAAAAAAAAAAAGAATTAAGAGAATCATAAAGATTTGAGTTTAGTTTCAAAGACACTTAAGTACGAGTTTAAAAGGCCCTGGGCTTGGGCAAGATTCATCGCAGGAGTATTTCCACCCATGGGCCAGGCTACCTTTCCTCTGTCTGGGCCATGTCAGAGCTGAGCCTGCCTCTGTGCCAAACTACAAGTGAACATTTGTGTCACTGTTTCCATAAGAAAAGCATTTTTCCCTATTCAAGAATATATAAACTCAGGGCTGGGAAGATAGCTCAGTGGTTAAGAGTACTGACTGCTCTTCCAAAGGAACCAGGTTCAATTCCCAACACCCACCCAGCAGTCCACAACTGTCTGTAATTCCAAGATCTGACACCCTCACACAGACATACTACATGCAGTCAAAACACCAGTGCACATAAAATAAAAATAAATAAATCACTAAAAAAAAGAAGAGAAAGGGAGAAAGATTCTATGTTGTTTTTTAAGCCCCCAAATAAAATTTCTGTGAAAAAAGAAAAGGGAGGGAGGGAGGGAGGGGAAGGGATGAATATATGTATAACCCAACTGCTAACCACACCAAAGCTGGTGGGCTGTAGGCCTGGCATCTTCTAGACAGAGGTGGGTATTTGAGGCAGGCCTCCCCAGGACCCCCAGGGGAGATCAGGCTAGCCCTTTATGACTATCAGCTTTAATGGCTCCATGCCATTCCCTGAAGTACACAGCTGTGGTTTATGGCCTGAAGCTGTTCAGGGACAGAAACTATTTAGAAGCAACAACATAAATGCAACTGAAAAGTTCTCCACTGACCAAGCTGTGACCAAGCTCGATCGCATGGCTTGCAGCCAGCCAGGGAAGGAGACTGATGCAATGTCTTTGAGGCACTTGCCTCACACCAGGATGTAACGTAACTGGTTAGCCCAATTCTAAAAATCCTTAGTAACACGTTTTAATATACAAGACTCAAAAGTACAGCAGTTTTACAATGTAGGAAAATTTAATACATACTATATAAACAACATTATTTACATCAGAAATCACCAGGACAGTGGCATTTTTCACAAATATAAATTAATTACTGTTTAGTCAACAGGTTTCAAAAGTCCACAAGTTTACAAGAAAAACCATCTGTCCCCAAATGGGTAGGGCACATGGACTAAAGCAGCCTGGACCCTTGGCATGGCTCTCTTCACCCAACACAGCTGGCCTCGGCTAGGAGACACAGGTGCTGGGCCTGGACCACGGCTCCTGCTGACAAGTGGGTTTTGGTCTGTAGGATTCAGTGTTGCTGTGTGTGAACACTTAGGTGAATCACCTTTGCCCTGCAAAGCCTGATGTATCTGTCAGACACACCAGGTCAGAGCATCAGCAGCACAGTGAGAAATGTTTGCGCTCCCTTTGTGGGGCGGAAGGAATGACTACACAGAGGATAAGGAGGGAACATCAGGTTGGGCTCCTGCAGCTGGCCAAGTCTGAGAGGACACAGTGGTCAGCAGAGGCTGCATCTTCCTTTTCTAGGGCCACAGTGCATCATAGGACTTCAGGCCTTGACAACACTCACACCTAACTTCCCCAAGTTTTGCCACCTCCTCAAGAATGAGCTGCCCAAAGCCAGGCTCCACAGAACTCCACTGGTAGCAAATGTCTGCCGTAAGCATGTGATGCACATACTGGTTTAAAGCAAGAGGAAAGCTTCCTTCTCCCAAAGCCCTCTTCAAATACACCGCATGGCCTACAGCAGATGTTTGGTGGGAGACACTGTAACCTCAGAATCAATGTAACACTGATCTGGCCCACGGGGCCCTTTGCTACATTTTATGGCACTATACCCTCAAAGTCCTGAATGTGAACAAAAGAAAGTTCCTTTTCCCTCATGATGAGACAGACATCTTTGAGAATAATTTGTAACTTCTACAACAAGTTGAAAGACAAGACCTAGGTGAGTCCGGAAAGGCAAGGCCTCCGCCTTCCCGAGGGTACCTCCTGTGCTTGCTGCACTCCCAGCACCAAGAGCCCAGCAAACCAAACACAGGTAGTGTCAGTGGGGTCAGCAAGCTCCATCTATGGTTCACTTTTCACTGTGTGGCCAAAGACCTTTCAGCCTTGACTGAGCCGTCGCTGCAAGCCGCCAGGCAGCAGACTCTAGCCAGGGACTCCCATGCAGTGAGTAGGCTCTACTGCAAGTCATGCATGCACATGAAGACGAAGGACCCGGTGCCATGAGGAGGCCAGAAGGTGACAGTTTACCGAGCATTAGCTGTAGGGACCAGCTCAGCACCAGCCAGGTCCGTGGTGCTCTAAAGCAGCAAAAGCAATGGCCCACCACAGCCATGCATGGCCAATGTTTCACTCAAGGACACAACTCATGCTTATCTTGGGAAAGTCACTAAATGGTACTGTGTCAGATGACCCCCCCCCCAAGAGTGTTCAGGGAGCCAAACCCTGCATATGTCCAAATAAGACTTTTCATCAACTCAGAATGAGCCTGGATTCTTACAGAGGCACACCTACCATATGTTCAAGTCAGTTTTCCTGTCTCGATCTAGAAAGGCTTTGGATACCTTAACAATACTGACAAGCTATACTGAAAGTGAGTAAAACCCAAGGCCCAGCCCAGTATCCAGACACTGAGAAGAGCCATTCAATGACACAACCCATCAGTCCCACAACCCAACCCAACCTGACGCCGACCAGCCTCCTGTCAACTCAACAGCTTGGCTACCCCATCACAGATGCTTGTGATTTGGGGGAAATTTTAACTTAGGTTTACACTCTACAGATCTTAAAGTAACAACTTGTAATGGAAATGTAGCTTTTCACCTGTCCACATCTCAACTGTCAAGATGTTCGGGTCTGTGCAGTCTGCCCCTTCAAGCTGTTAGGAACTAAGATGCAGCTACCATTTGCCGACCCACGCCAATACTGACAACTTGCTGCTTGCTGGCCCATCTGCATGTATGTCCACGTCGGGGCTCACCAGCAGGTGACTCAGCAGCAGGCCACCTCCATTTCCATCCCCAGGACTGTGACTCTCCTCCTCACCACAGGAATCAGAAACCCACCAGGGATTCCCATTTTCCTGGTTCTACTACCCCCACCCCCATCTGCACCCCTACACCCACTTAGCCCACTCCCCCAGACAAGTAAGCCCCATGCGGCATCAGCAATGCCCAAGTCACAGTACTCTAAAGTCAGCCAGAGGGAGCCAACTTTCCCTGACAGTGAGGGAAAACGGACGCCACCCAGAAGACCAAACCTTTGAAATGTACAGAGATAGTGCAGGGAAAATTAGTGTTGGCAGGGAGGAGGCCACGTTGGCAGTTATTTCCCTGTCTCTTTATCCCTACCCCACTTCACATAATGAGACCAAGTGTATCATTTCTCCCAAGAACACATCTAAGGGGTATAACTGCTCCCCTTTCAAGTCTTGCAGTGTGAAGCCCACCCTGTGACCCCACTTCCCATGAGCAGCGTCCCTTATGTCATGGTGAACCAATCACACACTGTCCAGCAGGTCCTTGCCCTGGTCACTCATGCTGAATAGAACATTCATTGACTCTCGAGATCTCGGATTCCTTCACAGAGGAAGCAGCCCAATGAAGCTGGTACATAGAGTCACCTCCTCCTAGCACCCATGGAGGGGGAGGCCATGACAGGCTAGGATCGGGTGGGGGTGCCAAAGTGCAGGAGTGGAGACCAAACCAAAGCAGCAGACAAAGGTCTCCAACTCCTTCAAGTGCTCCTTCAGCTGCCAAGTCAGTGGATCCAGCAGCAGCGCATCCAGAAACTCCGCTCACCAGTCTGACCACCGGCCACAGCTGGATCAGACCAAAACGCCCAAGTGCTTGATGACTCCTATGCTCTCTCCCCTTCCGGAGCTGTCCTTTATGTCTTCCGAACATTCCAGTTATAATCTGGGTTGTTTTTCTGTTCTAGTGATCTCTCCAAAGGAGACCTGTGATCCAAGGGTGACTTAGAATCATGGGGAGATTTCTGGGCAGGGGGGGAGCGAGGGTCTGAGAGCGCGGTGTGCAATGTAGGCATGGGTTGTTTGTATTCCCCCAATTTGTCTGTGTGGAAAGAGCGGTAATGGTCTGAGGGTCCCTGGCCATGGTAACCCATGGTGGGTCTGTGGTCAGACATTCGTCGGAAATCCTGCTGGTGGTAATTCTGGGGCCTAAAGTCATCTGACCTCCTCCGCTTGGAGTCATGATGGTGCCTGAAAGAGAGATAGATACAAAGATCAGCTGAAAGCATAGGCAGACTCCTAATGTGTTTCCATCTTCTGCTTCTATTTCTTCATATACACATGGACCCAGAGACTAATGTTTATATCACCAGGAAGCCAAAGCACACACACAGACACAAGACCAATAAATGGTCAGGGGTTTCACACACATTGGTAAAAGGCATCCTATGACAGACACGCTTTGAAGCTACAGTAACGTACAAGCACAACCTTGGACAATCACGACAGCTTTGTGAGTGCGCTCTCCCTCAGAAGAAGACAACTATAAACATTTTCATATTTCTTACCATGCTCTGGAGAAAAAGATATATATTTTTTAAAAAACCTATTTGTAAATTATTAACAGCAGCAAAACCCAAAACCGACCTAGATACTCAGCACTAAGGTTGCCTAAAATTACTTGACAATCTGACTTACCCCACCAGGGACTCTCTATAACACATGAGGCAGGCTACCTACACACTTAGATCCCCACCATACCCATAGCTCAAACCAGAGAGCTGCTTGCTGGGACTGCTTCCTCCTCTTGGCCTTCTTTCTCTCCAAATTCATTAGCTCCCAAGCCACTCCCCATCAGGGACAATCTTATCACCAGATGTGACCCAGGTCCTACCTGCTGCCTGACTGGGACCCTCCAATTGTCCTACCTGGCCTTTAGACCCACAAGCAGTCCACACTGGCAGAGGAAACTTGTTCCAAGCTCCTGACTACAACTGAAGGTACCAGGGCCAGAGCAGATAAGCACAAAACTTAAAATGGGGGCTATAGCATATCAAACACCAGACGAAGACAGATGCTTTACTCCCAACGCAGCTGTGAGTCCTGAGCAATGCAAACTCCTCCGCTACAAGAAGGTGACTTCAACAACAGAGCTCGACCAAAACCACCTCCAGATGTGCAGCCCTCAAAAAAAACCAACATATAAAAATATGCAACATGTCTCCAACAACAACAACAACAACAACAACACACACACACACACACACACACACACACACAGACGCACACACACACAGACGCACACACACAAATAAATAAGCAATGTGTCTCCAAAAACAGAAATCTAAAGTGATAGCACCTGTTCAAAATGACCTGGAAGAACTTCCAAAGAAATTGAAGAGAATTTCACTGTAGGCAAACAACTCAAAAGACAAAGATAAATAGAATGAGAAAGTCAATCCAAAACATAAAAATCTTTGATTTGTTGAAGGAAGCCCAAACTGAAATGATACTGAAAATGAAAACCTCAATAAACCAATTAAAACCCTCGGTGGAAAACCATGGCCACAGAGCTGATTATGTTATGAACAGATTCGGATAGAAGACAGAGTAGAGAACCTGGATTGGATTACTTGATAAAGGTTAATGAAAAAGTTGTAGAAAAACTATGAACAGAACATGGGAGAAGTTTGGAATACCATTAAAAGACCTAACCTCCATAAGATGGCATAGAAAATAGCAAGTGAAGGAATCAAGCATCTTTTCGGTAAACTCCAAGAAGAAATTTCCCCAAACCTAGAGAAAAAAAGATGTTCACCCAGGTATAAGAGACCTAGAGAATCTCAAACCACCAGGAAAAAAAAAATCTCCATGACACAATTAAAACATTAAAATATAGAATAAAGAATATTTAAAGAAAGCAAGAAAGAAAATCTAAGTTGCCTGTGAAGAAAGGCCAATGAGAAAATTGGCCTGATTGCAACAGAGTAATGCTGCCAGACATTTTTTATAGCAGAAGGGCCTAGAAAGATGTCCTTCAAGTCCTAAAAGATCACAACTGTCAGCCAGATTACTATACCCAGCAAAACTATCTCTTAAGATTGTAGGAGAAGGGCTAGAAAGATGCTCAGTGGTTAAGAGAACATGTTGCTCTTCTAGAGGACCCAAGTCAGTCAAGAGGCTCACATCTATCTATAAACCCACTTCCAGGAGGATCTGATGCCTCTGGATTCCTTGAGCTTATGTGTGCATACACTCACATGCAAACAAACATAACACCTACACATAAATAAAAGTAAAAACAAATCTTTAAAAAAATAATAAAATTAAAAATTCATGACAAAACAGACTAAAGCAGTAGTTCTCAACCTTCCTAATACTGTGACCCTTTAATACACTTCCTCATGTAGGGACTTCCACCCATAAAATTATCTTTGTACTATTTATTAATCTTAATTATTTTCTACTATTATGAATTGTAAAGTAAGTATCTGTGTTTTCCAGTGCTCTTAGGTGACTCCTGTGAAAGTGTTGCTCCATCTCCAAAGGGGACGTAACCTATAGGCTGAGAAAACCCCAGACTAAAGAAATTTGTGACCACAAAGTCAGCTCCACAGAGAATATTAGAAAGAACATTTCCATCTGAAAAGGATGAATAAACCCAAGAAATCACAGGGAACAAAAAGACAATGCCAGGACTGGTAGAGGTGTTTGTATATGTATGCATGTGTGTGTGCCCACACAGGAGTGTACTGCTGTCAATGGTGTTTTACAGGGCATCAAATAAATTACTAAGCATGGGAAGTACCAAGAGATTATGAAACATAATGAGATAAGCTAATTAAACTGAAATGGACTCAAATGACATAATTAGCAGATGAGGATACTGAAACAATTCTGATATAGTCTCGTCAGCATACCACTATTTCAAGCAGGATAATATTAAGAACGATTTGAATTTCCAAAGGAGGAAAACAGAAAATGGCAACATTATTTGGAAAATACTGAAAATCTTTCAAATTTATAGGTATAATAGATAACCCTACATATCCAAAGAGCTGAGTGAGTCCTAAGACACACAAAGAAAAGTAAGCCGGGGCTTCAGTGCGCTGAGTGGAAAGTACTTGCTTAGTGCTCTCCAGCCTGGTTTTAATCTGTGTTATAGAAAAGGAGGCAGGAGCACAAGCCGGCAGACAGCACAGCGTATGATATATAACAAAACCAGGGACTGAGACAGTAACCGTCTGTGAGGAGGAAAAAGGAGAAGATAGAGCTTTTTGTCAGCGGGCATACAAACAACGGAGGAGTATCTCAAAGTACTGAAACTAGTAATTGTAAACTTTATAACTAGCGAAAACATCCTTCAAAACAAATACCCCCTGACAGTGCGGCCTCAGTGCACAGAAGGAAAGGACAAAAGGACAGAGCAGGCAGAGATGCAGAGGGACCAGACCAGATGATGGGAAGGCAGGAGGCAGTGAGCCTGCGGCTCATTCATGAGGGGGTAATGCAGGCTACAGCTATGCATTTAAATGGCCAATCATCCAAAACAACGGCAGGACACAGGAATGCTGGGTAAATCTTGCCCCACTTTAAATTCACAGTGTAGTCTAAACACAAAGCCTAACATCAGCCTAGGGAAGTCCACAGGTGCTCTGCAGTTCAATCAACAGCCAGATGTTGAATGAAAGTCTGGTAAAAGCATGGTGTTCTGCTCACACTTGCTCAGTTTGAAACTGGCTTATCATCTCAGTAATGGCACTGTATGGCTATAAAGAGGTACAACTTAAAAAGGCAGACTTAAATTATTGGATCCAGGTAGGCAAGGAAGGACCACAGACCGGAGCCACCTCCTATACCATGTTGAGAACGACTACTGCTGACTCTGTACTGTGTGTGTTCACATGTGTAAGTAATGTGTGGACACACTTTTAGGTGTGTGAGGTACATGAATGTGAGGCCAGAAGCCAGCCTCAGCTGACATACCTCAGGCACCATTCACCTTTTAAAGAAATATCAGCATATTAATTTATTCATCTATTAATTCTGTGTGCACTGTGCACATGTGTATGCATATATATGCCACCATACATAGGCAGACTGAACTCAGGTCACAGGACTTGGCTGCAAGCACCTTTACCAGATCATTGCCCTAACCTTGTTTCTTTGAGACAAGATCTCTCACTGAGACCTGGAGCTCACTGATTAGGTTAAGCTGGCTGGCTAGTGAGTTGCAGAGATCTTCCTAACTCTGCCTCTCTGAAATTTGCAGGAAAATGGATGGACCTGGAAGGTATGATACAACACAAGGTGACTCAAACTCAGAAAGTCAGAATCAAATATTCTCCCTCATGCATGGATATGCCCCATAATGTAGACATGTAGCCAGGTTTAAGCACAGAAAAACTCTACGAATCTAAAAAAGAAACCAAGAGGAGATAAATTACGTGAGGAGAAAGTACGGTGGCATGGGGCTTCAAGGACATGTGGGACATGATAGAGGAAAAAAATCTGGCAGGGAGTCACAAGGGGAGAAGAGGGGTAGCAGGAGGGTGGGAGAGACAGGGGTGGGTAGATGGGGGAGAACAAACTTTGTTCAAAAATGCCAGTGATGTTGAACACATTATATGCCGATTTAAAAATACGACAGAAACACAAAAGGGTTCCAGGAGAGCAGTATCATTTTCTCCAGCCATGCATGAGATACTCCTAAGATGCCCATGCCAACTCATGCAGCAAGCACAAGAAAGCTTCCTGGGTCACAACCAAAGACATGGAAGGAGGAAGGAGGTCTGCTGGAAGGGGGACTGCATCAGTAAAGTTCTGCAAGAGCCAAGTGATGCTTTTTTCAAAGGGGACAGGACCTGGAGAGATGTCTCAGGTGTTAAGAGCACTTGCTGCTCTTGCAGAGGACCAGGATTCAGCTCCCAGTAGCAACATGGCAGCTCAGAATCTTCTGTACTCCACGCCCAGAGATCCAACACACTCTTCTGACTTTCTGAGGTACCTGCATACCCATGTGCAGGTAAAACACTCATACACATAAAGTAAGAAATACATCTGAATAAGCATCCTCCCTTCCTGCATCCTGAGGACGTCCTCATAGCAACAACAAGGGATCCATGCCAGAAGCTCAGCATGCATCAGACAGACAGACAGACAGACCTGGATAAGCACCACCATCCGTCTTCCCATGAACAAGTCAGTGCCCCACCTCTCACAGCCGTCCACACACCTGTCATAATAGTCTCTGTGTCCCCGGTGGTCTCGGTCACTGTTGTACTGCTCATATGGTCTCTTTCTGGACATGTTGTTGGGTCGGTAGCTTCCAGAACGGTGGGCATCCATATGTCTCCGGTCACCATAGTGGTGGTCCTTATACCAGTGCTGCTCATACTGATGGTGCCGGTCGCCCCCCCAGGGGGCATTATTACCGCCGCCATAGTTGAACTTTCTTTCCCTCTGCCAGTCTCCTCGATCTGCAAGAAGAGAATTGTTTCTGAACTACAGGCACAGGGCAGAATTTAATAAGGCTGACCTGTTACAAGGAGGTAATTCCTCCTCCTTCTTAGCTTTATCGCTTTATAGCTAATAAAGTTGTAAATGCTACCACCCTGTCTTTTTTAAGACCTTCTAAATTACTCTTACACATTTTATTCTTGCTTGCCCCAATCTATAGCAGACCCCTGAAATGATACTCAAGACCCCAGGAGGGAATTTGGAAAGCAATCCTGCTGTTTCACAGTACACCCTCACTAGACAGCTCATCACCTGTTAATCAACTTGCCTAATTGTGTTGAGCTGCTGAAAATCTAACTGGAGACTTCTTCCTTAAACCATAAGGAGTCCTTTGAAGGGCTGAGTTCAGAACCACCCTGAGATGGGCATCTCCTAGTCTGGAAGCCAAGGGAGTGAAGTAACACCAGCTAAAACTTCAACAAGTTTTAAAGCACTGTGTCATAGACTTGGGCAAAAAGACTAAAAATGAAAAGGAAAAAAGCGTAGAATGTCTCACCAGCAGGAGGCTACTGAGGACGGAGCTTTACATAACTGCAAGCAGGAGTGGAGACACGGCTCCAGTCAGGAGCACTTGCTGCTCCTGCAGAGCACTCCTCAGCTCCCAGCACCTACGGGGAGGCTCACAACCATCTACAACTCCAATTCCAGGGACTCTGATATCCTCCTCTAGCCTCTGTGAATATCAGGTGTGCACACGGTGCACAGACCTACCTACATTCAAACAAAAGAACTCATACACATGAATGAAACATAAATAAATCCGTAAGTAACTGCAATAATTTTTTTAGTTAGGGTCTTATTACTATAGCTCTGGCTGGCCTATAACAATGTAGACAAAACTGGCCTTGAACTCACAGAGGTCTGCCTGCCTCTGCTTCCCAGTGCTGGGATTAAAGACATGCACTATCACACTTGATTTAATGGTCCTTAGAAAGAAGGTAAAGATGAAAATAGATTTTCGTTAAAGATTTCTTTAAAAGGTTTTTTTCTAAAAGAAAAAAAATCTTGAAAAATTTACAAGAAGTTTAAGCTACTTTCAAAACTAAGAAATACATGCACATATCTATGCACACATACACTTTGTTGAAACGAACTTTGGTCTTCTGGAAGAAGAGCCCATGCTCTTAACTACTGAGCCATCTCTCCATGCCCAGACATATTTTTAGTGTATAGAAGCTTAAGGAGTTGTGGGGAAGCACTTTTTGAGATAATAACTTTCTATACAGCCTCAAACACAAAATCCACTGTGTGTATATATACGCAAATGGAATTCTATAACTACAACTTTCGTTTAGAACGAAATGCACTTCTCTAGACTTCTGTAGAAAAATTGAATCTTTGTAAAATATTATGCTTCTGTGGTACTTTGAGTCTTGTTCTTTACCTTTTCCTCTTCTGTCTCTAAAAGTACTTTGCACTTACTTTAACTGCTGAGCAATAAACAATGAACACTTATTAAATCCCTACACTCTCCCTCTACTCATTAAAGGTCACAGTCACTAATGGGCAGACTCGGTGTTTCACACCTTTTTCTGTTTTACAAGTGCTTAAGTATGTTTAAGGGAAATGGTTCCTTGATTAATCGGAATCAGATAGTTACCATAGAACCAGCAATCCATCCTATATGCATAGCTAGAACAATTACAAAGAAGCACTCAAGCAAATATTTCAGTACATTTATATTAGTATTATTCTCAGCAGAAAAATAAAAGGAGAAATAAAATGTCCCTTGATAAATGAACATTATGGTATATCCATTGAGTGAAAACATAACCTTCCATAAAAGGGAATTAAGAACTGACTCACACTACAATTAGGATGAACTTTGAAAACATTTTGCTAAGCCAGCCATAAGCAGTAATATACTGTATATTCCATTTACATGAAGTAGTCAGATACCTTAATTTATAGAGTTAAAGCACAGAGAGTTATGACAGCGAGAGGGTGGGATGGCACACAACTTCCATCTGAGGTAACAGACATTTCAAGGAGGCACAAGTCACTATGTGCAGAACTCGGAATGTACCAAGCACCACTGGCTAATTCATCTTCAGATGCTGTATGAATTTCATCTCAGTAAATTAAAAGATACAGGCATGCAATTGATGATTGTTTGGTTCTTATTATTCCCCACTTTGAATTATTGTCCCCTATTTTATTTATTTTCTTTTACATCTGAGTGTTTTGCCGGGATGCATGTCTCGTTACCACATGCATGCAGCGCCTATAGAGGCCAGAAGAGAAATCAGATTCTCTAGAGGTGAAGTCACACATGGTTGTACGGTGGTGGGAATTGAACCCAGGTCCTGTGAAGAGTAGCCAGTACTCTTAACCCTTGAGCAATCTCAAACATTTTTAGTGAATAAAAGTTTCCAGAAAATGTGGGAGCACTTTTTGAGATAATACTTTGCTATGTACCATCAAACATGTAATCCTCCTGCCTCAGCCTCACAAATTCTGATAGTAACAGCAAGTGCACAATGGCGGGTTTGGCCAATTCTCTGAAATAATTGATGATACTGGGTACAGATGGCCTAATACTCATTTAACCATTCTCCTAGTTAGTGAGCTATATATTTCCTCATTTCACGTTATTTTGTAAAACAAACTAGAGCAATTGCTCTCCTTAATAACTAGTGTGCATTTCTCCTTTTTAATTACTGCTGATCAGAATGAGTTAAAACATAAAAATGGGCAGTTTTACAGTATCCCTCTTTGATATGAATTCTCCATCAATTCCCTAATCCTTAATCTTTTTTTTTTTAAACAACACATAACTATAATGAGGTTCGAGGAAATCTTACATACACTGCAGGACCTTGAACTCAGACCTCTCCTGCTTCAGCCTCTTTAGTTCTGGGGTGGCAGATACCACCACATATCTTACATTTAATCCCTATGTCTTTCTTTTCTTTCATCGAGACATGGTTACTCTTATTTCTGGCTCTCCTGGAACTCATTATGTAAACCCAAGCTGGCCTCAAACTCAACAGCGATCTGCCAGCTTCTATCTCCCAAGTGCTAGGATTCAGGGGTGTACCGCCTTGTCTGGCTGTCTCTACATTTTTCTAAACAAATCTCCAAAATTTAATCCAATCTACTTTTCTTTTTCTTTTTTAAGCTTTGTTTCAAAATTATATTTAAAATTAAATAAAAATTATATACACTTATTAGGTAATTTGATAAGGTTTGGCCCCCACAGACTCATGTGTTTGAATGCTTGGCCTCTGGGGAACAGAACTATTAGGAAGCATGGCCTTATCGGAAGAGGTCTGGCCTTGTTAGAAGAAATGTGTCACTGTGCAGATGGGACTTTGGGTCTTAAATGTTCAAGCTACACCCAGTGTGAAACACACACAGTCCCCTTCTGCTGACTATTGATGAAGAGGTAGACCCCTCGGACCCTCCAGCACCAAGTGTGCCTTGCACGTCACCATGCTTTCCACAGGATGTTATAGACTAAATTTCTGAAATGTAAGCCAGCCCCAATTAGATGTTTTCCTTGATAAGAATTGCCTTGGTGTCTCTTCAAAGCAATAAAACCCTAAGATACTCATTTTATGTGTGTCTTAAAATACATGTTAACTATACAATGACTAACCATGTTAACACATTTTTTTGTGTTTGTGGAAAAAATATTTAAAATCTCCCAATGATTCTCAAGGATATATTGTCAACTAATCATCATTTTGTACAGTTTATCTCTTACACAACTTTCTCCTAACTATAGTGTCCTTTAACCAGCATTTCCTCCACCTCCTATTCCCAATTTCCCACCCTTAGGTAACCGCTGTTCACCTCTCTGAACCTCTAAATCTGACTCTGTTAGATTTTGCATACTGAAGAAATCATGTTGTGTTGTCTTTCTGTACCAGCTCATAATTCTTAAACATAAAACCTCTGGGCTGATCCACATCGAAACAAGCGACAGGCTCACTTCTAATGGGTGACTGCCAATCCCTCACTACTAATGGACACTTAGGTTGAGCCCATACGCTGACTCCTGTGAGTAAGTATTCCCCAACAGTAAACCGGAGGAGAGTCCCACCAGCTCATCAGCCTGAGATGCAGACGCTCAGTAGTGGGTCTTCCGGGTAGTATGGAGTTCTCCATTTAATGCTTTAGGAACCTCTACTCACACTTTCTCACTGGCTGTGTTCGTCTATGGATATTGGTAAAGCATAGCTTCTTCTCCACATCCTTGGAACACTGTGCTGCTTTGACAATGGCTATTATCAGACGTGAAGTGGTGTCTCACTGTGGTCCTTCAGTAATGCTGAAGGCTTTTCTACATACCTACTGACCATTTGTACACCTTTATTAAAACTTGAGACTAACAGGTCTCTCAAATAAAGGGCTTATTGGAGTACAGATGCTAACCTAAAGGTCAAAAGTTAGGCCACAGGTTAAGTCCCTGAGCCACCAGCAGAGGACTATACAGCAGCTGGGAAATGTCCACTGGATATAAGGCTAGGACTTAGTAGAGTGAAATTTGGGGAAGCTAAAACATAACCTGTTTACAACAAACTTACATTAGTTCCTGAAAAAGAATAACCCAGGGGCTGGAGAGATGGCTCAGAGGTTAAGAGCACTGACTGCTCTTCCAGAGGTCCTGAGTTCAAATCCCAGCAACCACATGGTGGCTCACAACCATCTGTAATGAGATCTGATGCGCTCTTCTGGTGTGTCTGAAGACAGCTACAGTGTAATCATATAAAATAAATAAATAAATCTTTTTTTTAAAAAAAAAGAATAACCCATAAACGACGTTTCTGCTATGTCCTGTTAGTGCTGTGTGGCCACACAGGTAATCCTCAGCACTCAACAAAGAACGGGTACAACCTTCTCTGCTGATTAAGCTTGAAGCTGTGAGTTAAAATCATGTTCTTTTACCACTGCACCTCCCTGTCTCAACTATAACTTAATTTAGGGCAGTGATCTCAACTCTCCTAATACAGTTCCTCCTTTTGTAGTGACTCCCCAACCATAAATTTATTTCACTGATACTTCACAACCACAATTCTGCTACTGCTGTGACTCATACTGTAAATATCTGATATGCAGGCTGGAGAGATGGCCCAGAGGTTAAGAGCACTGGCTGCTCTTCCAGAGGTCCTGAGTTCAATTCCCAGCAACCACATGGTGGCTCACAACCATCTGTAAAGGGATCTGATGCCCTCTTCTGGTGTATCTGAAGACAGCTACAGTGTACTCATATAGCTAAAATAAATCTTTAAAAAAATATCTGATGAGGGAAATATATGTGGGCCCGGTGAAAGGGTCATTTAACCCCAAAGGGGTCAACCCACAGGTTGAGAACCATTGATTTAGGGAGTTTCAGAGTTCTCATCATCATCTTTTGAGAAATGTCTCTTTAGATCTTTTGCCTACTTATTATCCAGTCCCTTCTACTTTTCAGGTTAACCCTTTATCATATGTACAGTTTCTGAACAGTCTCTCACTGTCACAGGTTGCTTCTTCACTGCCATCCATCTATTGTTTATTTTTCTATTTGGTTATCTTGTTATCATCAACTAAATATTAGCAGACTGAGTGCCCACCTTATATAGAATGTAAGTTGCTCCCTAAGTCTGCCCATTACCTTTTGTTTGTTTATGGTACCTATGGTCCCTTAATTTAGAACGGGCCCTTAGCGTTCTAGATCTTTATTTCATGTTTTATTTCAACCAAGAACAGACAACAAGGTCTTGGTAAAAGTACAAAGGTCCTTGGAAAACAAGGTAACTGGGAGTTGTGACAGGGAGTTGTGACATCTCCATAAAAGCTACCTAGCGGCCTACCTGCATTACTAAAGTGTCTCTTGTTGGGGTGACTGTAGGTATCTCTTGGATGTCCATGCATCTGTGGGCCATGGGAGGCAGGCAAATGAGGCTTCTGAGGATGAAGGTTGTGTGAGGCATGGGACTGAGATATCAGAGAGTCCCGGCTGGAGCCCGAGGCCTCTGGTCGAAATGGTTTCTTACCACCAAGCGTATCATCTTTCTTCTTTTGTTCCTGGCAGAGTAAAAAAACCGAAGAGCTTAGGACCCCAGGCTTAAGTCCTGACAGCAGAATAAAGATCACCTCCTGAACAGGCCCCTCTGGCACCTCTCTACCTTTGAGCTGCCATTTAGTAGCTTCTTACCAAAACTGCGCATCAACTCCAGTGAGCTCCCATAGCGGCAACCACCTAGCATAGGCTAGCAGTCTGTGGACTTTGACCTACTAGGTCACTGCAAGAAAACCAACCTCTACTAACAAGCACTTGTGAGAACACATGGGAGACACTAGGTGTCACTGTATACAACCTGTCCCTATGCAAGTGGCCAGATAGTCGTCACTCTCAGAAGACTTCTGTGGCCGCACAAAATCATGACTGCTAGGTTTATAAGGCTAACTCGAGTAAGGAGCTCCCAACTGCCAGAGAGGAAGTCACTGCACCAAAGTCCTCGGGCTGGCCGTCTGAGCTACACCACTCCTTCCTTCATCCAAGGACAACTCTGAAAATGAAGATATTGTAACAGTGTGAACTGATTTAAACTCTAAGCAGAAGGGAAACGACTATTAAATTATTTGGTCTATATCTAAACCTTCGGTGTATATAAAGAACAGGAAAAATACTTTATTTGGTTCTATCTCTTCATTTAGCACATTATGAAAACATCTTCCCCTGTACAATGTTTATTACAACCATCCTTCATTTGAGGCTTGAGTATTACTATTCAGTAAGAAATGCATGACCATAATCTTCCCATGATTGTTGGACAGCAGTCAAGCCCACTGTACGGATGGTTAGCCCCTTAAACTAAACTCTTGGGTGGAGAAGCACGTGTTCTACTCCTCTGACAAACTGAAATCTTTTGTGCTGACTAGTTTTATGTCAACCGGACACAAGCTGAAGTCGCCTGAGAGGAGGACCCTCAACTGAGAAAATGCCTCCACAAGACTGCGCTATACGTAGGTGGTGATTATGGGGCAGGGTCTAGCCCATTGTGGGTACAGCCATCCCTGGACAAGTGGTCCTGGATTCTATAAAAAAGTAAGCAAGGGGAGGAAGCCAAGATGCAGCACTCGTCCATGGCCCCTGCATCAGGTCCTGTCTCCAGGTTCTGCCATGTTTGAGCTGCTGTGCTGACTTCTCTGATGATGAACAATGATGACGAAGCATTCCTCCCCTTGGCTCATGGTGTCTCATCTCAGCACTAGTGACCACAGCGAAGACAACTATCCTAGAGAAAGACTAAGATAACGCACTTGACATACATGGTTCACTCAACCTCACAGACTGCAGTGAAGTCCTTCACCACTGTGCCCACTGTCAGATCCTCAACCCAACTTACTGTCTTACCTAAGGGCCTTTCCCGACTAGGCTCTCACAGATGTTTATACTGACTAGAGAGAGGTCAGTGAGTGGCTCGGTGGGAAAAGCACTCACCACTAATCCTGACAACCTGAGCTTCAGCCTTGCAATACTCACTGTGAAAGGATAAATAGAAAAGAACAGACTACTGAAAGCTGTCATTGGACATTGTGGGATAATGTATCCTCCCATGAACTATCTTTCTCTCACTCACAAAATGAATAGACAAATATAAAAACTTTATTAGAGTTTCACTAACACACTTACTATATTAATCCTATTACTACTATATCATATTCGTCAGTGTAAAATTAAATGATGAACTGTTTGAAGGTATAATTCTCAGGTCAATAATACATCAAGTTTACATTATAACTACAAGTCCATGCCGGCCTTGGCATGACTACAAATTCTGAGGGCACGGCAGTACATGAGAGACAGAGAGCCTCGTGATCAGAGCCTGACACATTAGTGAATGTGGAACAATGTCCCCAATTGTTCCTCAGGGTTTGATTTGGACATGGCCCATGTGGCAAGATAGCAGATCTACAGGAGGGCTTGCCCGCATGAGAACTAACGTTACAGCAGAAGCCAAGTCACTCTTATGCTCATCCCTGTACTTATACAAAAGGGCAACGACCACCAGGCTTGGCAAATTGTCTACTCCTTTAAGTGAGCAATTTAGATGCTTCTAAGCAAGAAGCTGGATGGATGCCAAGTCTATGGGCCCATACATGAATAGGAATACAAGAACTTTTTGCCCATGACCATGGGACTTATGACAATCCACATTACAAGCTAGAAAAGCAGACATAAAAAGAAAGGGTCTAGAAAATAAGCTTCTAGGTCATGAGACCACAGGGTAACATTTCCTTGTCAGGAATTAAAACACTATTTGGCTCTAAAGCATTGGCTATCTTACCTAATAAACAACAGTTTTACTGTCTGGCTATTCATGCAGTGTTAGGAACTAATTGAAAATCACAGTCAATGCATTATGTGTGGATCACAGGTGATGCACTCTGTGACCTGTGATGGTTTCTGTCACCCTGCTTAGGCTGTACACAGACTAAGAGCCAACATCCCCACAGGGTTATCACTACCTCCCCAGGGAAAAACAAAACCTAAGGGGATTTCCTGGAAAACTGACTTGAAATATTTGTATAAATTAGAACTAAATTTGTATTTTACCTCCTCTTCTTGAGATCTTTTCTTATGAGCCATCTTATATAACTTATGTAGTTTCCGTGCATCAAATTCTGTAAACTTGGAAACAAAAATCCATAGGTTCCTAAAAGAAAAATAGTACTGATAAATTAAACAATTTAAAAGCTGAGTTTGTTGTTTTGTTCTGATATTTTTTTCTCTTTTTTTGAGACAGAGTTTCTCTGTGTAGTCTTGGCTCTCCTAGAACTCAATAGATCTGCCCACCTCTGCCTACCAAGTGCCAGAATTTAACATATATGTGCCACTTTGCCTAGCTAAAATGTGATTTTATTTTATAAATGGCAAGCTACTGAATTTTGCTGTAAAATGTTCTCCGAGTCCTTGCACTAAGCTGGTTATAGGAGAACATGCTATAATCCCAGCACTCATTACCACTAAGGCCTGTCATCTCTCCTTCAAACTCTTAGAGACTCCAGAAGGTCCTAGCCTGGCACTGCTGTATAGCATAGGAATGGCACAAAGATAGGTGCTTACACAGAGATGCTGGAAGTAACAATGAGTCAGAAACAGTGAGTCCCTCCTCATCCAAGCTTTCCAGTGAGCACTTTCACCATGGCCGTGCTGTGCTGGGCCACAAAACAGTCAACACACTGTGTCGGGTAGTGAGCCTCTTAGTTTACTAAGGTCTCTCTTATAAAAAGCCACAGTCTTCTTGGCAAATTGCAAGTGACCCCACCCTCCCAGAGTCCACTTTCACGCCTCTGCTAAAGCCTTGACTGTGATTGTTTAACCATTTCCACTTAGCTCATCTACACTCACATTTCAAGGTAACCAGCCTTCTGCAGATGTGCACGGCTGTTTGGTCTCAATGTATCTGGGTGCCATGTGTGTGCCTGGTGTGTGTAGAGGCTAGAAGGGGGTCCGGAGTTATAGTTATGAGCCATCATGTAGACATAGGGAGTTGAACCTGGGTCCTGTGGAAGAACAGCACGTGCTCTAACTGATGGGCCGTCTCACCAGCCCTGTAGGCATTTTTTTCATACAACTTCTAAAACTGCTTCTACACCTACTTTTAGATGGACAGTTTCTACGGAAGTCATACCTTGTATTACTTTTGAACTTTTAAAAATCAAGGACATTTTAATGAAAAAGTGCTGGTGACCAAGTATTTAAACAGCAACAGAACCAAGAGCACAGTAGGAAGCCCAAGATGACAGGGTTAAGTGGGAAGAAATGATTTTTCAAACACAATATTTTATACTCAAGATGTGTGGCATGCTGCCATTAGCATCATGACCCGAGATTTCTGGAAACCTACTTTTCACTCAAAACCAATTGACTAAAATAGAGATGCATTAACTATGATCTAAATGGGCTGAAGGTAAGTTTATGGAAATAAACTTAACATTAGTTTTTCAAAATTCCCTCTAGTACTGGGAACTAAGGCCAGGGCAAGCTACTACGCTACATCCCCAGAGTCTCCCTAGGCTGGCCAGGCCTGTCCTGAATCAAACTGCAGGCTTCCCGACTCAGCATTCTGGGTGGCCGCACTGCCCATCTTGATGACTGTTACGGCTGCTCTACGGGGTTGTCATTTCCTCTGAGTAACTATGGGAAATACAGGTGAGTGTCCCTGCTCTGAAAACTGTGGGACTGGTACTTTAGAGGAAAATTACACTCTTATCCTCACGTGGTAAGTCACAGTCAAAACACAGACGCACTAAATGCTCTGTACAAGAATACCTGTAGGTTACAGATAGTAAGTATATATGAAACAAAGGGGAATTTTTTAATAAATTTGCTTCCCATTTAAATACATGTTATTACCTATGTTTATGAGTATTTCAAAATCTAAAATCCTTCTGATTCTAAGCATCTATGATAAGGGATATCTGAGATATCTCTGTTTATAAATTAATCTGTTATGATGTCTTTCATTAATTTAAACGACTAGTAGAGTTCTTTAATTAAAGGAGATGAAAACAGAGGGTCCAAGTTCATGTACTTATAACCTTTGTTTCCCTTCATGTGTTGGAACCTGTCCTGATTGGTTTTTATGTTAGGCTGGGAAAAGAAAACATAAGTGAGAAAAGTCCTGACCAGACTGGCTGGTCATACTTTTTTCTTGATAGGTAACTGATTTGGGAGGGCCCAGCCCATTGTGAGTGGTGCCATTCCTGGGCATGTGGTCCTGGGTGAGCAAGCCATGAGAAGCTAACCAGGAAGCAGCAGTCCTCTGAGGTCCCTGCTTCAGTTCCTGTCTGCAGGCTCCTGCTCTGCTCTCGTCATCACCTTCCAGCAATGGAATGCGACCTAAGAGTCCTAAGTGAAATAAACACGTTCCTCCCCAGCTTGATGTGGGCATGTATTGTATCACAGCAGCAAGAGAGTATGCAACCTACCAATTTCTTATAGCAGACATAATAATACCTACACACACTAACCTGAGATGAGCAAAGTATTACTCTGGCTTCTATGTCATGTGGGTTTAAAGCAAATATTCTGACAACAAGCCAAAAAGCCAATTATTGTTGTTATTAATTTATTATCATTTATTACTACTGCTGCCATTATTATTATCATCATCTTCCTCATATAAACCCCATTAATGGTATAATCTTGCTACATCAGAAGAAAAGGCTATCTTGACAAAATAGCTTACTTCATGGAAAGGAAGCTAAAGCCCAAGGTCATGCTGTCAACAGATGAACCTCGTTGGCAAAAGATTTATTAAGGTGGCTATGCTATCTATTTTTAAAAACAGAGCACACTCGCACACTGTCAAATCAAATGGGCAGATTCAAGGCCAGAGTGGGCTACCTCCTCCACAATTTGATGTGCTCCTGCTCTGAATAAGCTCTAAGGCACTCAGCTATGCGGTCTCCAATCTTCAGCAGGCAGCTCCTGGTGTGTTCCAGCTGTTCTTGCACATTGAGTCCCTTGTCGGGTTTGTCCAACTGTTTCAGTGCCTTCTTCACAGGCCTCATCCTCTCCTTACACTGGAACAGGCCAAAAGAACAGCACAAGTCATTTCAGAGAGTTCGATTACCAGGTCCACACACTAAGATCCAGGGAAACACGCACTCCCACCCCCATGCTGCGCATCACTATGGGAAGAGCGGGAACACCAGTGGAATGGGACAAGTGCAGATACACAGAAACTCTGGGGTATAAGTGCCATCACCATATTCGGGATTAGATGAGGACCTCTGATACCTGACTTAGCCTCTCTGAGTGTTCTGTTTCCTCATCTGCAAGAGAGCTGTGGCCACGAAGAAGATCAAACGTAAAACAGTATTATAGGTTTAACCTGAAAACCATGATCATAAAGTTTCTTAATAATAAAAAAACAAAAATACTATACTCTGTGGTAACCTCCTCAGCTGGAAACTCGTGGGCATTTTTCAGTATTTAATTTCAGTTTTTATAATGGCATAAAGAGACACTACGAATTGGGGAACACTGCTTCAGTGAGTGAGAATAAAAAAATATATCAACAGTTTCTACAGAACAGATAAATTATCATGCACTCAGGCTAGTCTGATCTTGCTATGTAGCCCAGACTGTTTGACAGTTTGTGATCTTCCTGCCTCTGCTTCCACGGTGGCAGGGTATCAAGCATGTACCACCAGATTTAGTCACTTATGTGGCTCGTATGAGCAAGACCCTTAGTTCAAAACCCATTCAGGTATTAGGTTATTTACAAACAACAGAATAAGGAAGAACGGGGAATAATTCATTTATTCAATTCACTTATTCATTCATTAATATGTTTCTAATACCTAACTGAACTTTATATAAAACATAATGCTCACAAAATATAAGAAAATGACTTCACTGCAAAGAAAGAAAAACATAGGCATATGCAAGTCGGTTTTAAAGACTACAGGGGGGGGCTGGGGATTTAGCTCAGTGGTAGAGCGCTTACCTAGGAAGCGCAAGGCCCTGGGTTCGGTCCCCAGCTCCGAAAAAAAAACCAAAAAAAAAAAAAAGACTACAGGGAAGTCAAAAGACATCACAGAACTGGGTCAATATTCTGTCCTCCATTGTCAGCCCAGGACAGAAACCGTTCACGTTGCAAAGATGACAGCTTTTTCTTCAGCCAGAAAGAGTTGCTGAAGTAAGCCATGACTTGTGAGGTTTGGAAAGATAACAGAGAGCTGTGGAACATAAACAATGGCGGCCCGTTTCCCATGCTCGCAGAGAAAATGAGTGTGTCCTGGTCCAGCTCTCAGCTTCACATCATGGAAGTAGGTACAGTGCAGAACTTCACCACCTCTCATTAGCCAAAGCCCTTCTCCTCATCAGCTGGCCTGTCTCAAGCCACGCTGTAGCCACAGGAGCCGCAATCACTTCCTCGTGCATCAGGAATGGCCCTACTTTGGCACGCGTCCCTCCTCTCGTCTCCCACAACCACATGCTCTTCCTTCGGAACCCACTTCAAACATTCCTTCCTGGAACTGTCTGACTAGATCAGATCCCCTTCTTACTGGACCTCCACGGTAGTTCTCCTCTCTCCTCTGTACCCTATCCTGGGAGCATCGACATGATTCGGGGAGTTACCTGTCTGCTCAGCTTGGTCACTTACTACTTTCATTATAAACAACAGACTAAAGAAGAATAAGAAATTTCTTCTTTCAAACAGGGTCTCTAAATGTTGTTTCCTGTCCAGCACATTTCTATTTCCCAAATGCCACAGAGAACCCCTCTAAACTCTGCAAGCTCCTGCACAAGTGTGGTACATAAACTCATGCAGGCCCACACATACACTCAAAAACAGGAATGCAGGACATGCTACTGGTTCTAACTACAATCTGTAAAGATAACAAGCATCCGCTTCCAAAGCAGCACGCCCATGTTTACACCAACTGGAGCTCTGTGGCTGCGTCTGTGTGTGAAGGGCAGCACGAGCAAGCGCTGTGTCCCAGCACCAGCATCCTCAATTTCAAGACTTACAATGCTGAAGGTTTCCTGGTCCAGATCATCATCTTCATCCTCCCCAATGGGAACAGGCTCACTTCCTGCTGTAATGTGGACAGGACCCTGAGATCGCTTTGATTTACTTGAAGACTTGGCATCACCACCTTTAACCTTTTCGAAGAGTTACAAAGAGTCGTTGTCACTTCTATAATCTTGAATTCTAGGCAGACCTCTTTTTGTTTGTTTGTTCTGCTTTGATGTGGTGATATGGGAGTGGTACAGTCTTTATGTGCACATGTGGTGCTGCATGGGTTTATGTGCACCACATCTTTGCATGAATGTGAAGGGGTCATAAGAGGGTGCCAGAGCTCCAGAAATTGGAGTCACAGACATTGCAAACCAGAATCTGGGTGGGTACTGGGAACTGAACCTGGGTCCTCTGCAAGATCAGTGCTTTGCTAGAGGAAGGAAATGGTGATCTCAATTCATACAGACCTATAAGATTAATAGCTAAAGTGTAAGTATTCCCATTTCTTCTAAAGGTACTAAATTACAGCTTTGAGTCCATCAATATAATTTTTAAAAAAGTCATGAAAAACCAGGGATAACAAGCAGCAAACTTTATTAACAGCTACCCTCTGATCTGTATTAACTATAACTGACAGAAGTCAAGAGAAATAGGCATGGAGACCAGAATTATGTAGGTCAAAAGCCTTCAGAGGGACATACACAGAGCCCATTTAGGGAAATTTCAAAAGCATGAGATGTTTAGAATGCATTGCTTATTGTTATATGATACAGATTAAATACAACTTTTAAAAGGCATGGAGGTGTGTACAGTTAAAAACGATTGCTCTTACAATGAGGATCCTGGTGTGATTTCCAGGACTATATGGAGGCTCACAAATACCCAGGGAATCTGACACCTCTGTAAGCTCCTGCCTGTATGTGGTACACATACATGTACTCAATCAGACAGGCCCACACACGCACACAAAAGAAAACATAAAGTCTAAGTATTTTAAAGTAGAAATCAAAAGCACAGCAGCGTGGTGCTCTGAGGGGAGGAGACAGGAGGAGTAACTGGAGAAGGGGAGGTCCGGCGGCATCAGCAATGCTATGAGATACAAAACACAGCCCGCAAGGGGAAAGCCAGGTGAAGTACACATGACAAAACTGTGAACCCGCAAAGCATATGCCTTTAATTTCAACATAGAGAAATCAGAGGCAGGAGGATCTCTGTGAGTTCCAGGCCAGCAGAGCTATACAGTGAAATCCCGTCTCAAAAAGAACACAAACAAAACAAAATGAAAAGGAAAAACCAAAAGGAAACATTATTCTGTAGGAACACTGATGCAAAAGACTTTATCCCCTTTATCCCAGTGTAGTTTCCCTTTATTACAAAGTCTTATTGTTAGTTTGGTATTTGTGTGGATGTGTCCTTCATTCATGTGTAGTCAATGTGTACAGTGTCCACAGAGGTAAGAAGAGAGTCCGTGTGAGTCCGTGTGTGCAGTGTCCACAGAGGTGACAAGAGGACATTAGATCCCTGAGAACTGGAGTTACTACAGATGGATGTAATCCACCACATGGGGGCTGGGAACTGAACCCCATGTTCTGTGCAAGAGCAGTAAATGCTCTTAACCACAGCATAGTTTCTAACATGAAAAACTAGAAAGTCATTTTAATGTGAAACCTAAATAGCTTCCACTACACTACAGTCAAATTACCTGTTAAAAATTACTTTAACTGACACCTGTTCATCAGTGGTAAGGTAGTTTGCAATAAATATACTCTTGTGTGGAGAGAAGAGAGTACCCAATGGTCTGAGCTTACTAGTATTTTTATATTTATAGTCATGTTTTAAGGGGAAATTTACAAAAGTAACTTCAAGAAGTTAAGATGTCAAGGGCTAGAAAAATGACTCATGGATTATGAACACTGGCAACTCTTCTTAAGGACCAGAGTTCCAGTCCCAGAACCCTCATGATAGCTGACAACCACATATAACTTCAGTTCCAGAGGATCCAATGCCCTCTTCTGGTCTCTTCAGGGAACAGGAAAACAAGTAGTACACAGAAACATATACAAGCAAAAGATCCATACACATAAGACTTAATTAAAATTTTAAAGAAATGTTAAGATGTCAATAGATGGCAGAGTTATAGCTGTGATTTGCTTGAAGCAATGGTTAAGGGCTGACTATAAATGACTCTCTTCATATCTACCTAATAAAAGTAATAAAACTCCAGCAATTCTATGGTTTGGAATGAACTTCATGACACTTCCAACATGAAGGCTTTTAGGCAAGTCTATTCCAGTGTCTCTTGTTGATATATGGTATCTGGTTTGAATCCTAAGCTTTTCAGGTTTACAGTATGTGTAGACTGCCTTCTTCTGACACAGTCTAAGAACCTGTACCTTGTTCTCTCTCACTTGTTCCGTCTTATCTCATACACTTCTCCAAAAATGTGTAATGACAGACCAAACGAAGGTCTTCTACATCACAAAAGCTCAAGATTGTCTAGCTCTTCCCTGTAAGAAGGGTGCAGGTATCCCTCAAGCAGTCCAAACTTCCTTCCTGGATATACTATAGACAGTTCTCCCAAGTCATGGGATATCTAAACAGAATTTCAAAGGTTCTTGTATAATGGGTACCTTTTCTTTCTTGTCCTTGGACTTCTTCTTTTCTTTGTCTCCTTCTCTGTCCTTCCGAGAACTCACTGGTTTCTCTTTGTTCTCTTTGTTCTCTTTCTTCTTCTGCTTTTTTTTCGTTGGACTTTTTTCTAAACCATCATCCTAGGAAGCAAAAAAAAAAAAAAAAAAACCCACAAATTTTCAAGTCTTGGCTTCCTAGTTTGTTTCTAAAGGAAGTAGCACTGGCCCAGTGGCTTATCAATAACTTCAGTCATTTCCAATCAAAGCCTACCAGCACTCACTTGCAGAAGAACTCTCAATCCACCAGACTTGTGCAGACAGACACTGTTATACCCTCTGATCCAATTCTCAAAGCAGCTCTCAAAAACATTGACCAGATGGAGTTCAGCTCAGTCAAGAACACTTGCACAATTTGCATGAGGCCCTGAGTTAGATCCCAAGAACCACCACACCCCCGAAAATGACAGCATTATTATTTGTGTTTCACAAACAGAAAAAACTGAGGACCAAACAAACACCACACCTGCCCTACTACATGTCAGCAAATACTGATGAGGCTGTCAGTAGCTGAATTCAAGTCATGAACTTGCGTTCAAATCTATGTTAGTGCCACTGGGAGCGCTTCTGGAGGCATCGTCAGATATTACTCAGAACAACAAAGTAAAATCAGAGTTGTCACTGAGTAACAAGGCAGTTTCTGAAAACTGCATTACACAAACTGGCAAGCCAAAGGCTAAAGCTAGCCTCCAGAGGCCCTCCAATTAACTGAACTGCATTATAATGTCCCCTGTTAACCAGTTTCTACCAATCTCTTTCATTCTCTGAAATGAAAAGAATTATCACATCATTTATCGTGATTCAGTTATGTTGGAATTTGTAATTGCTTAAGACGAGCAACTACCGTAGAGGCTTAAATAACGGCCCACATAGGCCCACATATTTGAATGCTTAAGTCACCAGAGAGTGGAATCTCTGATAGGAACAGAAAGATTAGGAGGTGTTGTCTTCTTGGGGGAGGTGTGCCACAGGGGAAGTCTCTCTCTCCTCTTTCTCTTTTCCCTCACTCTCTCTCTGGTCAGGATGTAGCTCTTAGCTACTTCTCCAGCACCATGCCTATGACCTACTACCATGCTCTCTGCCAACCTTTGAAACTACAAGCAACCCTCCCCCCTCCCAATTAAAGCTTTCATTTGCCTGGGTAGGCTGACTGTGGTGTCTCTTCACAGCAATGCAGTGACTAAGACACAAGTACATTCCTCTGACAGATTAGGTAAAGATAAACAATATATTGTTATTCTACTATTCTGTTTATAAACAAACACATCACATGGCTTCCCCTGGTGCCGTACCTTCACTTCCCCTTCCTCAGAGGGGTTGTCAGAGTGTCGAGGAGACGAAAGCTCCAGCCCATGCTCATCCTTCAGCCTGGGTGCTTTGTTCTCCTTCTTTACTCGAGGCTTCCGCTTCTTTAATTTGGCCTAGGAAATAAAAATAGGACCAAACTACAAATCAGTCCCAATCCATTAGCAAGACCAAGAAATACTCCGGCCAGCTGATGCAGTAATGACCACGTAATCCAAACAAGGTAACTTGGGAACACAAAAGGACAAGCAACTGTACCTCAAAGAAAACAAAAACTGAATAAAACAAAGCTCCTACCCCCTACCTAGGCTACACCACTTTAAATTTCTTGAAACTATTGATCTCATTTTTGGAATTCACTCTAAAGGTAAAACTCCAGAGAAGGTTAAAATGCTTTAAGTACAAAAATATAATTAACATTAAAACAGAATTAACACCTGAGAATTAATCTAATTAATCTAAAACTAAGAAAAAGTTTAAAATATTGTTGATCTAGCCAATCAAATAAACATTCTAAGTATGCTCTAGCTTGTTTCTAGAACTTAATATATCATGTATCTTATTCCCACCATATTATCTACAGAGTGGTACTATGCACTTAAAATACCACTGTGTAGAAAGAACAAATGTTAGTCCAGTGGTTTTTATTCGTGTAGGTTTACTTATCATGCACACATGTACACAGAACACGCCTACGGCGCTAAGCAGCATGTGTACATGCTTAGTTACATCTGCTGACTCCTGGTCCTGGGGGGTAAAGAAACTTCCAGTGACGTCATTAGCAACTCGGGGTTTCTCAGTTGGCAAGTGTAATCAAAACTCAAGTCCAATTTCTGAAATTAAGTTTGGAATCCAACTGTCTACTCCTGGAATCCATTATCATAGCAGCCCAGTCAGATACCTAAACATGAAAACTATGTCCCCAACTGAGGACACAAAATAGAAAAGAGTAAGGGCAGGCCTGGACTGCCAGTCCAAAGAGTCAAAGAATATACTGGTGCAATACTTAGGTGGAATTGTAAGAAAGGTGCCAAGATATTGAATTCAATCACTAAACGACCATTTTGTTCTTAGCAAGCAACCTTTCGTATAAAACCCCCAAAGCGTACCTAACCATGAGAGGGCAGGATGCTGTGCAGTGCCCAGAAAGGACGTGACCTTCCTCCTTAGCTCTACAGGGTTACAGGCTGTCCTGGAGGAAAGCCGGCTGGCACTGCACGCACGCACTCACCTCTTCCCCGCTGGTCACGGTGCCCTTCTTCTCCAGACCCTTCCTGAGCAGTTTCAGCAAGTAGTCCACTCGGGTCTGCAGCTGCTTTCCCTGAGGCTTCTTATCTGTCTCCACTGGTAGAATCTTCAACAGGAAAGGAAGAGAAGCACCCACCACCACCCACGCCTGGTTAGTGAATTCAGGCCAACAGAAACAACCAAGAATGCAGCACAGTCCTTTCCCTCCCGACCTCCCGAAACACAGATTAAAGCCTCAGATCCTATCCTCATGTCCATGGCTCCCAGTCACTGAAAATCCCTCATGAGCCATTCTCGTTTTACAAAATGGGATGGTGAAATCCAGCTCTCCCACTGGCTCCTACCTGTGCTGTTAACAGGGTAGAACAACTCAGGTAGGAGGGGCTTGTGGCTTCATCTGCTAGAGCATCCCAGCCGTCGTGGATTTCCTCCTTCCAGGAGCAGGGAATCCCTGGAGCTAGGTTAAAGCTTCGTTTTAGATTGAAATGCTTCTTAGAGCATTGCCGGAGAGCACTGAGCTATGCCAGGACATGATCTGATCCATCTACCGCAGCTGGACTTCTTTGGCCAGACTCGATGCTCTAACAGTGCTTCTAACAGGGTGCTGTCACCCTCCTAAACCCAGATGGGATGAGCAGTGTTTAATGTGCCAAGACAAAGCCCTGCTAGGACCACAACATGGAGTGCATCCAGTTAGCTGCCCTTGCTACAGCTCTGAGCATGGCTTGTTACTTGCAATAGATAGGGTGGGAGGCTCAGTTTTGTGGGAGAAGAACAATGAAAGTTCAAGTTCATTACACAAATACCAAGGTGATACTCGGTCTCTGTGGACAGAACTGAAAAGAATTAAGTTAAATGGTGGGCCAACAAGTAAGGCCCAGGATGCTTTCAGTCCTAATAAACTGACCCTGGTATTCGCTGTAATGAAATTTGGCCTGTGATAAGTCTTAGAATTTTAAGATTTCTCCTATGATTTCCCCTGGATGTCATCTTTCCTTTTATCATCATCTACGAGACACGCCACAGTTCACTAAAGATGGTAACTTTCTGAGAATAAGGAAAGCCCCTCTAGAAAAGTTAGAGACAAGTTGTCAATACAAGAATATCACACAGCAGGTCTGGAGAGCTCCAGCACCGCACCCACTTACTTTATCAGTTAGCTTTAGCTCAGGGTCTGTCTTAATTAGCTCCCAATTTCCATAGCCATGTTCATAGATTCCAAGCAACAGACGAGAATCATCCTCCACGCCCCACTCGACGTCAAAATGTGCTGCTTTGACTCGGCAGGTTAAGCAGTATCTACAGGGGTTCAAGTACAAAGGCCTGAGAAGAGGGGTCTTTCCAGTACATTAAAGAAATGTTAGCCAACCACACGCAGCTCTAACCTCAGTCTATGTCCAGCCAGCCATGCGGGAAAAGACACTCACTTTTTTTTTTCCTCAGGGTCCACAGGGATAGATTTATGCAGCATCTCAAACTCTTCTTCATGTTGGATAATGGACTTCACATTAACCTGAACCCCAGAGATCTTGATTGTCGGGCCTCTTCTCTTGCCTGGTCCTTTTCCTAAAGGTTACAAGTTTTACATTCCTTAAGAGAAAAAGCTCTTTATTGTCAAACTCTGACAGTCTCTCTCTATAGACTCTACAGTATTATTAGGTCAAAGACATAATTTATAAGAGAAATTGTTTTCAGCTAATGTTTATAAATTTTAAGCAGTATTTTAACATTTAGTTTTGAAATATGTATTGGTATTTGCACCTGTAATTTTCTTGTTTATCCTTCCTTACTATAAACCTAGTAAAGTTAACAGAAGATTCTAAAGGCATATTCGTGCTGAAATTTTAGAAAAACTAAACCTCAGTGCTTTAGATGACTCATGTTTATCTTCAGAAACATTCTGCAGAAGTATGAGTACATGTCAACAGCTAACATACTGAAATAATATGGACTGATCATCATAGGCGGCCTGAGAAGCTTTCTCTAAACTACAATGGAAATCATAATTAATCTGCAAGTGAATATAAAACTGCTCTGGCCAGCACCTAAGCTGACAACTACAAGAAAATCAAGACACCACTTTGTTTTGTGAGAACAAAGATGGTTCCTTGTAGAAAAATGAGAGAGAGAAAAAAAAAAAACATGAATATCGAGTTTATATAAAACAACACATAAGAGTATCTATCTTAAAAGACATAAACGTATTCACTAAAAGAAAAATGAGGTCCTCTTTCTCCCATGTCGGGCTATCAAATATCCAAACATCTGCCAGGTATGTTGGTTTAGGCCTTTGATCACAGCGCTTAGCATGCAGAATTTGAGTTCCAGAACAGCCTGGTCTACACAGTGAGTTCCAGGACAGCCTGGTCTACATAGTGAGTTCCAGGACAGCCTGGTCTACATAGTGAGTTCCAGGACAGCCTGGTCTACATAGTGAGTTCCAGGATAGTCTGGTCTGCATAGTGAGTTCCAGAACAGCTTGGTCTACATAGAGAAAACCTATTCACAAACAAATAACAAAATGATAAGAAGCTATTCTGTTAGTGAACCTTGCCCATAGGCACTACCAAACATCTGCTGGTAGACCCAGACCCACACAGGAAATCCCCATACCAAAGCAAACTCCCACACATTTACCCCAGGACCCACTTCTGTAATTTAAATTTCAGTTCCAGAAACCTACCTTAAAGCTACTCTGGCATAGCTATATACAAAGGAGAATGTTTAGGACGGTACATTAATTTCTTGTAACTTCACTGATACTGGGAAAAGACTATGACTCACTCCTTACATGGAGAGACAGAGAAGACGAAGTATAAAGAACACCTCTACACGGCACGCTGTGCAGAACACAACAGCAACTAAATTCTCTTACATTTTTTTTTAAACAAGCACTAAAATAAATTCAAACTTTACGGGGACAGTGGTCTAAGATAAAGGATGCACACACAGAGGGACACAGCAAGGAGAACGACCCTCTTCTCTACCATTTTTGTGCTTCACTTTTGACCTAGAAGCGTTTGGTGTAAATTCTTTTTAATCTCTGAGAAAATGGCAACACTAAAGTCATACATGGTACTGTTGCAATGGCAGCACTGGAGAGGCTGAACAAGAGGACTGCCAGGATTCTGATGCCACCTTGAGCTACAGTGAAAACCAGACAAGCCAATGCTACATAACAAGGCCCTGTCAAGAAAGGTGGGGAAGAAAAGCAGACGGACAGTTAGTTAGTTCAATCAAACTGAGAAAGGTGATCCCTAAAAATAAAAATACATGAAAAGAAAGTCTGAATTCAACTGATGACACAATTATACATGGAAAAAAGAATTGTTTGTCACATGTATTATAAACGCAAAAAAGATACTTGAAGAAAAAAATCATTGCATTTGGAAATCTTATGAATGGTAAGTCTTATGAACTGAAGGCCAGGCATGGTGATGAACACCTTTAATCTCAGTACTCAGGAGGCAGAGGCAGATGGATCCCTTTAAGTTCAAAGCCACCAGGGCCACAAAGAGTGATCCTGTCTTAAAACACACGCATGCACACACACAAGACTAATATTGATATTTAGAAATGTATAAATACAATGTGGGGGAAAACAGGTACATAATTATGTTAACATTTTAAAGAATAAAATCAATAATCTTACACCGGAAATGTCAGCCTGGCCTCAAAATATGCTTGGTACAGTACATAGGTAACAGAAGTTTAGGGAAGGTAAGTCAATGTCAAGAAGCAAGAAGCCGTAACAAGGACAGGAACATGTGTAAGAAAAAAAGGCCAAGGCATTGTAGTAAGGGAGGAAATCTCCAAAACGGAGCAACAATGAAACAGAACAGTACACACAAACCCTTTGACTTGTGTTTATAAAATGACAACAACCAGTGCTAGTACAACAGGAAACTGAGTGTTCTAGGGATTGTACAAATACTCTGTTTGGCTCAGACACCTCCTCAAGGAGGGTAGCCATACTGTTATTATAAACCTGATCCATTCACGGCCATGGCTGGGCAGTCCTAGGCTCATGGGGACTCTACTACTGTTGTTTTGCCAGACACTGTCAAACTGCTTTCCAAACTTTTACATTTTACCCATACATTAGTGCCACTAAGCTTGGGCCCAAGAAGATTCTGTTTGCAGTGAGCAATGCCTGAAGCAGAGACTCTTAACTGGTCGCAGTGTTGAGACTGCATGAGTGTTGAATGTTCAGCCCTTAACAGAAGATCTTTATTACCCTTCCGAGGCTCAAGGAGCATGGTGGACCACTGGGGGGATATGGGGGTTGGAGAGCAGGGAAGAGTGTTATAACGATGGTCTTCTGGACTCAAAGCACCTGTGGTTCACCACAATAGGACCCCTCAATATTCCATCATAGACAGGAAAATAGCTTATATGACCCATCCCACCATCCTGAAGGAACAATTGGCAGTTAAAGATTGTTCGGAGAAGAGAAACTAGTCTCTTCAGTGGTGCAGCCACTGATAATGCTGATGGTCCACTAAAGAGCCCTCACCCCCAACTGAGCTCGCTGAGCCACAGAACAATGTTGGATGTAAATGGGGAAAGTGTTTGAAGGAAGAGTCGGGGGGCTGTGTACACGGAACATGGACCTGACCATGATGTTGCCCATTATATACTCGCATGAACTTGTCAGCAAATAAAAATAAAACATTTAAAAATAAGAAACAGGAATATCTGTCTTTTTTTTTCTTAAATAATTATTTTTAACTTCTCAGCTGGGACTGTGCTTGAAACCCTAAGTCAGATCTCCTGTACTGTATAAAACCAGGTAAGGTGATACATTTCCCAAGATCCCACCAGTAAATTAGAGTTAAGGTTAACCTTAACTGAGTTCATGGTTAGCCTGGGCTACATGAGACCCTGCCTTAAAAATACAACAAGGGGTTGGGGATTTGGCTCAGTGGTAGAGCGCTTACCTAGGAAGCGCAAGGTCCTGGGTTCGGTCCCCAGCCCCATTAAAAAAAAAAAAAAAAAAAAAAAAAATACAACAAAAGGGGGGGGCTGGCTCAGTGGTTAAGAGCACTGACTGCTCTTCCAGAGATCCTGAGTTCAATTTCTAACAACCACAGAGAGGCTCACAACCAACTGTAATGGAATCCAATGCCCTCTTCTGGTGTGTCTGAAGACAACTACAGTGTACTCATCACATACATAAAATAAATAAAACTCCTTTTAAAAAAAAAAAAAAAGGAAAAAATACAACAAAAAAGGTGACCTTATGAACTTAAAGTTGAATGTTCAAATCATTCGAACTATCACATTTCCACTACAAAAAGGAAAAAAAACTAACAGTTCCACTATATCTGAAATGTTTTTAAATTTTGCTGATTTCTAAAATATTCTTAAAAGTAAAACTCAAAGTAAATACTCATTTTTTACTTGATAAGAAGAGCTAACACTATAAACCAGACTCTAGACACGCACTGTAATGTTTGGAATTATTAATCATCCAAACCCTCTGGTTACTTTGAGGGCATTTAACTAGCCGAGGGTAGTAACTAAGAAAAAGCAGACTTGTAGGAAACTAGCTGCCTCCTGACCCTGACCTACCCAGGAGAGAGCTGTCAGAGGGTGGTGCTACCAAGAAGAACAAGAAATAAGATAGGGTAAGTGACCCAGACAGACTGGGGAACCCATGACACACTACCTTTCTGAGTGACCACTTCAGTGCCCTAGTTATAAAACACTTTTTCTTCCAAAGAGGGTGCTGGTTAATATTTTCAATGATACATCTAGAATCATCTGGGAAGAGAGAATATCAAATGAGGAGTTACCTCCATCAGACTGGTCTGTAGGCCTGTCTCTGGGGAACTTTCATCTCTTTTCTTTTCCTATTTTTGTTTTTGTTGTTGTTGTTGTTGTTGTTGTTTGTTTTTGTTCTGTTGTTGTTTTTGGTTAGAGACAGGGTTTCACTATGTAGCCCTGGCTGTCCTGGAACTCACTCTGTAGACCAGGCCAGCCTCAAACTCACAGAGATCCACCTGTTATTGCCTCTCCAGTGCTGAGATTAAATGTGTATATGCTACCACTGCCTGGCTGGACATTTTCTTGATTAATGATTGGTGTATGAGGGCCCACCCCACTTTGGATTATGGCAGCCTTGCCCAGTTTGGTCCTGGGTCAAATAAGAAAGAAGGCTGCCAAGCACAGGAGGAAGAGAGTAAAGAGTGTTCCTCCATGGCTCCTGCCTCTGCTCCTGATTGAGTTGCTTGCCTGAGTCCCTTGATAATGAACACTAAATTATAAACTATAGTAAAACCATTCCTACCAACACGGCTTTGCCTGGTGTGTCATCATATGACTGAGGAGCAACAAGGACGGCCCTTGCACTGTTGTTGTGAAGAAGCAGACAATGTTGGGTTTCAGAGGAATGTGGAAGATGTTCCAACAGCTGAACACCATATGCAGAAATTAGTTTGCCACTCTAGTATGAGCCCAGAAGACATAGCGCTACAAGCAATGTGGACTATGGAGGTCAAACTCAAAACGTTTCAGAGGGGACAATATTAGAAGCTGGTCTACAGGCCAGTCATGTGATATTTTGGTAAGAATCTAACTGTTTTCTGCCCTTGTCCTAAGAATTTTCCTAAGGGTAAATTATCCAATAATGAGCAGGAGGAGTGGCACAGGACTTTAATGCTAGCACTGGAAAGCAGAGGCAGACAGGCATTTATGTTTGGGTTTGAAACCAATCTGGTCTATACATCAAGTTTCTAGCCAGCTACTACTCTACAGAGAGATCCTGTCCCTCTCTCTCCCCAAAATAATGAACTAATGTCTTTGGTGGAGGAAATTTCAAGCCTGAATAATGCTGAGGCTGAAACACAGTTATTACTGACCAACATTTATTCAGGTCTAAGATGAAAAGGAGCAAGTGGGCAGAAAATACAAAATGAACTATTTGGAGAGAAAAGAGTCACCAGGAAACTTAGTGTTCCAGCCAAGGCTTATGTTAACAAAGGCTGTAATTATTAGGGATAAGAGCCACTAAGGAAGAGGCCTGCTCTGCACTGGAACAAAGGGAAGGGCTCTTGGGGCAAGACCTACCCAGCTAAGTTTCCAATTAGCAAAAAAAAAAAAAAAAAAGTCTAAGGAGTTTTCTGTTCCTAGAAAGCAACCGCAAGCCAAAGCTCCTACTATTGTGGTTCAAGCACAGGAGGACCCATCTAAGCAAACTTAGCGGTGTCCTCCGTGTTACAATAGCTTTACAGGCATGGCGATAAAGAGAAAGTATATGGATTTCTCCTCCATTCACAACCTCAGACAGCCACTGACACCTGGCTGCATGTGGCACAGAAATCTCTTCCAGACTGTGAAAAGCCACTATGTGAAGCTGTGAAGATGAATCTTGGATTATAATAGAAACTCAAAAATGTTGAGGTGGCAAGCCATGAGATATCTGCCTACGAAAGCACATACAAGGAATGGATCCAGCCGAAAAGATAGATGTCTGTGACAGACAGCAAAGCTAGGGGAGTAGAACCATTTATATGGGAAAAGAAAGCTCCAAGACTGGGTGTTTCCTTTGCTGGATTTTGGTCTTGCCTTGATCCAGTATTTCCTATGTCTATATTCCTACCTTTTGGAATGGAAATGTATATTCTGTGGGGAGCAGACAAGACACCCTGAGTGAAGGAAGTTCTTAGGAAATGTATGCTGCTGAAATAGTCAGCCATGTCAAAACTCCAATGTCTCAACGTCATAGGAGTTGCAAACCTTCCAGGTGAGGCTCAGAGGTATGGTAAAGTCTTCCTATGGGTCTGAGTGTGAATACTGATAGTGTATACAGAAAATGTGCACCACAGTTTTCCCCCTGGATATATGATCTGAACACTGCTCCCCTACAGAGAATAGCTAAACCCATGTCATTGATCCACCTGTATAGCATAGACTATGCTTCCTTGTTTGTATTCAGTAACCCTGTCTCCCTGTTCAACTGTATATTACCAACAGTCAGAGTCCACTGCTGAGGCCCCTCCATCAGAGAGCCCAGTCCACCCGATCCCAGCTTCTCTTCATAACCTTGAGACCCCAGTCAGGTCAATCCCCAAAGTCATACAAAGGTATTTTTCCTTTATATATCCAAAGTACATAACTTGCTTTTATATCTTATACAGGATTACAGTTAACAAATTATATTGAGTCTTAAAAGAGATGACAGTGTTGAGACTGTGACAGACTATGGGGACTAAAGCATTTTGCATTATAATATGGCAACAAGTCTTTAAGGGCCACATAGTACAGTGTGGTGGTTGAAAGAGAAATGTTGGGGTTGGGGATTTAGCTCAGTGGTAAAGCGCTTGCCTAGCAAGTGCAAGGCCCTGGGTTCAGTCCCCAGCTCCAGAAAACAAAAAAGAGAGAAATGTTTCCAGGATAGGTTATGTGAACTCTTGGTCTCCAGTGGGGGTGCTGTGTGGGGAGGTTTACTTGGCGTGGCCTTGCTGCTGGAGTGTCACTGGGTATAGGCTTCGGAATTATACGGCATGAGCTACTTCCTCTTGCTCTTTCTGCCCAAGGCTTACAGTGAGCTCTCGGCTTCCTGACCTGCCACCATTCTCATCACTTGCTGCCGTGCACAGCTACGATGAACCTTCCAAAACTATAAGCCAAAATAAATACTTCATAAACTCAGTGTAGTTGTGGTGTTCTACCACAGCGAAAGGAATTAATGCATCAAGCAAAAACTCTTTTCTCATTTTTAAGAGGAAAGAAATTATATGTCTAATCCAATCACAACAAATTATAGTGCCATGGAAATCTCAATACAACCAAAATGTTTGCATTTGTACTTTGTTCTCTCTCTCTCTCTCTCTCTCTCTCTCTCTCACACACACACACACACACACACACACACACACACACACACACACACACAACTGCCATAATATAACAATATACCTATCATTCAGAGCCAAAATATGGAGATGACCATTCTACTCTGGCCCTCTCATGCCTTTGCATGAGTCAGCCACGTTTACTCTTCACAAAGCAGCAAAAAAACCTGGCCTTGTTCATGTCAAACATTCGCAAAGCCACTTCCCCTGAGAAGAGATAAATGGGGTCTCAACACTGAGCTCACAGAAAGACAACTCAAAATAGACAACTGCAAGCCCCAGGTGCTGTTACTCAAAGCCCTGTAACACAAAGTCCAGAACACAGCACCAATGAATGGGGAAGAATTGCTTCCTAAGTTACACTTGTTGACTTACCTTCGCTGGCATTTTCTTTCAGCTGTTCCTCATACTCCTGCATTGCTGACACACAGCTATTATGAACCAGCTCCCCTAGGCGTTTCAGGTCTGCCACGGACTTATCAACTAGCTCAGCATCACGTGCTATGCACTCTAGCCTGAAAAAGAAGATCAAGATCAAGGTCCTCTTCTCTGAGTATCACACAAATGTCTCATAAGTGCTTGCTCTTCAATGAATATCCTAGTAGGGGCACCAGCAGAAGGGGAAGTCCTTGGTCCGGCCAAGACTAGACGCCCAGTGTACAGGATTGTTGGGGGAAGGGTGGTAATGGGGGTAGATGGGGAGGGGAACAGCCATATAGAAAGGGAGGGGGAGGGGGATGATGGCCTGGAAACCAGGAAAGGGAGTAACATTTTTTTTTTTTTTTTGGTTCTTTTTTTCGGAGCTGGGGACCGAACCCAGGGCCTTGTCCTTCCTAGGTAAGTGCTCTACCACTGAGCTAAATCCCCAGCCCCGGGAGTAACATTTGAAATGTAAATAAGAAATACCCAATTTAATAAAAATGGAAGAAAAAAAAAAGTGCTTGCTCTTGAAAGATGCTTGTTGTACAGGTCAGTCTAAGGCCAACAAGAACCTTGTCTAATAACTAAAGTATGCCCATTTCCCATCCATCACCAAAACTTGAAGTCCACAGAACATCAGCCATAAACATCAGAAGGAACAGGTCCTAAGTTTACTTTACTTTACAAATGAGCTATCTGCAACCGTTAGCGTGAGAAGTGCCCAGAGACTGCACACACTAGTTTGCAATGCTCTTAGAAGGTAGGATAATTACTTCTCCATTATTCAGCTCATTCTACATCAAACCAAGCACACAAATCCATTACATAAAAGTCACGTTGTCTAAAGGGCCACAGATCCACTTTGCCACATCCAGTGGATTTTATACTAACTTCTTCAAAGATGAGAATTTTGCATCTAGATGCAAAAAAAAGGAAAAAGAAAAAAAAAAAAACAAAAAACAAAAAACAAAGCCTGCAATAACAAAAGTAAAAGGAGGATAGAATCCATTATTGGTCTTACCTTTCAAGAGGGAGACCAAACTTCTTATAAGCCTTGATAAACCTAAGAATATGATCAACAAAATTAATTAAAACCACTACAAAATTAATTAAAGCCTCAAGTATTAGTTGTGTGAATGCCATAATATCCTATCATGATGTATGAGCCACAAACTGTCACAAGACTGGTACGACCCGTGCAGCAAGTAAGTGACACTGAGTATTTCTGGGTGGGTGAACCTAACACGTTCCCAAGCTCTACTCAAGGCAGATGCCGAGTTTACTCTCAGTGAGTGATTGGGACCTAGGAACTGCGACTACAAGAAGTTCAACTATGACAAAACTCTAACATCATTACTTGGTGGCCACTTCAGTTCATTAACTCTATGCTGAGCTCTCAGTCACAGTACTTTTCATAATTTTATGATTAATGATATAGCCTTTAAGATTTCTATGGCTCTATCAAATACTTTTTATAATTAAGCAGAACTTTATATATAAAATACATATGCACACACAACGTACACACACATATAATTGAAAGCGTACATAAAGCTATTTAGGAACCTGGTGAGTGGCTTTGCCTATCTTTGCCTCCAATGGACTTTTCAAGTCTCTACCTTCAATCACACTGATCACTGCCATCATCCCATCACATCTCACCAACACTCTCGATAAAAAGCAAGAAGCCATAGAACATCACTTCTATCACAGTAATATGTCAAGTTACTATGACAAACTGGTTATGGAGCCGTGTAAGGACAGAGACTAAGAAACAAGGAACTAAGATGTGGCAAATAGGACAAAAGATGATAATAGCTATATAACAGTATGAAATAAAGGATCTGAATACAAACCTTAGTAATGGGCTAAATATGAAAGTGAACCTGAAGGTTCTGTCTCAACCCCGCACTTCTCCTTAATATAAATTGAAACAGTAAGCTGTGAGATTTAAGAACAGTAAGGAAGCTGAGGCAGAGTTCTCGCCTAGCATGCGCCAGGCTTAGGGCCAATCCCAAGCACTGAAAACAGAGATAATGATCTTCAGGGGCACAAAATAGCAAAGCAAATCAACAAAGACTGGCAAAATCAGCTCCAAGGGAACCTAGAAATTATAAAAGTCTGCAGCCCATCTGAAGTATTTGTTTAAGAAAATGGCTGTCGGTTGGGGATTTGGCTCAGTGGTAGAGCACTTGCCTAGCAAGCGCAAGGCCCTGGGTTCGGTCCCCAGCTCCGAAAAAGAACAAGAAAATGGCTGTCTCTGTAAGAGCCAAGAGCTTTCTGTTAGTGCAACTTGCTTTATTTTCAACCCCTTCTCTCTAGAGACACAATAATCTGGAGAAATTACCAGCTGTGCACCCTGTGCATGGCAGCTACCAGCAAAGACAGATCTGAGATGACTCAAAAGAGCCCTCTCCAGAGAGAAGGTATGACTATGCATCCCTAAAAGTACTACTGCCAGGTTTGTCTTTTTCATTAATTATTATTGTTATTGGTGTCAATCATCATCATCATCATCATCATCATCATCATCATCATCATCATCATCATGTGTATAGGTGTTTTGGCTGCACATGTGTCTGTGTTCCATGTGTGTACTTGTGACCAGGGAGGCCAGAATAGGGAGCCAGATGCCCTGGAACTGTAGTTACAGAACTTTGTAAACGATTATTTGGATGCTGTGAATCAACTATGGATCTTTGCCAGTCAGTGCTCTTAACTGCTAGGCCATCTCCCTGTTTGTCTTTATCTGTCTGAATTAGGACTCTAGGTCATTGGTAATAGTCAGCTGCAAAGGTAGGGCACACCACTTGGGGGCAGTAAGGCACTGGTCAAAAAAAAAAAACCAAAGAATTGGGAAAAGGCACTGACAGAGCATCCTGAAAGGCTTTAACACAATCTTAGGAAGCAAAAGAACCACATCTACAGGTCAGCACACATGCAAAGGAAAAACCTGTGAAGGTCCTAACTTCAAATCTCCGTGTGCAGCCTCTCATGGAACACTGAGAACAGACTCACAGAGAGAGCACTAAAACAAGATTTCTACCACACTGGTCACAGAGATGAGCAGACTTGCTAGGTTGAGTGACTGAGATCTCTGCCTGTCATTTGCTAATCACTCCGCTAAAGGAGCAGAGACTTCAAAGAACATGACAACAAACTTTGCAAAGCAGTTAAGAGGGTCAGTGAATAGCACCAAACTGACCAGTAGGGGAAGATGAGGTCTAGAGTTACCATAGTATATTACCTAAACAGCTGGGGTTGCAAATACAGTGCACCTAGAAGGAAGACACAGGCTATAGAGATAACTGTACTTTAAGAAATCCGGAGCCTGGATGTATGAGATAACAACATGCTTCTGTAAACAGGCACATGGACTCAGCAAGTTATTCCTAAGAAATTAATGAGCCACCTAAGAGAGGCAATCAGCCGAAGTATAAACTAGAGAACAGGGCAGGCAGTTCAGTGGTCAAGCACTTGCCCAGCATGCATGCAGCCTTGGGGATGATTTCAAGAGTGTGAAAGAAAAGGAACAAATGGAAAACATTAAGGAGGAGACAAATAGGAGAAAAAGAATCAATAAACTTGAAAACAAAAAAGAAAAAAGACAGTAAGATACGGCCAGGAAAAGAAAACTACAGAATTTGTCATTAGTAGATACACCCCAAAAGGAAACTCTTAGGTATCAAGGGCATTACACAGTAGCGCAAATCTACACACAAGAAAAAAGTACATATAAGATCACTAAATCATCAACTATGAAGACAGTACCAAGAGATCTTTGGTTGAATTCTTCTATCAAGCGTCATATGCAATGACACAGAGCATATGACATATAACACCCTGTGGGTGGGCTTCCTCTGTATGAAGAATGTGTAACATCAGCATAAAGGAGACAGGAAGAAGGTGAAGAATTGAACGCAAAATTTTCATAAACAACTGACAATAAACTGTTAGGCATACACATGCTCCTTGAAGTTTCCATGGAAACCTCCAAGAAAATAAGTGAAAAAACAAAAGATAGTAATGGAAACAAGGCAGTTAGAATGGAATCCTGAATGTGCCTACTGACCACAAGAGTCAGCGATGGAGAAATAAAGGAGTAAAGACAGCCCAGGGTGCAGACAAACAATCACTGCTGTGCATGTAATGGATTAAGGCAAAGCAAAAGGTTGTTAGAGGAGACTTTGAAAAACCGATCTAACTGCAAGCTGCCTACATGAGTTAGATTTAAAGTCACAGACCGAAATAAAAAGAGGAACGATACCACCATCTTTCCTACTCCAAGAATGCATTTAGGTGAGAAAGGCCAGCTGCCAAATGAAGTCTCATGTGTGCTACTAAAGCAGGAATGCAACCAAACCACCACAGCCTGCACCAGCACTGATGCTGACAAGGGCCCCTGCGCGAGAGTCCACCACTAGCAGGGCCATTTCTGCATGTACATTCGTATAAATACAGGTCTGTGTGGTGTATGTACGCCTCTCTTTGGTAAACTTCCTCTTGAAAACAGCAAGGAAATAAAAAGATGAAAAAGAACCTGTGATCTGGGCACTCGTAAAGGAAGGTGCGAGGGGAGGACTGCAAACAGCCCCATGGCCACACAGGCGCCCAAGGTCAGCTGGGCTACATGAGACCTATCTCACCCAGCCCAGGCAAAAACAGAAAATAAAAACCTGATGAAAAGTCGGCAAGACCAAGTCTGGAAAACCTGCAGAAATTCCAGGAAGACCTCAGATGCCTTGGTTTCTCTGCCTTCCTTGCATGGTTACTTTTTCTTCGTACTCTGTGGGAACCACTAACCAAGGCTTAGAACACATCCTTCCATACACGCTCTAGCGGAGCAGAAGCCACCAACCTTCTGATCTCGGCATCTGTGAAGCCTTCCACGAGGTCTTTGCGCACACTCCGGGGGCGCCCTCTGCGCTTTGGCTTCTTATCATCGTCAGAGTCATCCGTCTCACTCTCAGAAGCTGAAGACCTCTGGGCCTGCCTCTTAGACTCAGTGTCAGAATCACTGTCATTGGTCTGAGCCTGAGACAGAAACAAGGCCGAGGTGCACTTTAGCAAGTGTCGAGTCTGGGACTTACAGTCCAGCTTGTGTGTCAGTGCTCAGACTTCCCGTCATCTCTGACAAGTCAGGCGGGGATCAGGTAACAGGAAGAACAAACTGGCACATTTTCAATGACCTTGCAATGACTTCGTGTACTCAATTTAAAACACTTAGTTAATTTATACTGTAATATGTAAGATACCCAACATAAAACAGAAATTCCTCAGACAACCAACGACTTGTCTTTTTTCCTCCTTTGTGAAATAAGATAAAAGTACAACAGTCACTTTGAGAAAGGGTTTTTACACACACTAAATGCATCAGGAAATAAAAATGCACTCAGAAGTGTGTGACATGCAATAGCAGCTGAACGTGTGGAGAATGTGACTCACGAGAGTAGCAGGCAAGCCTAATAACTCCAAACTACTGCTTAATAAATCTGTGTTCTTATTTCACTAACACTGTACTTATGGTGCTTGCGGAAGGCTAAGTAAGCATACAGTCGTGGATGCCCTATATTAGTCATGTAATCTTTTACTAGTTAGACCTAGTACTATGAACATTTAAGGACAAAAAAAATTTGACACTATGAAAGATGAGGACAGTAGCAATATGAACCAAACTGTCTATCAGGACTGTCGGCAATTTTAACCTCAAAGGCAAAATAAAAAGTTCTGTCAACTCGGAACTCTACCAGTTATTTCTCAAGAAGCCAATCAGCAAAGCCCAAGTTAAAGGGGACCAATCAGCAAAGCCCAAGTTAAAGGGGACCAAGGGCGTGCTTATGAGTGAGCCTGCATGTGCTACTCTGTCTGCCCGGCAGGTCTGTGTCAGGGGCTCTCCTGTGTCAGGGCCTCTCCTGTGTGAGGGCCTCTCCTGTGTCAGGGCCTCTCCTGTGTCAGGGCCTCTCCTGTGTCAGGGCCTCTCCTGTGTGAGGGCCTCTCCTTGTGTCAGGGCCTCTCCTGTGTCAGGGGCTCTCCTGTGTCAGGGGCTCTCCTGTGTGAGGGCCTCTCCTGTGTCAGGGCCTCTCCTGTGTCAGGGGCTCTCCTGTGTGAGGGCCTCTCCTGTGTGAGGGCCTCTCCTGTGTCAGGGCCTCTCCTGTGTGAGGGCCTCTCCTGTGTCAGGGCCTCTCCTTGTGTCAGGGCCTCTCCTGTGTCAGGGCCTCTCCTGTGTCAGGGCCTCTCCTGTGTCAGGGGCTCTCCTGTGTCAGGGCCTCTCCTTGTGTGAGGGGCTCTCCTGTATCAGTGGCTCTCCTGTGTCAGTGGCTCTCCTGTGTGAGGGCCTCTCCTGTGTCAGGGCCTCTCCTGTGTCAGGGCCTCTCCTGTGTGAGGGCCTCTCCTGTGTGAGGGCCTCTCCTGTGTCAGGGGCTCTCCTGTGTCAGGGCCTCTCCTTGTGTCAGGGCCTCTCCTGTGTCAGGGGCTCTCCTTGTGTCAGGGCCTCTCCTGTGTCAGGGCCTCTCCTGTGTCAGGGCCTCTCCTGTGTCAGGGCCTCTCCTGTGTCAGGGCCTCTCCTGTGTCAGGGCCTCTCCTGTGTCAGGGCCTCTCCTGTGTCAGGGGCTCTCCTGTGTCAGGGCCTCTCCTGTGTCAGGGCCTCTCCTTGTGTCAGGGCCTCTGTGCAGGGGCTCTCCCTGACTAATCTTAATCTGTACTTGCAGCCACACAGGGCAGTGCACAAAGTGAACTTCCTCTCACTTCACCTTTTTAGTAGAACTGCGAATCCGAGGCAGCATATAAATTTCTTCCAGCTCCTTCTGCCGCTCTTCCTCCTCCACTTTTTTCCTCTGCTCTTCGGGAATGATTTCATCCCAGTCCTTGTGAGGACGCTCTTCTAGCTCCTCTTCATCTTCCATTGTTGCAAAGTTGGCAACCTAAAAGACAAAGGACAACCCCCATCTGACGTTTCTCCCCACCAAACACCACCTGCCAGGCATCAGCTTAGTGAGTATTTTTAATTTAGAACACTGTAATAGGATCCATAATATTATATAATCAAAACTTTTTTTCTTCTCACCTTTTATTCCCTCCAAATCAACTTGCCAAAGTTATCAGTTCAACAAAAATTTTATTAAAAATTAGGGAAAGAGATACAGAAAGATTAAAAACTGTTTTTTAGATTTTACTGAAATATGCGTATTTCCCTTGCATCACACTGACTGGATAATTTAATTTGCTTAGATTGTATGAACTGTTTGGTACCTAATAGTCACAAGCAGCAGCCAGCCCTGGCACTTTTTTCACCTTTAGCAAAAGTGTAACCAGTGAAAGTTTGCATGTGCTCAAAAAGGCCATTTTTATCTAGAAGGCATAGCATTACCACTACCAAAAATTGGAGGTATTTGTAGTCAAATGGTATGTGCCCTAGGAAAGAAAACTGTCTAAGCCCAGACTCAGGGCTGCAATCAAGCATCAGGCTGCTCTGTGCAGCCTGGGCTGCCTGTGCAGAGCCCCGCTCCCAGTTTCAGTCTTTTACACTAAGAGTCTGTGGAAGCACAAAAGGACCTTTACAGCTGCCATTCCTCAAAGTCACTTGGAGCTAACATGAAATCAAATCAAAGTTTTAGGAAGTGTAATCAAAACTAACTCTTCAACTTTCAGTAAGAATATTTGGATCTTGATAACCAGATTTTTTTAAAATTCAAGAAAAAAAGGCATAATTTCTGACACTGTTAAAAACAAACCATCTCACTGGTCTGTCAGTTATTTTTGTACAAACTTGTACTGCTTACAACAGTTTAGGTCTGGGATTTTATATACTAACTTTTTTATTTTGTACACATACATGTCACTGAACATGTTGTGAAGGTCAGAGGACAACCTGTAATACTCAGCTCTTCTCCCTCAACAATAAGCAGCCTGCTGTGCCCAACAGCAAAGTAATCTTCAACTTCCTCTTCATCTTTAACCTGCAGAGAATCAGCCATACTCTCCCTTGCATTTTGGAAACATTTGCTACTCTGATTTCCTTACACCCTCCAGATCAATCTCCCACCCTAGGATTGCCAAGTGATCGAGTTTCCCAACAGTAGGTACTGGCTGGACAAAGTCACAGGGTGAGTGGCTCTACAGCAAAGAACCCATCTAGATTACATCACTCCCTACCAAGTTCTTCCCACAGGCAGTCTAACCCACAGCTACCCCAAGGCTTTCTGCCTCTCAGACTGAATTCTCACACTCTCCCTCCCTGGCCCTGCACTGATCAATTCCTTTTTTGTTTTATCAGGCACCACTGACTATCCCTTTATCGCCCCTTTGGGAGGGGAAGGAACAGGAGAAAAGGAAAGGGAACTAGAAAGAATAGGGAAAAAGAGAAAGCAAAAATTTAAACCAGGTGCTAGTGGCATACGCCTTTAATACCAGCACTTTGGGGGCAGAAGCAGGGGCAAGGCAGGCAGATCTGTGCATTTGAGGCCAGCTTAGTCTAGAGAATGAGTTCTAGGATAGCCAGGGCTATACAGAGAAATCCTGTCTTGGGGAGTGGGGGGAGTCTCCCAACTCTACCCTTACAATTCCCATGCCTTAGACTTCTCTTGGCATCTGATGTCATGAATGGCTCATATCCCTCCATACTTCCGGTCTTTTGCTTATCCCATTGACAAGATACGCTGTCTTTATCAATGTCCTTTCCTCTGTCTGTGACTCTAGGAAGGATGGTTCATTTCAGTGGTTATCTTTACAGAACACTGTAGACTACAGTCCCAACATCTACACTCAGAATGACACTGAGCATAAGATAATTCAGGTATGGGGGAAAGAGCAAGCCTAGTACAAACACAGTGACGAGACAAAGGAGCTGCTAGTCAGTAAGTCAGGGTTGACTGCTCCCTCCCACGAGGTCTTCATACCTTAAACTGTGATAGCAGCTCATCTGTCGCACTAGTTGACACTTCATTCTCTCTGGTTTCAGCTAAACGCAAAATTTCATCTATATCCATTTCCTGAAAGAACAGAATTAACACGGATATAATGGGAAAGCATCAGTCTCAGCATGTACTACAAATGTTAGGTAAACACAGGCTACTTTCCTAAAACTCTTATAGTCTACAGTCTCAGTATGCATCCTGCAAACCAACACCTCTTACAGGTTTTCATTTATAGTCAGGGAATTCTATGAAAGAAAAATATGGGGAAATACAGAGTCCTTCAGGGTTTTATCCGTTCCTCTTTAGTGTTGTTAAAGCCTTGAGCTTAGCAAGAAAATTTTTTTTAAAAAGCTACGCTATATTACTTTAAATAATTACTTCCTTTAATAAAAATTTCTGACAAAGAATCTTTCCTAAAAAACTTAAGATGTTTATAAAATAGTCCTAGTATTGAAAGCTTTTACACAGTCATGTAAAAATGCTAAGTTATACAACTATATTTTCTTAAGTCTATCATACACTTGGATAATGTACATTCTTGATTACCTGCTTTTGCCAATGCTGACTTATCCTTTCCTCTTCCAAAATACACTTTCTTTGACTTTCATGTCATATACACACATACACACATATATTTATATAAGCAAGCATATATAAAAATACATAAAATATATAAAGTTCCACATGAGGAAAAAAAATATGATACTTGGTTTTCGGAATCTGCCTCATTTCACTTGATAACCTCGAGACCCACCAATTTTCCAACACGTGATATATTTTCAAATATGTATAGACATAGTAGTTTTGTTACCTATGCACCTATGAATAGACACCAGGCTGATTATGTAACTTGGAATGTGATTAGTGCTACAGGAAGCTTGGCTATGCAAGCATGTCTGGGGCACCTCATTTATGGCTCCTTTGGATATGGTTCTAGGACTGGTACAGCTGGATCATATGGCAGCTCTGTTTTTAATCTCAAGAACCTTCATACTGATTCCTAGAGTGGCTAGAAAAGTAAATTCCTGGGCTAAAGAGATGGCTCAGCAGTTAAGAGCACTGACTGCTCCTCCAGAGGTCCTGAGTTCAATTCCTAGCAACCACATGGTGGCTCACAACCATCTGTAATAGGATCTGATGCCCTCTTCTGGTGTATCTGAAGACAGCTACACTGTACTCATATACATAAAACAAATAAATAATTCTTAAAAAAAAAAAAAGAAAAAAAAGAAAATTCCTGTGCTCCAAATAGATTACCTGAGGCTCTGACTCCTCTCCTTCAATTTCTTTGAAGAGATCCTCTGCTCCAAATTTCAAAATAGCTGTCAGCTCTTCTTTATTAAAAGGATTTGAGCTGTAGGAGTAAAATACAGTTGTGATCTCTAGTAAGAGGTTGGAGGGATGGTTCAGCAGGTGAAGCATCTTGCCACCGAACCTGAGCCTACTTGCATTCAATCCCTAGGACTACAAGTAGAAGGAGAAAACAAGTGTCTTCTATGTCCACACTCGGACAGAAGCACAAGTGTATCCTCAATTCCCTCACAAATGAATAAAAATGTGAAAATTTTTAAGAGGGACTAAAAATATGGCTCAGTGGGCAAGAGTCTTTGCTGCTCTTCCAGAAGACCTGGGTTGGTTCCTAAAATGCGCATGGTGACTCACAGCTGCCTGTAATTCAAGTGACAAGTTCCAATGCCTTCTTCTGACATCTACAAGAACCAGGCATACACATGGAATACATATATACATGAAAACAAAGCTGTCATATGTATAAAAAGTAACTAAACATCTTTAAAGTTTTTAGCGAATGTCAATTGTGCACTCTGGACCTGAACTTCTGTGTATATACCTTTTGCAGGAGGGGACAAATGACCAAGAGTTAATTCTGCCCCTAAAACAATGATACCTCAAATTCTGCATTAACATCTCAGAGTTTGTGATAAGCCTCAGAACTCAGTTACTGCCCTGCAAAGATTGCAACAACACATGCTTTCCTGCCTTTTGTCTCAGGAAGTCACCTTATCTTCACCAAGAACTTCATCTTTTTCACCTTTTGTCCAAAACAGATCAACTTCTCTGACTTAGGCTCTTCTTAAACAGAAAATTATCTCAAAACAAGCTACTTGACTGTTCCCCTATATCCTTTGCCAGTTTGAAAAGGCACAACTCCACACAAGTATTTTTCACTAGCAGTGACAGCCCAGCATCTGCTTCTGTCCAAATGCATCCCTGCTGCAGTCAGGGGTGACTCTGGGCTACGCTGAGAAGCAACTAGCAACATGGTCCACACTTCTGCTACTGCATCATGCCACATATGGAGCCAGAAGCAAAGACAAAAGAGCATCTCAAAACAAGATGAGGGGCCCACCAGATGGCTCAGTAGGCATGAGCCGCTGTCTAAGCTTCATCTGATTGGATCCTTAGAAACCACAGGGTAAAAGCAGAATACTAATTCCTGCCTCTGACCTCTACAGGTCATCTGTGTGCAGGTCAGATATGTGTGTGCAGATACACACAGACACACACACACAGACACACGCACACGCACACACTCGCGCGCGCGCACACACACACGCACACACACACTCGCGCGCACACACACACGCACACACACGCACACACGCACACACATACACACGCACGCACGCGCACGCGCACGCACACACACACACGCACAGACACACACACGCACACACACAAACACGCACACGCGCACGCACACGCTCGCGCGCACAGACACACACACACACACACACACACACACACACGAAAAAAATGGGGGTAGGGCAGCACCCTCCTTACAGCATCAAGTTGACTGATAGATATTGCCTATGGTAAAATCTATCAGAACTGTATCAGTGCTGGAGAAAACCATCTGATTCTGTCTCGACATTTTCCCCGGCACTTACTTGGATCTCCCTGAGTTGTTTTCAAGAACTGTCCTGCCAGTAGTATCCATGCGCTGAATCACCAGATGGTCCAACACCATCTTCTTTTTGGCCCTTTCTATGATTTCCTCTTCCACAGTCCCCTTCGTAACCAGGCGGTAAATATTCACCTGTAAGAAGAAGAAGAAATGTCATGTTTACTCCTGTTTAAGAAAAGCTAATGTTACTGCTGTCAAACTCCAGAAGAGTGACCCTTTGTTCTCCTGTGCCACAGACTCTCTAATGCCAGCCTCAGCTGGTGGACTGGTGGGTGCAGAAGGTGTGTTGCTGAAGCAGGCTAAATGCCTAAAGGAAAGAGCTTCGAAAGACAGCACAGCCTTGTTCCTGACAAACTGGCTTCATTTTTTTTTTTCGGAGCTGGGAATCGAACCCAGGGCCTTGCACTTGCTAGGCAAGCGCTCTACCGCTGAGCTAAATCCCCAACCCCAACTGGCTTCATTTTACAAAGTCTGAATCATTGGTCACATATGAACCTGTAAGTTAGCCAATAGGAAAGCAGTCTTTGAGATCTATAGACAAAACAAAAACAAAAGCCAAGCCTGTGCCTTTCCAGTATGCTGCAGCTTACACTACCATAGAGAGTAAGACTAATACTGGACTCCTTAGCCACACTCTTAAGCTCTGAGGCTGCTCCTCATTGTCTTTCCTGGTAAATGTGTATGTAGAAGGTCACTCACGAAATATCCCCACCAACCCCTCAACCCTGAGCTGAGGACTGGGCCTTGCTCTACCACTGAGCTAAATCCCTAACCCCCATACTTTTCACATAGAAGTAGGCTAAGAGTCCATACTAAGACTCATCTTAGATCCAAAGACACATCTTTTCTGAACAAGTTAATATTAAAGAGGAGGCAAAGCAGTGGGGAAATATGCATTCACAAACAGTGATGGAGTAGGATAAACCTCTGCCTGATGTCCAGAGGGACTCAAGAGCCCATCTCCACTGACCTGCTTCTTCTGACCGATTCTATGTGCTCGGGCTTGTGCCTGCAGGTCGTTCTGGGGGTTCCAGTCAGAGTCAAAGATGACAACTGTGTCCGCTGAAGCCAAGTTGATTCCCAGGCCGCCAGCCCGTGTGGAGAGCAGGAAGCAGAAGTCCTGTACACAAGCAATATACTACTTTATGCAGTGGCCTTCTGAGAGACACTCTCACACTCCAATAAGCCCTCACACCTGGAAACCCCTGCAGGTGTGAAGAAAAGTGAGATATGATGGACAAACTTTATGGAGGATAAAAGGAGCTCAAGGACTTGAGACACAGGCATTTTCATTTGATTAAGAGGAAGTGTCGGTACAGAGAACAAAGGCAGAAAACAGATTCTAGTAAGGTGGCAGCCATGGGGAATTTATGCCCCAGCTGTAACTAGGGAATGCAGCAACTTAACCAAAGCACCACACACACTCAGTCTTCTTGGGAACTGCTGTGGCAGTTAGTGTGTACAGACACACTTCCCTGTGTGTGCCCGCCCACTCAAGGGGATGATGAGGAAAGCAGCAACACAGCATGACTCAGGACTGCTGACAAGTGCAGGGACCTCAATCACCACAAAGGATGCTGAGGGAAAAGGTGGAGATTCCCTGTCCCTGAGTGTGAGGAAATACTGTGTATGCCAAAGGCCAGGCCCTAATGTCTTCCAGTTTGCATAGCAGTAAGACATTGGACAAGTGTGGCATATCTGCTTTAAAGGTGAGTGCTCAGAAAACCATGTGAGCAGAGAGAAAGTAAACTGTATGCCCAGGTTTAAAAAGAAAAGCTTAAAATATCACTGTTTTCAGAGCATCTGATCATCTCTATCAAAAAGTAACACTGCCCTTTCCTTTTTGTACATTTTTTGGTGTGTGTGTGTGTGTGTGTGTGTGTGTGTGTGTGTGTGTGTGTGTGTGTGTGTGTGTGTGTGTATTTGTATGTATACATGCATGCACTGGGTCATTTCGCCATTCCAAAAGCTAATGCCTTTTGAGTACAAAACTAACACTCAAAAACTGGTCTGGGGTCAAGTGTGGGGGCATACACCTATAGTTTGGCAATCAGGAAGAAGCAACAGGAGGGTCAGGGTGTCAAGACCATCCTCAATTACATACTGAGTTTGACATCAGCCTGGGCCATAAGGGACCCTGTCTCTAAAAACAAAATAAATTAGTAAATCAATAAATAAACAAAACTGCTGACTTGGGAAATGAACCTCAATAAATGGACCTATTTAACAGATGACATAGATATACCAGATAGGTAGACAGACAGAAGGAACAAAAAGAACAGAGAGTGTTTCACATTCTAACAGTCATAATCGACAGCACAAGCAATGAAAACACAAAGAGGGACACAGCTGCCTTGCAAGAATTTTAAATAACCACAGTAATAATTAATCAGCAGCTGAGAATACACATAGTATATAGATTAACAGACAGCTTAGGGTAAGATACCAAAAACTATCAATATAAGCCAAAAGCTGAATGATCTCATAGACGATTTTCAATGTCTCAAGGACAATATAAACTGCATGTTGTTTATGTCTACTGTCAAGGTGAGAGGTTTAAGAAGACTATGACACTTGATGCCGTTAAAAGCAACATAAAATGGGAGTATGTGCATAGGGACTAGATAAGTTTATTTTAGGGAACTGAACAAAATGCATCTGGCCACTTTGTAAGTGCTCATTATTTTGTAACTATTTCAAATAATAACATGGCTAAAACACAGCAGAGCTGGACCCATGGCTCAGGGCTCAGAGCACCTGCTGCTGTTCTTACGGAACATCAGTCCCTGGCGCTTCCACATCAGTCACAACCATTGTAACTCCACTTCTAAGGAATCCATGACCGGCTTCTGGCCTCCTCCAGGAACAAGACACCAGGCACATACATAGTACACATACAAACATGCAGGCTAAGGAGTTATCCACAGAAATAGAAAAGAACAGTAGAGACAGGAAGAAATGACTGGAAATCCAATTCTAAGGTGTGGGCTGGGGATATAGTTTGGTGGTAGAGTACCTGTCTAGCATCCACGAGGCCCTGGGTTTGTCCCCCTTGGGAATGTAAGGGCAGGGAGGGTTTCCTAAGGCCTTTAGGACATGAGAAAAAATGTCCAAGTACAATTTTGACCAAAAGCAGACAAAGTCACCCAGAGTGCGATTACAATAAGGTACGTGGATAAGAAAGAACGGCTGATCTATAGAGATGCAGAGCACGATGGTGGAGACTATGTCACTGGGGTAAAGGCTTTACTGCGTATGCTTTATACATCTGACAGATGGGCAGGTGACATCATCCACAAAAATACAAGACTACGTTTATAAGGCTACAGAATATGTCAGACAAACCATATTTTATATATGGCTACCAGAGAGACTGAGAATCAAAAAATAAAACTACATAAAAATTAAATCTCAGATTTTCTCTGAAAGGAAAATGGGATATTTAACTCGCATCGGTGCTATCTGTGATAAACACTACAGAGAAGAAATTGCTGGCATTGTATTAAGTAGCTCTTATGTGATGTGACCACCACATCTCATCCTCGTGAGCTATTTCAGAGCAGAGCGGGCAGCCACTGTGAATTCACAGTTAAAGAAATAGGAGGGAAGAGGGATGGGACTAATAGTCTCCTGACTCAACTCCTCAAGCTTGGGCCTTAATACATTATCACCCCTCAGATAATAAGACTTAGACGACAGAAGCATCCAGAACAGTAGTGCACTAAGACCACCCACAAATTCAGAGACTAACTAAGCCTCTAGAAATTGGACCCCTCTCCACAACCCTGCCTGTGTGCTGCGGCTGGCACCATTGCTCCTTTTGTCTGACGTGTTACCAGTTTCACTCACACTAAAAAAGCTTTTCTCCCACACTTCTAGCTCTGTCATCTGACCAACTGATACGCAGACAGAAATGTACTCAGGGTTCCTAACTTGGTTAAAGTAGCTCTAATATAGATGTGTCCAAAGCAAAATACTTGACAAAACTCCGCAGGACATGTAGTAATGGAAAACTGTAGCAGAGAAAGAACATGAGGCTCCATCACACCGAGAGGTTAATATAACTCAAACTTGGCAAACAAACATACTACTTAAGCATCAGTACCAAAAAAAAAAAAAAAAAAAAAAAAAAAAAAAAAATACAGATCAGAACCTTGGATAACATGTATATCAGCGTTAATTCCACTGGCCTGGCCCATCATGCCCTTGCCTTCCTCTTCTTTCAAACCTCTAAGTTTGGTAAACCAGTAGCAAGCATTACTAGTTTAACCTAAGGAAGTTAGGAAGGCTGTCCAGGGTTGCCCAGTGATGAACAACAAAACTAGGCATCTCTTAGAACAGGAGAGTATCCTGTTCTCTCATCAAGACAGGAGAGGTTGCTACAAAATGTTTCTAAAACACAATATGTTAAACTGGAAAGACTCCCCCATACACAAAGTCCAAGTTATCCAAATATTAAAGCCATGCATAATGTACCTCAGACCCATCTGCATTGAAGTGATCCAATGCCTGTTTTCGGATTTCTCCCTTGATAGAACCATCCAGGCGCTGTAAAAAGAAACCACAAGAAAAATCTTGAGTGAGGAAGATCAGCCACGCTGAGAATAGAACATCAAGCTGGCAACCTTCATCTCCCAGATGCATGGAGTAAAAATAACGAAGTGGCTGGCAAAGTGCCCAGAAGGTACTTGTGACAGCATGGCCAGGGCCACCTCGGCTCTACAGTTACAGACCCAAGGTCAGACGTTCCTGATTCACAAGCTGTCTAGGCTGACCCAAGGATTAGAATGGCTAAAAACAACCACAAGGAAAGAGATGAGAACCCAGCCCGTGTGCTAAGGAAACTAACTCCAATCACTTAGTAAGTGGCTCCTACAGAAAAACAATATATCTTAGACAACATGGCAAAAACATTGAATGCTAAACAAATGAATTGTATAGCACATTTGGAAGCTACTGAAATGTTCATATTAATTGACCATATATTGTCAGCTTTTTCTTAAATTTACATTCTAAAATCACTATAAACTATTCAAATAGTAAAACTGTATCATCAACTCAAGCCTCAGGTACTCACTTGTGCATACAATTTTTTATTAGTTAGAAGATAGGTCACTTCAAGGTATAAGACAGTCACCATACTGAAAATATTCAATATATACAAGGCAAATACTGAATTTGTACATAAAATATATTTCTCAGCACACAGAACTACTTTCACATTTCATCCCTTAAAATCGTCCCTTAAGATGGAGCACTGATTTTACAAAAGTTGAAGCTGGTGCAAGCAGAGTCTGCAAAGACCTATATCCCTGCAAGGTCGTGAGAGGCGCGGCCACACAGCAGCTTCAGGTGCGCAGGTGGCAGACACAGACTTTACAGTAAATCTGCAGACACTGAAACCAGAGGCATTTATTGGCAAAGGAGGGTTCACAGCAGTCTCTGAAGTAAGAAATCCCTCCTATAAGAGTCCACTGGGCACAAGCACCGAGCCAACTCTGCTGAGAAGTCACTACCACTTGTTTCAAGAACTCCTCCTGTTTGGCTCCCAGCCTCAAACCAAGGCCACAACTCTACAGAGTTAAGATAAAACAACACTGCCTCTTTTCATCTTAGAATCTGTGATTCTATAATCAGGTTCACACTTACTCCCATCTACTTTGATAACAAATGAAGGGAGATAGTACAGATACTTAGGCCAATCTTCCTTGTTGCTAATCTTTCCTACTACCTTGTCCTTAGTGCTGAAGGCTCAGCAGGTGAAAAGCCTCAGGACCTGAACTAGCGCTCAGACCCCATGGTGGAAAGAGAGAAACAACTCCTCACAGTTATCCTCTGATCTCCACACAGTAACCACGGCACAAAGACGCCTTTGCATGTGTCCTCAGCCACTTATTCTATTACCAGGCAGAATGGCACGTGCCTTTAATCCCAGAACTTGGAAGACATAGGCAGGTATGTGAGTTTGAGGCCAGCCTGGCCTACATAGTAAATTCCAGGACAGCCAGGGCTATACAGTGAGATCCTGTCTCAAAAAAACCAAACACAAACAACAAAATGTTTGGTTTTTTGTTTTATTTTTTTTAAAATTATGACCTTCACTTATTCATTATCATCAGAGTAATCTAAAGGCAAAAAGAAAAGCTGAGGTCTTCCTGGAACCTTAATCTCAGACATCTGGTGGGAAGAGCATCACTGAGCCATCTTACCTGGAAAGGATAATGTTTGATAGTCAGGTACTCAGCCAGGATATCCAACATCCTCACCATCTGAGAGAAGATAAGGACTCTGTTTCCCCTTTCTCGGAGTCTTGTCAACAGTTTGTCTAACAGAATCAGCTTCCCACTGCTCCTAATTAGAGACTAAAGATTCAGAAGACATCTCACTCATTATGTTCACACACAGTATTCTTTAAACATGGTACCCACGGCACTGTATGCTTCCAGCATTGTTACTCAAGTTTTTTCATCATTGTCCTTCATTTTGGGACAAGGTCTCACTTTGTAGCCCAAGTGAACCTTGAATAAACTGTTCTTCAAACTTAAATTTCCTTTGCGGCCAGCATATCCCCAAACATCCCTGTCATATCCAAGGGTTCCCTCAATTCCACACCACTCCTGACATCTGGCTTTTCTTGTGTTTTTGAAAGCTTCCTTTGATGCTCCTTAAAGGGTAGTCAAGGAAGAGAAGGAATACTTATACTTAAAATAGGAACTAAAACAGAGCTGACTCACATCAGAGAGGAGAGCACAGCTGCTCACCTGAAGGACCTCCTGGCCCGTCTCCCTTTCGCTGTCCTCGGGAGCTCTGATCAGGTAGCAGTGGTTGCAGCACTTCTTCAGCTCCATCACAATATTAAGGAAGCCGGACGTGCTGCCTCTCGTTCCTTTGGCAAGAGCCTTGTAATTCCTGGTCAGGATCCATCTGCAAATGGAAACATCAATTCAAGTAAGCAGAGTTTATGGTGCCATAGGAAATAAAGGGAAAAGACAGAATTTTTTACTTTCTATCTTCTGTCACCTAAATGTGATCCTTTACCTCTCCAGGCAGAAGTGAAAGTTCAATGATTGTACCAGGTACGTCAACCTCACTGATCACAAGAAATCGAAAAGACAATTCTAGAAGGCTACAGACACACTCGTGTGTGTGTGTGTGTGTGTGTGTGTGTGTGTGTGTGTGTGTGTGTGTGTGTGTACATAAGGAATTATCACTAAAGGGCTTTTAATTTTTAACTTTACAATTTTTAAAACTGGGAGTAAGTCATTTAACAGGAAGACTGGTTAAGTAAGTCACATACACTCTAAGAGCACGTGGTGGCGCACACCTGTGACCCCAGCACTCAGCAGGCTGAGACAAGAGGATTTTCAGCTCACAGTCAATGTAGGCATGGAGTGTGAGAACTTAGCTCCAAAAAGATGGGGGGGGGGGGGGGGTGGAAATACATATATATTCATTCATAATATGTATTCATTAGAACTGATTATAAAGAACTATTGTTATTGTAAAATGCTAAATAACATTAAATATTCTTTTATATACCAACTGGAATGATAGGAGAAATACACATATGATATAGTGTGTGCGTATGTGTGTGTGTATACATATATGCCTTAGTAATGAACTATAAAATGTTGAAAGTACTTTTATCTGAGTAACAGATATATATCTCAAAATGTTAAGTGCATTAGCATCTATGAAAACTCCTTTGAGAGCATGCCAGTGAGCAGAGAATGAGGTAAACACACTCCCTATCCACACTCAGAGGGAGAGTCAGAGCTCCCACACAAGAGTAGCTGGACGGTGCTCAACCGCAATCCTGTCCTTTACCCCAGCACTCGGGAGGCTGGGTCTACAGAGTATCAAGGCCAGGCCAGAGGACAGACTATACAGTGAGATCCTGTCAAAGGGCTGGGAGAGAAGTGGAAGACAGAAACGGCATGGCTGTAACACCAGCAATTAGGATGTTGCAGGAGAAGGAAGGAGATCTGAAAACTAGCCAAACCCACAAGAGAAAATACAGTATGATTTAGTTGTAAAGAATTCATTAAAATTGTATCCACAAAGAGAACCCCTAGACCATAAGTATGCAATCTCCAAGTACCATCCCCCAGTGACCTAGTAGGTAAAATTCCATAAGTGACTGGTTGATCTGGTTTGAGAGAGAGAAAAATGGAAAACATGAACATGGAACACTACCGTTTAGAGGGTAAAGCAGCTATCAACTATAATAAGGAGAGCATTCCTAAGCCAGAACCTGAATTCCAAACTCCAAAACACTTTAAGGATGCACGTGATGCCCCAAAAGGAAAATTCCATACCAGACCTTATGCAGAACCTAGTCAAATGCAGGGGCACTAAAAATATGAAGTGTATGTGCATAATAAACACAGAGACATGCATACATACACAATTTAAAAGGTGAGAATGTACTGAATACACAGCACTAAGGAGACTAAGGGATAAAGGAGCATCGGTTTGAGCCCAACTTGAGCTATACACAAGACTCTTAAAAAGATAGACATTGACAAAGGCAGGTGTTGTTTAAAGAATATAGGAAAGAGCGAAACACCAAACTATACTAAATGAAGAGTACAGAGATCCTGAACAAACAAAATATCCTGAGTGTTTCTGTGTATGCGTATGCATATGTGCACCAACTTAGGAATATACATGCTCTGTGGACATTATTAAATGGTTAAGAAATCACTAACTACTTTTAGGCATGATAACAGGGCAAAGTTTTGAAGAATAAGCAGGCTTTCTCGGGCTGAAGAGATGGCTCAGAGGGTAAGAGCAGTGGCTGCTGTTCCAGAGGAGCAGGGTTCTTCCCACATGGAAGCTCATAAGTGCCTGTGATTCTAGCTTCAGGGGCTCCAACAATGTCACATAGACACTTACGCAGGCAAAACATGAATGTACAAGAAATAAAATAAAAATAAAAATAAAAAATAAATTATTTAAATAAAAGTCTTTCTTTCAGAGACATACACTAAAACAGGAATACAAGAAAATATATGGTTGAACTAATAAAGGCCTGAAGCTAGGTTATGAGATGAGACATTACCATACTAATTTTGTTTATATCTGAAACTCCCCATAGTAATATTTCTAAAGGACAGATGGGGCTTGGAGCTACATATAGTCCAGCAGTGTCTGCCCAGCACGTGTGAGGCCCTGGGTTTGATATTCAGATATATGCATATACACATGCACAAATGCACCCTACTTCATGAAAATTAAATGTGAATGCCCGTAACAAGCACATTCGATGCTGCCCTCTATACCTGACTCACTATTTCTGAATTTCTGCACAATAAGTTAAGCCAAAAACTGTGACTTGTCTGTGCCACTTGGAGGACTAGAAAGGAAGGAGTGTTCACTCTGTCCCAGAGGTGAGTGCGGCCTCTCCTCAGCGCTCCTTGCACATGCCTGGATTCAATGACTGTGCATAATAACTTGTTTCTAGCCACATAAGGCTTCTGGAAAGGATATGCTCCATTCATCTTCATTATGTCTAACATTAAAAATAAAACTTCAAGGAAGATTTAATGAATGGACAACAAAAAAAATTGTTTACTGATCAGTGTTAAGAGTATTAGCATTAAAAACTAAGGGCTAGAGAGTTGGCTTGGTAGGTAAGAGCATTAGCTGATCTTGCAGATGACCTAGCAATTGTTCCCAGTATTCAATGACCATCCTTAAATCCAGTTCCAGGAGATCTAACACGCCGTCCTAATTCCTGCAGACAACAGGCATGCAACAACATTCATGGATGCAGGCAAACCTCTGAGACACACACACACACACACACACACACACACACACACACACACACACGAGCATGAAATAGTTTTGATTGACAAATTTCAGATCATTTAACATTAACTGAAAGTACTGAGTAAACTCTTACTTAAATGGAGAAAAAACTTCCTAGCTGGGCAGTGGTGGCACATGATTTAATCCCAGCAATCCAGAAGGCAGAAGCAGATGGATCTCTATGACTTTGAGGCCAGCCTGGTCTACAAAGCAAGTTCCAGGACAGTCAGTGCTGCACAGAGAAACCCTATCTAAGGGGAAAAAAAAAAATAGAAAGGAAGGAAGGAAGGAAGGAAGGAAGGAAGGAAGGAAGGAAGGAAGGAAGGAAGGAAGGCAGGCAGGCAGGCAGGCAGGCAGGCAGGCCTTTTCTTCTGATTGAGTGTGCATTCCAACTGCAATCTGTGTTGAGTCTACAAAGCTCAGTGCTCTCTAGCATGCTGAGGTCAGGTAGAGAGCCATTCAAAACTGAGTACTACTACTACTGAGTACTTGCCAAGATTTACAAGGTTCTCGGCTTAATTTAGAGAAAGGAGGGAGGGAGGGAGGGAGGGAGGGAGGGAGGGAGGGAGGGAGGGAGGGAGGGAGGGAGGGAGGAAGACCCAAAGCCTGTGTTCCAGTTTTACTTTTAGAAAGGCAGGTGTTACTGGAGAGTCACCTGCTCTTGGCAGGCAGGAACTTACTTATAATACTGTTTCTGAAGGGCTGACATCTCCACCCTGAGAATCTGTTCCACTTTGGCAGGAAGGGATTTCTCCACATCTTTTTTGACTCTTCGAAGAAGAAAAGGCTCTAGTACCTTATGAAGACTCTGGTAGCCATTCTCTCTCCCCTTTCCATGGTCTTCTTCAAAATCTTCCCAGAACTCAAACCTACAGAGGAAATTGTCATGTTAGTTATACACAGGGAAGAACTGATCTAAGAGTAGGGGAAAAATCTCAATCTGTCCTGCCAGGAAAGGCAAAATTTGCCAATCACTGAATCTTCAATAAAAGAGAGGGAATAAACAAAATGTAATTCTAAAATTTCTAAGAGACAAGATGCCTCAGCCGGTAGACACTTGCTACCTGACAGGAGAGGGCAAGATGAGCACAAACACCCATCACTGCCTGTGTCCTGCTAACCTGGTATGACCAGCTGCTCCATGCTCCTGCCACCATGTCTTCCCAGCCATGATGGGCTGGGTATTAGAACTACGTATAAGCCAAAAGAACCCCTGCCTGCAGCTGCTTTTGTCAGGTACTCTGCCAGACACTGTGTAAAGGAGCTAATGTGTTCAATAGTGACTATAGTCTTTGGGGAAGGAGAAATGAATCCAGTGAACTGACATGGGACAAAGAACAGCAATGAGAAAGGACACACGGGGCTGGAGAGATGGCACAGCAGTGAAGACAAAGGGCACACATGCAGCAACCGATGAAGACATCAGCCACGACACTGAACAGTGCTATGCAGTCTGCGTTTACTCCTCCATCCCCAAGGAAGACACTGGTAATAACGAGATATTTTCAGTTGTGACAACTGGCCTGTAGTGGGTAAAACCCAAGAATGCTTCTAGACAGGCTACAAGAAACATGACCCAGGGCAGCCTGAGTGGGGGTGGGGAGTGTCCAAAACAACCCAAAATATTGACACCGCCAAAGATGAGAAGGCCAGCATATGAGACAGCATTGAATGGAGGGTGCAGAGGGACTCCCAGAAAACACTGTAGTGAGGCAAGAGAGAGAAAAGAGCAGGAGGGAAGAAGGGGGAAGAGAAAGGAAGGAAGAAATTCTCTTTTTGAAGTTTTCTTAAAAGACAATTCTATGTCAACCAACAATTCTACCACAGTACCCTAAGTTTACAACCTAAGGAGAATTTAAGTAAATCAGCATTAACCTGAAGATTAGGCTGAAATACACGAACGCTAGAGAATCCACGAATAAATAATTTTAAAATGATAACATTAACTAGGAGAGGAATTAACTAGTACACTAAAAGTATGAATGCTAGGCTAGCACAAGTAGGTAGCTAAAATGACTGGAAGGGGTTCAGCCAAATTATTTATATCCAAGAAACTGCCTCAACCTAAGCAAAAAGGAAAAAGCCAAAAACTGTACCTAACGTTTCACTCCCACCAACTCTATTCAACAACCTTCTACAGTATAAGTTAGACAAGACATAAAAGGCACTCACAGAACTAAGACATTTAAAAGCCTGTACTAGCAGAAATATGGGTCTCTAAGTAAAAATACAAAGGAAATTGGTAACAAAAGAAAAGCTACAAGAACAATATTATGAATATGAATGATAAATATGTAACCCTCAATTGTATCTCTGCTCTCTACCTGTATCTCGAGACTCTACTGTGGCTCTCTATCCTAACTGTAGCTCTGTAGTCAACTGTACCTCTAGACCAGCGGTTCTCAACCGCCCTACTACTCCAACCCTTTAATATACATCTAATGATGTGGTAAACCCCCAGACCAAACACTAGTTTCATTATTACTTCCCAATTATAATCCCGCTACTGCCATGAATGGTAATGTAAATATGTGTGTCTTAGGCAACCCTTGAGAAAGAGTTGCTCAACTCCCAAAGTGGTCTTGAGTCACTGCTCTAGACTCTGTAGTCTATATTGAGCTGTAACTATAAACTACTTATAGCTCCACACTCAATTGCAGCACTAGACAGACTGTCTCTAAGCTCAGCTGTAGTTTTCTCTAACTGTAACTCCAGACTCTAGCGTAGTTCAAACGAGACGAAATGAACAGTGTTAAGAGGGCTGAGGGTGTACAATCAGCTCAGCAGAGAGTACTGACCCACATAGTCAACACACACAGATTTACACACACTCACACACACACAGTTCTGGGTTTTATCCCCAGCGCCTTACCAAAACAACAAAATGTCCTAAAATGCAACCAAGATTTGAAAAATATATTCAACAAAAATAGTTTAAAATTTGCAACAATTAAACCATTAAACACTACTGAGAAAAACTTCACAGCTAAATAAAAAAAAAAAAAAAACCCTTCCTACCATGGAATAGAAAGCTCAGTTATTATTAGATTAATAACTCTCCCTTAACTGACACATAAGACTCAACACAATCCAAACAAAATTCTAGTAGGTTCTCCCCCAGAAATTAATGAGCTGATCCCAAAGTAGAAATTAAAGCGTGAGTAGACAAAATGTTTTAAGAAAGAATGAAACTGAGTCTTATATTTTCCACGTTAAACACTACAATGAAGCAAAAATAAAGACAACGCTGTGAAGAAGAAATGGACAAAAGCATTCGCGGCAGACAGACCAGAAGTAGATCCTTTCTGCCTTCAACAAATGACGCTATAACAACTTTCCAAATTGCTCAGTGAGGAAAAATAAAACTGAATCAAGGTCCTAACACTTCATGCACTCAGTGCAGCAAAATAAAATATACACCTAATGTGACAGCTAAAATGTATAGAACAACAAATGTCTTCTTGGCACATGGTTAGACCTATCTGTTTTACACATCACACAAGAATAACTTGATAAATTATGTCCAAAAGTTAAAAACTCTCTTCAAAAGATGTCATGAAAATAAAGTCAGTCACATGCAGCATTGAAGTTGAACCCAGGAGTGTTTTACAGAAATGAACTGTTCAACTTACAAACATGTTTTTTTTTAATTTTATGTATGTGAGTACACTGTCAGTGTCTTCAGACACACCGGAAGAGGGCAACAGATCCTACTACAGACAGTTGTAAGCCACAATGTGGTTGCTAAGAATTGAACTCAGGACCTCTGGAAGAGCAGTTAGTGCTTTTAATCACTAAACCATCTCTCCAGTCTTAACAATTAAAATTTTAAGAGCTGAAGCAGTGCTGATAAAATTCTATTTAATTTTATTTTATGTGTATAAGTGTGTGCCAGTCTGTGTGTTAATGCACCAAGTACATGCAGTGGCTAAAAGGATTTCATATTTCCTGGAGCTGGGGATTACAGTGTGAGCCGCCAGGAGCTGTTTAGGAAGTGAACCCAGGTTCCCTGCAAGAACAGCAAGTGCTCTTAACCACTAAGACAGCTCTCTATCCGCAATCTAATTTTCTTCTTTCTTCTTTGAGGCAGGGTTTCTCTGTGTAGCCTTGGTTGTCCTAGAGCTCGCTCTGTAGACCAGGATGCCCTTGAACTCAGAGACTCGCTTGCCTTTTTAATCCCTCCTGAGTGCTGGGACTAAAGGTGTGTGCCTGCCCTGCCCTGCCCAGTCTAATTTTCTTAATAGCAAAAGATTTGAATAAGTATTTCACTAAAGAAGTTCAAGCAGCCAAAGAGAAAACGAGAAGATGCTTAACATCCTTAGTCGTTATGACAAAAAAAGTTATGGAAAAATACAATTATGTCGATTATACAATTAGTAATTGCTTGCTGTGTGTCAGTTATTATGCCAGGTACTATGAACCACTGACGAATGAGGCTAGCACAATTACTAGTATTTCCACAAGCCTAAGTCTGTGATATGCTACAGCAAAGCAGATAGAGGGTTGGGGGAAATACAAGAAAGGAGGTGGGTGCCACGTAAAGATAAGGAGAAGGAACACTCCAGATGAACAGAGGAGGAATGGCTCAGCATGTGGAAGAGGCAGGAAGATGGCCAGGCAGCTGACTCATGAGTAATGGAACAAGTGCTGTGAGTCAGTATGAGCCAGGATCCAGCTCACTACAGTCTTCCAAAATAGACAAATGAATTTAGACTTTGTTCTAAGCGGTCACTGAGCAACACTATATATATTTTATATCTGCCAGATATATATATATATACTATGAATCTGTCCTATATAATTTATCTAATAGAGATAAACGGAAGTACTGTCAGAGGCAACTTGGCTGGAGTAAGAACTAGCACTGATGCTTCTATTATCATAGACTGAATCTGAGGCATGTCAGACTGCTTATGTCATACACTTGATTCGTGTGGCTTTGAGACTTTGTTTTGATTTTATGCTTTTTGAGGCAGAGTTACATGGAGCTGACAGTGGGCTCATATCAGTAGCTGGCACTGAATTCCTTGCTAATCCTCCTGCCTTACCTTCTCAAGTGCTGGGATTGATTACAAGAACATCACGACCCGACCTGAATCGCATTATGTCTTAAAAACTACTTCCCAAATGCTTTAACTAATTCAAACCTGTGGTAGGCAGCTACATAATCCTCCTAATAGGCATATTTCTTAAGCTTCTATCCCTTTATTATACGAGATTTTAACACAGCTGCTTCTGCCTCAGGTGAATGCTTTATGTTGCCATGCTATGAGTTTTGCTAAGTCTAGTAAGAACATCAGAAAGTTCCCAGACTTGGTGGTAGAGCCTTTAATGCTAGGATCTGAGCGACAGAGGCAGGCAGATCTCTCAAAGATTGATACCAGCCTGGTCTACATAGTTACAGGATAGCCAAAAATACATAGTAAGACCCTTTCTCGAAAGTACAAAACAAAGGGGGGTGTAGGAGAACTGGCATTATCAGACATTCTAGCACCTTTTGAAACAAACAGGAAGGAGCTTACTTCTCCGGCATAATAAAGTGCAGCAAGGACCAAAGTTCCTTGAGGGAATTCTGAAGAGGGGTGCCCGTGATCAGTAGCCTATGGTTGGACTTGAAATCAATCAGAGTTTTATACAACAAAGAGTCATCATTCTTCAACCGATGGGCTTCATCTACTCCCAGGAAGGCCCAGTTAATACTTCCCAGCACCGTCTAAAGTAAAAAACAGAACAGATTAGCCACCAGGTCAGAAGGGCACCCAAAAGTGCTTACATATCTAAATAATTTCTTTTCAAATTCTATCACAAAGGTATACACTTAGATAAATTTATTCACAGATTTAATACATATTAGGACTCTTCTGCTCATTCTACCAATGGCCAGATTCAGGCTCATCTAAAGCTATTAGTGAATCTCTTATACAATCCACTACTACAAGTCACTTCAAGATGCTAAAAACTGGTATGCTGAACAGAAACAGAAACAAAACTCTACATAGCTTTGTCTTTGCAAGACTCTTGCCTATTTTACCACCCGAACCTTGCAACACAGAAAACGCGTACCACCAAAATGAATATAGAATAGAAGCATTTACCACTTGGTACCTTTAAAAAGAACTCTCCAATCACTGTAGAGTACCACCATCCAGCCCCAATGCATTTCCTCCTGAATCCTGCTTAATTCAACTGGACTAAGGCTCCCTGACCACCCATTCAACAGTGAGGTTTTGTCTTCACAATTTTAGTATTTGAGGAATATTTTAAGTTTGTTTGCTTCCCCTTTTAAACAAACCAAGAGTAACATGACAAGTAAAAAGCACAGCCCCTACTATTTAACTGAATACACATAGGCAAGACTTAATCTTTATTACTAATTACACACCTTATCTTTTAATAGGATCTCATATGTTGTTATAAGTGCATTGAACTTCAACCTTTTGGTTTGAGAATGAATCCACTCATATTCCCTTATCTATAAGAAGAGAAAAACAATAATTAAGACAATTTCTACTTCCAAGTTTTTGAAACAAAACAAGTCTTGTAGTAGACGCAGTAAAAAAGACAAACAAGGCTCCTGAGAACTGAATGAACTGCACATGCACTCTATGGAGACTTAATGTAACCCAAACTAGAATACTGAAAGTCACACTGCAGACCACCGAGCAGGAAACTTTATTGTCACTTCAAATAAACCAAACTCTCCTGTAAAGATCTAAGTGTGCAGAATTTATCAGCAAGTGAAGTTGGGGAATTAAAGTCAAGCATGCTGGCACACACCTTTAATTCCAGCACTTAGGAGGCAGACGCAGAGGCAGAGGGAGGCAGATTTCTACGAGTTTCTTGAAATATAGAAAGTATGTCTCAGAAGAGGAAAAAAAGCAAGCCTTTAGGGACTTGAACTAAATAAAGTATGGCTTCCCCAGACTCTTGGAGAATGAAATTTCCATTATTCTTTGCATAAGGTAATATTTATTAAGAAGTAAAAATTATAACCAAGAGCCTGGCCAGAAATTTCACTAATCACAATAAACAAATCCCCCAAGAAAAACGAATTTTAAAAAGTGAAAATGTAATTTAATATAAGTAGAAATTAGTGAGGAATTTAAAGAAACTGGAAAATTAATGAATCCATGGTAAAACATGATCAGAAACTCAGTACACACGATGGCTACTAATAGTTCTTATGGTTTGTTGACTTAGGGAATAGAAAGGAAAGCAATGAGTACTTGTAGGTGACTGTCACCAGAGACTAAAGAGGAGTACTAGGTGACTGCCACCAGAGCAAAACACCAGTTTTCTCCTTTAATAACTATCAAATTAATGGTACAAAAAACTACTACAGTCTTGCAAAATCAAAATTAGGGCCATAAAACTTAATACAGTTTTTAATTCAGATGGTATTTTTTGTTTTGTTTTGCCTGTAGAGCTGGCAATCAAATGCAGGGCCTCAAGCATACTAGGGTCAATCACTGAGCTACAACCCTAACCCAAGTCAGACTGTTTGAATGACAGCATTTAATAATTGTCTGAGTTCTATGGAAATATGTTTGCAGCATTTATCCAAAGTGTTGAAGACTACCAGTGGAATCCCAATGTTCAAAACCCATCTTAAAATAGAAGGGCACAGAGCAAAACTACAGGAGCAGACAGATGTGTGTCTGGGGAGCTGAGGCTCCGGTTCTGCCATTCTATCTGTGTAAAAGCAAGGGTTACACACACGCCCTAGACAGCTATCTTCATGTCAGATAGCTGCCACTATCAGTTGGAAGACTATCATGAGGGTTACAGCACTAACACAAGTACTAGCACACAGTGGGTACTGAAAAAGTCGTTCATTTCTCAAAAACACATTTGCTAAACAAAGACAAATTTACTATGATGCTGAAGTCAACGTTTCGTACCAAACAAGATTCCCTAGAAATATACTTCTCTCCCTTATAAGGAAAGGGGATCATAAACATAAAAATCAAATAATTGTAATGCATGCCATTGATCATGAGGCTGAAGCAGGAGGAGTGCCACAAGTTAGAGGCCTGCCTGAGCTACATTACATAGTAAGACTCTAGGAGGGAGAGGAAACACAGTACAGTCTTCTAGTACAAGTCTAAGAGCTTACTGATGCATCTGTAAAACCCTAAGTCAGTCTTCAAAGTACACCTCTACCATAATTACACAGCACTTCGACTCTCTCTACGCACCGTGTTCCTGCTCATCAGGTCACCTATGTAAACCACGACGTTAACCTCCGGTGCCCAGATCTCAAACTCTCTCTGCCATGAGGTAAGGGTGGATAAGGGGACAACTATGAGAAAGGGCCCGTAGAGCTGGTGCTGATGGAACAGGTAGGAGAGAAACGATATGGTCTGGATGGTCTTTCCTAGGCCCATTTCATCAGCAAGGATTACGCTGTTACTTCTGCAGGAAGAAAACAATACAAAGTAATTAGATATTGAGAAAAACACCATGTGCACAAAATACACAGTTCACCATAACCACAAAGAAAAGCATCAGTTTGTACTTTCGATGAATTTCTCCTCATCTTCAGTGACTCATGCCTCCAAAAAAGCAGAAGACAGAAACAGACCAGGCAATGTATCTGTAAGTACATTCAGTATTTAGATTACACAAAGGTTCCCATCTTACATATAAGGCTCTGAATTATATTGTCTTCACTAGGCTATCCCTCTAACAGAAGCATACAGGCAGGAAGCCGTGGATGCATTAATATACAAAGGAATAAACTGGCTATCAGCCTTGCTATTGAACACTATTCCAACAATGCTGTGCCTCTGCTCAAATTACCTTCTCCATTCCACTGCATTCCTCTTGACTGATCAATACCACATCTGTTTTATAGACCTACCTGATGCAGGTGTAGAAGGATGGGTTGTATTGCATTGTGTGTAGAGCTAGAGACAGAGCCCAAGGCCTTGTATATTCTAGGCAAAGAGGAACTGTTTTAAATATGCCACAGTCAACAAATTCCTAGCCTCACTGCAACTGAATGAGGCTATTCAAGAAAGAGTGTAGGATTCTAAGAGGATTGTTTTGGTTTTGCATTTTTTTGTTTTGTGTTCTATGAAGCAGATTTTCACTATGCAGGCTGGGTTGATCTGGGATTTGCAATTCTCCTGCCTCTGATGTAAAGAGCTAATAGTGGAAGATTCTGACCATTGAGCAAGTAGCATCTTGGAAGACTGATGCAAGTGTTCACAGACCAGTACCAGGAAATAAGTGGAATTTCCACATTCCTTTTTTTTTTTCTAATTGTAAAAATATAAAAAGAAAAACAAATGAAGAAAATGACCACAGTTAGAAAAGTATTTTGTGGCTGGAGAGGTGGTTGAGTGGTTAAGAGCACTGACTGCTCTTCCAGAGGTCCCCAGTTCAAATCCCAGCAACCACATGGTGGCTCACAACCATCTGTAATAAGATCTGATGCCCTCTTCTGGTGTCTGAAGACAGCTACAGTGTACTTATATATAATAAATAAATCTTAAAAAAAAAGAAAACTATGTTTGGGAAATACAAAGTAGCCTATATGGCAGTTAATTAGAGATCTAGTCTGACCGTAGTCTGTAAACATTATTACAGGCCAGTGAGTGGCTAAAGGGGAAAGCCATGTGCCATAAAGCCTAACTATTTAAAGACAGTCCCCAGCATCAGGGAGTAGGGAAGTAGGATTCTCTCTTCTCAGTAATGCAAGTATATAAGTACACACAGGTCACATTCAATGTAAGCAAACTTTTTTAAAAAATTAATAAATAAAAATAGTACCACAATGTCCACCTTAGCCCAAGATTTTGAGTTTCCCTCAGTACCAGAACTGTGGGGCTGCCAAGGACCCTCACAACTCTGATATTTGTTGGTTGTTTATGACTTTATGCTTCTCCTGGGTACTGCAGTTCATCTGGGTCCTTCCCAAGCTAAACCCCATTGCCATCTGTTCAGCTTAAGCCCTCAGCGGCTTGCTCTCTTTGGCAGGGGACTCCTCCTGTTTCCCTGTAGACACCAGCTCTCCTTCCTGTTTTCAAAGCCCAACTCCCTCTTGGAGGACTGACTTGGCCCAGACTAGTTTTGGAAGGCTCTTGGTGGGTCTCTCCTTCTTTTCTGACTCTTTTTTTTTTTTTTAAGATTTGTTTATTTTATGTATGTGAGTACACTGTAGCTGTCTTCAGAAGACAGAATAGGAGCCACTACAGATGGTCATGAGCCACCATGTGATTGCTGGGAATTGAACTCAGGACCTCTGGAAGAGCAGTCAATGCTCTCAACCATTGAGCCATGTCTCCCACTATCTTTTCTGACCCTTTAACCCAGAAACATGTGCACGATTTAACTGCAGCTGTTCACCATGTCTCCCGAGGTACACAAATGTCCGTATACTTGCTTACAAAGTAGAAGCAGCACAAGACAAAGCCAAGCGAAGGCAAGAGCTGGCAGCTGGACTCACTTCAGGAGCTATGGCTGGTTGATAATCCTTGTCAAGTGGAGCTTAAGACACATAGACCTGAAGGTGTTTGTACTCTTGTTCCTGTGCCTGGAGAGACACAGCTACGAGAAAGCAGATCAACCCTTCCTGCTCTCAGCTAGACTCACGCTACTGGGACTGTATTGCAGCCAAGTTTCTGCGCCTAATGAATTGGTTTGCATGTATATGTGCTTGACTGGTGAACCAGAGTATTAAAAATATTTACTACTAGAAATAGTATTAGCTAATAATAGTAGCTACAAAAACAAGGCATTTAATTTACCAAAATCATAAACAGATGACTTTTAGTTAAAGGCCAATTTGGGGAGCATACTGAGTCCTAGGGCAAGCCAGAACTACACTGAGAAACTACCTCAAACAAACAAAACATGCTAATGAAGGACTACGTAGCAAATACTGTGCAACTCTGAACAAACCTCATGCTATCTTTGCTCCTAAGCACCACCAATTATAAAATAAAAGGGCTAGCCCACACAATCTCTTTAGTGTCGTCTAAGTTCTTAGTTCCCAGTACCCATGCGACAGCTCACAAGCAGGTCCAAGATATCAATGCCCTCCTTCTGGCCTCTTTAGGTACATGGTACACAAGTGGTACACAGACATACAAACAGGAAAATACCCATACACTTAAATAAAAATGTTTTTAAAACTGTGTGCGGGAAAAGTCTGCTGTCAGCAGTGAAGGAAGCTCTGACATGAGGTATCACATAATGAATGACAGAGGAATCACGCCTCCCTTGAATCACTCAAACCCTCCAAGCCGAAATTGCCTACACTTAGCTCTTAGGATAATAATAAGCCAAACACAACAGAGAAAATCTAACCATATTCTCTACCTACTTGCACCAGGAGTGAGCAAGCCAGTTGAGACCCTCCAGCTGATAGTCTCGGAGCTCCAGATTCTCTCCTCCTAAGTATGCTGGTTGCTTCTTCAAAGCTACAAACCGTGGTCTTTGCTTTAGTGCCTGGGAAACAAAAATTAACAAAGCATAAGTCTTAGAACATTTTTGCTTGATCTTAAACTACAATACTAGTCATAATTCAGGTATGAACTGTCGCCTCACCTCACCCTTCCTATTCTGTTCCCAGAGTTGATCCTAAAATAAAGTATTTTTAAATATATTCTTTTTCTGACATAAATCTGTGAACATTAATTTGCTCTTAATTTGTTCATCCTTTACTGTGTGACACTCAGAGTTACCTTGATGTTGTCACCTTTTCTAAAGAATACAGCAAACTCTGGAAGTCTTATTAAGTGTATGACATGAATGTATTGCTGGCATGTATGTATGTGCAGCACATGTGGGCTTAGTACCTGAGGTGATCAGAAGAGAGTGGCGGGTCCCCTGGAACTGCACCCTGGTACTAGACAGTCATGAGCTGCTATGTGGGCATTGGGAACGGAAGCTCAGTCTTCTGCAAAAGCAACAACTGTCCTTAAGTACAAAGCCTACCCCTCAGGCTCCAGGACACTGTCTCATTCGTTATTAAGCACAACAACAGTTTCTAAGAGGTGGAGGAAATGTAAGCACTGGCTGTTTTCCTCAGGAAACCTCTTCCAGTGCCCACTGGAGCCACATCTCCACCTCTGTTCTATGCTGACCATGGCCTCTGCACCACAATCCTGAGCAGCAGTCACACCCTGTCTTCCACAGACGGGAAGGAGTTCATGTTAGTAACATGAACTTCCACTTCTCTAAGATACAGGCCAAGGAACCAGGAATATTTCTAGACTTCAGCAAATTCCATGAGAAGACTTGTACAATCAATCGAACAATAAAAAGCTTGTATATTCAGTTTCTAATTTAAAATTCAGAGACATCTTTCCTGTCTGTTTTAAAGTATCTAGTTTCAAATATTTCTCACAATATAGCTAATTACAAAGTATCAAATTATAGAAACCAGCAAAAAAGTGTGTGTGTGTGTGTGTGTGTGTGTGTGTGTGTGTGTGTGTGTCTGTGTGTGTGTGTGTTACTGAAGTAGACCACATGCATACAGGATGCTCCAGGTGAGAAGATGGCACTGAATCTCTGAGAACAGGAGTCACAGGCAGCTGCAAACCACAACCTAGGTGCTGTGAACTTAATTCAGGTCTTCTCCAAGAGCAGTGAGCATTCTTCATCTCTGAACCCTCTCTCCAGCCTCTCATCCTCTACTTTCGCTTTCTTTCTTTTTCCTTTGAGACAAGTCATGTATAAACCAGGGTGGCCTTGAACTCACTACACGGCCAAGGACGACCTTTAATCTCTTGATTCCTCTGCCTCCACCTCCTGAAGCCTGGGATTACAGGCATGCCCAGTGATGTTCAGTTTTGTCTGGTGCTAAGCAATCAAACTCAAGGACTGCACATGCAGGCACACTCTACTCTCTGGGCAAATTCAACAGCCCATGCCATAATTATTTATATTTAATGTAACTTTTAATCATCATTGACTCTTGTTGTATTTTTACTTCTACATATGTGCCCAACTAACCCTTTGGTTACCACACTTTTCCACAAAAACAATATAAAAGTAGGCTGGGGATGGTGGTGCATGCCTTTAATTCCAGCACTGGAGATGCAGAAAAATAAATGGATCTCCATGAGTTCGAGGACAACTTGGTCTACATAGTGAATTCCCAGACAGCAGAGTAACATCATAGAGATATCCTGTCTCAAAACAAACAAACAGAAAATAAATAAATAAAAACATAAAAAAAATAAAATCATAAAATTCGACAATCCGCAAACCTTGCATTCTCTTGTGGGAATGGTTTTAGAGTTGTTTCGACTGTGGAAGCTGTCGATACAACTCTGGAATTTCTTTCCAATCAAGGCTTCATCTTCCCAGCTGCACTCTGAGTAGGGCAGTCCCATCCACTTGCACAGATATTCAGGCTCATTTGAAGGTGCTGGCTTCCGACTGTGAGCTATATCATGAATAAAAACGTATCAGACAATGTCAAATTGTAAGTAGAAAGTGATTTCTTTTTTAATGTAACCAATGACTACCATGTGTCAAAAGTATAAACAATCCGCAAAACGCAAAATGCTCATTTTGAACATTTACTAAAAGTCAGAAGTACTGCTCACCTGGAAAATCTGTTTGGCCCAGTGCAGATTTACTTGTCTTCACAGCTAAGCAAATACAAAATCAGACAGACAGTTAGAAACATGCCTAAAAGGAAAAGACGCAGACTGTACAAGCAAGGGGCTAGAAACGTTGCTCAGAGACTAAGAGCACTAGCTGCTTTCCCAAAAGACGCGGGTTCAATTCCCAGAAACCCACCATATGGCAGCTCGCAACTGTCTGCTACTCTAGTACCAGGCAGGGGCTTTGAAGCCCTCTTCTGGCCTCCTCATGAACCAAGTATGCACAGCTATACGTAAAGGCAAAACACCCACACACATAAAAAAGTAAATTAAAAAGCTTCCCTGCAAGGATGTGCTCATTTATCTTATGTTTACAAAGAAGCTTGTTCTACAAGGCTGCCACACCTCATCCTATTACTGTTACCTCTCAATTAAAATGTCACTGAACGAGACACAAAGCCCCTCTAATTCTCTCCTGAGGCACCTCATCAGACCTGTTCTGCCAACAGTTACTTCCTCTGTCCATTTCACTGATAACAGCTAGCCCTACTCACAAATCCAAAACTAGTATTCCATGTCAATCACCTATTTGTACTGCAGCAATACTCAGACCTGGAGACTGCCGCTGAACACATGTGGCAGCCCTCAAATAATGCTGGTCCCTTAATGACAACAGTTACCAACCTAAGCATTTGATTTCAACTCCAAAATCAGGTATTCCCTTGGCCCTTTCATTTCGGTGAATGGGACTCATATTCTCTTAGGAAACCTTGGAACCAACATCTGTGACATTCCTGTCTCTCATCTCCCACACTCAAACCCACAGGCAATAATTACTAGCTCTCCCTTCAAAATAAATGCAGGCCTTTGTTTAGTGACAAAAAGTAAAACTGCAAAACTCATTTTATAAATTTATATTCTCTTAAAGCCAAAGGTCATTTTCTCCAAGTTCACATAGGACTACAGTAAGTTTTCACAGACTTACCTATTACTCTTTCTACTATCTGATACTGTTTATTCAACTCTGATGCCAGCTCCTGTTGGCAATTGAAATATTCAACATCTTCAGGAGAAACTTTCCCTAACCTAGACAGAAGATCAAAAATAGCATATACCAGTTAGAATTTGGAGATCTCTACATAGGAATGAGAGCAAACATTCTAAGTACAAATGTAAAATGATATAAGTCTATGTGTCTGTCTGGTAATCGTCATTTCTGCAAATTATATTAAAACCAAGAATAATTTCAAGCATATCAGAATTCAGAGGGTTCTAGATTATTAAATTTCACATAAGTCTCAACCCCAGTCTAACCAAAGGAAATAACAAAATGGGGCTGGAGAGATGGTTCAGTGGTTAAGAGCACTGACTGCTCTTCCCGAGGTCCTGAGTTCAAATCCCAGCAACCACATGGTGGCTCACAACCATCTGCAATGAGATCCGATGTCCTCATCTGGTGTGTCTGAAGAAAGCAACAGTGTACTCACATACACAGAATAAATAAATCTTAAAAAAAAAAAAAAAAGAAAAGAAAATAACAAAATGTTCTTGAGATTGGCTCTATATTTGTCTATCTAAATTCAAGTCACTGATTCACTTACAGTTACTCTCTCTCTGACTCACTTTGCCCATCTACAAATCAGGTAAAAAAGAAAAAGAAAAAAACTCACAATCTTATTGTCAAGATCAAACATACTAAAGAAAGAAAATATAGGAAATGTTCAGTGAGCTAGATGGTCTTATTAAATCTGAAATTTTAGTAGCTGTATATGAAAACATCTCCAATTAAAAACAGAACCATAGGGGGGTTGGGGATTTAGCTCAGCGGTAGAGTGCTTGCCTAGCAAGCGCAAGGCCCTGGGTTCGATCCCCAGCTCCGGAAAAAAAAAAAAAAAACAGAACCATAGACTAGTCAGTGCTCCTTGATCAAATTGATCAAGGCAAAATTTGCAATCTTAGATAGCTGTGTTCTCCACACATTTAAAACCTCCCTTCCCTTCGATTGGAAACACCGCTTTAATCTGCAGCAGGCAACACACCATTGCTTAATCTCGTCCTCTTTCTTCTTGAAATTCTCCAGTTTTTTTAGGCCCTTTACTTTCTGTTGTTGTAAGGATTCTTCACTCTCCCACGTGCTGTGAATATACGACCAGCCCTTCCACTTGATAAGGTATTGGATTTCACCTTCTTCCCTCTCCGTGTCAAAGTCACCGCTAGGATCTCCATTAGCTTCAACAGCATACACAGTGGTAGACGCTCCAGTGGCTGCAAAAGGATTCAAGTCAACTTTAAAGAAAATGTTAAGAAACCAGGCAATGAAAGATTCCCAATTATGCAGCTGCCAGGAAGAATCTCTTCTTCAGTACACCAAATGTTTTTACTTACAATAAGCAGTCAACTTACTGTACAATTACACTTATTACAATAAGTCAATTACAACACAGAATGGACTCGGTCCTTTTAAATATCTGAAGGTAATACTATTTTCCTTAAAGCATGTGCAAACTTGCAGGTGGACACACAGTCCTCTACCCAAACACCAAACAACAAAACAGCAGCACCCTTTTCTTAGTCCTGACTGACTCAAAAGGCAAATCTCTTCCTCTAAGAATAGGGTAAGAAATTAAAATACCCTGTTCTTACCCTCAAATACCCTGTTCTTACCCTCCCAAAGCTGTTAACTATCTTACCCTCAAATAACAAACTGGGAGTCGGGGACATGGTTAGTTGGGCAAGGTACCAGGTTCCTAGTCAACTCTACATATATTCAAGACTGAATTTCAAAAACAAATGGGGTGCAGCAGGAAAAGGACCATCATGCTTGTTTTTATCTTCTTGCAGTCTGAGGACTGAACTAGGCAAGTGCTGTCACTGACCTATATTCCCAACCCTCCTTATGAAACAGATATTTTAGAACAACTTAAGCAATAGGATTTTTTCAAAACTTTCAGTATGACCCAAATATGTCTGTGATGAGTCTGGTATTTTTACAAGGTATTTATTCAAAACCAAACAACTAAACGCAGATTTGCTCTATGTTAATGAGCAAGTACTTGTGCTTTATCAATATAGTACATACTATTTAACTAAATTAAAATTTAGACACTGAAAACATTCTTCTGTCTCTAGCTCTGAAATAAGTCAGGATAATTTCTACAATTCAAAATGCTAGTGTGGACTAAGTTTATCATATTGAGGAATATGTAAAATATTGGATTTTTGAATAAATATATATATATATATATATATATATATATATATATATATATACATACACATACACACATGCACAAATTTGTGGGCTACAGATGCAACCGGTTGGTACAGTGCTTGGCAAGCATCACCCAGGGCTGACTCAACTCCCCAGCACCACTCATACTGAAAATGGTGGTGCACAACTGTAATCCCAGAACTTGGGAGGTAGAGACAGGAAGATTAGGAGTTCAAGGTCATCCTTGTCTATATCAAGTTAGAGGCCAGTCACGGCTACCAGAGACCCTGTCTCAAAAATCCAAAGTTGAGTAATTTGCTCCCCAAAGACACAAACCTCCTTTCTTTCCCAGTCTTGAATCTAAGACCTTTTCAATAGTTTCACTATTATCTTGCTGTTCATCAACTCCTTCTCCAGTCATTTCAATGAGATCATCTGAATCAGTCTCAAAGTCATCATCTTCTTTGTAACTGTGTGAGAAATAATGCTGCATGAGTAAGAGACTGCACCTTCAGCGCTAAACATCTCTACAGAGTAGCACTGTAATAGGAACCACACACTTTGACTCTAACAAGGTATTTACAGATTGAGTCAGCGGACTCAATACCTATTTGCACCCCATCTCAAGCCCTGACGCATGCCCACAGATATACTCACGAGTAGCTCACACTATATGAATAAGCTAGATATAGGAAGCTACAAGAATAATCTTTACTTAGTATAGAGTAACTACTATGTAAATTACAACAAAAAGAAAGTTCATAAAAGGAAAATTGCTATTATTTCAGACAAAAGGAAAATATTCCTGAAGATCAAATGTTTCCTTCAATCATGCAATTTTATCACCCAATAACAAGAAAATGAACTTAATTTAAATTAACCCAAAGAGTTGAGAATTTTCAGTCACACCTATGAATTATAAATATAAAATGTATTTGACCATGACGATCCCAGAAATGAAGGCAGAGAAACAGCCTAAGGCTGGTCTAAGCTATACAGTAAATTTCAGGATAGCCTTGATGACATAGTTCCAGACTAGCCTGAACTACCTCAAAAAAAAACCTAGAAAGAGAGCAAACAAACAAAAAACCTTTACGACACATGAACAATAAATACAAGAGGCACTGCTCACTCGCATTTGCCTCAAATAAGCAAGATCCCGGGTTTAGTCTCCAACACAACAAAATAATTATAGAAAAACATAATTCTAGATATAACACAGTAAGAAAATGAGGTAAGCTAAATACCAGCACATTAAAACCCTAGTTCTATATTTAACTATCAATTGAAAGCATCGGGCAAGTAATTAGTATCTCTAGGACTCAGCTTCACATCTCTAAGAAGGCCTAAGGGAGCATGTATATGCTCTGAGAGTAAATGTACTTCACATTCTCTAGATTAAGCAAAACAATTAGCTCAATATATCTATACCTTTTTTCACCATCAACTAATGCCTCATATGCTGTTACTAATGTTTAATAGTATGATTATATCCAAATGTCAAAAGATACAATGAGACTCAAGAGTAATTCAGAAGTGAAAATACAATCCAAACATTGTTCCTCAAACATTAGAAAGATAGTCAGTAGGATAGGATATAACCTTGAGGCAGTTGAAAGTGCGCTGTGGTACTCTCGCTCTCCACTGGGCTAACACCCATTTTCCCCATCGATGGCTACATTCTGAAAGCAGCTTTAACTTATGTTATTTTTGGTTTTTTGAGACAAGGTCTCACTGTACAGCTCTGGCCTTTCTGGAACAAGCTATATAGACCAGGCTAGCACCAAACTCACAGAGATCCACCTGCCTCTGCCTCCCAAGTGCTGAGATCTAAGGTGTGCGCCACCCTCAGGCTGAAGTTCTTACCTGTCCATCACATCATCTGAAACTTGAAAGAACCAAGTTCTAAACATCTGCATCATCACCATCAATGGAGAACTTCCAAGGCACAACTGACCTCACATTTTTAGCAGCTCTTCGTCGAGTCTGCCTTTTGGGAGCTTCATCATCGTCGTCATCATCATCTGAAGACTCTTGTTTTTTCCTCTTTCCACGCTGAATCTTAGGTTGCTTTTTAACTTGAGGTTTGGGCACTGTTCTAAAATGAACAGAGGGAAAAAAATGGCAAAGCTTTTATCCTGTCACTTGGTAACTACTTCAAATGTACATAATGGCACCCCTAGGGCAGTGGCAAATACAAATAATTTACTAAAGGGAGGCAGGCATGGGATCAGACTTGGAATTTTAGAATTCGTGAGGTAATCATGATCGTGTTTAGGAGTTCAAAGTCACCTTCCACTACATAATGCTCTCAGAAAAACCAGGGGAAAAGGTAAGGTACAGTCACAGTGATGTGCTTCTCCTACCTAATGAAACCCTAAGACAAAAAAACAGGACTCAGTAAATAATGGGCACATATCCAGCATGACACTTAAATCTTGAGAGCTTAAACTCAGTGGGGAAAGAAAACACAGGCTTTCCCTGGAAGGGGACTAGACCAGGGGTTGGCAAATTTTTCTGTAAATGGCTAGAGAGGAAATATCTTAGATTTTATTGACCAGACAACAAATCTGGGCCACTGTATAAGTACTTATGCAAATAGAAGACATATATTTGTCATAACATTTTTATGGACAAAATTCAAAACAAAGACACTATGCTTTGGTGATAGAATTCTTCTGGACAGAATAATGTTTCACATAATTAGGATTCAAATTTTGTACTATTCTCAAAGTATACATGATAAATGTTCATCCATTAAAAACTATCAACCTTCAGGCCATTTAAAAAGTAGGTGTTGGAGGTGATTTGAATACTGAGAGAAGGTATATTTGGTAGACTGGGGAGATGGTTCTGTCTGTAAAGTGTTGCCACACAAGCATGATGAGCTGAGTTCCATTCCCACAGTCTACAGATGAAGCAAGGCACAGTAGGTGCACTTATAATCTCAGCACTAGAGAGGCAGCGACAGGAAAACATTCGAGGCTAGGCTGGGGCTAGACTGGGGCTAGACTGGGGCTGGGCTCAACTAATCACTGAGCCAGGGTCTAGGGAGAGATTCTGCCTCAAAAACAAAGAGGGATAGCTCCTAAGTTGACCTTACACACATAAGTAATCGACATACACACATACACCACACACATTCACATGCACCCATGGACACAAATGTCCCCCCGCCACCCAAATCCCCCCCACACACACACACACACACACACATCAAAAGCAAAAATAAGAAGTTAAATTTTTTGGAAGTCTTGACTTTGTGGCTAACATGATCTATATAGATTGCTCTAGAAAGGACTGGGCTACACACACAGTGCTTTTAGAATCTAAAACTGCTTTTACAATCTACCCATCCCTGGGAAGGTGAGTAACAATAGCTCACATCTAACTGCTTCAAGATCACATCCTGACCTAATGGCTATATTTCTAATGTTTCAGAACAATATCTGAATACTACTTTCACTTCTGAATTACTCAAGTATCATGGTAAATTTCTTCTGCCTTCTTATGTTATCATCATTTGCCATGTTTGATCAAAAATTACCAAACGTGTTGCCTTCTCAGCCTATGCCCATGTCTATATAATTAGACTGTTCGCCTAGTGTTCTGGACATTCTGCATATAGGATAATAAACTCTAAATATAGTTTTGATCAGAAAGAAGAGTATTTTCATAGTCATAGTTAAAAGTCAGTTCTCGACAGGAATGGTGGTACATGCCTTGAATCCAACACTCAGGTAGCAGAGGCAAGGAGATCTGAGTTCAATGCCAGTCTGGTCTACATAAAGTTCCAGGACAGCCAGGACTAAATAGAAGAAACCCTGCCTCAAAAAGCCAAAAAGTAAATAAATAAAACAAGCAAGAGGGCTGAAGAAATGGTTCAGAGAGTTGGAGCACTGGCTGCTCTTCCAGAGGTTCTGAGATCAATTTCTAGCACCCAAATGGTAACTCACAACTATCTATAATGAGATCTGGTACCCTCTTCTGGCCTGCAGGTATACATGCAGGCAGAATACTGTATGCATAATAAATAAATTTTTAAAAAAATCAAGCAAAGAATTAGTTCTCCCCAAAAGAATGTATAACCTGGACACACACAAAAGCAGAAAATATAGCTGCATATACCACACACCCTAGACTGTCACATAAAAGCAAAAAAGCATAGACCAATGATCAGGGCCCATGATGCACATGCATGATAATGCAATGAGGAATCCATTAGTTTGTGTAATTAGTCACGCCAACAATCAATACATAAAGAGGAAAAATGTATGTCCAGTCAGAACTGCATCCATGCACTCGAAAGTGATCTCAGCAGCCTAGTCACTTAGACACTTGGTAAAGTTTCAGGCTGGCACAAGGAAAGCAGACATCCAAATCCTAAGCAGGACAAACTGTCTTGACCTAGGGCTCTGGCTCCAGTGATTTCCTCCTTCCCTGAGACCCACAGTAAGCTCAGCTAGAAGCAGAGACGGGGCAGGCAAGCAGCATACCTTCTAGGGATGGGTCTTCTAGCTTTTACTTTCTTTTGCTCTGCCTCACTCTCTGCACTGCTTCCCTGTTCCTGATCGTCTTCTGAGGGGTCCTGCTTCCATTTTTCTCTGTGATCAAAAGCAAAACAAAATAATGTTTTTCTATAAGAATTCTTAACCTAAACAATCTCAAAAAGACAAATTCCAAAGTCATTTTCTGAAACACAGAATGTGTGTGCTTTAGATACTATACTAGAAGATATATTTAAGGTCAACTTAAACTTGTGTTTTTGTCATTCTTTCTGATTTATATACCATCTATTTCTAGTTTAACTCTGGTAGCAAATGTAAATGGAAACAATGAGTATAATTTTCAAGCCACCTTTTCTGGAAGAGAAAATGCTGCTCCCATTCTATTTTGTTCCTGACTCTGTCACTACCAAGCCTAAGTCCACAGTAAGTTTTACACCAAAGGTTCCCAAGCTTTGGCATGCATCAGAACTAGCAAAAGAGTTTGTTTCTGATTCAAAGACTGTCAATCATGAAAGCTCTGAATTCTAACAGCTTAATGCACGATGCTGATATTGAGTATAAATGTATTTTAAAATGGGGGGAGGGAGCACCAGCCCCCAACACTTGTGTTTGTCCAGTTAGGTATTGTTGGGTTTGGTTGAGCTTAGTCTTCCTTTAAGCTCCGCCACCAACCTATATGAAATGCTTCAAGTCTTTAGAACATAACTAAGAAAACAGTCCCTGAATTTTTTTTTCAGTGTTGAACTTACCACCCAATTAAGTAATCTGTTCTGTTTAAGACTTAGTTTTTAGTCATTAGTTGATACGGGAAGTGTTCTTTTGTTCCTTGAGACCTTACAAGGCTTAAAAGAGCCATTACCTATAGGTATGCTTTTATCTCTAAGACCTTTAGTTTTTTAAAGGCTAACCAGGACAGCACAGGGACCTAGCTCATTTCCCACCTGTAGTAAACATAGTATGGGATAGCTACCGGGCATGAAAGACATAGGAAAGACCTGATAGGGACATGCTTGAGTTTCCTCCATAAACAAAACAATTACCACTGTACCCATGTGTTCCCTTTACAGAGGTCATAACAAAGATGCCTGGTGCAGAACTGCCAAGTCAAATTAATTTTCTTCATAGAACAAGAAAAACAATACTGTCTTGTTCCCAAAAGGGGTAGATGCCTGGGGCCCTTCCTAACAGCTGCAAGAGTTACTGACTAGTTACTACCACAACTAGTTCTGCTCCACCTGAATTAGTCAAAGTTGGGAGAGGAGAATCTCCCCTTTCATGAAACGGAAATGCACAACGTACTTTCATGTACATTGTTCAGATTCTATCAGCACTATATGTCCTTGACTCCTTGCACAGAGATGAACACAAAGGCTGGTAAATAAAAATGGCCTTGGTTAAATAAAGAAGCTAACTAATGAAGGAGAGCTATCAGTTTTTCAGTCAGCTATGCCTGGTACTTTTAGATGGAGACTAGCTTAGAAAGCCCTGTTACTGGTTTCTACCTATCAGTCTTTCTTTAAACCAAAGACTTTCCTGTATCTATCCATCTCTGGTATCTACCTGCTTCTGCTTACTTGAGGTCTAGTATAAAACCTTGCTAAAGAATATAAAGAAAACAGACATGATATAAAGAAAACAGAATAAGGCAGGACAGTGATGAGTTTAACACCAACCTTGAAAAACAACAAAAAGGGCATCTAAATAATAGAAAGTGCTTGCCAAGAAGACAGAAGAGTAAGGTGAACCCAACCCTTGGGAAATTGGCATGTGAGTCTGCACTCTGCCCAGGACGCAGAGGAATCCTCCAAAGGAACTCAACAGTCATGCAGTTAAAAAAAAAAAAAAAAAAAATTGCCTCACAGGAACAAGTCTCAAAACCATTTGCAATTAAGAACCATGTAATCTGAATCATGTAATATGAACTAGCACTATTAGTGAGACCCACTACAAAGAATACAGCAAACTAAAATTGGAACAGAGAAAGTGTGTGTTGAGGCCATAGGATGGCAGTCAAATTAAAAATGTATACACGACCACAAGAACTTGGGCTCTTCCAACCTAAGAATGTAAAAGGAAACAAACATATCAAATCAACTGGTCTTAAGTTCAGTGAGATGCTCTCCCTGGGAGACTACGCCGCTTGCAGGCACAGCAAACCCTCACACCTACTTTTCTCAATCATAACCCACAGAAGACTGTTAAAAGACCTAGGACAAACTGCAGCCAAGCTTACACATTACAGAATATAGGGACAACTAGAGGTTCCGATGTTTCAAATTGGCCACATTATGTTTTAATTTCCAAGAACAAGAATAAAAGAGAATTATTTCATTTGGTTTGGTTTTTCTGAAACAGAGACCCACTATATAGCTCTGCCTGGCTTGGAACTCATTGTGTAGACAACGCTAGCCTTGAACTGCCAAAATATATCTGCTTCCTTCTGCCACTGCCTCTCTGCCTCTCTGTCTCTCTGCCTCTCTCTCTGCCTGTCTGCCTGTCTGCCTGTCTGCCTCTCTGCCTCTCTCTCTGCCTCTCTCTCTGCCTGTCTGCCTGTCTGCCTGTCTGCCTGTCTGCCTCTCTCTCTGCCTCTCTGCCTCTCTCTCTGCCTCTGCCTCCCAAAAGCTGGGATCACAGGTGTTTATTACCATACCCAATGAAAGAAAGATCAGCCATCTGTGGAGATCAACTGGAGTAATCATCAACTTCCGAATATTGCCCCCATCCTAACACACAGCTCTTGAACAAATAAAAGTGCTCATTTCTGATAGGAAGCCAACTTAAAAGAAACTTCCTAAAGGAGACACCCCATGACCCGTATACTGCAAGTGACACTGCAGTGGCCTAGCTCAGAAATTCAGAAGACTTGCTGCTCTCCTAGAGGACCTGAGTTTGGTCCCAGCACCCACAGAGGTTCCCAACCATTCCCAACTGTAGCTCCAGGGGAGGTGCACACTCTCTTCTGAACTCTAAGGACAGCAGGCATACACATGTGCAGAAAGGCAAAACACCCATACAACATTAACAAGTTTAAAAGATAAAAAGAAGGGGCTGGGGATTTAGCTCAGTGGTAGAGCGCTTGCCTAGGAAGCGCAAGGCCCTGGGTTCCGTCCCCAGCTCCGAAAAAAAAAGAACCAAAAAAAAAAAAAAAAAGATAAAAAGAGACAAGAACTTAATTCATTTATCAAAATGAATTAAAACTACTTCATTTATCAAAAAGAAACTTGTATTTTGATCTAGCGTAAGCTGTCAAAAGAATCTTTGCCAAATTTTGGGAACTATGGGAAAAAACTACCAAAATTTAGCTACTAAGACTCCAAAGTAAACACATGCTCATGCAACAGAAGTGCAAAGAAAGCCTCCTAAGACGCCCCAGCCTGTGAGCAAGTGAGCATTTCAAACAGAGGAACTGGGCATATTCAAGCAAGACAATACCCAACCTGCTCTACTAGGTAATGTGCATTTAAGGTAACTACTTAGTTAAGTGCATGCAGGATTTTTACTACTGTTTTGGAGATGAATAAATGGGTTTAAGAAATTCAAATCTGCCTACTAATCACAGATCATGTAACTAGAGACCCTGGTGGAAAGTCCCCCCACCCCCACCCCGAACTGATTGATGACATACAAAGTTCTGGATACTGACATTTTTCCAAAAGGCTCTACAAAATTAATACAGCTAAGGAACAGAAACCATGGAAATAGGGGGGCTTTGGGGGTTGGGTGTGTTACTTAGTAATAATTTTTGATTCACTGGTTTTCTTTTTTAACAGTGAACAATCTAGGTATAGAGGAACTGTCTTATAATCCTGCCACTTGGAAAGCAAAGGCAGGAGGCTCAGTCTTGTCTATGATAGTGATACCCTTGTCTCAAAAATATAAATAATAAATAAGAACAATATGTCACATTCCTTTCATCTCAACAACAGGAAGGCCTTAAGTTTGAGGCTAGCCTGGGCAGTAAAACAAGACCTTGCATCAAAAATAATAAATATAAAAAGTAACCATCCTGAAGCCAGGGAAGCACACTTTGTAATCCCAGCACAGGGAAGATCTGCCAGTTCACCCCAAGACTGAGCTACACCATGCGCTCACAGCAAGGCCTGTGCTTCTAGCAAGAATGAGACTCTGAACCTGGAGAGATGGCTCAGAGGTTAAGAAAGAGCACTGTCTAACCTTCCAGAGGTCCTGAGTCCCCAGCAACCACAAGGGGGCTCATAACCATCTGTAATGTGATATGATACCCTCTTCTGGCATGTAGGTATACATGCAGATAGAGCTCTCATAAAATAAATAAAATAAATCTTTAAAAAAAAAAGAGAATGTCTTAAAAAAAAATCTTTGTGGGGGGGTGGGGGTGGTTTATACACTTGTAATTCCAGAATTTGGAAAAGAGGCATAAAGACCAAGAGTTTAAGGTCATCCTCAGCTCAGCAACACAATAAGACCAAGGCCTACCTATGGCACTTGAGGTCCTGTGTCCAAATAAAAAAATAAGACCCATGAGATGGTTCAACAGATAAAGGTGTACACCTCCAAGCATGATAACCTGCATTCCATCCACAAACCTACATGAAAGATGCCCACAAGCTGTTCCCTGACCTCCACATGCACACTCACACATATACACACACATACAAAAATAAAGGCTTTTTAAATTTAACTGTAAGAAAATAATTTCCTTAATTAATGAGCACAGAACTAAGGCTTTCCGCTCATTGGTAGATGCTTGCCTATAGCATATTAAATGCTTTATATTCAATCTCTAATGCTGCAAAAAATAATGAACAGAATATAGTTTGTTATAAAATATTTTAACTCTAAGCTCAAGAATTAAAAGCTTCGGGGGTTGGGGATTTAGCTCAGTGGTAGAGCGCTTGCCTAGCAAGCACGAGGCCCTGGGTTCGGTCCCCAGCTCCTAAAAAAAGAAAAGAAAAGAAAAGAAAAGAAAAGAAAAGAAAAGAAGAATTAAAAGCTTCTGGTCTACAAACTGCAATCTTAGAATTATATAAAAACAGTATGTATTTCACAACAAAATGGGTGCCCAAACAATATGAATCTTACCATATCAACGTGAGATTGGCCAAATTAAATCTGCTCCATACTTAGCAAGAATACAATGTCTACTTTAGTATTTGCTTACTTTTAAGAAAAAAAATTAACTGAGTTAATTGGGCTATGAGAACTTAAGCCGGAGGTGGAGCTCTAACAAACTTAAACTGAGAATCTTGAGACCTGGGACAGACAGAACACAAAGACTGTCCCATAAATGCAGAAAAGTTTGAAATGGTCAGATAAAGTCATTTCACCCATGAAAGACTTACTGTTTTTTCAGCTGCCTCTGGCCTCTTCTTTTCGGACTCCCACTCTCAGACCCGCTACTTGCCTTCAGTGTGGGAGGGGGAGAAATGATTAGACTTTAATTCACAGGGAGATTTTAGACAGAAAATCAGTGTCTCTTTCTCATGTCTACACTTCAGAGTCATCTAAAACAGCAGTATCAAATACAAATACTACCCATATATGTTCCGAACCTATCTGTACAACACAGTGAGCCAGCCACACATAGGAACTGAGCACTTGACATGTGCATACTAGGGCTGAGAAATACATTTTAAACTGTACATGATTCTAAATCAGGGCTGGAGACATGGCTCAGAGGTTAAGAGCACTGACTGCTCTTCCAGAGGTCCTGAGTTCAATTCCTAGCAACCACATAGTGGTTCACAACCATCTGCAACACAATCTGATTCCCTCTTCTTGTGTGTCTGAAGAGAGTGACAGGGTACTCACATATAAAATAAATAAAATCTTTTAAAAAAAAATTTTAAAGTCGCATATGCTAGCAGTAACTATACAAGTCATTGTAGATCTAACAATGCATAAAAAAGACCAAATTTAGTGAATGTGCCTTAAAGGCACTGCCTACTGACTTATTTACCTTAGATTCAATTAATGAGCATCAGAAATCATGAATGAAGAGCTAAGAGCAGTAAGTCAAGGAAGGATTATAGTCATGGACAGTGTGACAGCATCTTTCCCCAAATGAACCAAAATGGCATTGTTCCTACTGCTGTTAGTCTTGGGTCCTACCAAGGATGTACTGATTATATAAAACAGGAGGGGTATACACATGTAACTGGATATAAGGAATATGGTTCAGTGGTCTGGGAACTATGGGAGGAGCACATGCACACCAGCTCAGAAAACGCTCAGAACTCAAACAGCATAAACATGAAGGTGTTGGCGTGACTTGATGTTCGGAGGACACTTACTAAAACCTGTACCTAATTCCCCAACATTTGGCTATCAATGCATAGCTTCCATCAGAAGAATGTCACATAGCTAAGAATAGCAAAATCCTCCTAAGGCAGAAAGAGGACATTTCACTAAGACAGAGGAAGAGTAGCCCTTCAGAATTTACAAATCTAAATGGAGAGATTTCACAAAACAATGACACATTCCAGGAAGTATGAAACAAGTCTGACTGTAAAGATGTGGGAAGCCAGTACACAACACTGGCTTTAAAAATCATGTGATGGAGGGATAGGTGCTCGCTTAGCATGCTCAAGAGTCAAGGTTCTGCCCCATCACTAACACAAAGTACTCCATCTCTCGCAGTTAGAACAGAAAATGAATATATTAGAAACTAATTTTCTAACCCACACTACAATCGAGACGGAAAAATAAAGCTTACATGAATACTTTAACACTCCCCTTTCCTTTCTCTGGAGTAAATCCAAACCACTCCCACATCCATTTGTTCAGCAGGTAAGTTGTTCACTTAAAACAAAATGCTAGGTGTCTAAAGCAAACTTACCACAATCAGTTACACTCAAGTTCAAGTTCTGATTCAAAGCTTGTAACACCATAAATACAGGATTAAAACATTAATTATTTGGTAAGTATTTACTTCTTGCTCTACTTATAGACTCACGGAAAGGCCCAATCAGAGGCCACACCTGAAGTTGTCTCTTTACTAGTAGAACACAGCAGTCACAGATGAGGTGAAAAGGGGAAGTGAAGCGCACCCCCTTGAATACTTCTTTTCTTACCTCTTCCTTAATATTAAATCGTGATGGTTCTTGTCTGCTCCGATTTGACCTCCTAACCCCATAAACATCAGGATATTCTTCCCACATCTGCAAAATGAATAGATTGCACATGAGTCCTTTCCCTAACACCACTCACTATTTTCATTATCAGAATATTTATTTCTTATCAAACAAAATCCTGTAAAGTCAAAGGGTTGTTTTGCTACATTTGGGAGAAAGTTAAGCAGTATCCTTTCAAAAGAATAAGTACTATCCTAATGAAGAAAGTTTAACAAAGCCTCCACTGCTATTAACACTATCCCCAACACTGCTAACGTCAGTCAGCTAAAATGTGATGCTGATTACTTCCACTAAATATAAAGCACGGAAGAAGTCCGTACTTTAATTTAAATTTCCTGATGCTTACAGTTTCAACTTAGAAACAGTAAACAAAAACCCAAGCAGAAGGGCGTCACCGAATCCAATCCCACAAGGCAGCGTAGGCAGCTCCAGGCTCTGGAGGTGAGAGCCTCCTCTGCATTGTCCCTGGCATCCCTGTTTTAACCCACTAGCAGCTGTTAGCCCTCTGCCTTTCGCCAGGGATTTGAAAATGTAAACCTAAAAGAGGGGCTACTGAGGTGTTTAGTTTTCTACTCTCTTCCCCAGAGATTACTATGTTACACATGCTCTGTGCTTTTTAAACGAAATCACAGGAAAGCAAAAGGAAGCTGAATGGACTGTAACAGGCTGATGTGAAGATGTTTAGTCATGTTTAAACATGTGGAAGAGATGTTAGAAAACCAACATTAGGATTATGGCTTTTATTAAAAACAAAAACTGCAGCCAATGTCACAAAAACATTCAGAAATTTGAGGCAAGTACACGCAAAGGACTAGAAGCCACTGAGGCCAGTAAAATGTTTACACAGAAGGGTGTTTTCTTTAGGGAACGAGACAGTAAACTCTCAACCATGTGGCTATTTCTCTCTGAAACTGTAATAGGAAAGTAATCACAAAGTATCCAGATATACTGGGCAGGGAAGGGAGGGAGCATGACACCAAGTCCCAAGTTTAGAACAGCACTATCCCATTGTTTCTCTTAAAAGTTTGAATATGATGAATAAATTTCACATGCCTAGCTAGGCATGGCGTTGAACACCTTTCAACACAGTGGTCAGGAGGCAGAGACAGGCAGATCACAGTGCTTTCAAAGCCAGCCTAGTCTACACAGTGAGTTCCAGGACAGCCAGAACAGCAGACTGAAATCCTAACCAGGAGAAAAAAAGTAGAAAACAGGGTAAAAAAGCAAAAATTCATAAAAGATAAACCAAAAAACAAACAAAAACCCCACAACATAATTAAGCAAAGGAAGGCAGTATTAAACAATAAAAACCAAACAAACAAAAAACCAGCTACAGTAAACTAAAAAACAAGGAATAACCTAAAAAAGTTATAAGGAATAAGCATTTCAGAACTAGAATCCAATGTAACTTTGTAATTCGGTGTTGTCAGATTCCCAAATAATGGTTTTAGAATTATCCCGACTTTAAAGGTCAAAGTACCCAGCCAGGAGTTAGGAGTGCAGGTGCAGGAGGCAGGGAACTGCACACCACACTGGGCCAACTCTGTAGAGGAAGGAGACAGGGAGACTTGTGCTCCAGCCTTTCTGCCCACACCCACACCCACACCTATGCCTTTCTGGACCTCAGCTAGATGAGAAATTATGTGTATGATTCAGCAGAAAACTTCTGAAGCCTTTACTGACTGAAACAACTAAATCAGGCTGATGACTACCCCATCATTCTCTTTTCACTCGGAACTCTGCCCAGGCAACTGGCCCAACGCTGGGCATTTCTATATGTCATACTGTACCTTACACCCCAAAGCAGCTTGTATTATTTGTCCTTTAGAGGACATCTGATTCTGCTCTTCAAAAAAAGAGTAACATGAATTCACTCACTACTGAGCGCTCCCTACATGAATAGTGAAACTTTCCTCCTGTTAGGGGAAGACTCGGGAAACCAGCATGTAAATAAGATGTAAATAGAAAGCAGTGTTTTTGGAATTTATCATTTAAGTGAATCCTTCTATTAGGCCCAGCCACATAGAATTATGTGTTTTTACCTTTTTAGGACTGATTGCCTTAACCATAAAATGATTTCGATATTCTTGAAGATGTAATCTTATCTTGAAATCCTACATGTTCATATATGTATATATTTATTTGGTGGTGGAGGCTAAATATGCAAATCTAATCTCAATAATGCTTTCTCAAGCCAGAAAAAAAAAGTCAGGAGCAGGGGTGTAGTGGTACATTCACTCCTTCAATCCCAGTACTTGGACAGCTGAGGCATGTGGATCTCTATGAGTTCAGGGCCAACCTAGTCTCAGGACATTCATTCTCCCTCTCCCTCTCCTCCTCCCTCTCTCTCTCTCTCTCTCTCTCTCTCTCTCTCTCTCTCTCTCTCTCACTCGCACACGCACACGTGCACACACACACACACACACACACACACACGCACACGTGCGCACGCGCCAGGTATCTTGGCACATGTGTTTAATCACAGTACTCAGAAGACAGAGGCAGCTGTGTGTCTGAGGAGTGTGGGCTACACAAGTGTTCCCAGCTAGTCTTGGAGTTATAGTGAGATCCTGTCTCAAATGAGTAAATAAGTAAATAAACAAATTCTAAAGTAAATAAACAAATTCTAAAGTAAATTTTCCTATCCCTAGCCATCAGCATTCTGACACCATCTGATGCCCCCATAAAAGCCAAATACCATTATGTGGCAACTATGCTGAAAACGGAAATAACTGTTCAACCATAGTCTGCCATAAGAACTCCAAATGGCTGAAACTAATCTAAGAGCAACTATAATATGAAAAGTAATATGAATACAAATTTGCATTTTAGATTATATCTTAAATTTAAAAGATAAAGACATAAAACTTCATTCACGTGGGTTTTTTTTTTAAAGTGGAAAGCAATATTCTTTTGTATTTTGAGTAGTTCATACACATCTCTCAAATAAAATCGTACAAGTTCTTACGCGGTGAGCTGGGAAGTACGGAAGCTGGCAAAGTTCGTCCCGACAATGCTCAAACCCAACACCACAAAAGATAACACAGGTCTCTTATCCCAACAGAGGCAGAGGAAGGAGTTGCTGTTCAAGGTCATCCTGGACTCTTGGGCTACATAGCTTATGCCCCTCCCGCCAAAAAAGAACCTTCCCACACCTGCTGATGAAGCCCCAATCATGTAATTCCAGAAAAAAAAAAAAAAAAAAAACAAATGTATTCCAAGGTTTGTAATCAATGTGAAAATGTTATGCACCTTATTTTTGCCCTTTGAATTCTTTGCTACAAGATTCTTTTCTAATAAGCAAAAGATAACTACAGTTGCCTTTGTTCAGGCTGTTGCATGGTTTGTTTTCTATTACTCAGACAAGGAAACTCTAGGCAAGAGATGGCCCAGGCCTGTAATCCCAGCACGAGGGTCGAAGGAGGAGAGTTTTAAGATTAAGAGTTCCAGGCTACACCAGGCTATCCAGTAAGACCCTGTCTGAAAACAAAGGACAAGGTAAGGAGGGAAGAACTGGCCAGGCATGATGGTGCACACCTATAATCTCAGAATGTGGAAGACTGACGCAGGAGGATCAAGAGTGTAAACCCGGTCTTGACTGTACTGCAAGCAAGCCAAGTTCCAGGCTAGCCCACGGTACACCAGACCCTATCTCCAGAAACGGAAAAAAAGACATAGTAATCAAACTTCTTTGGAAACACTGTGCTAGCTGGTCCTAGATAGTAGCAAATTTGCAATATCCAGCTCAAGAGATACCTTCTTCACATCAGCTATCCGTTCCTTCTTAGAGGCAGGCTTCTCTTTGGCTTCTGGAAGGACTGGCTGGGATTTGGAACCTGCTGATTCACTCTCAGACTCTGATTGGCTCTCAGAAGATTCCGAACTGCTATTGGACTCGCTGCCATGTCCACTTCCGGGATCGCTGCCCTGCTCACTTTCAGACTGACTGCCAGAGTCTGAAGCCGAAGCTTCTTCAGAGGCTGAATGACTTAATAGAAAGACAGGCAGTGAGAGAAAGACTTAGAAACATTTAAAACTGCAACATACATAAATGTTTTTTTTAAATCCTCTGGTGATTATGTCTTCAGACCATAATTTCAGCAATTTAACATCCACATCTTCAAATTCACTTATTCTTGTACTGCAAGCAATGTTTTACCTTCCTATCATTTTCTGATACATATACCAGGTATTATACATATTTTCACACAATCAGGAGAACATATAGGTCCCTTCATTCAAATGAGATAAAACTATATAGCTCAAAGTATTTAAGGGACTCTGACCTCACTGGAACAATGTTCTGTCTACTAAGTCACATCTTTTAAGTACCAAATGCCCACCCGTTTCTAAATAAAAGGTAATACTTTCAAAAATGACAAAAATAAAGCTACTCCAAAAGGAAGAAGGCAAACATCAGATCAGTGGTTCTCAGAGACATGTGAGCAGCTCAGGTAGGGAGCTACACTCACTATCTACAGTCCAGAGGTCCTGCCTCCAAAGCCATAATTTTTCTTCAAATTTATTATACATACATACACACACAGACACACTATAACTGTCTTTACACACATCAGAAGAGGGTATCAGATCTCATTACAGATGGTTGTGAGCCACCATTTGGTTGCTGAGATTTGAACTCAGGACCTCTGGAAGAGCAAACAGTGCTCTTAACTCCTGAGTCATCTCTCTAGCCCAAAAGCTAGGATTCTAACGAGAATGCCACACCCCACATTCTTTGGTAAGGTACACACCCTGCTCCCCTCCCCTTCCTCATTCCAAACCCTCAGAAAAGAATCTTTAGTAGGTAAACAATCATGAAGGCCACAAAATGGAACTGTAGGTTGAGACGTAGACACAGTAGCAGGAAGTTAGAGAGGGAAATTCCTTATTTATCACCACTGTATCTGCCAAATTAGAACTGAGGTCACTTAACAAAGGTCTATGGAAACTGGGCTATGGGTGTAACTGGGTTGGTAGTGTGCATTCAAAGACAGCAGAGGGCCCCTGGCATGTACGTACGTATGTATGTATGTATGTATGTATGTACGTATGTATGTATATGTATGTACGTATGTATGTATGTGCAGTGATGCATACTCAGAAGGACTAGAAGTTCAAAGTCAGCCTTTGCTACATAACAAGTTGGGAGACCAGCCTGGAACACAGGAGTTGCTGACAAAACAAGAGAGAGAAAAGAAAAGAAATTACTGGAAACTTGTATTGATCCAAATCTACAAAAAGCACATTACAGTACAAAGGACTTTATGTCAAGTGAAAATGGAAAAACTATTCTCTAAGGAGGAAAGGTGATAGAAACACAGACTGCCTGATCATCTCTTAATGTCATATGCTAACTACTTTCTGCATGTTTTTCTCCAGAACAAACCTGTGGAGATAGACTGAAGGAACTTGGCCTTCTCCCTCTTGCTTAGCCATCTGTACTTTTTATCACATCTCTCCCTTTCTAGTTTACCTTCTCTTTTATTTTTTATCTTATGTATATCACTATTCTGCCTGCATGCATGCACCATTGTCTGTACAGTACTCACAGATGGATCCCCAAGGCTATTAAGAATCAAGCTGGGGTCCTCTGAAAGAGCAGCTCAGGCTCTGACCTGAAGAGCCATCTATCTCTCCAGTCCCCCAAGCTGGGCCATCTTTTAACTAGTATCAGCCATCCCAAGAATCATAAGCATCACATGGATGCTTTGAGAGTCTGACATCTAGTCTCAGAACTGTATGTCTAAGAGAAAGTTCTCCCACTCGATAATACCAGAAAACTCAGAACACTAAAGGACTGTTAGTACAGAGAGATTTAGCTACCAAACCTCCTTATACATTAAAGATTCAGAAGAGGCATCCTAAAGATGGAGGCAAGGGAAGAATCTGGAAGCTAGGCAACTGATGAGCACTTACAGAGAGGCCTGCACTTACAGCTCTGACAGGACACCCTGGCCTCATCTCTGTGGCCATCTCACATGAACTAGAAAACGAAGGCTCTGACATGTCTTGTGTATGAGTGTTTTGCTTCTGTGTTTGTCTATGTACCAAAGGCTAGAAGATGCCCTGGAACTGGACTTAAGACAGTTGTAAGCCATCATGTGGTTGTGGGGAACTGAAGCCCAGGTGGTCTACAAAGCCTCTTAGCTGCTAAGCCCTCTCTCCAATCCCTTGCTCTCTCTTCAATTCCTCCCCTCATCCCCATTTGCTCTGTGTAATACTTGTAGAGGCGTGGCATAAATGGCAGTACCATTCACTTCCAACCCCTGTACAGTGCTTATGCAGTAAGCTAAGTATCTGACTTCGAGAGCTTGAGTATCATCTGCTGTAGGAATGCATGCTTTGCTCTCTCATGTACCGAGCTCAGCCTTAGACACTTCCAAATGCTGACCCATCGCTGCAATTACTGAGAAGTGAAAACTGGCAGCCCTACCTAGGGATTGGCTTCAACTCTCTCTCACCTTGTGCTACCTCTCAACTTTGCTCAGCGATTCCTGCCCCAAGGAAAATGAGTCCAAAGCCCCAGCAGTTGGCTTAGGGGTGTGGCTCAGTGGTACAGTGGTATCTATTCATTTATAAATCTGAGGCTTGGTCCCAACACCTATTAAAAAACGGTAAAATCGGGCTGGAGAGATGGCTCAGCGGTTAAGAGCACCCGACTGCTCTTCCAGAGGTCATGAGTTCAATTCCCAGCAACCACATGGTGGCTCACAACCATCTGTAAAGAGATCTGATGCCCTCTTCTGGTGTATCTGAAGACAGCTACAGTGTACTTATATATAATAAATGAATAAATAAAAAAAATTAAAAAAAAACGGTAAAATCTAAGTTTTTTTTAAAGTCCAGCTATTTATTTGACACATTACCTTGTCTCCCATTTGTCCCAGCCTATAAAAATAATGTGGTTGTCAACCTCAGAACAGGCTTGAAACCTAAGGCCATCTTGTCAATTTTCCTTGTGTTAGTGGATTAGTGATTAATGACTGAAATGACTTCACTTTCCAGATGAACTTGAGACAAACGAGAACTTGTGTGTGAAATCACATGGCAATCATCACAACTAAAATTATCAGAGCAACACAGTATAAACAACATACTCTGAGAAAATATTCCAACATAACTAAAAAATGCTAACCTACCAGTTTAATGACCCAGAAGAAGCAATAAGACACAGTTTCAGTGTACTGCAGAAAACAGTACAACTAACTACAAAGGCTCTTGGTCTTGTGCAGAAAAGCAGGACTCACAGCAGCTGTAATAATGTGTGAATGCCACACCAGAACAGTTCCCTATGAACTGCCACATTCACACAATATTTCACTATCTGGTCATATTCAGACTGCTCTCTTTACCAATAATCTATAAATATCTGTGATTCATTTGTCTTATCTTTATTTCTAAACGGAATATTTAGGTTCTTTCCCCATCACTCAGTATAACCAATAAAGCTATATATTCTTTATATACTTTTTTGGACAGCTATGTTTCTGCTTCTATACAAGTGACCACTAGAAATATAACACTGCATACAATTATCACAAAACACCCACATACCCATCAGCACACTCTTATGTATGTAAATGTTAGTCTACAAACCTGTCAAGAGTAGTTCATTCTGTGGGAAGGAATATGCTAGTGGATTCTGCTTATGCTTGTAAAATAAAAAGTAAAAAACTAAAATACAACTAAAACCAAACCCAAGAAAATAAAGTCGGTCACCTGTGAAGCTGAGGAAAAGATGTAACCAGAGAAGACATAAGCATTTTTGTGGCTTTAGTGATGACCTCACAGCTGCTTATAACTCTTAAATATTTTCAATGTATAAACTAGTTCACTAATACAAACACATACAGAAGAATGAAATCAAGGTAAGAAAACAAGGCATTCAACCCTACACAAAAGATACTGTCTCCAAAAATCAGGAGGAGGAAGAGGAGGAGGAGGAAGAGGAAGAGAAGGAAGAGGAAGAGGAGGGAGAGGAGGAAGAAGAGGAGGAAGAAGAAGAGAAGGAAGAGGAAGAGGAGGGAGAGGAGGAGGAGGAAGAGGAGGACAGAAGGGAGAGGAGGAGGAGGAACTTTATTTTAGAACAAGCAAGTTAGATATTAAGATAACATATTCCAGGGGCTGGGGATTTAGCTCAGTGGTAGAGTGCTTGCCTAGGAAGCGCAAGGCCCTGGGTTCAGTCCCCAGCTCCGAAAAAAAAGAACCAAAAAAAAAAAAAAAAAAAAAAGATAACATATTCCAAGAGAAGGAATGATTTATGATTTTCGTTAAAACCTTAATAAAGGTTTGTGGGAGGAGAGGTTGCTGTTTTGGTTTCTCCCCTTTTTTTTGTAAGCTAGCCATACCTGCCCCTGCGTCCTAGTGCTGAGATGACAAGCCTAAGAGGACGAGTCCCTTACTGTGGAAAACAAATTCCTTTTAAAACCTGTAATACGGGAAAACAACAGCTGAAGTGACGTGACATTCCCTAATATGGAGTGATCCTGAATACATCAGCTCTACACAGGAACCGTCACATTGATTCAGAGATTCTCTAAGGCTAAATAAAAAGGGCAGCCAGGTGAGTGGTACATGCTTTTATAGCAACACTTGAGAACCTGAAGATCAGGACACAGCCTGTGTCCTGTATCCAAAGGAGGTGGGAGTAGGGGTAGGGCAAATTCACTTCTTATGTGACAATCCTCAAACAAAAGCACTCTCTGTTATATAATAATATAGAATATATAATAATCTGACTTTCAAGATGTAGTTACAAGGCAGTCAAAAATTAAATTCACATGAATTATCTACTACACCCTCATAAAAAGCACATTTAATTGAAAATTATTCAAACACTATAAACTGCAAACAAAATGTATACTTTCAACTGGACAAAAAAATGTGTCAAAAGAGAAAGAGAAAGAAGAAAAGGGAAAAAACAGCTTTACTAAGGTTTTTAGGAAATGGATCAGTCTTTCTCAAACTGGACTTTAAAACCAACAGGGTCACTTCCATTTCTTAAAGTATCATTTTCAAAATGGCCACAAGAGGCCAGCACAACAACACTGCACTTAAAAGAGAAAGCCTGTGGGTTCTCTGTCCAAACCGTCCATTTCAGCACACTATGTTTATTTTCCTAACTCACAAAATGGCTGAACTTTGTAGTTACTGCTGGTGAAATGCAAACTCTGAATAATGCAAGTAAATCCCACAAAGAGCTATCCACACAAAGTTCACATTAGAGATGTTAAGTGTCAGATATACACAAAAAGCCTAATCCTTAAGTGAGTCTATGCAGTCCAAGTGTGTTAATAACATCTGAGAACTACAGAATCTGTATTCCCACCCTGGGGTAATGCTAGCTTTGCACTGACCATTCTTCACTCACATTATGAAATCAACCAAGCTGCCCTATGACTGCTCCTTTGGGGCTGTGGCTTGGTATCCTTACAGAAATGGGAAGGGAGAGCTATTGAATCATTGATAACGGACAATTCCTCAAGCTTTAAGACTCTTTAAAGAGGTCTTAAAGAGTCTTTGTCCTATGGTCAAATCTTAGGACACTTAACATTTTGTTATAGTATAAACTTGGCTTCCAGGGACTAAGTCACTACCCAAAGACTATACATGGACTGACCCTGGACTCCAACTGCATACATAGCAATGAATAGCCTAGTAAGAGCACCAGTGGAAGGGGAAGCCCTTGGTCCTGCCAAGAATGAACCCCCAGTGAACCCCCATTGTTGGGGGGAGGGCGGTAATGGGGCGAGGATGGGGAGGGGAACACCAGGAGAGAAGGGGAGGGGAATGGGTTAGGGGGATGTTGGCCCGGAAACCAGGAAAGGGAATAACAACTGAAATGTAAATAAGAAATACTCAAGTTGGGGTTGGGGATTTAGCTCAGTGGTAGAGTGCTTGCCTAGGAAGCGCAAGGCCCTGGGTTCGGTCCCCAGCTCTGAAAAAAAAGAAAAAAAAAAAAAAAAGAAATACTCAAGTTAATAAAGATGAAAAAAAAAAAGGCTAAGCCAAGTAAATCAGGAAAACCAAGGTGAGAATGTATTGATAAGAAAAATATTCAACATATGAAGACTGGCATATCAAAAGTCTAGAAGGAGTGCTAGAAAGATGAGCTCAGTGGTTTAAGGCAATGACTGCTCTTCTAGAGGACCAGACTTCAATTCGCAGTACCTACATGTCAGCTCAGAGTTGTCCATAACTACAAGATCTGACACCTTCACACACACACATACACACAGGTAAAACACCAATATACATAAAATAAAAATAAATAACTTTTTAAAATCCAAAACATAATCACGTAAAAGAAACTAAAATGGCCAATAAACTTTAAAACATATAATAAAAAAATATAATCAAGATATAACATCAAAAACTGAAACTTCATTAGGAATGTGGGAGATAATTTTATATATTTTGTCAAAACTAACAAAAATATTAACCAATGATAAGGTAGTAAAGAAAACAGTAGTTACAACACAACTAAAAGTTTAGACAGGTTTAGAGAAAAGATGTCAACCAGTAACACTTCTTTCTCTTCTTTTTCTTTACTTATTGTGTATGATATACATGATATGCCATGACACATATATGAAGGTCAAATTGACAACTTATCTTGACTGTTCCAGAAATGGTTCTTAAAAATATATGTATAAGCCCTAGGCAGTGGCGGCATATGTCTTTAATCCAAGCAATTGGGAAGCAAAAGCAAGTGGATCTCTATGTTCAAGGCTAGCTAGTCTACAGAGCGCTCTAGGTCAGGGATACAGAGAAACCCTGTCTCCAAAAAAGGAAAGAAAAAAATTCCTCCAAATCAATACATAGGTATGTATGTTAGCTGGATAAATCAAAGCAACACTCAGAGCAAAACTATGCAAAGCCAGAAGGAAAAAAAGAAAGAATGAAATAGACAAGATGTGAATTATCCATATTACAGAATTAACTTCAGGAATAAAATTAGGGCTTAATTATATCTGTAAGTACAAGTGACAATTTTAAAAATAAAAATTTTAAAACAAAATTATACGAACTATAAACATTTTTAAAATATTTTCTCTGCCAAGTTAGCATAAAATGACAGCTGTAAAGGGATGTGATGGGATTGTAGCTACGTCTTAACTGTCAGTAAAACTTACTCTCTGAACATCTCTGCTTTTTTCATAATGTTTCTAAAAGGCTTATTTGGTTTTTGTTGTTGAAACAGGGACTCACTTAAACTCTGGATAGCCTGAAACTTGTAGACCAACCAAGATCTCAAAAAGATCTAAATTCCTCTACCTTATAAGTGGGGGAGCTAAAGGAATATCACTATGGCTAACAAGGTTTCTTTTTATCCTATGATCCCTTCCTAGGACTCAGCTCATGATAGGATTCAGTTCAAGATAGACAGGGAATATTAAGGAGAAATGGCAGGAGGAAAGGAGGAATCTAATTAAAGACTCTCGCCACTGGGAATAAAGAATTCCAACCCAGCTACCACAGTGACAGCAGATTTGCCCAAATGAGCTCCAAGTATGACTTCACTACATTCAGACATTTTTCTTCAGAACAAGGCTAAATAAAGCCCTTCACACACCCCCAACACACACCTTGATTTTATTTTTAAGACAGGGTTTCTTTCTCTACACAGCCCTGGCTGACTGGCTGGCTGGCTGGCTGACTGACTGGCTGGCTGGCTGGCTGGCTGGCTGGCTGGCTGTTTGGCAGGCTGGCAGGCTGGTTGGCAGGCTGGTTGGCTGGCTCTCTTGGAACTTTTTAAGTAGACCAGGCTGGCCCTGAACTCACAGATTTTCCTGCCTCTGCTAGAATTAAATTTGCACACCACAATGCCAGGCTGTTCACTGCACATCTTAAGTTCCCCTAAAAGTCAGTACCCTAGGCTTCTACTTTATCAAATGTCATCACACCCAACACAAATTAGGAACCACCCTACCAAACTTCCCCATAAAGAAAAGGTCCCTCAGAAGAGGGTTTCAGCAGAAGAGGAAGGGGGGATGGAAGGACAATGGAGGGTGACAACAACTAAGACCATGTACGACACTGTCCTTTAGCATCTTCAAGATATAATCAGTACTTACTTACGGCTACAAAGACCTTAATCTCAATTCCCTTGAGGAACTCAAGCTCACAACTGTCCTGAGTGACCACCCCAGAACTTGGGAGACGGAGGGAAGCTGATCACTGAGTTCAAGGCCAGCCTGTGCTACAGAGTTCCAGGACAGCCAAGGCTACCTACACAGAGAAACCCTGTCTTGAAATTAAAAAACCAAACAAAATAAAAACAAGTATACCGGGCAAATATATCTCTTTGGTATATATCACTAAATTATATGTAATACCAATTATTAAAAATATAGTATTGTTATATATTATATGTGCTACTATTATATAATATAGTCAATAATAGTTATGTATAACAATATATTATTAATATGAATACATATATAGAATCAACCTGGAATGAAATTATTTTCTGTAGTGAAGCCATGAGTCCTGCTTTAACTCAAAAGAATTTCTCAAGGTAGTGGTGGCAGCAGGAACTGAGTATGTATGTCTGAGTATGTTACTTCCACTGACATCTATTTCATTATTCATCTATGGAAGGCCACTGATACCAGTCAAAAAAAAAAAAAAAATCAAAATGGAGTCACTCAGGATAAAACTTCTAAATTGTTTACCTTACCTTCAGTGCAATTTACATTGGCACAATCAAGCTGTCTCTGTCTTACAACCTACAGTAACCCAACTGTCTGTTTCTTTGTTTCCTACTTCTAAATGACTGCTCTCCATGCCTTCCTACTTACAGATGAAATGCTACCCATTCCTCAGTCACTAATAAAACCCAATTAGACCTTCAAGTTTCTGTTAAAAACTGCCGTTTCTCTATAGGAAAATTCACTTTCACTTTAAAGAAAAATATACAAAATGGTACTAACGATCTCATGGAATAACAAGCTAAATCTCAACCATATTTCTCAAATTAGGCAGCCAATGGTCTGCAGTTTAGAGCAGCAGAGGGCTTTCCCATCAATCATTAGGCCCTCTAGGTTCAGTCCCAGTATGGGTGAGAGTAACAGACATGGTAGTGCAGCCTATAACCCTAGCTGTTCTGGAGGCTGGGGCAGGGAAGATACTCAGCACTTATCTAGTTGTTTCTGAAATTCTCGTCGGGGACCAGGCAGAAGTCACCTTAAGCTTTCTCATTCTACTTCTGCTCCCAATGACCAACTGACATTTCATCAACTTAAATGGCGTACCACATACTCACACTACTGACCCTGGCAAATTAGGGTGTGAATTACATCAAAGAAGCTAGAAATGATCTACATGGAGAATAATATGCATAATCAGGATCTGGAAAGTTACATACTAAAGGCAAAAACAAAGTTTTCCACTCAGGTAAAAACAAGACTACACCAAGCTGAAGAGAAGCAACAAGGAAACCTCCTTGAACTCATAAACAAGATTCTAACCACCATCAAAGGGGATATTTACATTCTCAACACTAAGAATAAATGGCCAGGAGTTCCTTTTAAACCTCCGAGTCTATTTTCTTACTAGCTAACTTGTAGACTATAATTTTTAAAGACTTTTATAAGATCAAAAGGGATTAAAAGCCCCAGTTACCCATCCCAATAAATGTTTAATGTATTCCCATGTCCTCAAGAGTCCTTAGAGCTAGCAAAGAAAACAAACAAGGTAGGGGTCTCAGTTTAGCACCCACCAACATCCACTGTGGCACAAACTCCACATTTCAGTCATACATGCTTTCTAAACACAGGGACACCTTTGACAGAGCTGAAGCTGGACTGTGGAGGGAGCACCTCTGTAGGCTGTCTGGCTGTAGGCTATTTAGCGTCCCACACTCCTATGCACTAGATGTCAACAGCACCCCAGCACCTGATAATAGCCAAATATATGTCCAAAAAAGATAAAATGGGGGTGAGAAGTCACACAACATAAAACTGCCATTGTCCTAACCCGGCTTCATTAAAGATTTAAAAAAACCTCCTGAATCCTTGCCCCAAATTCTACAGCTAAAAATAGGCAAAATGGCAGATGATGGTGGCTCACACACCAAAAACATCACTCAGGAGGCCAAGGCTGAACTGTCTCAAATTATAATCCAGCCTGTGGGAAACCATCTCCAAAAGTAGAGAAAAAGAACAGAGATCCAGGGGCTGGGGATTTAGCTCAGTGGTAGAGCGCTTGCCTAGCAAGCACAAGGCCCTGGGTTCGGTCCCCAGCTCCGAAAAAAAGAAAAAGAAAAAGGAAAAAAAAAAAAAAAGAACAGAGATCCAAACTGTTGATAGCTTTCTATACACCTGTCACACAACCCTATCCTGTTGTCAAAACTCTGAAACCTACAGTCAACTGAAGACTGTTAAGTATACAGACTCCTGGGTACAGTCCCTAAAGTACTCCATTTTAGCAATTCCAAGCAAGAGGCCTAGGTATATGACTGATGAGCAACACAGGTGCCTAATTCTTAGCAAGAATATTTTTAGAATTCAACCTATGTAAGCATAAATATAATGTAAAATATATAAAGATATATAACAAAACTAAACTCAAAAGACAAACTTTTGTTAAAGAGAAAAAGGGTGAACAGAACTTTGGTCCAGTCCCAACTCTGACCTTGGCACCTGTATCCTGCCTGTGTGGATGTCAAGCAGCTTTCTCTGAATCTGAGCAGGGAGCACACTAATCATTAAGCCATTGTCAGTCATGCTTGTTTTCATTATCCAGGTAATTCTCAAAACAAAATGTGCTCAAAAACTAAACTTAGGATAGAGTGGAGAGACCACAAGCACAAATTAGACTAGGCAAAGTGCACGTGTAAAGTAAGCCAAACATAAGTGCAAGGTTTCCAAGACCTCTCCCTCTACCTAACACTTTCAGAATGCAGCTGCTCCAAAGGAAACCACTTCAGTGGCCACATATCCACCTACATTTTTACCTTAACTACAGCCAAGGAAACCACTTCAATGGCTATACTTTTGCTAGAGATTTTGATGTAAAATAATGGCCTTTTGAAAGTCATATATACAATGCACAGTACTCTTTTGAGTTTTTTATTTAAGATGAAAAAAGGTGGCTGTGAGTGGTGCTGCATGCCTTTAATCCCACACTCCAGGAGACTAGTCTGATCTAAACAGTGAGTACCAGAACAGCCAAGGCTAAAATAGAGATCTAGTCTCAAAAAAGTAAAATAAAATGTAAATGGTGGGCTGGGGAGAAGATTTGGCAGTAACGGCACTTGCTACAAAAACTGAAGACCTGAAATTCAAATCACCACAATCTTCATAAAAGCCAAGTGTGGGGCTGGTGATGCCCAGAGTTAGAGCACTTGTTCTTCAGAAGGCCCAGATTCCATTCCCAGCACCCTCACGGCAGCTCAAAACTGTTTGGCGTTCCAGCTCCATGGGGGATCTGACACCCTTCTCTTGTCTATAAGGGACCAGAACATAAAACAGTCATAAAACAAGAAACAGTCATAATCAAAATATGAGTATATTAAATCTTTAAATTAAAAATAGCTAGCGTTCATGCCTTTAATCCTAGAACAAGAGGCAGAGTCAGGCAGATCTAAGTTCAAGGCCAACATGGTCTTCATAGTTCCAAGGATAGCCAGAACTACATAGTGAAAACTGTCTTATAAAACAAAATAAAATAAAATAAAATAAAGGCAGGTGTGGTCTGAACTACATAGTGAAAACTGTCTTATAAAATAAAATAAAATAAAATAAAATAAAATAAAATAAAATAAAGGCAGGTGTGGTCTGAAAATACAGTGCTGAGACACAGGGAGAAGCCTGCCAGTCTAGCTCCATATTCAGTGAAAACCTGTCTCAAAGGAATAGGGCAGACAGTGATAAGAGGTTACCCAACATCCTCATCTGGCCTCAGTATGTGCACGAATTACATATACCACAGTAGGAAGGAGGGAGGGAGGGAGGGAGGGAGGGAGGGAGGGAGGGAGGGAGGGAGGGCAGGCGAACAAAAATATTAAAACTTTAGGAGCAGAAGAGGATGGCCCCACCTAATTTTTCTATAGCTTTTTCTGAATCAACAGCCATCCAAGAACCAGCTATCAAAAACCTGAGTCAGGGGCTGGAGAGATGGCTCAGTGGTTAAGAACACCCGACTGTTCTTCCAGAGGTCATGAGTTCAATTCCCAGCAACCACATGGTGGCTCACAACCATCTGTAAAGAGATCCGATGCCCTCTTCTGGTGTATCTGAAGACAGCTACAGTGTACTTATATATAATAAAATAAATCTAAAAAAAAAAAAACAAAAAACAAACCTGAGTCAGAATTCCACTAATGACTACATTATACTTCAATTTTCTCATTTATGGAACAGGGATGATAATCATACCTCTTCAGGAAGGATAGGTTCACAGAACGGCAGCTCTTACTGAGCTTTCTCACTATTTTCTTTTAAATAGTCTCTCACAACCATTTCATCTACAGACTTGATAACTATCAATTACAAAGATTACAAACACAGGGCCACTCGGGATTCTGGTGGTATGTGTCTTTAGCCCCAGAACTCTGGAGCAGACGCAGATGGACCTCAGTTGAGGATTGCCTGGTCTATAACAGCATTCTGGGACAGCCAGGGCTACAGAGAGACCATATATCAAAAAGAAAAAGAAAAAAAAAAAAGCAGCATGGGCTGGTGACACATGCCTTTCTTAATCACAGCACCAGAGGCAGAGACAGGCAGACCAAGTTCAAAAGCCAGCCTGGCCTACAGAGTGAGCTATAAGCCAACCAAAAGTATAAAGACCCTGTTTCAAAAAGACAGACTACATATATGAGGTTCCCTAAAGACTGTTTTTAATCAATTTTAAAATATTGATGCCAGTTGCAATTTATACTTCACTCCTGGATAATCTGGTAAGATAATTACCTCTATAACAAGGGGAAGGTAAAGTCAGAATGGAACATAAATGTACTGAAATTAGGTAGTTCTTTTTAAGATTCGAGAAGGTACTTAGCAAACTTAAAGAGATTAATATCCAAGCAAAATTCCAGATCCAGTTGAAGAGTGTGAGTACGAAATACACTAGGAATGAGACCACCAGAACGTACAGCAAATTAAGACATAGGAGGAACTCCACCTATATAGAAAAGTTCGGGGCTGGGGATTTAGCTCAGTGGTAGAGCGCTTACCTAGGAAGCGCAAGGCCCTGGGTTCGGTCCCCAGCTCCGAAAAAGAGAACCAAAAAAAAAGAAAAAAAAAAAAAAAAAGAAAAAAAAAAGAAAAGTTCCTCACTCCAAGTTTGACACAAATGCCTAGAGCTGGAGAATGCTCAACACAGGAACATTTCCCCTCCACTAAACCTCTAACTTCTTTTCTCAGAATTCCATCCATCTCTTATTTCCTGAACAGCAAACTAAAAACATTGGCCTGAAATTACAACAAAGAGAATGTGACAGGCCAGCAGTTATTACTAAGGAAAGTAAGAACATGTTCCATGGGAAGATCCAGAAGACATGGAGACACTACACGTGGAAAACTCTGGTAAATCTGAACCACATAAAGAGATGTTTTTTACAAATTAAATCTGAAAGATAGGGCTGGACTTGAACATTTTAAAAGACCTTCAATGTCTGAGAGGAACAAACAAACAAGTGAAAAACAGTAACAACAAAATCACCCAGGTCTTAGTACTATAGTTCCCAGGGAATACAGTACACAGCAGACATGGGTGTGGGGTGTGGGGTGTGGGGTGTGTGTGTGTGTGTGTGTGTGTGTGTGTGTGAGAGAGAGAGAGAGAGGGAGAGAGAGAGAGAGAGAGAGAGAGAGAGAGAGAGAGAGAGAGAGAGAGAGAAATGGATACTGTACTAGCCAACTAGATGGGTTGCAACTAACTACTACTAGAAAAGCTCACTAGTCAGCTTTTCTAGGACAGCTTGAAGAGCAAAATGGGCCAGAGTTAAATAAAACAGGCAGTAATTACCAGAGGGGAAGGAAGGGAAGGAACTCAGACTGCCAAAGGCCAGGGCTGTGACTCATGCAACAGGAAGAATAATCGGGCTCTCACAGGGGAATAAAACTGACTTTATAATACAAAATGCACCCAAAATTTTAAAGGGGGACATGCCTCCTATGATAATTCTTGAAAATCTCTCCCCTAAAGTCTAAACGGATTTTGATAACCCAGACAACCACCAGGGAGGGCACTTAAGCAGAAACTGTCTCAGAAGGCCCTTAAAACTACAGGGAAAGGGTTAGGGGAGCAGTAATAAATTAAAATGTTACTAGTAGCTTACATTTACTGGGTGCTTTCAGTGTGCTAGGTTCTTTCCTAAGGATCTCTAGAGGCATTCTAATACTTAATCCTCACAACCCAGTAATAATTAAAAGGTTCTACATTTAAGATGAGAAAATTTATGCCCCCAAATAATGTAAATTGGAGGGTTTTAGTACTACAGTAAAAGCTGAATTGATATCAACTACATATACAGTTCTTGACTAGCAAGAATGTGACTAAAAATTATACACAAAATTAAGCTTAACCTTTACCCAGCTCCTTAAAGGGGTGAGAACGGAAAGATGGCTGAGCCTATCTTTCTACTCTTAGAAAGGATGCATGTATGTGATTCCTAGCACCCACATAGTAGCTTACACTTTTCAATAACTCCAGCCCCAGGGAATACAATGCCCTCTTCTGGCCTCCAAGGGCAACAAGCATACTCACATAGTAAACATACATACATTCATACAGCCAAACACTAATACACAAAAAAAAAAGAATAAATTTTAAAAACAGTTGAACCTACTTTCCCTAAACTACAAGAGAATCCAAAAACCTTTTTGGATAGTGAGCCAGGAAGGTATCTGAAACCCCAACACAGGGTGATCCATCCATAAGCAGGCCCATAAATGAAGTGTTCAAACTGTTTCAGAAAACATGACATAAATGGCAGCTTCCTTCTACGTTTATTTATTTATTTCAGAAAAACCTGACTCTCATGTCCTAATTTGAGTTAAAATGTTTCCAGTATAGCTCTGCAGAAGTATCTGGCCCAGTGTCACCTAATCAACTAAAGCACAAATTGACTAGGGATCAGAGGTCACAGCAAACATATAAACAAAGTAACCCGCTGTGCTAAATTAAATTGCTGACTTAAAAAGGAAAACAGTCCCTGGGCATTTGCTGATTGGGTGGAATTAGTTTTATTCTGGCATTTTCTTAGTAATCTCTTAAAGTTCCAAAACAAGTAATAACTGAAAACATAAAAGTTGAAGAGACAATATATATACATATATATGTGTGTGCATATGTATATATGTCTATATATGTACATATGTGTATATGTATATATACATATACATATATATATAGTTGGAGAGATAGGCAAGCTAGAAGTTGTTTCTATTGGTATGCAAAAGTAACTCTTTCCTAAGCAACAGAGAAGTTGATTTTATTGATAAGCAAAAGTGAGGGGCAAGTGTTAAAGTTTCTTTGTTAAAAGTAACACTCCTCAAGAAAGCTTTAGAACTCAAGAGAGTTCTAAAGTAGTCAGGAAAAGCTAAAGCACTAAGGCAGTTATAGCTGCCCACAATCAGCCAAAATAAATAAATAAATAAATAAATAAATAAATAAATAAATAAATAAATAAATAAGAAAGAAGACTTAATAGCAGTCTCACAATTTTCTTGTTAGGGAAAAGTTCACTATACCAAATTTTCCAGGAGAGGTGGTGTGGGTGTGGACATCTCAGGTGATCTAAGTAACTATGTGGCACAAATTTAGACAACTGTGCTGAACACTACAGTAAAGTAAACAATAAAATCTGAATGTCATAGTTGAAATAAAAGTATATAGTTATTCCTCAAACAATTAGCTTGCAAAATATATCAAATATTGTTTGCAAACCTCCATTTACTGCACCTTTTTATCTTATTTTGAAGCCCTAATCTCAGGTATCCAAGGCTAGTCTGAAAGTCTACAAAGCCGAGAATGACCTTGAACTTCTTATTCTCCAGAATTTTTTATTCTTCTCAAATAAAAAGATTTCAGGTCTGTCACATTCAGTTTATGAAATGAGAAACCAAACCCAGGGGCTTCTTACAGACTATCAAGAAAAGACAACTCCCAACCCCCAATGTGTTAATCTACAAAAGGCACTAATCATAAGAGTCCCAAAAAAAGATTACAAAGTACAAAAGGGTTTTGTTTTGTTTAAGGGGGATTTTTTTGTTTGTTTTGGTTTTTCAAGAAAGGGTTTTTCTATGTCCTGGAACTCCCTCTGTAGACTGGGCTGACCTCAAACTCAAGAGATCTGCCTGCTTTTGCCTCCTGAGAGTTGGGACTAAGTGTCAACCAAGGCCCACCAAAGTCCAAATTTTAAATAGTGAAAACACACACACACACACACACACACACACACACACACACACACACACACACACGGCTTCTTGGCACTTCCTGGCATATTTACACAGGGCATAAAGGAAAAGGCTCAAAGGGCAGACCTAAAATAATATTCTGATATGTTTCACTTGGAAGCAGTTCCTAAATCAGCAGACCAGGGATGATAACACACGCAAACTCGGACAGTGTAATATCCAGGCTGAAAATATCTTCCTAAAACTGTTTGTTCTCTCATACACTCAATGCAATGTTGGCTACTGAATTCTAGCCCACAAGAATTGAAGAATGCTTGGCAAACACTAAAACCTAATACTAATATAATTTAATTCCAATACATAAAAATGGAAGATAGAATTACTATTTTCCTTTTAGTGTCAAGATACTTTTATTTGTGCTCCTTTTATTTGGTAAACCCCTTAAAATGTTAGAAACAAGTAAATACAAAACCACTTCAAAAAACATAGATTTCTAAGGATGTTAAGCATTTGGTGCATAATAAACATGGAGCAATTTTTTTCTGTGTAATTCTTTTGTATAACAATCTGAAAATCCCATAATTTACTAAAAAATTCAGGTAAACAACCAGGATTAAGGAAAATTTATAAAACCCATTACAAGGAATTGTTCCTTTCACAAACGCCCATAAAAACATTTCTGGGAGCACCAAAGAGGCCCATACCATTTTTCTTTAAGATTGTCTCACTGTATAGCCCTGGTTGTCAACTGTTTGTAGACCATACTGGCCTTGAACTCCCAGTTCTGCCTCCCTCTGCCACTTATTGGCCAACGCTGAATGAAAAGGTATATGCCGTCACACTACTCAGTTGCCCACGCTTAAAGTATAGTCTACTGAATTGCTAATAGTGTCTCCTAAGGAATAGTTTATTTGATACTCCTAAAATATACTGGAATGAAGAATATTTAAGTAAACAACAAAGAAAATGTACTAACATTGTTTTTTTCTTCAAGGTCAAATTCATTATTTATAATTTAGAGCCGTAGTTGGTAAACGATTTTAAAAATAAATTACTAGGTACCCCAAACAAGGCAGGGAAAGAGCAGCCACACAGAAGTTTGTTTGCCAGAAAATGAACTAATAATGGGAGACTACAACTACAGCCCATGCATTTAAGGCCTTAACAAGTAATTCTGCTACTAGTCAAGGTTGAGTCTCAAGCCAGTGCCAGTCTCACTTTTAATAGTTTGCTGACACAAAACAGTAATGTATTGCCTAATGCACTGACACTTGTAGTCATAGCTAAACGTTCCTAGACCATTTCTTTTTAACTACCCCACTGCGATTCTTACAAACCACTAAACAGATACTGACCTGAGTTTTTCTTCCTCAAATGTCAATTGAGAAAATGTTTGATACCAAGTAAAAATGCACGGGGACAAGCTCAAATGCTCTTCCCTTGGTTTATGAGCCATGTATGACAGAGCTTAAACACCCGTTAAGGCCTTTGAATTAAAAACATTCCACTCACACTGAACTGCTTTCAACCAATGGGAACAAAATGAAACTCACTAATCTCTGTACACGGAAAGAGGGACTAAACGGGAGAAAACACACCGGAACCTACAAAAAAAAGCGAAAACTGTAAATAAAAAACCTAGCGTACTACTACTGGGAGATTTACAATTACTGTATCTTTTCTCCAAAAGAGGACAAACATTCCAAGAACCGGCTCAGGAACACACCGTAGGGTGTGGTGTGGACCACTACAGGCCAGGCCTAAGGACTGCAAGGATCAAAATCGGTCCGGAAAGAAGCCGCCCACCGGAAAGTCCCGACCAAAATTCCCTCCCTCTGCCCCGCCCCCGGCACCAGCCGAGCCCAGAGGAAGCAGCGGACCGACGCACGAAGCAACGCGTCACGGCGTTCTCCCGCCCACGCCGTCTGACGTCAAGGGGCGGGACCAGCCTGACGGCGCCACCGTTGACCCTGCTGTTACCAGGCGCTCACACAGCCAATCAGCACCCGCCGCCAGCTCCGGCCGGCCTTTGAACTCCGCACAGCAACTTCCTGCTGTTTGGCGAGTACACAGTGCAATGCAGTATGTCTGTCAGCGCTGCGGCACAAAGGAACAGCCATTTTGTGACTGAGCTGGACCTGCACCAAGATGCCAGGGCCTCCGAGAACTGCTGCCTGAGCCAACTACCGAGCTGTCCCTTATTTCATCCTCAGAGTACTAATGGGAACGTGGGGAAAGGGATGTTCTAATATTAGGTTTCATTTGTTTTCAGCCTTCTTAAAAATTGGATTTTTAAAAAGTATTATCAGCATCATAAAATGGCTGCCACTTTAAAACTGCCTGTTCCAGTACACAAGCACTGCATATGCCTTTTCTAGTCATCCCCGCCTTACAAGGCTAAGAGCCTAGCAAAAAACGTTAAGATTTACCCACACCTCTAGATTCCAAAATATGGGTCAAAGGCAGACGACTTTTACATAAGACATTTACTATTTAGTTTAGATGCTGCGACCTAGAACAAATTCGTGCACTCGACTGATTACATGTGCATTCCCTTTCCTCTACTTTCCATTCCTGGAATAACTTAGGTAAGTGTTTGGCATACTTTATATGTCCAATCACTAAAACTTCTGTACTTAGAAATTTATGAATGTGAAATGTTTAAAATTACATTCTAATAAGTAAACATTTAATCTCCAAAAATCGTGATAGACAAAGCACATTAGGCTTCAGAATTCATTTCAAAAAAATTACAGTGCAATCACTATTAGTAGTACTTGTTTCAGAACAGGAAAACAAGTTTTCTTAAAACTTTAGTTTATCCCAGTCTCTCGAGTGATTCTTGTTATAAATTTTACTAGATCTGAAAACAATTCCTTTCATTCCCTGCAGAATCAGGCTGCAAAGATGGTGTTTTTAGTTGTGTTCCCTAAATGCTATACTTGCAAAATTAATTCTCTACAGTGTCAACCTATTGGATGACACAGAACAGCTAGCTACACAAGAGCAACATCAATTTCAACTCCGGAGAAATATCATCACCCAAACAATACAAACATTCTTTAAACTTTACAATCTTTAAAGGAAATGATGTCTTAACTGTGTACATACATGAATAATGTATATAACTTAAGGGTAACAGTAATTTAAAAGTAACTCCAACCAGACTAGGGTATTTTGGACATTCATCAAGTATATGATTTAAAGTATACTTGGCAAAAGCATTAAAAATCTGCTTCTTCTTTTGACTAAAGGAATCAAATGCATGACAATGCCCAAGTTATTACCCTGACAAAAGTAAGTTTATTCAAAAACATCACTTTGAGTTAGTCTGATCAATGAACAAAAAACCTTGCACGAGTAAGCCAAAACCCTGGTGAGACTATGCAAATCATATACTCAAGGGAGTGACAACTTTAATTTTGGTTCTTTCATAATTGTCAAATATATCTGGAGCTTCCTATACCTTCAAAACGTTACTTTCCAGAAAATTAGTTTTGCATTAGATGTTTTCTGTCCTATTTATGGCCCAATAATTACAGAGGCAACTTAAAAGATATCCAAAATTCTAACTATTCAATTTGCAAAGAAATCTGGAAATGTATTTTTAAAACTAAGGCTCAAAATATTTTGGTAAAGAGTAAAATTCATCTATTTGTAATAAACTATATTCCAAATTTACAAACTAATTTAGAAAAATAATTTTATGCAAAATTATAAAGTAAAATCAAAATTGGATCAAGTAACCAATCATATCCTTGTTAGCTGCACGATTTTAAAACTATGACATGACAAATCATAAGAACACATCCAGAAATGCATTCGCATTCTTTAAATTAACATAAAGATACAGTCATACAACAAAAATATCTTATAGGCTTTATTATTTCAATCACTGATAAGCTACTTCAGGGAATGGGAGACAAATCATGATTTAAACAAACAGTACATTAAAAAGCTTCAGAAGAGAAAGCATTCCAGAGGATTCGGTCAAAATAAATTGATACATTTAAAGCAGCACCAACTAAAACATAAGGATGAAATACAATTACCAACCAGAAAGAACTGTCTTAATACACACAAATATAAACCTTGTAACATTTTAAGCATAAAATTTACAATTCCATTGTCACAGTAACACACACAAAGCTGAAGCATTAATAGCATTCCAGGATTTTTGTGGTTACAGATTTAATGATCTCAGGAACTAATTATTAAGGTTTAGATAAGTCATAAAAAATATTTTAAATTGTCACGTGTTATCAAAAGAAACAATCAAAAATATAAACTGAAAGGCATCAGTCAAAGAGTCCTATTTGTGATTCCGTTTTTAAATGTACATTTTTTCATTCATATAACTTTCTCAAATGTCTATTTACTATAATTTACTACTACCAGGCTGCTCTATGGCCCTCGGTTACAAGTTTGAATATCCCAGATTCTTCAAAGAAAAAAATTTGCCTTGTATGTAAAATGGTGCAATGCAGCAATGGCTAAACAGACAAGGTCATTTTTCTGCAGCATGAAAACCTAAAAACTGAAAATTTACTGACAGAAAAACTACAGTTTCTAGGAAAGGCCCCTCCGTATAAAAGTACCTCACCTTCTGAATGCTGTAAGAGGCCTTAAGTCACAACTCAACTTTCATAAATTGTTACCAAAAAATCAGGGTGTGGCATGCTAGCAATCTCAAGGTCACGCTTTAAAAATCAACCCAAGTTAGAAAATTCTTGAAATACAGACAGCAATCCATGTCTGTCAATGTAAACAAGTGTAAGCTGAGGTTTCCCCAAAAAAAAAAAAAAAAAAAGAAAGAAAGTTGATAGCTCATACCTCGATGCATTGCTGTGTAGCGAACTGTCCTCCTCTTGGCTTTTGTCCTTATTTCTCATCATCTTTTAATTCTTAAATATTAAGGGGGAGGGGGAATCTGTATTTGCTTTGAAGTCCTGTGCCCAGGTATTTACTGTCAAAAGTTGAAAGAAAGGTAAGGTCCCAGCTTCTATGGATGGTTTTATTATCAGGAACAAAGTCCTGCCGATGTTAGCGAAATTCATGTAATGCAACAACGATAAGCACCAAAAAAACAAAATATTTCTATTTTTCCGTTTTAAAATAAGTAGGGGATAAACTGAACGGTAGAAGCATCACTATCAATAAGGAAAGTTTCTCAAAAGTAACACACTGGATACAAATAACAATCTCTGTATCTTATTGCGTCATCCAGGAATTTCTCATATTTACAGTAAATAAAACCAACTACAACATAATTTTTTTTAAATTATCACTGATTATCATAGACTTACCTGATCCATGTAGTATGTCCAAAGCAAGAGTCCTATCTAGTAGTAGAAAAATATCAGATCCAAAATGATTTTTAAAAACGCAAAATCCTCCGTTAAAAGCCAAAAAGTAAATGAAATAATCCTCAAATATGTTGACTTGTCAAAAAATAAAGCAATAATTAATACTAAAACAGGTCCGGAAGGGGAAAAAAAAACCTCATTAGGAGAGCGCACAAAAATGGAGGTGCGCCATGGCTTCTAAGCTGGAAAAAACAACGACCTGGGCTCTCAATACGGCAGCTTCTTCCAACAAGGCACGAAAAGAAAGCTTCTAAAAGCAGCTTTTCTCCCAAAAAAAGGTTCGGATCGACCCCAGTAAGTCACTAGGAGAGGCAGGGGGCTGCGGGGGCCCCCTGAGGCTGCCCGAAAGTTAGGGAAAGTTGCGTAAAGTGAACCGAAGCAGGGAGCAAAGCGCGCTCTCTCTAAGGCACAGCCGCCATCTAGAGCCTCCTTCCCAGCTCTGAGAGCTCTGCCTTTGATTGACACTCTCTACATTTACCCCACAACTCAGGTGATGTACCATAGACCCACCCCTTCATCTCCACCAAAAAAAAAAAAAAAAGAAAGAAAGAAAAAGAACCAGATCCTCAATCTGAGGGAGCCTGAAGACCCCCAACTCCACACCTCCCTGCCCCTCCAGACCACTCCATCAGGGGGAGGGGGAAGGGCTTCTTAACCCCCTCTGGCTCAAGCACCCTTTTTAAGCCAGAGAGAAATGTAATTTGTTCCTTTTGTCTAAAGATCTGCTAAATATTTCAGTCCTTGAGCTAAAATAACTTCCTCCCTGGACAGGAAGTAGAGTTTTATCAAGCCATTTTGAAATAAAGATAATTTTTAGAGAATCTAAAACTCAGTTTAAGTATTAATCTTTAAAAATATTAATACCCCCATGGGTAAAATGGCTTGTATATAGAAGCAACATTTCAACACCATAAATTAAACTCAACTCTTGCCTTCTTTATAGTGCCTAAAAACAAATAAAGATTAAGGGGGAATTTTCCACTTCAACTGGAAGGGGTAATTTCTTGTGCAACTCAAGAGCGCCTCCCTAGTGTTCAAATGCAGTAGAGCAAAAGTTAGTTCAACCATTTTCCCCCCAGAAGAAACAAAATTCTTTGTAAACTATTAACCTTGGAAATGCCATACATCAAACACAGTTACTTCTTATATATATATTTGGGCAAAATTAATAACTTCAAATTCAAGAATATATTCCAACATTGGTCACCATTAAATCAAACACTCAACCTCAACTCCAAAACCAAAAGAACCCTTCACTTATGTTTCAAATCAAATTCTAGGGACACTCACATTTCATTAACCACAGCTCACTTACAATGCTAGACCACATCTACCAGTCAATCATCAACTGTCAAAGACAAACTCCCTCATGATGGAAGCACAAGGCCCACAGAAACAAAATCACAAATGCAACCACGTGTTCTCTCCCATGCAGACAAGAAACCAACCACGCACACGCCCAAAACTCAAAACATTCCTTTACTGAACCCTATTGGTCAAAACCATGTCACTCCATCAATGGGGTAATCCATTTTAGTTTTACAACCAAAACCAATTATGTTAAATCTAAGTAAACGTAAAATCCATAATCAAGTTTCAATTCTACAGATATTTTTACATCAAAATCAAACGACCAACCACCTCACATCACTCAAAGAAACACTGCATCTATATTAACTATACATGTGTATTCGAAGGTATTTTACATTAATAGATTATTTTATTCTGTTTTCTGTAATGAAAAAACATCAGTCATCATTTGGTCAACCAAATCCCCATTACTGTTTTATTATATTCCTTACCAAAGTAGCAATAAATGAAAACCTGGTATTTGATTTCAACCATGGGTAACCAATCCAAAGCATGGTATGATTCATTTAAACTCCCAACTGCCCGAAACAAGAAAAAAAATGATTTTTGTCAAATGTAAATTAATACTGTGAGAGTAAGCCCTTTAATGTATACCCAAAGAACTTACAAATACACCTCTCTAATGTAAGACAATACAAATCAGTATAACTCACATATTCAGATGAGCATTTCATTGCAAGAGGTTTTATACAAAGGTCAAAGGACCACTCAACAAAAATTGAAAGACTCTGAGACTGTCTTGGACTGTACAGGCAACAAGTACTTTTTATATAAATTAACTAGGTTCCCATTACTCACTGATTAAAATGCAAAATACTTTGAAAACGCCCAAACAAAGAATTTATTTAAACCTTATAATAAAAAAACCACCAAATTGGGTGTGGTTGTATACAGCTTTAATCCTAGCACTCAGGAGGCAGAGGCAGGTAAATCACTGCAAATTCCAGACCAGGCTGGTCTACAGACTGAACTCCAGGACAGTCAGGGATACACTGAGAAACCCTGTCCTGGAAAAGAAAAAAGAAAAGAAAAAGAAGAAAGGGGAAGGAGGGGGAGAAAGAGAGAATATATCTATTTTAACCAAAGGACCATTCCACTTAAGCACAGGAAAACCCAGGTTTTCTAATACACATAAATCCCAAACAAACAAAACCATTCCATTTTACCAGCTTTATTCAGTATATTTTAATGAAAAGCAACTATAAAGGTCAAAATGTCATCAAGGTTTTCTTTCACCTTTAATGAAACATTTAATGAAAACATCCACGGTGAAAAAAAGTTTTATAAAAGGCCCAAACTGAGAATTTTTTAAGTTTTAGAATTTTATTAAAGTTAACATTCCATAAGGTCACTCAGAGCAAACGGCAAGAATCTACAGGAATACAAACTACCATTTGTAGAAATGTAGCATCTTCTCCAGATGTCAAAAATGTACATGATACGAAACAAGTCTTTAGGAAGTAAATTCCACTGTCCATTTGTGTTGGGTAAGAATCATTCATTTCATGGCATCCATATTAAAAGAATCCTGTGTTGGTTGTGTAATATCACAGCATTCTTGCATTAATCCATTTTCCTCAATTCCCCATAATGGGCTGCCATCTTGATTTCTCAGTGGTAAAGTCCATTTCAAACTCTTCAAGCTGGGTGCTTCATAAAAAATTAGAAGAAAAAAATTCTATTGGAGTAACAGTCATCTCATTTCTTCAAACAGAAAATCCTACCCACTTTGAAGATATTCTCTACCATACAAGTCTAATTCTGTAAAAATCTTTTCACTATGAGACAGCACTAATGTGACAACCTCTCAAAGACAGAATCAATAAATTCACATATTTTAAGTTCTCTTGTCACAGATACATTTGTATCCAGTAAAATAACAGTCAAGGGTCAAATTCTTAAGAACCTAACATAAGTACTATAGTATATATGAAAGGTAGAACCAAAGATTAAAATTCAAAAATGGTAGGAGGCTAAATTACAGCCACATGTGAACAATTTCAAGGCCAAAAGTTTCCAAGCTCTCTCAAAGAAAATAATTATATAATCTTACGAGATTAAAAAGCGATAGATAACTGCATGGCATACTTTAACAATCTTACAGATATTAATTTTACTTAGAAGCACCTTTATAGCCACATACCTGAGAATGCAGAGAACGTAAAGCCACATGAAAAAGATTAGAAACATCTGCTTGGCTTACTTGGAATTTGCAACAAAACTGCTATCCCTTTTCAAATTATAAACAACTAAAATAACTACTTTCAATGCAAAAGAATCATGTTCCTCCTGGGAAAATTAACCTATTATTTAAACAGTTCAGACTGAAGGGAGAAAGAAATGAGAATCCAGGTGATTCTACTCCTAATCAACTCTGGAGTCATCATATTCACAAAACTTGAAAAACATTTTCTTAAAATTTTCATGTTGAGTCCGTGTGTGTGTGTACATGTTCTTGTAGTGGGGGGTGCACTTGTACATGAGGGCAAGAATGTGTGTAGACCCGAGGATGACACTAATGCTGAGAATGAAAATCATAACCTTAATTGTTGAAGCAGGACATCTCAGTCATACCTAGAGTCCCATCGGTTTGGCTTTTCTTGCTAACCAGTTTCCTCTGGGATTACAGGCAGGTGGAGGTTCGTATCTGGGTATTTACTTGCATTTTGGGAGAGACAAATTCCCAAGCAAGAACTGAAATGCTGAGCTATCTCCTGACCAGGTAAAGACATTTTAATCCCTGGTCTTCCATGTATGTTCTACAACTTTCCAACTCAATTTGTAGAGCTAGTCAGTAAGGGACTGCAGGAATAAAAAAATATGAGAATGTTTACTTCTAGTCTAATTTTCTGTCTTCCTAAATAAAAAAGGCATGTTCTCGGGTTGGGGATTTAGCTCAGTGGTAGAGCGCTTGCCTAGGAAGCGCAAGGCCCTGGGTTCGGTCCCCAGCTCCGAAAAAAAGAACCAAAAAAAAAAAAAAAAAAAAAAAAGGCATGTTCTCTAATACACACATTATAAAACCATACCTAAAAAACTGGATAATCAAAAGAGAGTAGTGCCCCGTATTAAAAAATTATTCTTTAAAGGAGTAAGGAGTGTCACAACCATCAGTAATAATCCATACATCAAGATATTCTTCTCCAGTAGATTTTGGAAATTTCTCAAATCCTTCTATAAAATGAAATATAACTCCTTTTATGTCTGTATCAATAAACTACAGCACTACATAAAACTGGGCATGGTGGCAGCACAAGCCTGTCCTGTAATGTCAGAATCTGGGATAAAGGACCAAACATTCAAGGTCATCCTTAGCTAGTTGGGACTAATCTCAAAAACAACAAGAAAGAAAATAAAAAGGAAAAAGGCCAGAAACAGTGGCTTCCACATGAGATCCCAGCGCTCATTCAGAAGCTGGAGCAAGAGAATTGCTGAGTTTAGACTGGAGTAGGATAGTCTCATCAATAACACAAACCTAATGACATTATCATTAGAAAACTACTCAAAACCTGCACTCCCATAGCAGTCCTGTCACCAAGTGATGTACATTTAAAACTATGAGAGAATACAGACTATTTTACATGATAAATGATCAAAATGCACTCGTGCAAAGTCTAAGACCCAAAGCCAAAAGCAAGAATGTTGTTAACAAGCAAACATATTTCATAAGTATAATAAAAAGGCCTTTTAAAAAGGATTAAGAGATAATTCATTTACATTCATGAAGTTTCAAATACTACAAAAACTGTACTTACAAGTAAGAAAAGTTTTACTTGGGAAAAAAAAAGGAATCAAACATGAGCACTTAAAACATGAAAATGTTAACAAAATCCACAGCTCCTCAGTGGAATACAACAGATCCTAATGACTACCTCTTGTGGCTCTCCTGAAAAGGAAGTGAGCTGGTTCATAACAGAAGCAAGCTCAGTAAAGGCTGCCTATCACTCCCCTGCATCACAGCAATCCATGCATAGAAGAGTCAGAATACTTTATTCCAACAGCAACAGTATCTTTGAGAACACAAGATCATGAAGTCACTTATTTATTTGTATTGGGTGAGGAGGTGTTCAATAGAGTGTATATACAGATAATTAACTACATCTCTTTCTATATTAACAAGTGAATTAATACAGACATACTGAACAGGTGTACCTTTGCTCTAGAATTCTATCTATTCTTACTCAGACAGACCCAGAGCCTTCATTTCATGTAGAAGATTCAAACTTAGTCTGGTTAGAATGCTATTTTGGTATTTTCTAGTTTGTACTTCTAAGTACGCATGTTTATTCTAAGAATAACTTCCTGTTCAAAAATTAAGTTTTTATGCCATCAAGATAGTCTATAACAGTCATCTCCTGAAATCCAATCACTAGACACATTCATAATTTAGGAATAGAAAATTGATTATTAATATCTTCAAATAGGTTACACATTATTATCTAAAATACAAGCCACTGGGGGGGGGAATAAAATAAAATAAAATACAAGCCACTGACTCATCTGGAATGTGAGCAGGGCTCTCCTAAAATAAAACAGTTCTTTACTTCTATTTCAACTAGCTTTACTCTTTGTAAGATAGAGTAGCCTCAGTCTGAGACCAAGGATGACACTGAACATCTGACTCCTGTCCTCCCAAGTGCTACAACTACAGGTATGTGCCACCATGCCAAGCTTATCTCTGCCAGTTTTAATAGCAAAGAAAAATATAGGAAACAAAGAAAGTTAAAAAAATTAATGATTCCTAAACTTTTAAATAAATAGCTCTAAGGCTACTACTATTAATGAAATTGTATTTTTCAGAAGTTAAATGCTTGTTTTACAACTAAAGGAAGATTAACATAAGATGTTAATTTAGTACAAAATCTCATCCTTTCTGTCATATACAAGCACTTATGACTTAGTTCTGTCTTGAAATTTTGATACATTTATGGAAGAAATCCCTGACATCTTATTCTTAAAATAGATTGAGTGCTCAACAGAATATATTAACAAGTCTGGATCTTAAATAAGATAGGTATAAAAACTAACAGTAAAATTATTACAAAGGGGGTTGGGGATTTAGCTCAGTGGTAGAGCGCTTGCCTAGCGAGCTCAAGGCCTTGGGTTCGGTCCCCAGCTCCAGAAAAGAAAAAAAAAAAATTATTACAAAAAGACTAGGTAATCCTCATCGATGAAAGGATAAGGTCAAATATTGCAAACAAGAGTTATCTTTTCTATGAGTTTACAATCTAATTACAAACCAATTTAAAGAGACCAAGTTGGGGGGTAGAGGATGTACATATATTACTTCTAATTTTTACTGTGACAAAATTTTAGCTTTCAAACACAGCTATAATATTTACATTAACACTTACATTTGAATAATAAATTTTATTTTGCCTTTCATTATACTCAAAACACTTGTTGATAATGTTTAATAAAAGTTACATTAACACAACAAACCAACAAATATTTACTGCTACCAAGTGCCAGGCAACTATTGTCTTAAGTATAATCACACAGGAAACTAGGCACCTACATTAGACAAATTGTGAGTCTCCTTCCTCATTCTCCCTCAGAAAGAACGCAAACTGTGTTTTGTAGGCCATTAATAGCCAGCCAGTAGTCTCAAGTAGCAATAACAGGAAGAGGGAGTTGAGGGTGAGAATCACACAGAATCTCAATTCCCAAATGTTTTTATTCCTATAAAGCAGCTAGCTAATAGACAATTATCTTAAGTTTGCTGCCAATGAATAAATCCTTTTGGCAATTAACCCAAAATGATTTGTAACAACCTTCCCATTTTACTCTGTCCCACTACTTGCCAACTTTGGGAGGTGGGGGGAACTATTTCACAGTACTGGTAATAATAACATCTTTTAAGCAGCAATTTCTAAGTCGATAAGGCTAAACTTTCAGTCTTGAAGTTTAAGTTCAGAGTTAATTTATCAGAAGCAATTACAACTAGAAATCAATTAAATTTCATTTCTAACCAAAGGATTTCTCAGCTTTACATCATAAAAGTAGCACGCTTAGGTCAAGGCCTGTTTTCTTTAAAGACCAGATAGTAAATGTTCTAAGCTATATGTCTATTTCAGTACAAGTACTCTCCATTCTGAAACTACACAGGGAAAGTACCACAGTATCTAAACAATCCAGGTAAATCTGCCATAAGCAAACAGACAAACCCAGGGGACTGGAAACAAGTCCAAATGGGATTTTTTGGTCTTAAAAGTTTTATTTTCTGTCCCTATTATGGTGGACAAATGCCTTTAACCTCACATTCAAGAACCAGAGGCAGGTAGATCTCTGAATTCCAGGTTGACTCAATCTACATAATTGAATTCCTGGCTGGCCAGGGCCACATGGTTAGAACCTATTTAAAATAGATGCCTGAATGGATGTATGGATAGGTGGGTAAATAGGTTTTAATCTTTCGATAAATGGAGAAAGGCAACATGTGAATAGTAAACTCTACATGTCTAGACTGGACATGTGCCGCAGTCTTTAATCCAAGTTCTCAAGAGGCAAAGGCAGGCAAATCTCAAGTTCAAAGCCAGCCTTGTCTACATAATGAATTCCAAGACCTCCAAGTATAGCGTTTCAAACTCTGTCTTAAGAACATTTAGATGATTGTGGCTCACAATCATCTGTAATGGGATCCAAAGCACTCTTCTTGTGTGTCTGAATGTCTGAATGTCTAAAGACACTTACAGTGAACTTATATATACATAAAATAAAACAAATCTTTTAAAAAAGCTATAATTATAAATAGTTATGTAAAAATACTCAACATTATTTACAGGTTTGATAAAGCTATGCACTTACAATTCCAAATCAGTAACTTAAAAGTCCTAGTAACACATAAAACTAAAATATAAACCCATTAAGTAGATTAAAGACTTACTAAATGCTTCGATGTCTATAGTATACACGCCTTTCATTCCACCTCAGGATTCATATTTCTGCAAAAAAAAAAAAAAAACAGAATAGACTTTATTAACTCCTAGGAATTATATCACAACTCCAATACCTTCTAAGAAATCAACAGAACAAGAAATATAGGTTATGAACAAGTTACTCCAAGCAAAAGACAGGAAAATTCTGACAAACCTTAGATTTTTGCCAAAGCCAGAGTTGAACTCTAGAACAAGTTACTAAAATCACAAGCCTAGATATCATTCCCCAAGAACTCCAAATGAGGTCTAGAAAGATGGCTCAGTGGTTAAAAGCACTGACTGCCCTTCCAGAGGTCCTGGGTTCAAATCCCAGCAACCACATAACGGCTCACAACCATCCGTAATGGGATCCAAAGTACTCTTCTGGTGTGTCTGAAGACAGCTGTAGTGTACTTATATGCTTATATGTAATAAGTCAATCTTTAAAAAAAAAAAAAAAAAAACCCGGGGTTGGGGATTTAGCTCAGGAGCTCTTGCCTAGCAAGCGCAAGGCCCTGGGCTCGGTTCCCAGCTCCAAAAAAAAAAAAGGAAAAGAAAAAAAAAAAAAACCAAATGAGTAATTATTGAGCTCCTGCCTTAGCTTACTTAACTGGCTATCCAATGTTGAAAATAGAGAAAATACAAGTTAAGAGCAAAACATTAACCCATACTCTAGCCTACCATCTAATACATTTCTTTTTTTTTTTTTCCTTTTTCTTTTTTTCAGAGCTGGGGACCGAACCCAGGGCCTTGCGCTTCCTAGGCAAGCGCTCTACCACTGAGCTAAATCCCCAACCCCCTAATACATTTCTAAGCCTTCTAAAAACCTTTGCTACCCATCTGTAAGATCCTTCTTTCTCCCTATATTCACAGTATCTATCATATGCTAGCAGCAACATAATATAATCCCATATATAATCAATCTTTTAAATAAAATGTCATCTTAGGCATCACTTCCAATTACTATCAGTTGTACTCATCTATCAGACTAAAGCTAATTCTTTAAGATTTCTTTTTACCAGAGAGAGAGAGAGAGAGAGAGAGAGAGAGAGAGAGAGAGAGAGAGAGAGAGAAGCCGGAGACAACATGGAGGCTGACTTTAAGATTCCTCTCTGCACATCTACAGGTTGTTATGAATGTTCTTAAGGGATGGATGTGTACTGGGCTTTGCATGTTTAGGTGGGCTATAACTTTATCAATTGGATCAAAAAAAAAGATTCCTTTTTACTACTTCCAGCGTGTGTGTGTGTGTGTGTGTGTGTGTGTGTGTGTGTGTGTGTGTATATTCTGGAGCTAGAGTCCAGCAGTACCAGTACTTAGGTCCCTCCAATAGTACAGAACATTAAATGCTGAGCCATCGCTCCAACATCAAAACTACTAATAATATACATCTATATATGCAATATCAGGACTTTTCACTCATTTCTGACTTAAATTCCTCAAACCTAAATATGAGAAATGCTTCCCATTTCAAGGAATTTCTGAAATAAGGCTGTGTTTTCATTTACCTTGGTTTTGTATGACTATAATAATCACAGAGTAATAGAGGGCTACAGTGGTGCACACCTTTCATCCCAATGCACAGGGAGGCAGAGACAGATGGATCTCTGAGTTTGAGACTAGCTTGGTCTAAAAAGTGAATTCCAAGATAGCCAAGGCTACACAGAGACCTTGTCTCAAAAAGGGGGGGGGGGGGATGGGGGATTTGTAGCCAAGTGGTATAACACTTAACATGCGTGAGGTCCTAAATTTAAAACAAAACGGTTTTAAAAATTAATTTCATCCCAGCACACAAGAACATGAGAGTTCAAAATCAGCTTGGGTTACATACATGAGACTGTATCCATCCACCAAAAAAGACAGTGAGTGAGATGGCTCACCAGGTAAAAGTGCTTACTGACAAGCCTGAGAGCCAAATCCCTCATCCTGGTTTGATAAGTGGTATGATTAAGTCACCCTTCCAGTCCAAGAAAATTTAGGTTCTAAAACTACCCAAAAAGTCTTTAATCTCACCTTGCATAACAATGAAATCATTAACATTAATGAAATCTATCAGATTCCCCTTTCCTAAAACATGAGATAGTATTTAGCCACCCTTCAAAATTGGGGATGAGGAGTCCAGTTCAGTTTAAGCAGACTAAGAGTCTGATGTTCCTCAAATTCCTACCCATCTCATATACCTTCAAATGTACTTTGTGATCTAAAAATAAACTTTAGGGAATATACACAAGCTATAATGCTGGCCCTTCTGTAATAAAAGTCAAGACTTCTGCTGGTTCTTCAATTCCTTAAACTTTTATGCTCTAAGACTAAAATTTAACAACACTGCACTATAAGAAAATGTTTACAAAGACAGGTTAGTGATAGTCATTTGCAATAAAAATGAGGGTACACTGTGTTAATCCAAGCATTTCTGAGGTCTAGACAAGTCTCTCATGGTCACCTTTGTCCAGCCTAAGCTGTCCCAGATAAACAAAGGCATTAGCATTTCTTAAGACAACTGCTTTAAAATACCATAAGGTAGGCATGGTTGACAGCTGTAATCCCATAACTCAGGACCAAGGACACACTATCTCTAAAAAGAAAAAAACAGATAAAAGTACATGTTTTTAAACCACCTTGATAATCTGAATTAAAAGGGTTACACATTAACCACTTAGATGACTCAGTGGGTTAAAGTATTTACACTCATGCAGACGTTTAGAGTTTACTTCCCAGTACCCAATGGTGGCTCACAACCATCTTTAACTCCAGTTCCAGAGAAACCAATCACCTCTCCTAACCTCTGAATGCACTAGGCATGCACACTGGTATAAATACATATATGTAGGAGGAATACTCATTCCCGTAAAATTTCTTTAAAAATTTTAAAGACTTAAAAAAAATTTCATTCATGTTTAGGGATACAACTTCAAATTATTAAGATGAAGCCTGTGAGAAAGTACAATACACAAAGGCACTTTGCCAACATACCTGAAGACCTAACCTAAGGTAAAACTGTTTCTTGAAGCAAAGACCTAGGGAGCATCACTATATAATATATAAATCCTAACTAACATCAGAAACACATTTTTAAAAAATCAGGTCACCTATCATAAAAAATTCATAGTATCCTTAAATTTAGGGTATCAGACATGATGGCTGGCATCTGTAATCCCAGCCCTTGTTGAGGATAATGTAGAATTACTACCTTAAATTCAAGCCCAGTCAATGCAACACAGTAAAATCATGTTTCAAAAAGTCAAAAGTATGCTACCAGAACTTTGATGCCAATCCTGAGAGTCCATGAAAGGGTGGGAGGGGAGGGAACACAATTACTAAAGGCTAGTCCTGACCTCCATTTTTGACACAAGTACATAAATGCAATTTGTTAGGAAGGAAAGCGAGGCTTTGGTGACAGTAAAAAAATTTTCTATCATGTACAAACGTTAAGTTCAATCTCCAATACCACAAAGGAATCAAAGATGCAGAATCAAGTTAAAAAAAAAATTAAAAGTTGATTACATCAAAAATAGCAAATTTGAAAATAACATCGCATCCAACCTAGAACTTCGTGAAATGAGGTTATTTACCTGTGAAATGCAAAAGTTTTTACTTAAAATAATTGTGTCTATTAAAAGAAATGAAATATGTAAGGTGAACTACAAATCTTTATAATTATGGTCATTTTTAAATATGTTTACTAAACTAGAAAGCAGTGAAAGCCTTTACATTACATTATACGTAGCGCCTCGCAACTCATCCCATACATCTGATTCAATACAAATGTCAGAGGAAAAACCTAAATTAACTCATAAGCAGCCTAAATTTTTAAATAGTCAAGAAACTGTGATCAGAAACAAAGCTAAAGAAAATTCACATTATAATTACCTATTTTACATGCTAAAAACTAGAAATGTCATGTCATGATCCAAAATCATTGATGACCAGCTGCAACAAATTCTTTTATTTTTGGCCATGTTAATCCTTTAAAGTTATAAAAACATTAAATATATTCCAACATAAACACAACTAGAATAGAGATTTTTAAGAATTAAAGAATTTGTCCAAAATGCTAAGATAAAGCCAAATATTTAAGCATTTGTTACTTTAAGCCATGAGTAAAAGGCACTTGACAAAAAACTTACCTTGACCTATGTATATAGAAGCATCTACCTTGGTAGGCCACCTACTCCTGTCTATGTAAGATAAGATAGTATCTGATGACTGCCCTCAGATGACAGCAAGCTTTTCCACTGAATTAGCTCAAGTAGTAATATACACACTGCATATAAACACTATCATAAATACAGCACATGCTCTTTTCATAAAGCAATTCACTCTAACCCTTTATCCAAGTATAAAAACTGCCTCCAAAAGACTAGAAATTAATTTAGCAGTTACTACACTTCATATTAAATTAAAAATTATTTAAAGTTTACTATTTCTAACCTTCAGCTATTTACTTTTCTGTCCAAATACCTCAGATAAAGCATATTGCCGATTTATACATAACTTCTGATAGCATCATACAAATACCTCATTCTCAATTTTTTTTTTTTTTTGGTTCTTTTTTTCGGAGCTGGGGACCGAACCCAGGGCCTTGCGCTTCCTAGGTAAGCGCTCTACCACTGAGCTAAATCCCCAGCCCCTCATTCTCAATTTTTATAACATTGTTCAGCACATGCCAACTACACACTCTATCAGCTGTGAAGAGGGAATCCTCATCCTAGCACTTAAGGGATATAACACTATATTCCTTTATATTCTTTTGTATATATTCTACTTTTGAGAGATTAAATATTTTAAAAGTCTATCATTTTCTATTTTATACAATATAAACACAAACTTGAACTGCAAAACAAAATTTCATTAAGCTAACACAAAGGCAATAAAATTAGTCTATTCCCCTTATGACCTATTTGAATCAAAACAAGGTAAACACAAATTGATTTTCCATAGATTGCCAAGGCATAAGTAAATGTGCTCTTTCTCATTTTAGTCAATTAGTCATTTGATTATCTTCTTTATTTCAAGGTATCACTTATAATTTCATATTTTCTATGATCAATCACTTAAAAACAGTAATTGAGTGTTACTTCTGAATTCAAACTTATTATGGGCAGATTTACTTCTTTACATATAGAAGTAGTCACATTTTCTGCATCCACCTTAATATTCACCTATTAAAATAATCATTTTATGGTATGCTGAACTCAGAACCTATTTCTCTTTTAGGTTCAGAAACAATTACCAGGACACTGACAGAAGCCTCTAAGAGCAGTGCATTTAGTTTGCTGGAATCTATTTTTACAGTTGTTCAAAGAACTACTAAAAATGAGTATTTTAACTATTTAATAACAAAGTCATCAAAGTGTGCTTTTAGCTTTTGAAAAGTAGTCTCAAAAAGGAAGGGAACGATGATTATAAATTTTTAGGACACTGTTTTATGATGAGTGGGGAAGGGAGCTAAACAATATATCTTTCAGACTATAAAGACAACACTAATTTAACACTGCAGATTTAACTGCCATGAAAAGGCATCATTTTATTGGGAAGATCAAATGTCTTACTACTGGATAGTTGTACACACTGATATGAATTATACGTATCAATTGTTTTTAATAGTTAACACAAAAGGGTTTAGGGTAAAACTAATAGGATATTTTCTCATCTCCTTTTATATAAACAATCGAAGTTTTTCTCATTGACAAACTTTAATGATATATTCCTACCCAAATGTTGGTAAATATTCAACTATAATGATTTTAAAAACTTACTTGATATATACAATACAGAATTTCCCAAGGGTTCTCTTTTATTCTTAAAAACTCTATTGTCTCAGTCTTCAGAATGGCACACCTTTTGGAGAAAACAAACAACATTCTAAACAACTTACTGAAGAAACAGTAACAAGTACAATGTTTTAAAACTTTATATAGAATAGAAACTATTGATGTTCTAAACTTTTGAAATATTGCTCCCTAAAATCTATTAGTCTAAATGGCAAAAAATTTGAATGTCCTAATAAGTTTTAAGTATTTAAAATGCAAAACTAATTTGCTATTAAAGGGGAGGAGGAAACCATTTTGGTCCATACCTGGCTCTAAAATCCTGTTGCCAAAATTAAACAAAGCCTTAAAGTCTTGTAGTATTTGTACTATTCAAAGGTACATTACATTACAAAAGCCATATGAATATTCTTTTAATCACTTAGCGAAAGGGGCTTTTAAACATTTCTAATTTCATATATTCATTCATAATCACTTGTTAAATCATAAATACTAATTGAATGCTAGAAATATGTCACCAAAAAGGCAAAACAAAAACCTATTAAGTTAATTTTATGTCAAACCAATAAATTTACCAATCTTACCTGGGATAAAAGCTGTATTTATTCAGAATCATCGGCAACCACATTACCATCTTCTAAGATACCTTTAAAAAAAAATAAGAAAAAATATTTAAGTGTTTTGGTTTTTAAAGATTCCTTGACAAAAACTCAAGTGTGATAAAAATGAGAAAAGGATTCCAAAAACAAGATTCAGGTACAAATATGGAGTGACACAACCTGCACATTTATGCCTGCAGTTATTTCTTATCTCAAATGTCTATCAGTCTTTGTTTTCCTCATTTGGAATGTACTAACAAATACTAGGGATTAAAACACTGGAATACAAAAAGAAACAGAAAATTCAAATGACTATCACTTTGCTTTCCTTTTTCCATTAAGTCAGGTAAACAAAAACAAAAGAGACATTGACAATGTTTTAAAAAGTGCCATGATCTTAAATTTTTCTTTACCATTTACAAATACCTCTTACAGAGCATTAAAAATCAACTCCTCCAGGAGAAATTAGTGAACTTAAAATGGCCACTGGTTACTGTAAATTTTAAACTACAAGCTATTTGATCTCACCAAATGTGGTATTAGCATTGTCTTTTAAGCAGCTCTAAAACTTGTGGTATCTACGACCTTCATTCAATACCAAACCAGGGTCCAGAATATTTTGTCTTTCTCCTAACAAATTTATCATTGAAGATCATAAGATCTTAAACTGCTAGCAATTATTTTTACATTTTACAAGTCAAAAAGGATTGTGAACTACATTCCCAATTTCTTTAAAAACCAATTCCAGCGATAGATTATTTCAAAGCATTCTTTTGAAAAAAAATTAGTACTTTAATTCTGAGAAATAAGGTATGCGCAACTGAGAGAATATGTACTACCCCATAAAATGTATTCCAATTGTTTTCTACTGGAAATACCCTATAAAATACGGTCCAATCAACCCGCACCTTTGATTTTAGAGGTACTACGTAAGTCTCCCCAACACTGTCTTTACGCAGTTCTTCACCTTTACAGCACAAGAGCTCCGCAGAATGAGGAAAATATATTTAAAAATACACAAAGGTATGAGCATTCCTAATTTCTTCTTCCAACGACTCTTCCTAAATTACCACAAATAATTTTTAAATGAGTATGCAGAAAACAGTTTTTTAGAACTGTTTTTTCAATACTGTTCCGTTTTTAAGCACATCTCCACTTTTATACATGCAACAAATGCAACAAATATGGCCCCTCTTCATCGCCCATCACCGACAGTCCTACTTCACTATTTACACTAAGGAAAGTAACTTCACGAAGAGCTGTGCTTTTAGAATATTCCTTAACTTTTACGGTCACGGTTTCTAATAGTATGCATCCTTTTAAATACAATATGAATTTTAACTTTTAAAGGGTAGGAACCGACTCAAGTTCGATTTAACATTCAAGTTAGAAGTTACTGATAACGGCGTTTCCTACTCATTTAAAAAAAAAGTATCAAACAGTATAGTTATGTTCAAATTATCAGGACGTCAAATGGTCTTAGCGAAAGTACTCGGTAAAAATTAAGCTGTATTCATCAAACGCCATTATCTTGCACCATTAATTATCAAATCTACTTCCTTTAAACTGCCTTATTGCCGTCGTCATTTTTGAAATACTAGAGGCACTCCTGTAACTTGCCTTTTCTAAAAGACAACAAACGTCACAGACGTTTAACAAGCAGAAAGATACCTTTGCATCTAGAACATTAACAGCCGTTCTCAAAAGCAGCTTGGAAAGAGTTAAAAGCCAACACCCAACAGGGAGAAGGGGGGGAAAAGACAAGTTTAATTTTGCTTTAAGCGAAGTGAGAGATTCCATTGTTCTTTTAAATCCGACCCCTAACATGGGTCCCACCTCACCGGGAAAGATTTTTAAAAGTCCATCAACGAAGGTTTGTTGTTATTTAACGCTAAGTATCAAAGTAACTCACCGGAGCAAGCAGGGGTTCCACAGAGCGGCCGCCGCCCTCTCCCCGCTGGCTCGGACCGCAGCGCGGCGCCGGGTTGGGTGTGCAGCAGGAACCGGGTGGCCCGACCCGGTGCTCCAGTGGCATCGGCCCTCCGCACCCAGGGCTGCGTGTGCAGAGCCGGCAGCTAACCCGCCGCCCCTCCCGCCCGCGCTCAAGGACGTCGAGCTTTTCCTCCCAAGGACAAAGGACAATAAAGGGAGCAGGGGAGCTACTCACCGGGTCGAAGCGCGGCCGCAGGAGCCATCGGCTTGCTCTTCCTCGCCCGTCCAGGAAGGGTCGCCCGCCGCAGCATCCCGCTCACGGCGCGAGCCGCCTCCGGGCCGCGCGCGCCACCAGCACCGCCGCTGCCGCAGCGGAGCCACGGGCGTCGTGGGCCAGGCCTCCCCGGGCGCCTCTGCGGCGAGCTCCCGCATTCGCACGCGACCGCCTCGCCTCAGCCGTGACCTCCCCGCTATTCCGGAGCCCTCCGGGACGCCCAGGAACTGCTCCCAGCGCAGCGGCGAGCCCTTGGGCCGCGGCGGGCCGCCTGACAGCTGGAGTTGCTGTTGCCTCTCCGGCCATCTTGTGCCGTGTGTGGTGTCTCTCCAGTCTCCTCGCTCGGCTTTACTCCCTCCTCCTCCTCCCCCCGCCCCACACACCACACAACATGGCCTCTTCGCTGCGGCGGTAGCTGCGGCGGCGGCTGGAGCTCCGCGGCGCTCCAGCTAGCTCCCCTCCCCCAACCTCCCGCCTGCAGCTCCGGGACCCTAAGTGCGCACGCGCGCCGACACCCGCCCGCGGCAGCCATTGGCTGGGCCAGCTTCCTGCCATCGCTTCTCGGAGCGGCCTCACGCACTTCGTTGGTGCCTTCCTCCCGCCCCGATAGCAGACTCCTGCACACTATTGGTCAGTTCTGAACCCACCGCTTCCATGTTCTCAGCACCAATAGGACTGATTCGATGCCAATCATAGCCCGTGGGCGTTTCAGCTGAGAAGTCCCGGCCTGCGATTGGCGGATAATGAAACTTGGGGTTTGCGGAGAGAGACGTAACTTTTCTGCTCCGCACTGCGGTCCCCTGAAAGCTAGTTTGTGTGTGTACAGGCAAGTCATTAAATGCTGTCCTTTCCTGTTTCTGAGTCTTTTTCGTCTTCAAAGCAAGAGGAAGTGATAGAGCGAAAACGACATGATTGACATGATAAGCAAAAACTTCTCGTCCTTCCGTTTTTTGGCAAGCGCCATAGCCTCAGGATTTTTTTTTCCCCTAAGCAACTAGACCTGCCTTCAGGTCACAGGCAGGAGCAATAATCTTACGACCAGCACATTCCCTAACCTAATATCTGACTTGATAAACCACTTATTTGAGGTATTCTATTAGCATACCCAGTAGTCCTGAGGCCTTAACAAACCAGCCTCATAATTCTGATTAGGTAGATTCCACATTTTAGGGCTGTGTTGTTGAAAGTGGTAGTTTAAACATGTCTGCTCATGTCCCCCAGAGAATTACACAAAACGAGCTTCCTCTCAGAAACTCCACTTTTTTCCGTTTCTTCTTCCCACTTCTGCCTGGAAACAGGTTTAGGCAGAACACAAGTGAACATCTGAACCATCCTCAAGTATCTCAGGAAGTTGTTCTCTCACAGTATCGGAATTTGAAAATGTTTCTTTTGGCAAGGGGCTAGGGGAAAAAAGATGCGATTAGTTTATGTGAGGGAAAAACGTTTTTAAGAAGGGGCTTGCTTGTTGAGAGGAACAGTTCTAAGATTCTCTTAAAACTTTTTATGTTCCTGGGTTAAAATCATAACGTTACTTACTTGAGGGTGGTCATGGAATCGGGTCTCTTTAACATAGCGTTGGCTGTCCTGAAACACTTTTTTTAACGTTAATTTGTGTGTGTGTGTGTGTGTGTGTGTGTGTGTGTGTGTGTGTGTGTGTGTCTTGGTCTGTCTGTGTACATTGAGTGTCAAAGCACATGTGAAAGTGAGAGGATACAGTATAGCAGTCACTTCTCTCCTAAATCAGGCTTATCAGCAAAGCACCTTTACTGGGTGAGCCCCTGGTTTACCCCTCTAACCCTTGCTTTTAAAAATAATAATAATAATAGGGGTTGGGGATTTAGCTCAGTGGTAGAGCGCAAGGCCCTGGGTTCAGTCCCCAGCTCCGAAAAAAAGAAAAGAAAAAAAATAATTTATAATAATAATCGCACTGAGGCTGGAGAGATGATTCAGTGATTAAGATCTCACATACTGCTTCTCTTCCAGGAGACCTGAGTTCAATTTCCAGCACCCACATAAGGTGACTCAAAACTACCAATAGATCCAAATCCAGGGTTATCTCTTTGTGGTGCCTTCCTCCTCCTACCCACCACATTGACACATGTACAGATAAGTTTAAAATTAACAAATAAATTTCGAAAAATAAAAATCACGTACTAAAGATGAAGAGATGGCCCAGCAATGACGAGAACATACTGCTCTGACAGAGGGCCTCAGGTCAGTTCCCAGCACCAAAGTCATATCTCACAACCGTCTGTAATTCCAGTTCCAGAGGATCCAATGCCCTCATCTGACCTCCACAGCCACACATATGGTGATATACATACATGCAGGAAAACACGCCTACACATGAAAAGAAATAAATTTTTTTAACTTTCAAGAGGAAGAGAGCTAGGAGATATATAGATATTGAAGATGATAGAATAGATAGATAGATAGATAGATAGATAGATAGATAGATAGATAGATAGTAGATATATAAGAAAAATAACTAAGAAAAGAAAAGTTCTGAGCAGATGTAATGACACAAGCCTGTTGTCCCAGGTATTTGAGAGGCTGAAATGTGAGTATCCACTTAAGCCCAGGAATTCAGATCCAGCCTGAGCAACATAGCAAGGACCTATCTCAAAAGACCCAGTAGGTGACTAAATTTAATGTAGCATAAGTTACTTAGGTACAAGTTAAAACTTTGTATAGAGATCAGGCTACCTCTGTGCACTTCTTGTACCAGCCATACTTTCTGGCGATATGCTCTAATACAAATTAAATTTTCTCCAGGCATAGTCATTTATACTTAGTTCTAGCCCTTGGGAGACTGAGAAAGGCAAAAGGATCGCAGTATGTGTTTGAAACCATCCCGGGCTACAGAGTGAGTTCCAAGACAGCTATTTCAAAAAACAAAGACATGGTCAAAGATATGCCTCAGATGGCAGAGTGCTCACCTCACATGGCCTGGGCTGTCACTCACTTCAAGTCCCAGCAGCTCAGGAAACAGTGTGCAGACCTGTAATAATCCCAGCAACCCAGAAGTGCAAACAGGAGACATTCAAAGACAATCTCGATCACATTCAAACTAAAGGCCCGTCTCAACACAAGAGCCCATTTTCAAAAGAAAGTCACCCACACCAGAACACACACAACATGTACAACCTGTAGTAACACTCTCTTTTCAGCTGGGTAGTGGCCCAGGCGCCTATGTGTCTCATAGTCACCTACATTTCACTGTATGAACCAAATACTAAATTCACAACTCTTTCAAAAATGTTTAAGTTTTCTCCATTTACTTTAACTTTGAAAAGACATCTTCTTACAGTCTAGTGTTGAACCCCAACAAGCTCCTTTTTTCCTCTAGCCCCACCTGAACCTGGGATCCTCCTCTTCCCCGAGTATGCTTGCCGTGTTCTTATTGACTTTCTTTTCCTGTGTCTTGGATCTTCCTACTGTTACTTGAGAAGTCATCTAAGAGCCTGCCTTCCAGATCAATCATCAGTAAGACCTGTACAGACCTTTCAGTGAAAGTAATGGCTACCAGGTGTGGTGATGAACGCCCTCAATTCCAGCACTTGGCTAAGACAGAAGGACCACAACTTTGGGACTCCATAACAAAATCCTGCAAGTGTACACACACACACACACACACACACACACACACACACACACACACATTAACAGATTTAATTTCTACCTATTCATTTACTTATTTGTTTTTCTTGCTGGTGCTGGGGACCCAATCCAAGTCCTATACAGGGTTAGCAAGTGCTATACCACTGAGCTGCTCACCCACCCACCCCCCAAAAAGTGAAAAGCATGAAATTAACTCATTAGCTCACTAGGTAGCAGGCATTGTTTGAAACCCACCTTGTGAATTAACTCAATGGATAACACACCTGTGACTTCAGTCACAGACCGTTATGGTTCCTGTGTGCTATCCTCATTAGGAAACTGAGACACGGGACTTTAAGCAGCCTGCCTCAGACTGAGCCTCATGTCCTCTGGGCCTCTCCTTGCAAGGGCTGCTCCGGAGCAGCCTGGGCTCACATGGATCGTTTGCTGTGTCTTTCCTGATTTGCCCACTAGAAATGTTCGATCCAATCTGACTTAATAATGCCCTGACCTATATCCACATGGATTCTAATCTCCAAGCTACCTAGCTCTCTTCCTTTGTCGCCTCCCTACACATCAACTATGGAGTGTCTGTTTTGCAAAGATACACCTTGGACAGTTTTACCTGAAACAGCATTCGTCTCCCCACTGTCCTGTATAACGTTCACTTACCTTCTACCACACTGAAATTCTGTTTTTCATCACAAATGACACAGTAATTCTTTTAGTGACGTTCATTCATTCATTATACGGAGGGAGAGAACACATTTGTGGCACAGTGTGTTGGAAGTCAGAGACTAATTACAGGAGTGAGTTCTCTCTCTCCTGTTATGTGAGTCTCAGGGATCAAACTCAGGTAATTTGACCTTGCAAGCTCCCTTACTCACTGGGCTATCTTACTAACCAGACACTCCCGATTTCGTTAGTCACATCTATACCTCATGTGTAGTCATCCTTCTTGGAGAAGAGCTCTGGTCGCCCTCAAAATGTCCTGAAAGAGTACATCCAACCCCCTTCATGGTTCCATCCCACTTCTACTTTGCTTTCTGTTGCTATAATAAACTTTCCTGACTGAAAGCAACTTGGGAGAGCCCTCCCTCCAGTCCTGTTCTTCATTTTGTTAACCATCTTTGTTTCTTTGGCTCAGGATGAAGACCCATTTGCTCTGTATCCCAGCTATCATGGTAGGTAGCTGAGGTTATAGAGGACTTGGACCAGAGACACTGGGTACAGGTAACCCCCACCTGTAACGCTAACACTGAGAGGCCCAGACACGAAGAGTGCTACAAGTTTTAAGCCAGATTGGACTACATACTACAAAGCAAGTCCCAGGCCAGTCAGAGCTTCAGAACGAGATGCTCTCTCAAAAGGGGCAGGAGGGAGAAGCGACACGGACCCGTTGGGGAAGTTTTATGGTGGTGTCACCTCATAGGTGTCTGTCCACACCCAGACTCGTCATATTGTACTTATTAAACTATATACTGTTCTCCCCGTGTGTTAGTTACACTTCACCTCAAGAAAACGTCTCGGGCAATAAAGTGTCCGTTTTATGAAGTCTTTAAAAAGAAAATGCTTCTCAACCAGGTGTGGTGCCCCGCAGGCCTCTAATCCCAGCGCTCACAAGTTCAAGATCAGCCTCAGTTCCACACCGCCACCCCAAGAAGGAAAGGGGGGAAAAAGCAGCATGCATGGAAGATAAAGAGAAAGCGAACAACCAACAAAGAAACCCAGAGAAGGAAAAGAACAAAGTCACACGGACTGGGAAAAACAATGCTGGGAAAAGATCCACTTCCAGAAGAGTAGGAGGACTGACTGCATAGACATAAAGATAAGCAAAGGAGTTTGTATGGGAAACCCAACAGCAAGGAAGGTAACAGTGAGAAAACCCACAGAAGACAAGGCAGGGACTATAGGAAACAACCGACAGGAGAGTGGGGCATGATGGGAGGTTTCATCCTCTGGTACAGCTCTAGGCAAAAGAAGACAGGCATGCTAAGAGAGATGCCTCAGATGATGGAGAAAAGCTCCCCTCAAGAGTCTGATTTCCAGGTGAAAAAGCAAATCTGGTGGTCAGAGCAACAGCTGAAGGTAGACAGACCTCCACTATGAAACCCCAGACGCAGGGGATAAAAGTGTCTTTAATTCTACAAGCTTTGAAAGAAAAAGAAAAGCCATGTGTGTTGGGGTGTTCGTGTGGTGCTGCGAATACAAATGCTAAATTCTGAACCCCAGACAAGTGAACTCTCCTGTCTTTGTTGTATCAACCGTGCTCCCCAATGAAAAGCTATTGGTTAAATAAAAGTTACTGGGGAGAATAGAGGTACCTGGGGCTTAGATTACTGGGCTGGGGGATTGCAAGTAAGGACCAGGAGAGAGAGAGAATGGGAGAAGAAGGTGGGAAAGCAGGAGGTCTCCATTAGATAGGGGGGACCAGCAGCACATGGACGGAAGAAAGGCTCCCCTAAGGACAGCCTCAAACAGCAAGTAACTTGGGGACACACAGCTGGGAAACAGGCAATAAAGCTAACAGAAAAAACCGATTAGGAGTATTCACTCAGAAATTGTGCAAAAGCTGATGAAATAAATCAGTCAGTCCAGTCTCCAATATTTAGGGGCTGTTCCCTTACAAGAACTTAAGAGTAATTAATAGCTTTTACAACAAACATGCTCACAACCAAGAATAGGAAGAGTTTTGGGGCACTGGGCATGGTGGTACACACCTTTAATCCCAGCACTTGGGAGGCAGAGGGCAGGAGGATCTCTGTGATTTGAGACTGGCCTGGTCTACAAAGCAAGTCCAGGACAGCCAGAGCTACTCAAAAAAACAAAAACAAACAAAGCAAAAAAACTTCAGGCATTCTCAGTTGCACATCTGAAATCAAGAAGATAGAAAAGACGGATAGAGAATGAATGCTCAGGTGGCAAAGGGGACCTGAATTCAGATTCTGTCCCCGACCAGGGCCACCCAACCCTGGAAAGGGAGGGACAGGGGGATGCCAGGAGTTTGTGAGTCAGTCTATTTCAATTGCAAAAATCTTAAGACACTGTGAAGAAAGGAAGAAAGGAAGGAAGGAAGGAAGGCAGGAAGAAAGAAAGAAAAAAAGCAAACTGCTAAGGGAACATGATTTTCATCGCAAGTTTTAAGCCTACCTAAATCAACCAGCAGATGGATGGGTAGAACGAAGACATTTGAATGCATGACCTCAGAAACCTCCCATGCAGCTTTTTCAAGAACTCGATGGATACCACAGAGATGAAAATCAAAACACAGGGAATTGCTGGGCAGTAGTGGCACATGCCTTTAGTCCCTGCACTTAGGAGACAGAAGTAGGTGGATCTCTATGAGCTCAAGGCCAGCTTGGTCCACAGAGTGAGTTCTAGAGCAACACAGAGAAATCCTGTCTCAAAAAAAGCAAAAGAGAAAAAGATGAAAGAAGGAAGAAAGGAAGGGGGAATTAAGGGAGCAAGTGATGTGACTTATTAGGTAAAGGCCCTTGCCACCCAATTCCTGTCAACCCAAGTTATCTGTGGAACCCATACTGTAGACAGACACGTACTCACACACGCACACACACACAAAGGACAGGGACTTGAGAGCAGAAAAAGACTACCGTAAAAAGAAAGCTGAACCCTAGGTGAATACAGGGGAAATTCTGGAGTCAGCTGCTCTCTGGGTAGAGAGAGAACTGGATCAGCATCACAGAGAAGCCATACCAACGAAGGAACAGGGTTACCTATGTACTCTCTCCCACAGTCTCTCCTTTCTATCTGAGGAGTTTGCCCTGGATTCTAGTCTGATCAGTTTATCTTGACTGATGCCTTAACAAAATGTCCTCATCTCTCTTATACCTGGATCAGCTAAGGCACTTCCGTAGTCCACCACAACTTACACAGATAAAAACAGGAAAGAAAGCCTGAGCCACATTCTTACCCCTCTCCCAACACTGCCCTGTGGTCCAATGACACTGCATGGCCCAGGAGAGGTTTCAGTAAGTTTCCAGGAAGCTAATGTCAGACTGCAGCCCTGAGTCTTCTGCTGGCGTCTCTGAGAAACTCTACCTATGGAGGACAACATTCCGCCCAGATATGTGCTTGCCGTGCAGGTTTACAGAATTAAGGGTTAAGTGATGGACGTACATGTGACTTTTAAAAACCAGTTAAGAACAGGAAAAGGGTGATGACTAAAAGCTGAGAGAAGCGGATGATGGATCTCATGTAAGCAATCTGAAAGATGGAGAGGGAATCTCAGGAGGGAGAAAGGACAGGTAAAACACTTCATTTCATAAGACAAGATGGTACAGGAGAACTTCGTGCTGTTATTCTTTGCGTGTAATTTATATATGTGTAATTAAAATATATATATGAGTGTACTTTATATACTTCTCAGTATACATGATTGTTTCAGATGTGGCTATGATTTAAGTTAGATAAATGATAGATTTCAAAGGAGAATTCAAAGGATAGTGCTGAGGTGTGGTTATAGCTAAGCAGTAGAGCTCAGTCTAGTATGCTGGTTTCCTTTCTTTTCTTTTTTCTTTTTTTTTTTTGGAGCTGGGGACCGAACCCAGGGCCTTGTGCTTGCTAGGCAAGCGCTCTACCACTGAGCTAAATCCCCAACCCTTCTTTTTTTCTTTTTTGTCAACTTGAGACAAACTAGGGTCATTTAGGAAGAGGAATCATTAATTAACAAAATACCTCTATCAGATGGGATTTGTAGGCAAGTCTGTGGGACATTTTCTTGATTAATGATTGATATAGAAAGACCTAGTCACTTTAGGTGGTACCACTCCTTGGCAAGTGGCCCTGGGTTGTAAAAGAAAGCAAGCTTAGGGAGTCATAGAGACCATGCCATTAAGTGGAAGTCCTCCATGGTCTCTGCCTCAAGTCCTGCCTCCAGGTTCCTGCACTGAGTTGCTGCCCTGGCTTCCCTCAGTGATGTAAGCTAAATAAACACTTGGGAGAGACCATGTTGCTTTGGTCGTGATGTTTTATCACAGCAGTGGAAAGCTAACTCTAGATCTAGAATACTAGAAGTTTGATTCACAGCACCAGAGAAAAATAAATCCAACCAATTAAAACTGTTACAGAGGGCCTAAGGCAAAACCAAGCTGATTGAATTCTACAGTGTTTGAGGAAGGCAGCAGTTTTGAGACAGGGCAGCTACAGTAACAACACCCCAATACCATTAATTGTGCCCGAGGTAACTCTGCCTGGTGCTCTCTTCCCACCATATTGGTTCAAAGAAGGTGACTGTCACAAGTTACAGTGAGAACTCAGAGTGACAGTGGCCTGAGGGATCAAGAGGGAAAGAATACCATGGAAAAGAGGCCAAGGCTTACAGGAAGCATTCCAGCAAAGGACGTCCAAACTGCCTCCCTTCCCAGAGTCTTCTGTGAAAGAAAAGGAAATGAGTGCTAATATGCAGTGCTCCCATTGCGAATGAGAAACCCGCCGACATGCTACCCACTATTTTGTGTAAAAAGCAACCTCAACACGCATTGCCGAATTCGATCGTTTGTATGCATTATCTCATACATGGCCCCCTTGTTCAGAAGTTCAGGGACACCTTGGTGCTGAGACTCTGGGACAGGGCCTCTTATGAGTTTGCTCTCAAAAAACATCATCAGGACTGCCATCATCTGAAGGTTGACTGAGACCAGGGGACCTGCTCAAGGCTATTGGCCTGAGACCTTGGTTTCTCACTTACAGGGGCTGTCCATTTCTGTTTGAATGTGCACAGACGAAAAGAAGCTTCTCCCAGATGAAGAGTACAAAAGGACACAAAAAGTCAAAGCTAGAAGCCATGGTGTCTTTGTGGCCCTAGCAATAGAAGCTGGACATCACCATGTCTTCAATGTTTAAAAATAAAAGTCAAGCATAGTGGCACATGCCTTTTATCCCAGCACTCAGATGAATCTCTGTGAATTCAAAGCCAGCCTGGTCTATCTACAGAGCCAGTTCCAGGACAGCCAGGGTTACACAGTGAAATCCTATATCAAGAACAAAAACAAAGCAAAACAAAGCAAAAACAACAAAAAGCCAGGAGTATCAGTATATACCTGAGAGGAGGAAGATCTCTGAGTTTGAGGCTAGCCTGGTCTACAGAGCCAGTTCCAGGACAGCCAGGGTTACACAGTGAAATCCTATATCAAGAACAAAAACAAAGCAAAACAAAACAAAAACAACAAAAAGCCAGGAGTATCAGTATATACCTGAGAGGAGGAAGATCTCTGAGTTTGAGGCTAGCCTGGTCTACAGAGCCAGTTCCAGGACAGCCAGGGTTACACAGTGAAATCCTATATCAAGAACAAAAACAAAGCAAAACAAAACAAAAACAACAAAAAGCCAGGAGTATCAGTATATACCTGAGAGGAGGAAGATCTCTGAGTTTGAGGCTAGCCTGGTCTACACAGCCAGTTCCAGGACACCTAGAATTAAACAGAGAAACACTCACAAAATACAGGTTAGCTCTGCTTGGTAAGCAAAGAGACCATATAAAGGACTTGGAGGAACTAGGGAGATGGCTTAGACCACTTGCTGTTCTAGCATGAGGACCTGAGTTCAGATACCCAGCACCCATGTAAAAGCCAGGGGAGGCCAGGAGTGCTTGTGACCCCAGTGCTGTGAGAGACAGAAGCATAAAGATCCCTGGGGCCTGGTGGCTGACTGCCAGCCTAGCTCCAGGTTCAGTGAGAGACCCTGTGTACAGGAAATAAGTGACAGTGACAGCAGGATGCCCAGTGTCCCCTCCTGACATCTGGCTGTGCACAAGCATACCTACACATACACTAGACATAAATAAATAGATAGGGAGATGAGAGATAGATAGATTAGACAGACAGGCAGACAGCAGACAGAATAAAAGAAGGAAAGAGAGAGAGAGAGAGGGGGAGAGAGAGAGAGAAGAAAGAAGAAAGAAAAGGGATTATAGAAATGGCTCAGCAGCAAAGAGCACTTACTGCCTTTGCAGAGGACCCAGGTTTGGTTCTCAGAGCCCACAAGATGATCCACAACCAACTGTCATTCCAATTCAAGGGGAGCCAGTGCCATTATCTGGCCACAGTGAGCACCAGAAATGAACAAGGTGGGGGTTGGGGATTTAGCTCAGTGTCAGAGTGCTTGCCTAGCAAGCGCAAGGCCCTCGGTTCGGTCCTCAGCTCCGAAAAAAAAAAGAAAAGAAATGAACAAGGTGTACATTCAGGAAAACACTCATACACATAAACTTTTTTTTAAAAAAAAAAAGTACTTAAAGAAAGATTCAACTGGCTGATGGTGCTAGAGCTTGAAATGTTATAAAAATAAAAGTTAGTGTACTTTTAAAAGTTCTTTCCCTTTAACTCAGAAAATTTCATGCTTATTAAACTTCAAAATACAGTGAAAAGAAATAGATTTACATACTGAAAACAAAGTTCAAGGAACAGGGTTTTGAGGCTCATGCAACTGGCAAAAAGATCTTGACTTTAAGAGACAGGGTACCAATGAGACAAGGGTTCTTTTTGGCCCGGCTTAGTGTTTGATCTAATTGCAAGCTTCAGTGCTAAGGGGAAGCCCATACACAACCCAGTGATCAACCTGAATTGAGAAGAGGAAGCTGGGCATCCATGAGGGCAAGTTAGAGCTAGTGAGATGCCTTGGAGAGTAAAGGTACTTCTATCCCTGAGACCTACAAGGTAGAAGGGGAGAACCAAACCCCAGAAGACGCCCTTTGACTTATACATAGGCACCATACCACATGAACCTACACACAGAAATACACTCACACAAGTTGTCCTCTGATTGCTACACATTGACCATGGCATGTGTGTGCCCACACATAGCTCATAAATAAATATGATGTGATTTTTTTAAAAGGCCATTCATAGTGACACATACCTTTCATCCTGTCACTCAAGGAGGTCGAGGCAGTGAATCTCTGTGAGTTTGAGGCCAGCCTGGTCTATATAGTGAGTTTCGGGACAGCTATGGCTACCTAGTGAAACAACCCTGCCTCAAACAACAACAAAAAACAAAAACCAAGCACCTTTAATCTCAGCACCAAGAGGAATAGGCAGGAAGATCTCTGAGTTCGAGGTTAGCCTGGGCTAAAGAACTAGTTCTAGGACAGCCAGGACTACATAAACGAACTCTATCAGAAAATTGTGTGTGTGTGTGTATGTATCTAGGTAGGTATCAATAGGTAGGTAGGTAGGTAGGTAGGTAGGTAGGTAGGTAGGTAGGTAGGTGGATGGATGGATGGGTGGATAGATAGATATACAGAGAACAAGAGAGCAAGAGACAGAGAATAAATGAAAAGACTTTGCTGACAAGTATTTGAGTGAGAACAGTGGAAATTGTTAGTTTACTTGGTACACTCAGCAGTTTTTCTATAAACCTTTGGGCCAAATGACCTTGTTCCTAGGAATTTACCCAAATGCTACATTAATAGACAGAACATCACTCAATAGTAAAAATAAGCAACTTACTGATAAATGCAATATGAATGAATGCTTTTTTTTTTAGTTTTTGAGGGTTTGGATTTTTTATTTTATGTTTAGTATTGTTGCATGTGTCTGTATATGAGTGTAGGTGCATGTGGAGGTTACAGGACAACTCTCAGAGTCATTGGTTCTGGGAATCACAGCCCCTGATTTTGCTTTCCTTTTTTGGGGGGGGGGGATGGAAACACATTTGAAACAAGCTTTATTAAATATTAAATACTGACCAAGAGATGGACTTTGGTCAGGACCATTCTCTGGAATTTCACAGCTAAAATGACCATGATTTTTGCATTTTTTTTTTTTGAGTTAGGATCTCGAGTATCTCAGGCTGGCTTAGAACTTGATGTAGCTGAGGATAGCATCGACTTCCTGACCCTCCTGCTCTGCCTCCACCTTATGAGTACTGGGCTTCTTGGCTGTCTCTGCAGTGCCCAGTAGCCCTGGGAATCCAAACAGGGCCTTGAGCACGCTAGGTAAGCAAGCATTCTACAACTGAGCTGTATCACTGGTCTCCTCCATCGGCCTTTTAAAAAAAATAGGTTTATTTATTTTATGTGTGTCTTGCCTGTATATATACATATGGATTCGCATATGATCCTTGAAGATCAGAAGTGTCATATCCCCTAGAACTGAAGTTACAGATGGTTGTGGACCACAGTGCCTTAAAGCACCAAGCCATCGCTCTAGCCAGTCAGCCAGCCATCGGTCATAACTGTTCCTCACCCCTTGACCTTTCTCCTGCACTTGACACCGACCACTCACCCTCTACAGTTCTCAGTTCATGGGCCTCCTGACACTGTATGGCTTTTCCTGCTGCTGACCTCCAGCTTTTCCTGCTGTTTCTGGTTATCCTCCACGGTGACTTCCTGGTCCCTGACCGCAGATGAGAAAAATAGCCCCAGGGACCGTTCTGAAAGGGTTAAAGTCTCGTTTTCAAATGCCCAGTCCGCACTAAGGTCACTTTCAGATGTGAGATTACTGCCCTGCCAGCTTATTGAAGCAGCCATAGTCTGGCCACAGCCAGACTGATGGTGTCATTCCCCTGATGTCTTAGCTGGCATCTGACCACCTCCTCTTCCCATAGCTTGGCTTTCTCCCCAGCCCCCAAATGTGTGATGCTCGCATCTCCAGCCCTTCCAGACTAGTTCCTGCGAACCGTTCCTTTTCCTCACTTCCCAAGTGACTTCGTTCTCTCTTGAGTGTTTCCATGAGTGAACGTCTGTGATGTTCGCTCCTCAGCTGCCTCTCATCACCACTTACTGTTTATGTACTTGGGTGCAAAGAGGATATCTCCCTAAACAGACTCCAATTAGCTTCTCTGTGGGTAGAGAAGCCTTGAATTCGATTTTGTTTACTTTTATGGCATAGTTGTAAATGTTCAAGTAATTGGCTGAGCATTTATTTACTATATCAAAATGACTCGACAAGACATTATATTCTTGCAAATTACCAGACAAATTCCCTGCAACCGATTCGGCAAATTTGATACTGTATGACCTCCAACTTGAATTACCCAAAGTAAGTCATCAATACTGAGCCGGGTGTATTTGTAATCCCAGCACTTGGAAGGGGGAGGCACAGAGATCATTGGATAGCAAGCTTGAGGCTAACATGAGCCACAAGGACCCTGTCTCAATACACAAAAGCAAAAACAGCAACAAAGTAAACCACAATTAAATACCAGACTTTGGTTAAATGCAGGTTTCTGTTCCTTGGAGCGTCTTTAAAAAAATAAAATAGGACGCACCTGGTATGTCAGTGATCAAAAAATAGATCTGGCCCCTGACACCCCGATAGAATGTCTGGAGTGCAGGTATGTTACTCAATGTCCCAGAGCAGCCAAATAGAAGCGTCTCAACCCTGAGACTCTTTCTCTTCTCTTTCCATTTTCAGCACACAGCACTGATTATTCTATGGAGCCGTTTCTCCTCGCCAAGTGTGATGCCAGCAAGAAAGTGGCTGCAGGCCACCCAGCATCCAGCAACGCAGGCCTGGCCTGGCATCACCAGCTTTATAAGGGGCCAATCCTGTGGGCAGCTTCTTTTTGCCTCTCAGAGCCCAGGGGGCTCCAACCCTCCTGGACAATCAGAAACATGGCTGTCTAGAAAGCCCCACGTTGTCTAATCTACACCCCATCTCCAGTCTCATACACCTGCCTAGAAGGAAGTGACATAGCCTGAACGACCCACAGGAAGAGAAACTCCAGTTGCACAAACTTGGGGAACCTTGCTAAATGCTAAGTGCTCTGTCAGATGCTCTGCCCTCTGCCTAGATGCCTGATCAAAACAAGCAAAGCAGGATTCTTCGTTCATAGTTTGAATTTTGGTTTCTCTAGGGTATAAGTACCAACAATTTTAACTTTCTTTTTTCTTGTTCTTTTGGGTTTCTTTCAAGACAGGGTTTCTCTTTGTAGTTCTAGTTATCCTGGAAACTCACTCTGTAGACCAGGCTAGCCTGAACTCAAGAGATCTGTCTGCCTCTGCCTCCTGAGTACTGGGATTAAAGGTGTGCACCACCACCGCCCCACTCATTTTTGTTTGTTTTTTTCTTTCTTTTTTTTTTTTTTTCCCGGAGCTGGGGACCGAACCCAGGGCCTTGCACATGCTAGGCAAGTGCTCTACCACTGAGCTAAATCCCCAACCCCCGCCCCACTCATTTTTAACCTCTTAAATATTACATTAAAGTACCGTGGTGATTGGGGCTGTGGATTTAGCTCAGTGGTAGAGCGCTTACCTAGGAAGCGCAAGGCCCTGGGTTCGGTCCCCAGCTCCGGAAAAAAAAAAAAAAAAAAAAAAAAAGAACCAAAAAAAAGTACCGTGGTGATGTGTGCCTGTGATCTGAGCTCTTAGGAGGCAAAGGATCAGGAAGATCAGAAGTTTGAGGCCAGCCTTAGCTACAATAGCCAATTTGAGTCTAGCCTGGGCTATATGAGAAAAAAACAACAACAACAAGAACAAGCAAACAAAAAGGATGTCTCAAGCAGCAGTATAGAGAAGGTGGTAATGTTATGAGGCTTGCACGGTGAAGCAACTTAACTCAGGCTCTCTCTGTACATTAGCAAACTCACTGTGGTCCTTGGGCCCTTAGATCAGGCAAAGTGGGAACCTTGAGAAACTTCAGAGCAGCTAAAATTCCATGATCCATCCAGTAACGTGGTCATGGGCATGAAGGCAAGTCTATGGTGTCAGTGACCCTGAGCACTGCATGCAGCGTTTCCAGGACCTACAGAATTCTTCTCCAAGTTTCCTGTTGACATTGTTGAACTTCTTTTTTTTTTAAATTTCATGGGCATTGGTGTTTTGCCCCCATGTCTGTCTGTGTGAAGGCATCAGATCTCCTGGAATTGGAGTTACAGATGGTGGTGAGCTGCCATGTGCATGCTGGGAACTGAACTGGAGTCCTCTGGAAGAGCAGTTAATGCTCCTAACTAACCACTAAGCCATCTCCCCAAACCCTCTGTATATGTGCTTTTCATAAAGTATAAGATTACCAAAAGCAGCTGACGTAATCTGTGTCTTATTTATTCCCAGGCACCGCAGACTCGTGTCAAGGAAATAATCACAACTTTGCATAAGCTAACATCTCTTCATCCAGTTTTGTTTTTAATTTTTGTTAGTGCATATTAACTATACATTCTAATAGGTCTCCCTATGGTATTTTCCTACAAGTTTAACAGGTTTGGATCATGTCACCTCTTGCCCTCCTCTCACCCCTGTGGATCACCCTTCTTGTTCCCAACAATTAGTCCCCCTTCTATTTGTGTATCACTTCTTTTTAATGACCCAACAGGTGTTATTAGGGTGGCTTAAAGGAGCTTGGGTGAAGGGTTATTTCATGGACCCCGTCTATGGCTACACCACTGTCTCAGTTAGGGTTACCAATGCTGTGAAGAGACACCAAGACCACAGCAACTCTTATACATGAAAACGTTTCATTGGGGCTGGCTTACAGTTCAAAGGTTTAGCTCATTATCGTCATCCCAGAGTGTAGTGGCAAGCAGGTAGATATGGTGCTGGGGAAGTAGCTGAAAGGTCGGCATCTGGATCTGCAGATGGCTGGCAGAGACGAGAAAGACACTGGCTCTGGCTTGAGCCTTTGAAACCCTAAAGCTCACACACAATGACACACTTCTTCCAGCAAGGCCAGACCTCCTAATCTTTGTCAAGTATTGCAACTCCCGAACGACCAAGCATTCAAGTCTACGAATCTAGGGGGCCATTTATTCAAACCACAACAACCACTAGAATCAGCAGTCATTAACTGCCTCACGGAGGGGTGGGACTCCAAAAAAGCTTTCACCTTCAGTTGTTTTCTTAAGATGCCATTGATTTGGGGTTTTGTTTTTTTTTTTTCATTAGATTTATTATCTACTAAGCTCTTTTCGTGTCTCTGTCTCTGGTTTTTTTGTTTTATTTTGTTTTGTTTTGTTTTGTTTTTTGTTTTTTTTGTTTTTTGTTTTGTTTTTTTTTGTGCACGGGAATGCAGATCCATATATATGTGGAGAGCAGAGGGTGTCTTACCTTTGAAACAGTCTCTTACTGAACAGGAAGCTGGTAGATTGGTTACACCAGTTGGCCAGTGAGCTCCAGGAATCTACTTGTCTCCATCCCACTAGGAGCCCTAGTGATGGAGTTACAGGCTGGCCATGGCAACTGACTTTCTTGTGGGTGCTGGGCTTCCAAACCCGGCTCTTCATGCTCTTCCAGAAAGCCCTATAACCACGGCACCGTCTCACTGGCCCCTAAATTAAGTGTGTGAGTGTGTATGTGTGTGTGTATGAGTGTGTATGTGTGTGCATGTGTGAAGAACATTTAGAATCTGTTGTCAGTAATTTTCCAGCATAAAGTACACCATTAATAATCATAGTTACCATGCTGTACAAAAGATCTCTATAACTTATTTCTTCTAACAAGGTTTGTATCTGTTGAACAGCATTTTTCTTAATTCCTCAAGGTCATCTGAATCTTGAGTACAAAAAAAGTTAAAAAAAAAAAACCCAAAACCCAAGTATCTTAAACAATGTTCTAAAGAGAAGGTACATAAAACCCCCAGAGTCTCTTATCTCTCTTCTCTCTTCTAGCCGTTACGGTTTGCTCTATCTATCTGTCTGTCTGTCTGTCTGTCTGTCTATTTCTTCCTCTCCCTCTTCCTGCACCCACCCTATACACACACGTGCATGCCAAATACACACTTTCCTACACCCCTTTACTTGGGATTGAACCCAGGACCCTACACATAATAGGCAAGTGCTCTGCAAGTAAATTCATTTCCCAGTAATCCATTTATTGATTGATTGATTGATTGATTGATTGATTGATTGATTTGCGAGACACAGTCTCAATGAATTGTTCAAACTGCTCTTGAACTCAGTGTAGCCTGGGTTGACCTTGAACATGTGATCCTGAATTATATCCTGAGTTGCAAGGATTATAAACACCAGACTCTGTTCTCAAACTCTCCTTTAGTCACAAGCAAGCCTTCACATACCTCCAATTAAAGCCCTTCTATGTTTTTTTCTGACCACAGTTTAGAACCAAACCTACCATTGTAATGGTTATCCCTTCAATTAGGCTTTGAACACAGCGACAGCTAACTCTTCACTGTCTACTTGACTGGATGTCCAACCACTTAGGAGATTCTAGGGGATGATGTTTGTATGTCTGTAAGGGTATCCTCAGAGACTATTAACTAAGAAGGGTAAGATGCCATCTCATAGGCTGAGGGGTTGCCATGGAATCGAGGAATCAGAAATGGAGCTGAGCTCCTGCTTGCTCCCCTTTCTCTGCTTCCACACATAACTCAAGTAAACTCTGTACTTTCTAAGCCCTGGAGTCCTCAATCTCCTTCTCCCTTTCTCCTCCTCCTCCCCCTCCCCCTCTGTTTTTCCAAACAGGGTTCCTCTTTGTAGTCCTGGCTGTCCTGGAACTCTGTAGACCAGTCTAACCTTCGATTTAGAGATCTGCCTGCCTCTGCTTTCTGAATTCTGGACTAAAGGCATGCACCATCACAGCCCAGTAGTTTTTATATTACTTCTTTTTTTTTTTTCTTTTTTCTTTTTTTCGGAGCTGGGGACCGAACCCAGGGCCTTGCGCTTGCTAGGCAAGCGCTCTACCACTGAGCTAAATCCCCAACTCTTTATTTTACTTCTTAACTCACTATGTAGGCCAGATTAACCTTAAACTCTAGAGATCCTCCTGCCTCTGTCTCCTACCCCAAGGGCTGGAATAAAAGACATGCACCAATCACAAACAGGATCTTCTTTTTCAACCTCAAATCCGAGGGTCTCCCAAGATGGATTTGCTCAACTGCTGAGTCCCTTTCACACCTGGAAATGATTTTCACAAGCGTTCTCTAGCTAAACAAAAACCACCTTTGCTTCCAAAGAGGAAACGGAAGAGAGGTCTGTGTGGTTTTAGACTCTGAGAACAAGAACAGACGTTCCTCAAAGTGCAGGTCACAGAACCCCTGGGGAGGAAGCAGAACAAACTGATCTGGGGAGGGTTGAGCAGCTTCTCCTAATACTGGAATTGTGCTATTGAGAGTGAACAGTGTAGCCAGGCGGTAGTGGCACATCCCTTTAGTTACATGTCTTTGAGCCTAGCTCCACGGAGGCAGAGGCAGTCAGATTTCTGAGTTCTCGACCAGATTGATCTATGGAGTGAGTTCCAGGATAGCCAAAGCTGCACAGAGAAGCCCTCCCTTGAAAAACAAACAAACCAGAATGAACAGCCTCAGGAACAGAAGCATACAAATTAACTGGGCTAGAGAGATATGTCAGACAGTTGAGTGCTTGCTGTGCATTCATGATGGACCTGAGTTTGGATTTAGCACTCTGGTTAAAAAAAAAAAAATCTGGGTGTAGTATGCACCTATATTCCCAGTGCCAGGCAGGCTGAGACAGGCAGAGGTCTCTGAAGTTCACTGGTCAGCCATCGTAGAAGAATGGGTGAGCTCTCAGTTCAATGAAACATGCTCTCCTTGGTACACATCCAACCATATACACTTATGCACATGCACACACAGAAAGAGAGAGAGAGAGAGAGAGAGAGACAGAAAGAGAGAGATAAAGAGAGAGAGATGAACTATTCAGGCCACCAGGTACCTAGGCAGACAAGACAATTATACATATAGAATAATAAATAAATCTAAAAAAGAATTTAAGTAAAAAAAAATTAAAGTAGCAATCTCCATTAAAGAAGTGAAACCAGGAGTTGTGGCACATACCTGGAATCTCAGCATTCAGAAGTAAGGTGCAGATAATCAGAAGTTCAAGGCTAGCCCTGGCTGCCTACTGAGTTCAAGGCTAGCCTGGGATACTTGAAACACTGTCTAAGAACTTAACACAAAACAAAAACAATACATGTGTATATCATACCACCTAGCCTGTACCTTAAGTTCATATGTTTGTCAATTATACCTAGATGAGATTTAAAAGAAACAATAATAAAGAGACTGGAGCTGAAGCTAGAGCTGAGCCTGTTGGGAAGCAAGAGAAGCTGACTTAAGTACTACCATTTCCTTTTCAGAACCCATTTAATCACAAGGAGAAACTAAACTCAAGGTCCCAGGTCCCAGGGGAGCTGGGGACTTCCCTACAGCTGAACAGCTTCTGTTGTAAACAGTTGTCTGAGTCCAGCCATCTCAGGGTCAACTTCTCCATCCTGATGGCAGGATCAAACAAGTTCACACTCCCAGGCCTAGGAACTCCTATCCCACTTCTCCCAGTGTCTGCTGGACTGTCTGCTAACTGGTAAAGAATATAGAAAGTGCTGTTATCTAAACCAAGGTGCGTAAGTTATAAAAATACACAACCAACTGCCTGTTGTGCCTTAATTGACTCCATGCAGCTGACTCTCTCCTTTGTTCCCTTGTCATTCTAACCTTCCAGGCCAGAGTCCAGGAGGGGACCTGACTGCAAAAACTGAATTAGGACCTTGAAGCCAGGTGCCTGGACATAGCCCAGTCTCCAACGGGTACTCCCTCGCTTAACCCATAACATCAAAATAACATAACACTGCAGACCCTCCCCCAGCTTTGGGTTCCCATCCTTTTTTGTATAATCTCCCTTCGGGGATGTATTTTAGATTGTTATGAAATCTAATACCTCAAGGCACTCCTTAAGGTGAGCTCAGGGGAGACAGAAGGCTTCTGTGGAGCAGAAGGGGCAAAGAGGAGCTTCTTCCCTCCATCCAGAAGAGAGGCTTTGTATGACTTTAGCATAATGAGAAATACCTGTAAGTTTATGCTTAAAGGACAACCAAAGGAAACTTAAAGTCTTGAACTTGTGACTATGATAGTGGATCAAATTGTGGGATGTTTTGCCAGAGCTAGACCAATAACCCATCAGAACCCCATTGATCAATGTTAGAGCTCTGAATTTTCCAAGTCCCAATAGAGCAGTAGCATAGCAAGGGGAAGAAATCAGAAGCATTTCTCATTCCTCGTATATACCTTAAACCAGTTCCGTACCACCATTTAAGTTTTCACTTGCACTTACCAACCTTAAAACACATTCTTAGACCCTGAAACACTTCCTTGGATCCTCACCGTTTCAGCATTCATATCCTCAGGTCTACTCACTAGGAGACAGAGGTGGTTGGTGATTGGGAACAGTCACTGTGAAGTGAGTTCCTTTAGATAAAGGAATAGCAAAAAGTTACATCCAAAACCTGTTTATCTTTTAACACGAAGCCTGTGAGCGAGACAAACTTGTTTACTTTTCTAGAAAGAGACCCTGTAGTTTTAACTAGCTAAGGAACTGATTAATGACTGACGCAGTGGTAGATTACCTCAGGGTAAAGGGACTAGTTGCCTACTGTTCTCTAGCTGTCAAGTTATGGTTAGCTTAGCCCTCAATGTGACCAGAGACCTGAGCGCTCAGAACATAACACTTTCAATTTTAAGCTTCTGTCTCTAAAATGAATTTTCTTGGCTTCCACCCGGAATCCAACAGATCCCCCAGGCTCTGAGAAGCTCTCACGTGCGGGAACTCTGGGACATAGCGTTGCAGATGACCCAGAACTTTTGATCCTCTGTCTTCATGTCTCAAGGCTGGACATATAAGCATGCGCCACCACACTGGTTTCATATATCTACCTCTAAAGAACCCACAAAATGCTGCAAGATTCATGGCTCATTTGGCCATTACTGGAAACATCAATTATGGGCTATCCTGGACCTTTGAGGACTGAGTGATGATGTTCCTAGTATTCCCTGGATGTGATATTGTCAGCCCAGAATAAAAGGGCTGTGTAAGTGCGCTTGTGTGTGGTGAGTGCACATCTGTCAGAGAGGCAGGACCATAGTGGGTAGGGTGGGTGGGTCAGTGGTGGGACTGGGGAGGGGGCACTGCAGGGCTGTCCACTGAGGTCATTACCATCTACTTACAAACTTACTTAATAAGCTTTTGTTCCTGCTGCTGCTGCTGCTGCTGCTGCTGCTGCTGCTGCTGCTGCTGCTGCTGCTGCTGCTGCTCCTCCTCCTCCTCCTCCTCCTCCTCCTCCTCCTCCTCCTCCTCCTCCTCCTCCTCTTGTTTGAGACACGTCTATTCCTCACCCCTGGCTAGCCCACAGCTTTCACTGGTTATTATCCCAGCTCCACCTCCCAGCACTGAGAGTATGGGTGTGCACCCTGTGTGCCGTGCTCGGCTACTGGTGAGTTTCTCTTGTAGAACTCTGCAACAGATTTTTAGGGAGAGACTTCCAAACCAAAAGGAGAACATACACGTGATTTTGTTCGATCTTACCAAACTCCCCTCTGGAGAACGGTACCTTGCCATTTTCCCACTTGCTCCTCCTGTTGTGTCTGTTTGTACATTCAGGTAAAACACTCATACACATACAAAATAAAATAAATAAATCATAAAAAATAAACCTCCATCATTCGTCCCCTTCTGTCCTCTGAAGTACACACCAAACATACGTAGTAATCTTCTCTGTTTATTTGGAGTGGGACAGGTTCTTTTTGATTTTTTGAGACAGGGTCTCATGTTGCTCAAAATGGCCTCCAATTTGCTATGTAAAAGGATCCTAAATTCAGTCATTCTTAGCTACTTAGCAAGCTCCAGGCTGGCCTATGATTTAGTAGAACCTGTCAAAAACAAAACAAAACAATTAAAAAGTTACTCTCAGAAGCCTAAAGTGAGCTCTCTTAGCAAATAAGCTGAGAGGCAAACAGGTCCAACGTTATTTCTTCTCCCCAGACAAGAAGCAGAAATAGGACAGGGGTAGCAGCACACACCTTTGACCTCAGCACTACAGAGGTAGAGGCGGGCTGATCTGTCACTAAGTCCAAGGCCTGCCTCACTTACATATCAAGTTCCAGGGTAGCCAGAACTAAATAGTGAGACTATCTCAAACAACAAAACAAACAGCAACACTGGAAATAGGACCATAGTGGGCAGGGTGGGTGGGTGACTGGTGGGACTGGGGAGGGGGCACTGTGGTCCTCCCATATAGTCCTTGCCAGGGCCACTAGACAATGGACCTCTGTCTTACTCTTCTACCATGCAATGTTTATATAAACTACACCCCATTGCCAAAAACGGCACGGTGCTCTCCTCTCTCATTCTGTACCTGGAGTCTCATGTATGGTTCTCTCTTCACCTGCTGATTTAGTGCCACCCCAACTAACTAAAACCCCCAGCCCTGCCCTTTCCAGAGTCGGCTTTGTTCTCCCAACACTAATGAGGCACAAACTGATGTTAGTCAAGACCTTGCTTCATTCTACCTCCAGGCAGTGGGTACTCAACCCCACTCACATGTCCTCCTACATCTGAAACTCTCCCTATAACTACAGTCAAAGCCATGCACAGTGTACATCTAATTCCTAGAACGGAATTCACTGCAGTCCAAAGATTAGAGCAAAGGCATTTGTAAACTGGCCTCAGAACATTCTAGCAGTGGCTGCACTCATAAGTGAATGCGACTAACGTAGTATATTTACTAAAATCCAGTAAGTTGCCTCCTCACAGAGCGATTCTCAGGGCATCTAAGGCACAAGATAACAGTCTTTTGGAGGAAGAATAAGCAACTTGAAATATGGGGAAAGAATGCCAATTCAAGGGGAAGATAAGGGCAAGGACTCATTCCAATACCTATGAAGGTGTGTTGTGCTTATGATTATTATTTCTTTTCTTTCCTTCCTTTTGTTTTTGTTACTATTGTTGTTTGTTTGTTTTAGTTTTTCCAGACAGCATTTCTCTTTGTAGTCCTGACTGTCCCGGAACACTGTAGTCCAAGCTGGTCTTGAACTCAGAGAGATCCACCTGCCTCTGCCACCATTGCTCAGCTGTGATTAGTATTTCAATATTGACTGGTTCCAAATAAAAGGTATCCTCCACAAGGGACATGATGTTACATGGACTCAGCTGAAAACTGAGAGCCTTAGAGCAAAACCCAAGGTTTCCTTAGAAGGAATCCTGCCGCATGGTTGATGTGGAAATTCTGCCAGGATTTCCAGTTTGCCTTATGTTTTGCGTATTATCATTTGCTGGTGTTTTTGATGGTTTCTCTTTTGAAATGGGATCTTATTTAGTCTAAATTGGACTCAAATTTGCTCGATAGCCAAGAAGATAGATCTTCCTGCTTCCACCTCCCAAATGCTGGGATTATAGGCATGGGTCATAATGCTTTGGGTTTTTTGTTTGTTTGTTTGGTTGGTTGGTTAGTTGGTTGGTGTTTTCTGTTGAGCAGATGGGTGGTGTTTTTGTTTGTTTTTAATGCTGAGAACCCGATGCTAAGTCAGCACTCTACTGCAGAACTGTATCTCTAGCCCTGTGCACTTGAACTTACCAACCCTCACAACTACATAAGCTGCTTCCTTAAATATTCTGTGTGTGTGTGTGTGTGTGTGTTCCCTCCCTCCTCCTCCTCCTCTTCCTCCTTCCTCTCTCTCTCTCCCTCTCTCTCTCCCTCCCTCCCTCTCTCTCTCTCTCTCTCTCTCTCTCTCTCTCTCACACACACACACACACACACACACACACACACACACACACTCAATTTTTTCTTTGAAGATTCCTGGCTCTATGGTCAAGAAGAGAACAGGATTCGTTTGCACAATTGCTTGCCAGTGAATTGACCTGTGAGCTATAAATAGCATCTTGAGCAAGCTTCCTCTCTGGGCAGTAGGGTAAAGAGAAAGACGATGGCACCTGACAGCTGGAAATGATTTAGAAATTGCACTGATAAAGCAAAGACCTTCTTTTTTTATTTTATTTTTTTTAAAGATTCTATTTATTCATTTTATATATGATGAGTACATTGTCACTGTCTTCAGATACACCAGAAGAGGGAATCGGATCTCATTACAGATGGTTGTGAGCCACCATGTGGTTGCTGGGAATTGAACTCAGGACCTCTGGAAGAGCAGTCGGGTGCTCTTAACCACTGAGCCATCTCTCCAGCCCCCAGCAAAGACCTTCTAAAGACATTTAAAGTGCTGCTGCTTTGAATATGTACACTTAAATTGTGTGTATGTGCACAAATATAAATACGTGTTTGTTTGTTTGTTTGTCTGTTAATTATTGGTGTGTATGTGAGTGCTGGTATTTATGTATGTACTACAGTGCACATGTGGAAGTAAGGGAATGACTTTCAGAGTTATCTCTCTTCTTCCACTGTGGATTCTGGGGAACTTAGATCATTGGGTTTGTGTGGCAAAAGCTTTTACCCACTGAGACACACCGATGCCCCTAAGATGCATCTTAAAGCTATTAATACAGACTGGAGATGTGGCTCATTGGTTAAGAGCACTTTCATGGGGTTGGGGATTTAGCTCAGCGGTAGAGCTCTTGCCTAGCGAGCACAAGGCCCTGGGTTCAGTCCCCAGCTCCGAAAAAAAGAAAAAAGAAAAAAAAAAAAAAAGAGCACTTTCATGCTCTCAGCGATGACCCAGATTCAATTCCCAGCGTCAACATGGCAGCTTGCAAACATCTCTAACTCTAACCCCCAGGGATCCAACATCACAACATCATAGTCTAGTATCTGTAGGCACAAGGCACACAGTGGTAAACAAACATAAATGCAGATAAAACAGCTATACTCATAAAATAATTTTAAAAAATAAGTATAATATGTAGTTCAGGGCTGGGGGTACAACGTAACAGTAAAGGACACACTTAGCTTGTGCAGTACCCTGAGTTCAATTCCAAGCACTAAAATAATAGAGACATTGTAGGTAGAGAAACAATGCCGCAAAGCTCAGACCCAAAGATGGAAAAAGGTTTCAGGTTGTGTTGACCAATAATCACTTAGGAGTCAGGCATAAGAACGCATATGCCCAACCCCAGGACTCAGTAGAGTGAAGTAGAAGTTTGAAGCTAGCTTAGTTCTTACCTTAGTGAAACCCAGGCTCAAGAAAACAAAAGTGTTTGACATGACAGTGCACCAAAGCTTTCCAGGAGACACAGGCAACTGAATTGATCATAGCAGCAGGACATTAATAGAGACTGCGCAGTGGCAATTTGTGGATGTTGATCTGATTGAAGAACTCTGCCAGGACTGTGCAATATGCTGAGGGCACAAGTTTCGAGAAATGAGTTCTTGAAGGAGCCGGACCCTTAAGCAACAGAAAGAGGGTCTTCTACATATACATTAAATTCAGCGTTTGTGGATATTTGGCAACTCAAAGAGTTAATCCTGTAAATCAAGAATTGGGAAAGGGCTGGAGAGATGGTTCATCAGTTAAGAGCACTGACTGTTTGTTCCTGAAGACCTGGATCCACATGGCAGCTCACAACTGTCTGTAACTCCAAGATCTGACATTCTCACACCAGACATACATGTAAATATATATAATATATATATATATATATTTAAAAGCATTAGGAAAAATCAGTCCACATAAACAAAGTCAGAAAAATGGCAAACTACAGGGCTACTCAGATGGCTCATCAGGGAAAGGTGCTTGACAACAAACTTTATGTCCTGAGTTCGATCCCTGTAACCCACATGGTGGAAGGAGATAAGCAACTACTGCAGGTTGTTGCACACACACACACACACACACACACACACACACACACACGCACACACACACGCACACACCAATTAATCAAACGAACAAACAATGTGCAGGGGAGGAGAAGAGAAAAAATAATAACAGAAAAGAACAAGGTAAACTAGACACAGATACCACCTGGAGACTTATAGAAACTCTATTTTGAACAGTACACTTGTATTCTGAGCAGGGTACTGGGGAGGCAGAGGCAGGAAGTCCAACAGTTCAAAGCCGGCTTCAGATATACGAAGTTTAGGGCCAGCCTGGAATACATGTCACCTTGTTTACTGTATTCTCTCTTGTAACTTTTATATGAAACTATACTTTAAATTTGTAATACCAAATACTTTCCCTTGAGAAAGATTAAGTTGTCTTTATTGGTTTTCCCATAGAACACCATGCTGCATTAGGCAGTGTGATTAGTTTATATTCAAAGTTTGTGGTCTCTACTACAAGACACTTCCTTATATAGGTCAATCCTAGAAAATAATAAATAATTAATAAATAAATAAACCATCACCAACAACAAAGGCTCTGGTTAAATGTTCTTGGCAAATAGTTGTAGTGTCTGTTTGTTTTGTAAAAGATGTATTTTTTTAAATTTTATGTATATGAGTATTTTGCCTGCATGTAAGTCTGCTTCAAGCATGCTTGGGTCGTGAGCCACCATGTAGATGCTGGGAACTAAACATGGGTCCTCTGTAAGAGCAGCAAGCTCTCTTAACCACTGAGCCGTCTCTCCAGCCCCCGTTTGCCTTGTTTTAAATGAATAATGATCTCACAAAGTATACTATCTCTAGGCTGAGGTTATAAGTGCCTCTGTTTGTAAGACATCAAGCATAAAATGACTCAAACAACCCATTTTGTCTGTATAATTAATTCAACATGTTTCCATGATTTTAGGAATTATTGCTTTCTGGGGACTTAAAGTGTAAAATTAAAATGTTAAGGTTGTAATTTAATTCCTGGCCTATTGCCTTGATGTCCCATTTGAAATAAAACATGTTCTCCCTCCCTCTCTCTCCCCCTCTCTCTCTCCCTCCTTCCCTCCATCCCTCCCTCTCTGAGTTGAGTCAGGGGAGGGGGGAGGTCAGTACAGTCTCCTGTGCTGGCCCTCCTTTCCACCTTGTTTTGGACAGGGTGTATCTGTTGTTTTTCAACTGTGTATACCGGTGGCTGGCTGAGCACTTTGGGGAATTCTCCACTCTTAGAAGCACTGGGATTATAGGAGCTCACAGCAAGCATTCAGCTTTTCACATGGGGTCTGGGGACTCAACCTCAGGTTTCCACAATTACATGGCAAGCACTTTAACTACTGAACTATCTCCCAAGACTCATATTAGCCACCCCCCCGCAGCCCCCACACACATCTATTTCTTTAGTGTGGGGACGGGTGCATGCCCACACATGGAGGTCAGACAACTTTATCAGAATCTCCTCTCCTTTCATCCTCTAGGATTCAGGGATCAAACTCAGGCTTCATACCAAGTACCCCTACCCTAAGAGCCACCCTGCTTACTACACCTGCCCTCCCACCCCCACCCCCAATTAACTTTAACCAGAAAACAAGGTTGTATATTGTATATTGATGACTAAATTTTGGCATGATAGCCTCTTAATAAAAGTTGCAGCCTGGCAGTGGTGACACATGCCTTTAGTTCCAGCAGGCAGGAGGCAAAGGCAGATCTCTGAGTTCCAGGACAGCCTGGTCTACAAAGTGAGTTCCAAGACCGCCAGGGCTACACAGAGAAACCCTGACTCCAAAAAAAGACTCATAGATGCAGACTTCTCATGATGCATCCTTATCAGAGTTGTCTCACCTGTCCCCCAACCCCCACTCTCCCAAACACCAACTTTCAATGGAAATTAAGGTGTTGTATTGATGGTTGAATTTTGGCCTGGTACTCTCTTGATAAAGTTACAGATGTATAGTTGTGTGGGAGTGATAAGCAACGATATCAACCCCAGCAGCCACTTCAACAATCCCCAGCTGACTGGCTGTGAGCAGAGGGTGAAGTTTGGTTTTTCTCAGATGGGTTCTTGACAAGAAACTCTAAGTAGGTTATCCCAATTTCAAAGGCAGAGAGATGAATTATGGATGAGTGGGGCGGATGGAGCTGATCAGATAAAAATGCAAAATTTCTAGGCCAAAACTAATCCAATTAAGTGAAAGCTCGAAAGCCATGCAGCACTAAAGAGCCCACTTATTAATAATATGAAATAGAATTAATAATCGTAATATCTGAAGGAATCATTACAGTCATCGAGATAAGGCTCCGCCGGTAAGTTTGTGAGGGGTTTGCACCAGACGCTTCTCGAGGAAAAGTTGCATGGGTGACTTCAAACGTCTGAAAACAAACCGAGGCTCACCAACTCCAAGGACACAAGCCACAGCGCAGAGAGATTCTATTCTCCACTTATGGATTGAGCAAAGACAGAGAGGAACAAAACCAGAATGATGACAGTGCCTGTAGGCGTGAACACCTGCCGGGAAACACTTACGAAACGCCAGGCTCCGACCTAGCGAAACCACGTGGGACACTAAGGAGAGAAGAGTCTAGTCACAAGGACATCCTGTGCCGCGCCAGGCCTGTCATCCCAGCCCTGGAGAGTTTGAGCCTGGAAGATCTTGAGTTCTAGACTGGACTGGGCTACCTGAGACGCTGCCTTCAAAATAAGTAATAAATTTATAAACATAATATCAATAAAATTGAAATGTCCCATTAAGGCAGAAGCCAGGGGTGTAGGGTTGAGTGGGGAGAAGGCTCAAAATACAAACTAGACAGTAACAAACAAGCAAAAAAAAAAAAAATGCCATGCTAATAAATTCTGCTCGCAAGTTTATTAATTACCTCTCTCTTTTACTCTTTCTCTCCCCCCTCTTATCCTCTTTTCCTCTGTCTCTCCCCTTCTTTCTCTTACCCTCTCTCCCCCCTCTCTTACCCTCTCTCCCCCCTCCTTTCTTACCCTCCCCCCCTTTAGCTGTGACATTTTTAATTCTTCAGCAGTCAGTGTGCCTTTATCTCTTCCTAGATCTTGAAGAACGAAGGACATATTTTGGAGCTGGCTCCTGGCTTACTCTAGGTTACCTTCGATGGCCAGTAGCCATTTCTTTTCTGTCCATTTTCTGCTGAAGAAGTTAAGCTGGCGAACTGCCAAGAGGAAGTGTATTACAGTTTTCAAAGTGCAGCTTTTGTTTTCATATCTCATTTGCTCTCTGCCAAGCTAGAGATTAAGAGAGATAGCACCGCATCTGTTTTGCTTAATATAAACGAGCTCAGGAATGTTCCAGAACACACAGCCAGTAGTCACTACTGGAGGTAAAGAACGAAGTTGGAGGGAGGCGGGACACGAATGAAGGAATTTTATAAAAGCTTTGTTTTCCCTGAAAGTAACAGGATGAATTTATTTTGTGCTGATCACAGTCTTGTGATGAAAAGGTCAGTCTATAAAAAGTCTAAACAAACCTGCTCCTGGTGCTGGCACTTTGCCTCCCTCAGCGGTTAAGAGCACCCACAGCTCTCGCAGAGGACAAGGGCTCCATTCCCAGCACATGTTTGGTAGCTTGTAGCCCACTATAGCTCTGTCTCCAGGGCATCTGAGGCCTCCTGCACGGAATGTATTCTGACCTCTGAGGCCTCCTGCACATGTGGTACACAGATTTATACCTAGGTGTGCACATACATGAGAACGCACACACACACAAATTAAATGCAAAAGAAAAGTCTGTTCCTGACTAAAAATAACTACAAGCTGCTCTAAGAAAGCCTTGTGATAGAATATTTCCCAGCTTGGTTGGAGGTGTGGCTCGATAGAAAAGCTTTTGTTTGCTGTCAGCAGGCCCAGGTTTTATTTCATACTCTGGTGTGCACGCGCATGCCCCCCCCCACAGAGAGAGAGAGAGAGAGAGAGAGAGAGAGAGAGAGAGGAGGAGAGAGAGAGAGGGAGAGAGAGTTAACTCCTATCTGGTTGAAGGGGAAACTACAAAAATTCCTTTATGGAAGAAATTCCACAGACTTAATGAAAAGAAGTTAGGCCAGCCAGACGGAAACAGGAAACACGTATTAAACCAGAAACTCAGAGTTGAGATTCAGTTAATAGCAACTGAACGTAGATCCCCGTGTACCAGCCAGGAAATTACAGACTGCCAGCTGCCAACCTGGGAGATCCAGGAAGACAGCCAGGAAAAGTCTAGAGGGTAAATGAGAAGAGAATGGGCGTGCTTTGCAGTGCTGATCTAGGCCTCAGTGCTGTTCCTTGGTAAGAAGGGGAGTGGGGGGAGGGGGTGTGGTGCGGAGGAAATGGAGGAGAAAGAAACATGAAGACTTGAGGGGAGAATGCTCAACAAACAATATAGACTTAACAGCAATTGAAAAATAAATTAATTTAAGAAGACGAGAGAAAAAGAAGAAAAATAAACAACAGTACCAAAGACCGGGCAGTTTGGGCTACCTGAGACCCTATCTCATGAAGCAAATAACAGGGTTGGCAAAAGGGTTCAGTGGCTAAAGTGAAGTATAAGGCCAACAGCCATTTTCAATCTCACAGAAGTCACACGATGGGGAGAACCAACCCCTAGAAGGGGTCTCTAATCTCCATATGAAAAATGGCACACATGTGCTCCTGCGAACATATCAAACATATCATACATACACAATAAGAAGGAGGGGGAGGAGGAGGAGGCGGAGGAGGAGGAAGAAGAAGAAGAAGAAGAAGAAGAAGAAGAAGAAGAAGAAGAAGAAGAAGAAGAAGAAGAAGAAGAAGAAGATCGAAACACAAAAACAAACAACAATCCAAAAAGGATGAACTGTAAGAGCCATAAAAAATGGCCCAGGAGGTAAAGTGCTTGTCAAGTTTGACGAACTGAATTTGATCTCTAAAAAATATAGTGGAAGGGGAGAACTGTCTTTGGAAAGTTGTCCTCTGACCTCCGTGTGCGGTGGCAGGTGTGTGCAGGTGTGTGTGTTTGAGTGTGTGCGCTCGGGGCCCCCACGGTGGAGTGCACAGCCATGGACACTTACAGATCAGAGGACGTCAGGCGTCCCTGTCTGCCCGTTAGACAACGATATTCCCCGCACCTGAAGCTAGACTGGTGCCAGCGAGGCCCAATACTGTATCTCTGCTCTGCTCCCCGTGGCTGTGTCGTCACAGGAATGTAGGGCCACGTTCAGCCTTTCCTGTGGGTACCTGATTCAGACTCAGGTCTTCCTGCTCTCATACTAGTTAAGCCAGCTCCCCTGGTCGTTAGTCTTTATTTTGTAGAGGCAGTGTCTCATTGGAGCCCAGACTGACCTGGAACTCACTCTGTAACCCAGACCTTTGAGCTGAGGAGGATCTTCCTACCGTAACCTCCTAAGTGATCCTACATGCCTGACCCTTAACCTTATTAAAACTGAAAAACACAGTTTTCTCAATTGTCTAAGACAGAAAATAGACCAAACCAACACTATAACGCTGATGGACTGATTTTTAAATGTATTCACGTATTTCGATTTTTATAAAATGTACATAACAAAATCTACCATTTTGACCATTTTAATAAGTGTACAGTTTCCCTGGTACTGAGTGCACGCCCGTATGATGCAATCATCCCTTCAGCCACCTCCACAATTCTTCGCTGCAGTTACTTTCAAAGGAGAGGGTTGCTATTTTCAAGTCTGGAAAGGGAACTCCAGCAGGCAAGAAGAAAAAGAATTGAGCAAAGTCAGCCATGTAGATCCACAGGGAGGTTTCACCTAAGGCTGGGAAGGTGAGGAGGCTACAGTCCTGCTTTCTGCCTCTCCTATTGGGCTGCCTGAGCCAATCTGAAGAAGTCCAGCACCAGGATAGAGCAGGCAAGCAGGGGGCCAGGCTTACCCTAGACCCAGCACCTCTAATGCTTTACGTTGATGTTTGATTAGAAGCCATAACAGTAGTAGCTTTAACCAAAGCCATATGGATCGGGGGTGTAGCTCAGTTGGTAAAGCAATTTGTCTAGCATGCAGGAAGTCCTGGGTTCAGTCTCCAGCTTGGTAGCCCAGGTTTATAATCCCGGATTCCAGATCGCTACGGGTTCAAAGTCAGGGTGGATACAGAGTGGGGGCTACCAGCCGTGGGCACAGTGGGGAAAACCCAGATTCCCAGTTCACACTGTCACCAACAACTGCCCGACGAGTTGCTATTGAGAGACCTCCATCCAGTGGAAGGTCTTGCGTTTGTGGGTTTTGATGAAGAAAGGAGTTTCAGGGTGAGCCAATGAGAAGCAGAGTTGGATTTTATAAGAAACAGGGGGGCTGGGGATTTAGCTCAGTGGTAGAGCGCTTACCTAGGAAGCGCAAGGCCCTGGGTTCGGTCCCCAGCTCCGAAAAAAAGAACCAAAAAAAAAAAAAAAGAAAAAAAAAAGAAACAGGAAGAAAGGTGATGCAAAAAAGCAGAGGAAGCCGTTTTCAGGGGAGAATTGTACCCTGGCTTCTTTACAAGGAGTCCATAGGACTTTGGGAGCTCAGGACTCATAGCTCCAAGGGCTGCTAAGAAAGGCTTCCACTCACCCCGCCCCCACCCTGCTTCTTTTTAACATTGCTCAAAGAGTGTGGTTCATACCCAAGTTAAAGAGTTTCCTTAGTAAACAAGCTATAATACCTCTGCTACAGCTTCCGGGGGCGGGGTGTCCGGGTTTGGGAGAGAAGGGGAGTGTCTTTTTTTCTTTCAAAAAATTCAAAAGGCAAAATCCAAAAACAGAACAACAAAAGTAGACAGATAGGTATTTAAGCCAATTTAATTTTATGTATATGCATATTTTCCATACATGTACTGTATGTCTGCCACATTCATGCTTGCTGCCCTTTGTGCACAGGACCCTATCTGGGTTCCTCCCCACTGAAGTGTCTCTCCAGTCACCCTCCCTTTTCTTTTCTTGAAGCATGCTTTAATTAGCCCGGGCTTGCCTCCAACTCATTACACAGCCAAGAATAACCTTGACTTTTCGATTAACTTAATTTAAGAAATACTACGTATGTATAAGGATTGCGTGCACAGGAGTCCAGGTACCCACAGAGGACAGAGACATCGGATCCCCTGGAGCTGTAAGTTCCTGGAGGTTATGAGTCATCCTACCACCTGACCTGGATACTGGATACCAGACGTGGGTCCTCTGGAAGAAGAGTACATAGTATGTACTCTGAACCACTGAGCTATCTCCGGCCCTGACCGTGAACTTCTAATCCTCTTTCTTCTATCTCCCAGTCATCTGAGTAACCCAGTCATCTCACACCCAGTTTTATGCAGTGCAGAGGACTAAGCCCAGGACTTTGTACACTCTGGGCAAACATTCTACAGCTGAACTGCTGATCCAGCTAGCTCATGAGTCAAGCTTTTTTAAATACCACAGACCCAGTGGCTTGGGTAGATAGAAGGTGTTAGGGAGCACATCTCCCAACATTTTGACTGTAGACTCTGAATGGGGGATAGGAAGCTGTTCACTGTATGACTATTAACCTTTCTGTTTCTCTCAGCTCACTGTTGGGGTGTAGAGAACTACGACACGCCGTGGCCTCACTGTTAAGAGGCTTCTGCTCTATCATGGCAGACAGCACTTCAGGGCTGGGCTCTCTGCTGTATCTGAAATGAAGAGAACTTGACGGTGCTCTCCCACAACTCCCCAACCCTTAAGGCTGGCAGCCAAGAGAAGCCCCTCACACAAAGTTATACAAAGCCCAGCTCTCCATTGTGCCTTTTCTGAGAAAAATGGCTGCCTTCGGCACCAGCTTTGATGTCAGGGAGTTAAGCCGAGCTGAGTTAAGCAACCCACACTGTTTTACTCCACAAACAGCCATACAGGTAAGATTCAGAAAGCTGCCCCAACTCGTTTTCTGCTTTGCTCTGGACTATAAAGCCAGGCCTCCAGCTGCATGAGTCACAGGACTGTCTGGTCTCCGAGACCGAAGGTCGTCTTGGAAGAGATGACAGTGACATCTTTGGCTAAGGATGCTGGGAAAAGCTCACCGCGTTGTCACTGCTACGGCCCCCGACAATCAGTTGAGCAGCCTTCTGGAGACTTTTTTCAGAGCTGTCTCTTAGCTTAGCTCATGAATTCCCTTTTGACTGCAGGCCTAAGAGGAAAGGCCAGCAGTAATAGAGGTTTTGCCAGCCTGAGGAGGTGTGCATAAACTCACCTCCCCCATGCCTGCATGACGTAAGCCTTCTTAGAGGAGCATGAGAGGCTGCAGCAAAGAGGAGAGCAGATGGATTTTGTTCGGCTTCTCAGAGCTTCAGATCTGAAACAACCTTAACAGCCAACATGGGGCCGGGGGTGGAGACACAGGGACACAAACGTGATGTCAGGACAAGGACAATGCAGTTCCATCAGGTATACGCATCACTGGAAAAGGATGTGCAGCCCCTTAAGGAAAGCATGCATTAGGTATTGATGAAGAATAATCTACAAGCTGTACTGTTTATTAAGAATAAAAGTGAAGATCAAAGCAGAACGTTTAGTAGCTGTCTGCTTTTGTTTTTAAAAATGTGAATCTATGGTCACGTATGCAAGAATATTTTTCTTTGGATATGTAAGAATGGGGCCGGCTCAGAGGATGGATATGAAGGCAGAGACAAGATTAAAAAAATATGCAGGTGCTGGGGAGATGCCTTAGTCTCCTCATGAACTTGCCGCATGAACATGAGGACGTGAGTTCGATTCCCATAACCCACATAAAAAGCTGAGTCTACTGTAAACCCACTTGTAATCCCAGGGTAGGTAGAAAAAGGCAGAACTTTGGGGTTTTAGTGGCCCAGCATCCTGGCCTAATTGGTGAGTTCCTGGTCCCAGTGAGAGGCTGTGTCTCAAAAACCAAAGTTTGGGGCAGGTAGGATGGCTCAGTAGGTAAAGGCATCCACTGGGAAGCCTGAGGTGAAGCCATGGGACCCACATGGTAGAGGAAGATGCTGCATAACTGGATAACTGAGCCATTTTTCGTTATTTATTTATAATTGAGACAAGGTATTGGTACATCAGAGCTCAGGCTGACCTTGAACTTGTCACCTTCCTGTCTTAGTGTCCCAAGAGCTATGATTGCTGGACTCAACCGCCATTCCAGCTCCAATTATATTTATTTATTAATTTATTTATTTATTAATTCATTCAGACAGGACCTCTTTATGCAGTCCTGTCTGTCCTAGAACTCACTATGTAAATGAGACTGGCCATGAACTCATAGAGATTCTCCTGCCTCTGCCTCCCAAGGGCTAGGATTAAAAGCCCAGCCCCATCTTTGTTGTTGTTTTGTTTTGCATTGTGGTTTTTGGTTTGTTTTTTTGTTTGTTTGTGTTTGTTTTGTTTTGTTGGAGATAAGGTTTCCTTGTGTGCCCCAGCTGTCCTGGAACTCACTCTGTAGAGCTGAGGCTGTCCTCAAACTCAAAGATCTATCTGCCTCTGCCTCTGCCTCTGCCTCTGCCTCTGCCTCTAGAGTGCTGGGGCTAAAGGTGTATGCTACCATGCCCGCTGGCTAGTGTATTTTAGATTCTAGACAAAATTGTTTATGATGGAGTCTCCATGTAACCTGTGGTGGTCTGAATGTGAATGACAGCTCCTCTTACCCCCTCCCCACCCCCACCAATGGGCTCATATGTTTGAATGCTTGGCTCTTAGTGGGTGGAATCATTTGGGAAGGATTAGGAGGTGTGGCCTCGTTAGAGGAACTGTGGCACTTCAGGTAGGCTGTGAGGCTTCAAACGCCCATGCTCTTCCCATTTAGCTGTGGGTCAGATGTAAGCCCTCAGCTACTGCTGCCACACCAGCCCGTCTCCTGCGGTGTTCCCTGCCATCATGGACAAAAACTCTAACTCTCTAGAACCATTAGGCCCAAATTAAATGTTTCCTGCTACAAAGTGCCTTGGTCATGCTGCATTATTATGGCAATATACTTTATTTTAAACCAAAGAAAGTGAAGCAGAAACTCTCTCTTAAAAGCAAAGAAAAGGGGGCTGGAGAGATGGTTCAGCAGTTAAGAGCACTGTCTGCTCTTCCAGAGGTCCTGAGTTCAATTCCCAGCAACCACATGGTGGCTCACAACCATCTGTAATGGAATCCCATGTCCTCTTCTGGTGTCTGAAGACAACTTCAGTGTATTCATATACATAAAATGAACAAATATATCTTTTTTAAAAAAGGAAAGAGAAGGTGGCTTTAGGAGGTAGAACTATGAAATGTGGAAAGCTCCTAAACTGAGAAATAATCCCTTTTTCTTTTTTTTTAATTAATTATTTTTCGTGTAGGGAGGTTATTTGAGCAGTTGGGGGAGAGGAGACATGATCGAAATATGTATTTACATATATTATCCATATATGTATATATACAAACACATATAGTATGTGTGTGCTTTGCCTGAATGTGTGTCTATGTGTGCTGTGCACACAGAGAACAGAAACAGTTGCTGGATTAGCTGGGACTGGGGTTACAGATAGTTGTGAGTTGCTATGTGGGTGCTGAGAATTGAACCAGGGTCTTGTGGAAGAGCAGCCAGTGCTCTTAAGTGCATCTCTCCAGCCCTGAAAAAAAATTGCAACTAAAGGAAATGTGCAGGCACAGTGCTTATCCCATAAGGTGGGGCTGAAGTCAGCTGAGCCCAAAGAGGGCAATGGAGAAGGTAAGTTCTTTAGACCAGGTTGGACTCAAATTCTGAAATCTATTTGCTCTGCCTACATCTGTCTTTTGAGTGCTGGGACATCACAATAAACTTCTTTAAATTTTTTTTTTGCTGGTTCTGGTGGCATACAACCTTAATCTTGTGCCTTGAAAGACACAGGAAGGCAGATTATTGTGACCCTGTCACAGAAAAACAAAATTAATTTTCTTTAGTCTTGCTAAAAAGCTTTAATCCATAAAGTGAAAGGACAGAGTATATGACCTACACGCATGCGCACGGGACACACACACACACACACACACACACACACACACACACACACAGAGAGAGAGAGAAAAGTAAAATAAAAATATATAAAATATAGGCCTCGGGGCTGGGGATTTAGCTCAGTGGTAGAGCGCTTACCTAGGAAGCGCAAGGCCCTGGGTTCGGTCCCCAGCTCCGAAAAAAAAAAAGAACAAAAAAAAAAAAAATATATAGGCCTCGTGGCCTACAACGGTCTCCAAGAAACCGTGTACCACCCCACCCCAGCCCTACCCACCTTAGAGAGGAAGAGAGAGGCCTTCAGCTGTTGCTGTCCCTGACCTAATTCAACCCCAGACACTGAGCGTCTCCCCACACAATTTCCATCTCAGACCACTCCCACCCCCACCCCGCCGCCTCATGAAGTAGGGGACCACTTTAAGGAGCCCCCCTCTTAAATATCATCATTAAAGTTCACTGCACCTGGGGGAGGGGAGAGTAATTTTAAATACAGCAGATTGCTTCCATAATGTGGGTAGGTCTCATCCAAACTGTCAAAGGAGTCTCTTCTTCACACACCCTAAACCCCAGGGAAGATGGAACTCTTGAAATTAGGCTGCGGCCTTCTGATTTGAACCTGACTCCTCCTTGGGGGTCTCCATCGTGTTAGTTTACCACCACGGTTCTGGATTTCTTGGACAATGTTTGAAAATCAATCTCTATAGAAATTTATACATCCTATTTTTTTCTGGAGTTCCATTACTGGTCTAACCTAGTTTACTATTATGACCCAAACAACAAGAGTCTAGAAGTTCCTGCTTTACATCTTAATCATAGAAAACGTATCTCCAGAGACAGCATGTGCTAGCTGTCTGGAAAAGCCTTCTGCAGCAGGGTGGTGGACATCAGCCTGAGTCATTACCAGCCAGGGGGTCATCTGTCAAAAAAGCTGCGCTCAACAGAGCAGAAAAATAAGTCTTGGGGTTGGGGATTTAGCTCAGTGGTAGAGCGCTTGCCTAGCAAGTGCATGGCCCTGGGTTCGGTCCCCAGCTCCGAAAAAAAAAAAGAACCAAAAAAAAAAAAAAAAATAAGTCTTTCATTAGCGGGGAAATAGCAGCCGGCTCAAGTGGCATGGGACTCTATCAGCTGGTAAAACTTAATTATGCTTCTAACTACATAAATTAGTTCAAGTAAATACGTTTGAAAATACCCGATCTCCATCTTGAACCTACAGAGGATTAATTGCAAGAAAACAAATTACTAATGAGTTAAGGGGAAAAAATTTAATTTCTTCACTGCGTCTCCCACAAAGATTAGTGCTTTGCGAGGTTATTTTATTTGCCAGTTCTTCAGGAAAACTACAATTCCTTAATCAACACATCAAAAATTTCTACACTTCTAGAATAAGAGAAAGAAAATCTACTGGGAATGAAGGGGGTGCTGGAAATGGCCAGTCTTTCCCCCATATTCTCCTACCGTAGACACACACACACACACACACACACACACACACACACACACACACACACACACACACACAACACCTCTCGGGTTTAAGCGTTTCCCCAGCTGCACTCAACTAAATATATCTTGGGCAGTGTTTTCATTTCTTCACCTCTCTCTTGAGCCAATCGGAAGGACACAAATAGCTCGGAGTCCCTTAGGAGGGCATGCGGAGGTACCGCCTGGTTACAGGGGCTTAGCGCAGCTTTCAGGCTCCTCCTGATCTTGCCGGAACGCCTGCAGGCTGGAAGCCCTGGTTGCGCACTGCGGCTCTGCGGAGTAGGGGCCTGCAGGGGTTAATGTGGCTGCAGCTCATTCGGGCACCACCTGGGCATCAGTGACTCATTGTTTCCTCCCTGAGCTGGCCCGCTCTGCGTGGTGGCCTCAGTAACCCAAGCAAAGGAAAAAAGATTTTTTTCCCCCTCTTCTCTGCATAACCAGTTTTCTAAAGCTGAGTGTAGAAGCAGGGATCTTTCTTCTGCAGTGGCTGTGGCCAAGGTTTGAGCTCCCTTTGAGCTGTCCAGCGGGGCGACAGAGGTTTAAATTTATTGTCTACAAACGAAAAGAGGCAGAAAGCCAGGGTTCCCTTAGTTGATGGCTGGGACATGGTTCTAGAAAAGGAAGCAAACGTAGTGGATTTTAGTGACATTACCTACAATTTGTGTAAATAAACATGGTGGCCAATACATTTGCTACGTCTAAACAGTAGATATGTATCAAATACGAATTTTCTTCATCTCTATTTCTTTACTTGGGGTGTGTGTGTGTGTGTGTGTGTGTGTGTGTGTGTGTGTGTGTGTGTGTCCCACAGGGTCCTTGTAGAGATCAGCGGACAACTTGCAGGAGTCAAGTTTCTCAATCTACCATGTGAGTTCCAGAAATAGAGCCCAGATGGTCCAGCCTGTCTGAGGGATGTTGTCCTGCTCAGTCATCTCCGAGGCTCTGCATTCCTGGTTTTGAAGGAGCCTGTTATCACTCACCTCCACAGCAAATCTTCCTTGATTCGACCTAGTTTCCTACCATTCGTGATGAGAGTCTCGGGAATTTCCGGGAATGGGGTATCTTTGCCTGGCTAAGCACATCTCAGTTCAAAAGGTTTCCGGTACAACTTCGAAGACATTTTGCTCTCTTTCTGTAGACTCTACAGAGATGCGGCTTCTACAAAGTAGAACATTGTATACGTTCTCGAATTTTGTTATTTGTTTTGTTATTTCTGTCTATCTGCATTTTCATTGTCTAGAAGGAGGAGGAGGAGGAGATGATGATGATGGTGGTGGTGGTGGTGGTGGTGATGATGATGATGATGATGATGATGGGGCAGGGCATGCAGCTCAGGGCTAGAGCACTTGCCATGTATTTACAAGGCTGGATTCTACCTCAATACTGTCGAAACAGCAAACAGATGAAAAATATTCAAAATGGAAAAAAGAAATAAATGCAGGGCGGTAGGGATGAAGTCCAGTTAGAAGAGTGCTTTCTTAGTATGCAAGAAGCCCTGGGTGCAATTCCCCACCCCCACCCCTTTCTGGACCTGGGACATGACTGCAGGCTTAGCCCTAGGAAGCAGAAGCAGGAGGATTCAGGTTAAGGTCAGCCTCTGCTAAAAGTGAAGTCCAGGCCCGTACTATGTGAGGCCTTGTCCCAAAGGACAAGAACAAAATAGATCTGAGGCGAGAAGGAGTAGTAAGAGGAGGAGTAGAGGGGGAGAAGGGAGGGGAGGGGAGAAGGAGCGGAGGAAGGAAGGTCGGAGAAGAGGAGGAACCGGGAGGAAGGGAAGGAGAACAGGAAGAGTCCTGTGTAGATCTGGGTGGTAGATTCTAAGTCGAACCCTGAGAACAGCATGCCACCAGGCACTGTCTTCACTAAATTAAGTAACCCCCTTGAATGAATTCCAAAACACTCTGGCTCTTGGTAAAAACCAAAGATACTAGAAAAGAGAGGGTGGACGTAGGGCAGGGAGATTAAGTGTGGAGTTTAATAAGATCCCAGGAGATGCCTTTGTTATGGTGTGAGTCAGTTGCGGAGCCATTTTATTCTCACAGTAACAGGAGATTTGTCTGGGCTTGGCTAGCCCCCGTGGTGTCTACTCTATCCTATGAATGGGGACTCATTTGGGGTCTGAATCAGAAAGAATCAAAATAAAAGCGATCCCGTCTTTCAGGTCCTTGCTATCATTCAGCAATGTGGTTGTTTTTCTTTGCTCGCCAGAATCCTTAAAGTCAGGTGTCGAAATATTTGCTTCACCTTTCTGGAGACTTAATGAAGGCCTTTAAAGGTTCTACTTGTTTTTGTAGGCAGGGGGCTATCAGGACAGCATGCCTGCAGAAACGGTGCCAGTTTAAATACCCTGGGCGTCTCACTTCTAACCAGAAGTAGGAGTGGTTCTCTGAATGAGCTCTTTTATATTGCATACAGGAAATCTGTGTGCAAAAGAGCCTCGCCGACTATGAACAGGTTTGTGGTGTTTGTACCAACAATATAGCTGCTAGATCCAAAGGGAACCCCCAAACTATCCAAAATGGCAGTGCCACTGACTGTGTCCCAATATTGACAATCTGGGCTCAGCGGAATTCTGACAGGGTAAACAGAAGGGTCACTGGAAGAGATATAAAAGCCTACAGTCAGCATTCCTCAGGAACCTGTGAAACAAGTTTCTGTCTGGAAGAGTCATCACTTCTTCTCTCTCCCTGCAGCCTTCTACTGCCTATGGTTCTCAATTAGCATATACATATAATAGGTATGAAAGCAGCATGACAGCCTCCAGTTTCCTTAGGTCCTCATCAACACCAATAACATACACCCATTATGAATACGAAAGCCACCAGACTCTTTTGGCCTGTACACTCCCTTCTCCTCTCTACCGTAGGCCTCTAGGTTGTCCCAGATTCCAAGCCCTCTCACACCTTTCTCTTTAAAACCAGCAGATCCTGCCCACCCTCCACCCCCTGATGGATAGCCAAGGCAGCTTTCTGTCGACTCCCTACAATGTCTGTGGCTATTCTCTCTATATACTGCCTGGAAAGATGGCCACATGGGAGTTTCATATTTGCAGTAACCCGCTCTGGGAGTGATCGAGCTCTGTGGTTACACGGCGCCCCACTTACAATAACCAAGCAAGGTGGTTAAACCATCAGAGGACGGTGTTGAGCCAAACAGGATGAATACAACCCCTACCACATGCGCATACACAGACTAAAATTAAATTTCCGAGCAGGTGCTAGATTCCTTATTTCCATTTTCTGGCCAGTATGTCCTAGATGAGGGGACAGCTCCACATTGTGACCCTCAGCAGCCTGAGAACTTCTAATCTTTGAGAGACTTCAACTCAGGCCAAGCCAGAATTCCTGAAGCAGGAAAAAAAAAAAAAATTCAGACATAACTGGTTTGAAGCAGGGTTGGAAATTTTATTAAATATATTTCAACAAAGACTTGAGGGTTAGGAAAAAGACAAGCGCTCAGAAAGAAACAGACCCATGTACTGGGCAAGTGTTACCCAGGGGAGAGTTATGGTTAATTGTCCCAGACTTATATATCATTTTGGTGGCTCTTAGGTTACATTTCAAAAGGTAGCCAAGAAACCTTTCTTTTCCCTTCCCTTCTCTACCCCAACCCCTCAGATTAAATACGGTGGTCCAAGAGATGTCTTAAAGGATATCATGATCCAAAAAAGTAAAACTGGAAGCCACTAAGATTTCACAAGGGAGGACCAGTATGGTGACAGACACCTTTAAAAACAGCACATGAAAGGCAGAGGCAGGTCCATCAAAGGCAGCCTGATCTACACAGTGAGTTCCAGGACAGCCAGAGCTACATAATAGAGAGACCCTGTCTCAAAACAACCAAAAAATAAATAAATAAAATAAATTGAACAAGAGGTGTACATGTCCTTTCCCTGTAAGAGGGGTTTCTGGTGAGATTCCCTGCAAACTGCAGATCTGTAGATGGAAAAAAGAGAAAGACCAGAACCAGAACAGTTGTTAAATATGCTAGGATTCTGGGTTTTTTTTTTTTTTTCCTAATTAAGTTTGCTCTGTGACAGCTTTACACAGGTACATAATGCATATGACCGCTGTCGCCTCCCACCCTCTTATCTTCCCATTATCCTTTTCTGCCCCCCCCTCCACGCCTCTTTCTCCTGTTGACATCCATTCTTTCTGTTTGGTGACCCACTGAGTTTAAGTAGGGCTCTGTGACCACAGGTTTGGAGCCTGGTGCACTCAGCAGTGGGCATGCAACTGAAGAGAGGGACCCAGCTTCCCCTAGGGTCTATCAATAGCAGTAGTTTTGCAGTAAGTCAACTGACTGTTGACACGGCCCACTGTAGGCAACTGCAGTCCTCAATCCTCACCCACAAGAACTGTATCAGTTTATAGAGGATGGACTCTCACAGCTCTTCATTCTTTGAGTTCTTGCAAGATTTCAATCTGCTCCTTCTTCTGAAATACATCCTGAGCCATAGAGGAGGTGGTGTGAATTGGGCTGGAATTCTTGTTTTGCTGCTACTGAGAGGCTTCAATCAGACTGCATGGGTGTGCTTTTCTCTCCCAACCCTCCCCCCCTCACCCCAGGGTTTCTCTGCATAGCCCTGGCTTTCCTGGAACTATGTAGACCCGGCTGGCCTTGAACTCACAGAGATCCACTTGCCTCTGTCTCCTGAGTGCTGGGGTTAAAGGTGGATAACACTTTTCCATCAGGAGACAGCCATTATTGGACTAGCACGACCTACCTTTCCATTGTGCAGATGGAAAGATTAGATTAGATTGTCCCTAATCTATGTTTTCATTGGAAATCTATGTTTTCATAACCCCTATGTTCTCGGGGTTTACAGCAGTTGTTCTCAACCTGTGGGTCTTGACTCCATAGGGGTCACATATCAGATATCCTGCATATCAGATATTTACATTACAATTCATAACAGTAGCAAAATTACAGCTATGAAGTAGCAACATAAAAAAATTATGGGGGTTGGGGATTTAGCTCAGTGGTAGAGCGCTTGCCTAGGAAGTGCAACACCCTGGGTTCAGTCCCCAGCTCCGGAAAAAAAAAAAATTTAAAAAAAATTATGGTTGGGGGTCACCACAGAATAGGAACTGTATTAAAGGGTTTCAGTATTAGGAAGGTTGAGAACCGCTGACTGACAGAGTCTCAGTCCTTCCTCGTGGACGGTGGGTTCATTCTTCCTGAAGTCCACAGTGAAGGCAGTTTGTTCTTTCTCTGTCTATAGTATTTCATGGAAAGGTTTTTGTTTGGGTGGAGACAGGGCCTCCCTATGCTATGTAGCCCAGGCTGGCTTCAGACTCATAGAGACCTTCCTTCCCGTCTTAGTCTGTCCCGTAGTGGGGTTATAGCTGACAGCCACCATACTTGACTTACCCCACATTTCATAAGTGTAAAATTCTCTGAAGCAGAATTAAGGTAACATGATGAAGGGAAAGGAACCCTTATTGAGGTATCCAGTTGAAGCCACTAGCCAGCAGAAAAGCAAGAATTCCAGGAAAGTTAGCAACTGCTTAGCCCCTTGTCCCTTCCCAAACATAAACCTATGGTTTTCTACCAGAAAAACCAGTTATAAGGACAGAACATGCACTAAGGCCTTCCAGTGACTCTATTAGCTTCTGGTTTTACCTCATCAGTATAATTATATGTGAAGTGCCTCCACAGTCACCCTATAAACTCACTTATCAAAAGCAAGATGAGAGGCTGGAGAGATGGCTCAGCGGTTAAGAGCACTGGCTGCTCTTTCAGAGGTCCTGAGTTCAATTCCCAGCAACCACATGGTGGCTCACAACCATCTGTAACAGGATCTGATATCCTCTTCTAGTGTGTCTGAAGAAAGTGACAGTGCACTCATATACACAAATAAATCTTTTTTAAAAAAAAAGAAGAAGGAAAGAAAGACAGGTCCCGAGAGATAACTAGGTGGTTAAGAGCACTTGCTTTTTTTGCAGAGGACCCTGGTTCAGTTCCAGCAGCACCCACAGGGCAGCTCAAAAACACCCATAACCCCAGCCAAAGATACAGGGGAGCCAATGCCTTTTTCTCCCCCCCTTGTGTACCCCCTCTCATATGCACATGTGCATGGTACACTTATATGGAAACAGCTAAACATTCATACACATAACATAAAAACAGATTTTAAAAAGTTAAAAAGACAAAAGAGGGGGGAAAGTTTCTCAGCCACCTTTTGAACTATAACTTGAAAGTCACCAAAATATATATATCACTAGTGTTGGGACAATTGACTGTGCCTTTCACTTGAGAATCACATACCCATGCTTGAGTATGGCTTACACTCTGCTGTGTTCTCTTAGGCAGCACATACCCAGCACACGGACGAGTCTTTTCTTTCTAACCACCCCTCTTTCCCTTTGTTCAAATATCTTTACTAAAATCTCCAACTTTGCTTCAAACCACTGAGGGCTCAAGTTCTTTTTTGCCTTGATGCTAGCAATCCTGGCTTGTCCTGGGTTGAGGTCCCTAAATGACTCGGGGCTGCAGACAGCAACAGCATGAAGTGCCGCAGTCCTCTCACCACTGACACTTCTCCTGTTTGCTTGTACTTTGATGACATTTATTTAAGTGGGAGGACCACAGGAGGAGCACACATGTGGAGGTTAAGGAAGGAGAGTCGGCTTTCTTCTGTTACCATGGGTCCTGGGGATTGAACGCAGGTCACCAGGGTCAGAAGCAAAGCACCTTTACCTGCTACAACATCCTGCTTGGTTGTAAGGGTTTTTCTTGGTTTTGGTTTTTGAAAGGAAGGGTATCAGTCTATATCCCTGGCTAGCCTGGAGCTCACTATGCATCCAGGCTTGCCTCAAACTTATTGCAACCCTCCTGCTTCAGCAGCCTTCGAGGAGCTGTGATTATAGAAATGAGGTTCTACTCCCAGCTTTAAAAAACAAACAAACAAAACAAAAACCAGGAGTCCATTATATAGCTCAGGCTAGCCCCCAACTCTTCCTTCTTCCACTTCCCAAGCCCTGAGAAAGAAGTGTTCACCACAAACCACCAAGTCAGGCTTCTTCACATCCTTGCCAAGTAGCCAGCCAGAAGAAATTGCTAATTATTTCTTGCACGGAGCCATATTGGATTTGGGCCTAGCCGCTTTTTGACTGCATGGTTCAAAGTGACTAGGTGACTCTGGGCTGTTTGGCCCCAGAGACTCACCCCTAAGATGACTGCCATAAGTCTTAAGATTGTTGGACAAAGCCTCTCCCATGAATTTACGGCACAGGAAGATAACATTCAAGGGATGCCTCAGCTCCCTTAGTAGATACCAGTTATCTCCTCAGTCAACACCCAGTGTCTCCACCACCTGACCTCATTGCCTGACTTCTTTGCCTCCAGCTATCACTGCCTATACCCTCATCTCCCCCTCCTTCATATTTCACAAAGGTCACTCCCCCTACCTGAAAGCCTTAAAAGCTGTAACGTTCATCCCAATAAACGAGACCTTGACAACAGAACTTTTGCTTGGTCTCCTTCTTCTCTTCACCCCCATTTTGGCCCACAGGTAGAAAGCCTCTTTGGGACCCTGAATAACTGGGTCCCCGCTGGCGGGGACAATTTCTTAAAGAATATCACTTATTTGTTAACAGTTTCAGACATCTATACAATGTATCTTGACCCAACCGCTGGGCACATCTGTGAAGGGTTTTTCTTAGTCGGATCATTTGGAAGAGAAGACTTCCTGGGCCACACCTTCTAGTGGCAGCCTACATAGAAGAATACGGAAATAGGAAGCTTTTGCTTTTGCCTGCCCTCCCTTGCTTGAAATACTGTAGAGGCGTTATTTTGCTGGTATCGGAACCTACTTCTTTGGGATGCCGTGGGAACCAACTGAGATGTTGTGAATAAATCTTCCTGAAAAGAAGCAGCGAACAAAAGAACTCTTGAAAGGAGTGTCTGTATCTGCAGAGACTGAAGGACCAATTGGAGGGACTGGAGTTTTGTAGGTTCAGAGGCTAATTACCTTGGGTTTGTTTGAGTCTTCTGAAACAGCCATTCCTTACCTCACCGTGTAGCAGAACTGACACCTTGTGATAATAAATAAATAAACCTCTTAGACGATATTAACTTAGCAGAAAACTAACTTCCACCCATCTATGAATGTCAGTCAGGTAACATTTTAGGCTTATGAATAGCTACCCCCCCCATGGGAGTTTGTACAAACACACAAACACACACACTCTCTCATTGTACACACACACACACACACACACATACACATACTCATTGTACCTGCCACTCTGATATATCTATTAATGCATTGTAAACTTGCTTTGATTTATGACTTTCTATAAAAACCCTATAAAACTGTTCCCATGTTGGGACATTGAATTTGGGGTAACATAAATCTATGTTCCCTGGCCATGTTCATTCAAAATGGCTCCAGAATAAATTATCTCTTACTTCCTGTACGGTAAGAACTGTAGTTTTTATGTCGACAACATCTAGCCTCATGAACTGAACAACTAACAGATTCCTGGCCTGTCTGTGGGGAGAGAACCATTATTGTACTAGCTGGACCACATTCTGTAAGCCTCTTAAAAAAAATCCTTTGATATAAACAGATTAATTCCATCATTTCTGTTCCTCTGAACCCTCATAAATACTACTTTCTCCACATCCTCCTTTTAAATAATGTATCAAATCCAATTAGTGTGTCTCCATGTGCATGGGGGTGGGGGCATCTACACAAGTAAATATGAGCAACCCACCAGTGTCCATACCCCAGAAGAAAAATTACTTCTCTCCCAGAAGCTGATAAGTTATTTCTCTGCTGGTGAAATGAGCCAATTTAAGTCAGATCAGATTATATTAAATGTGGGTTTATTGGAAATCTGCTGCTGAGTGAGTTTACTGGCCCCAAGGACCAAGGCCAGAAAAGTTGCCATGGGGAGGGAGAGAGAGGGGAAGGGGAAGAGAGAAAGCACATGCAGAGAAAGAAAGAAGAGAGAAAAGAGAAGTGGGAGCAAAATGTCTGACATATAAGGGAGAACCTCTGGGGAAGAGCAAGGTTGGGGCTTTATGTTGGGTAGGGACTGAGGGATGCTGGGAGAACTTGGAGGCCAGGGCTCCTTTAGTACTTAAATATGCACGTCAGCCCCTTGTCCTGGGATCTGAAACCAACCAGAAACTATTAACTGCCACTAGCTAATAGAACAAGGCCTCAGAAGTTCCTCCCCTCTCTATGTTGAATGCTGAATGGCTTGAATTTGTGCAGGTAATCATAGATGCTGTGAGCCCAGGAATGCCACAGCCACATGATGTCATGGTCAGAAGAGAGTATTTACAACACTCACCCCTATCCACTGGCTCCTAACATCCTTCTCCCTCCACAAGGTTCCCCTCCTGAACCTTGAGAAATTGGGGTCCTGGTGGGGATGGGGAGTTGATAGAGTGTCCCCACTTAGGATTGAATGCTCACAGTTTTGACCAGTTGGTCAAAACTTCTGCATTAACTGCTACCCCTGCAAAATAAACAAAACAAACAAAAGCAGTTGACAAAGGTCAAGAGCATCACTAGGAAAGTGGTGCTATAACCCCTCCTTCCCCCAGAGCTGAGGGCCAAACCCAGGGCCTTGCACTTGCTAGGTGAGAGCTCTACTGCTGATGTCCTGGGGGAGCACACAGGTGCCATGTGTGAGTGAAGGGCCCATAGAGTCCAGAAGAAGATGTTAGATTCTCTGTGGTTGGAGCTATAACCCAGGAGCTGAGACCTGAACTGCCATCCTCTGTTAAGAGCAGCAAGTGCGTTTAACCACCGAGCCATCTCTTTGGGGAAAGCTGCTAAATCTTAAGGGGGCCAGAATGGCTGCTCTGGCTGCCCCTAACTCACCAGGCCCCGCTCAGTGCCCAGCAGTTCTACAGATTTGGAAAGGACTAAAGAGGGAAGGAAAAATACAAATTTCCATGACTTTAAAGGCCAGACAAGTAGGAGGAGGATGAGTTGAGTTTATTTCCTGGTGGCACAGCGTGTTTGGGGCAGGGGAGCGTTTTACCTTGACTGACAGACAGTCGTCCACTGTGGATAACGTCAGAGAAGCTCTCACATTCAGAAAGTTTCCTGTTTTGTTAAACTGGGTAGAGCTGATGCCTGTTCAAGCAAGGAGGTGCAATGACTAAAACCCTTTCTTGAAGACAAGCATGCTATGTAAAAAATGAGACTTTTGGAACGTGATTTAACCTTGGGTTTTGTGTGAAGCAGAGTGTCCATGGTCTCCTCTGCATACAAATATCTGGATGTATGCCTCACCCTGATACACAAGAAAGGCAGTGATTAGTGGAGACACTCACTTTAAGCTGACAGTCACATGGTCTTCCTTTGCAAGTTTTGCAAAAGCAGAACTTTAGCCAACAAACTGTCTGCTGTGTATGAAGTGCTATGGAGACACTCTGAAAAGGTAGTTGCCTGAATGAATAAACTTGTTTTTCAAAGACTTGGTCTCATGGGACCTTGACTGACCTCTGATTTACTATGTAGATGAGGATGGCCCTGAATTTATACTCATCTACGCCTACCTATTCAGTGCTGGGATTACAGGCTTGTGTCCCCATAACTAGATTATGCTATGCTGGGGATTGAATTTAGGGCCTAGGACATGCAAACCAAGCCCTCTACTATGAACTAAAGTTCCAAAAATGAAGACACATCTGTGGTGAATGTCCTACAAAGGTCAATGATTGCGGAAAGAATGGAGTGTTGGGGGAGGGGGGACAGGAATAGCCATTGTTCTTCTTGGTGGAAGTCCTAGCATAGCTGCTAACAACCCCAAAGCTGAGATTGTGGTCAGATAGGTTCTGAGGCCTATAGCCTAGTTTGCCCTGCTTGTCTGTAACCTGAAGTTTCCACCGATGTATTTAAAGAGTGTCTCGACTTACGGCTTTCCTTGTCCCGTCATTAAAATAACAAAGCTGCTTCCAGGTTAGAATTTGAAACTTGCAGTAACCGAGATCTGTGTTCCCTGGCCAAAGTCACTCCTGGTTAGTTCCAGAATAAACTATCACGGATCCTGGGGAGAGAGCCATATTTCTTGCTTCAACATTATGAACTGAGTTACAGCGTTGGCTTTGGGATCTTGTTTGCTAAGCTTGCTTTTCATTCTGCTCTCCTCTCTCCGTCAAAATAACTGTAAAAGCTGAGGAAACAACTTTAACAAGGAAACAGGTGGGCTGGGTGCGTTTTCAGTTGGTTTTATTTTTGTTTTGTTTTGTTTTGTTTTTTGTCCCAGGGTCTCATTACAAACTCATAGCAATACTCCTGCCTCAGCCTCCCAAATGTTGGGAGTGTGCATTATCATGTCTGACCAAAGTAGATAAAGTTTATAAGAAAAATGGAGATAGATTTATTTTATGTGCTTGGTAATAGATAACGAGTGCTTCATGTTCGCGAATGGTCACCTAATTATTCTTGAATGGTCCCCTTCCCTGCCTGGCTACGAAGGTACATTGGACTTGGGCTATTAAGATGGCTCAGATGGCACATGGCACTTGCTACCAAGTCTGAAGACCTGAGTTAGAGCCCTAGGATCCACCTGGTGGAGAGAGAGAACTGATTCACGAGTTATCCTCTGACTTCCATATGCACAGTGGCATTTTTTAAAAAAAGTAATTAAAATTGGCCTCCAAGGAACATATCTGTGCACACTGCAGTATAAGTGATACCTCATATTCACTCCTGGTGTGGGGCAGTAAGAGACGGTGGAGGCCTGTGTCCAAGTAGAAATTTCATGTCCTACCTGAAGTGCTGGCCACCTCTCTATGCCTGACCCCTGCCTGCTGTCCTATGGTCCAAGATAGTCATTAGCTGTTTATCAAGAGGAGTAAGCAGAAGCTGGGCATGATGGTGCTGATGTGGAAGAAACCTGAAGTAATGATGTAGAAGGTGAAAGAATGAAAAATGCAGCCAAGAAGTCAAAAGTTTAGAAATGTTAAAATGCTATCTCACCCCTAAGAAGCCCTAAATACCTCAAATTCCAGACCCTGCTCTCTGCCAGTAAGTAGGTAAAAGGTCACATTTCTTGAGCTTGCTCTCTGTATGAAACTAGATAAAAGGGCGTAAGATAGGTCCTTAAGTACGTGATCCGGACCTAGTAAGATAACAGGAAGCGTCTCCCAGGAACTAACTGACCATAAAGTTAGATTACAATCTTGAAAACAATCTTGAGAAACAGAAAGCTTCTCCTTGTGATCTTTCACTGATATTCTCAACATTTTCCAATGATGCCATCTCTACCCCCTTGGGTTGTGGTTTCTACCTTTAAATACCCCTTCTCTCAGCTACTCAGGGTTGAACTCCTCTACCCCTGTATGGGATACGAGTCTTGACCCCAGTGCACTGGTTCCTATCAATAAACCTCGTGTAATTACAGCAAGGACGGTCTCTCATGAGTTCTTGGGAGGTCGAGTCATCGAGACTTGAGTGAGGGTCTCCCTGCTCCGGGGGTCTTTCAAAGGAACTCATCGTGACAGAATTAGTGTCTGTCAAAAAGGGTTTGCTTAGGAGACATGAAGTCACACTAAGAATAATTTAGCGGGGTTGGGGATTTAGCTCAGTGGTAGAGCGCTTGCCTAGTTAAGTGCAAGGCCCTGGGTTCAGTCCTCAGCTCTGGAAAAAAAAAAAAAAAGAATAATTTAGGTAAAGTGCAGCCTACAAAACACCCCCCACCCCCCCACCCCCAGCATAAGTAGTCTGCTAACCCAGCCTGTTATAGACAAGCAAAGTTTAGGATGCTAGAAAGTGCCAAAGCCAAGTCTCAGGAATGTTTCAGGAATGTCAAGCCCACTTACACCCTCTGGGACACCTAGCCAGTTGTCCATTCTTATCACTTTCACAGCTTCTGTCTCCAGCCATCTGTCTATACCTGCAACTTATGGTTTAGGGCTATAGGGAGGGTGGTGACAGTAGTGAAATTGGTCTTGGGTCCTGGGTGACCTTGTTGCCTGCTTGTCTTTATAAGCTGCTGTCTTTTAATTAAAGTTTGAGAGCTTGATCAGAATATAGACTTGCTCTCCTTCTTTGTACCTCCAGTCCCCCATTCTTTCACCCCCTCCTAGGTCTCCTCTGAACCCCAGCAAGTCTGGGGCAAGAAAGTGAATATTTACTTGCTGGAATTGTCCAGCCATTAGGCTCCATTCTCCTAACAAAAGAGGCAACACTGATTTACAAGGAATCATCAGGTCAATTTTCATATCAAAGAACATCTCACCTCCTGAAAAGGAGCAACTCTAAGTGGCTTTCCCGGATTACAACTTCCGGGCCTGCCATAAAGTCCCCAGTTATCTTCTTTTTTTTTTTTTTTTGGTTCTTTTTTTCGGAGCTGGGGACCGAACCCAGGGCCTTGTGCTTCCTAGGTAAGCGCTCTACCACTGAGCTAAATCCCCAGCCCCCCCAGTTCTCTTCTTAAGACAAATGCAAACTCTGTTTGGTAGACCAGATGACTCTGGGTAACAACCATTTGAAAAAGAACCACACCAGTCTACTTAAAATAACTCTGGCAATATCTTTCTTTGCAGTGTGGATCTCCAATTGCCTAACTGGCCAGACTTGTAGTCTCCTGTCTCTTTTAAACGGTCCAAAGTATAAACTGGGACCAGGCCCAAAAAGAGAGTCAAGGATGACTGCCCACAAAGAACGAATAAAGCCTAAGGCATATGTAAGCGTGAAATCGTAAATTCACGGCTGGCTCCTCTTTGAGAATTAGTCAGAGCTGCACTTAAACTATTATGAAAGTCTTTTCTTTATTAATCTTCAAGTGTGTAGAGTGATTCTCACTGAAGAGGCATATTATTTCTATAGCAATGTCTGCCTATCATACTAGCGTTGAGGAGACTGAGGCAGGTGGATCTTGAGTTGGAGGCCAGTCAGTTCCTGTTCTTCCAGTGGTCCTGAGTTCAAATCCCAGCAACCACATGGTGGCTCACAACCATCAGTAATAAGACCTGATTGATACCCTCTTCTACTGTGTCTGAAGACAGCTACAGTGTACTTATATATAATAAATAATCTTTTTAAAAAAAAAAGCCACACACACAAACTTCTAAACCCACAGAAGTTGTGATAACCTTTCCAAGATGGTGTCAGAAAACCCTGCCGCTAAGGTTGAAGTCATATTACTGGAAAGCCCTGAGCTTGGTGGAAAATGGCAGACTCCCTTTGTCATCGGGGCTTTCCCCCCTGTACCTGGGGGATCCCAGACCCCACCACCTACCCGAGAATACCCAAGGAACTTCATGTAGCCCCTGAGATTCCTAGAATGTCTCCCCATACTAATAAGGCATCTCAGTACCGTAGCCTTCAGCCAATGACCTTTGCCCTCCCCTTTCCCCAAAACTATACAAGCCTTGGTTAGTCTGGAATTAAGTGTATGCGTACAAGCCCACCCCAAACAAATATGTACAAGCTAAGATGGTCTCAGAGAGCTATTTTATTGAAGGTAGTCAGAGAAGCCCTTTGCAGTAACACTTAGATCCTGGGAGAAGGCCTTCTCTCCGCACCCCACCCTTACCCTCAGCCCCCTTTCACTCCCAGGTTGAAGGAATCCTGCAGAACTCCATGTGTGTCAGCCTCTGCTATATCCTTCCAGCCCAGTGTGCAGCAGCTTCTGGACACCCTAAGAGGGAGGAAGCAAGGAGCAGAGTACAACGAACCACAGCTGGACCCCAAAACGCATACCATAGATGAAGCCAGTCAAAATTCCAACAGAGGAGGGCTTATGAAGCCCACCCATAGAAGAGGAGATATTAGTAATTGATGCCCACTGGAGGAAAGGAGGGTATTTTTCTTGATGGATGGACATGGTACTATTAGGTTATATGCGCTGTAGTAAATGGCCCACAGGAACGCACATGCAGGCAGGACTAATTTAACTTAGTGAGTTACTAAAACCAAACACAAGCTGGGGGCAGGGAGGTGCACTTTAAACCCAGCACTTGGGAAGCAGAAGCAGGTGAATGAATCTCCCTGAGTTCCAGGCCAGCCAGTGTTAGCATTCCTCATATGTTCCACTCAACAGTTCCCTGGCAATCACCAAGTAGACCTCACTCCCTATAAAAGGGTCTGTTTGGTCCTTCCTCTCTCTTACCCTCTCTGCCCCCTCTCTCCTCTCTCTGATTCTCTCTCCTCCCTGACCCCTCTCTCCTTCTCTCCCTCTATCTCTGTCTCTACTCCCTTCCTACTTCCCTTTCCACGCCCCAATAGACTATTCTATTCTATACAATATCCATCAGTGATGGGTACCTCATGGGGAAGGGATGTCTCGGCATGGGCCCACTGAGGCACTCCTCCCACCTCACCATATCCTATCAAACATATCCTGGCTCAATCTTTTTTTTTTTTTAAATAAAACATAACATCCAAGTTTCAATACTTGTAATATGTCTTTAAAAATGCATATATACATACACGAAACTGTCAGGGAATAAATAAAAATTATTTTTAAAAGTATAACAGAACAAGAAAAGATTATGACTGAGCCATTAGTTGAGGTAAAAATAATTGGAAGAGCTGGTATCAGTGGCCTGTGTCAAGATAAATAAAAATCTGATAAATACTCTTAACATTTAAAGAGAAAAATACTCTTTCCTCCCTCTCAGCATTTATTTGTAGAAATTTGTAAGAGAAAATTCTGTCTCTACTCCTTTTATTAGAGTATGTGGGTCTTGAGGGAGAAAAATCCACCTGCTTTATTGCCCAGGAAAATCTTTCTCAATGACCCACAGAGCCCTCTTGCTTTGAAATGTAATCACCACAGAAGGCAATCTATTTTCCAGTCTCTGTGGGCATCCTGCTGTAAGTTACAAACCTAACTCTTGTTACCAAAAATAAACAAAAAAGTAAATAAAAATATTTCTTGTGGGAGTTTGGCCTGCTATAAAGTCCTGTCTTGTCAGGATTTGGTGTTTGTCTTGGATCTGCTGGTTGGAAGACTGTTTATTCAATACTGAATTGCTTTTTCCCTTCCTACTTTGTGAATAGGATGGCGGGTGACAGGAGATTCCTTGTATGTAGTGACAGTCTTTTCAGTGCCTGCTACCAAGGTTTTCTAGATCTGGGCCTTCTGCTCCAAAGTAAAAATTGCTCTGACCATCACTACCCAGTAAAAAAGGGGACAATTCTGCTTCGGACTTTCTCTATCCAAAGAGACTTTCCCACATCTCCCACAGAGTGCTGCTCTGGGAGTGTACATTCCCAGCTCACTTCCAGCATTCGGGAGTGCAAGCTAGAACAAGGTAGCCTGACATAGGCCCTTCTGGATATTTTAGTGCAGGCTCCACTCGCAGAGGCGTTTTAGGCAGTAACAATTTCCTTTTGTCTTAGTTTCTAGATCTATAAAACATTCCCAGCTTGCTTGCAGTTTGCAGAGGGAATGCAGGACAGAACGAGGTAGCCTGATACCAGCTCCTAAAATTGGTCTTAGCTTTACAGCAAAGCACTTGGCAGAGTTAAGTTTCAGGTGCTGTAGTTAGTGTTATTTAGCAAGGCAGAAAAGTCCCGAGATACACAAAGCTCATATTCCTAAAGAAACTTACACTCCAATAAGGATTTTCATAGCACCATCTGACCCTACCTAGGCATAAACTAAATTTTAAATAGAAAAATGAAAAGACATTTTAAAACGAGAGAATTGTATATTCCCCCAAGCAAAACTGCTCCTATAGTTAACCATCCCTGCTCAGTTTAAATTTCCTTCTGAGCTAAATTAAAATGAAACAAATCCGACAAATTTTGTCCAAAGAAACATGGGGTGTTGCACCAGTTTTGAGGCCACCATCCCTGTCCTGGAAAGGCTGAGAACCCAAAGCTCACATCTAGGGGCACGCCCCAGGCTTTTCTCCCAGGTAGAAAACTTAACGGAAGGGAATTTTGTACAGTTCTGACAGTAAACACTGATATTCCACACTCTAGAGCCCGCCATACACTCTCTCTGCAGAGGTCAGGGTGTGCCACTGGCTTTGTTCTCCGCGAACAAAAACAAGTTTTTGGAGGCCATCTTGGAAACAAGAGAACTCTGGGCGCCTCGGCGGGGGGTGGGGTGGGGGTGGGTTAGCGGTAACTAGGCAACGGAGGAGCGCAAGGGAGGCGCACCCCGAGCCGCGCAGCCGCAGACCGCGGCCCGCGAACGCCCCGCTGCGTGGGCGGGGCTGATGGGGGAGGGCGGCGGCCGAAAATTACCTTAGGTTCTTCTTAAAGGCAAAGGGACCTTTCCTGGTAAAGGTCCAAGCGGCGGCCGATCTCGTGTGCAGCGTTTGCAAACCTATTTGCGATACACAGTTCACCGTATTTTTCTCTGTGAATAAGAATTTTATTTATCTTCTCAGAGGAATAGAATCCACTTCAAATTAAGTTCCCTGTGTAGCCTTACGTTTCTAAGTGGGCAAATAATGGAATAAATAGGCTTCCTCAAAATCAAGTTAAGGGGTGTGGGGAGGGGAGACCAAATCAAACAAAACAGCCACCAAATTAACCCTAAAATTTCGAACGGAGAAGAAAGAGAGCTAATGAATTCAGGAAGGGGATGGAGTGAGCACCCAGGAATAAAGTCACGACTGTGCAGCAGCTTTAAAAATGTACAGATTTCTGACGCAAGGAAAATTCATTCTTGGCAGATGGACTGACAGATTACAGAATATACTAAAAACTAACAGAAAAACAAGACCCCGTTAAGTAAAGCGGAATCAGAAAACTCTCCGTGTCGGTCACTTTTTACAGTGAATAAGACCACAAGACATTTTGCTCTGCTTTTTAGAAAAAAAAAAAAACAATGATAGTTTTTTTTGTTTTTTGTTTTTTTTTTTTAAATGTTTAATGACACACGGGTGTGGATGGCAGTGCAGTTATACCACAGTATGCTTGTGGAGGTCGGAGGACATTGCAGGGAGTCTGTTTCCCCCATATATGTCCTGGGGATTGAACTCAGTTCTTCAGACTTGGCAATAAACACTTTCCCCCCTCTGAGCCATTTCTCCAGCCCCGATCCTGTTTCTTATTAAAGACATTTCCTTCAGGTTAGCAGCTTCTATGATTTACAAGTTAAGGAGTATTTCATAATGGTCTTACTTATCTGAAAGCACCGGTGCAATGGAAACTTCCAGGGGATAATCTACTGCACGGCAAGTCTCTACAGTTAAGCTCTTTACCCAGATACTTAACTAAAAGCCTTCCTTGAAAAACAAAACAAAACAAGACAGGTAGAAAAAGAAAGGAAACGAAAGGAAAGAGAAATAGTATCCTCTCTGAAATAAAGCCATTCACACATTCCGTAACTCTTTAGGCCCTTTCCAAAGACAGAAGATAATCTTTTGCACTCCTCGGATGGAGTTATAAATGCCTCTTTTCCAAACTGCCATTAGGTGTGCCCTAACAAACCGCACTGAGCGTCCTCCAAAGCGCCAGGGCTTCTCACCACGTATGGGGGTGACATTCCAGTCTTATCACAGCCTTAGCAAACCAATTTTCAATCCCAGAATGGACATTTCTCCCCATGCTTCTCAGACATTTTAAACCTGATTTACACATCTACCTTAAACCCCTACAATATGTCCCTTCTGTCTCCACTGTAAAGTCTCTAAAATGTCAACGTTAGTCATTTATAAAGGGTGCTGTGCTCCTTTCCGAGTGTGGAACTGTACGCGATACTTGATACCAAGAGAATGCTTTGCATTCGTTTAGATACCACGTGTGCAGCCCGTGAATTTTTACAGTGGCTATTGAAGAAAAGACCACATGATCATGATCCTTCTAGAAGCACAGGGAGATAAGCCCTTCGGAATAACAAAAACAAAACAAAACAAACAAACAAACAAACAACTGATGCAGAAGAGGTGCCACCAACTTGAGGGGAAAGGTTTAATGTCTGGCAGCTGTGTTTTGAATATAAAAATATATGCACTTGTAGCTGCTGGGGCCACACATTCACTGCCTTCGTGTTCCATCACCACAGCTAAAGAGCAGAAATCTGAAACTGCTGCTCTGAAGCCAAGACGCTGTTTTTAATGTCTGCAGTCAGTCTCCCTGCAGAAAGCAGGTTTGTGATCAGAGAGGATGCCGGCTGGACAAGGTGTCCGGGACGGGTAGTGTCCTTATCACTTTCCTTCCAGAGGTCTGTTTTCTAGCACAGACTGTTCTGCATGATTCCTAGTAGTCTAGAATAGTCCCCAGTCTGCAGGAGAATAAACACAGAGAGAAAGGCTGAGAGGAGAGCAGAGACACGGAGAACAGAAACAGAATGCAGATGGAAAGTCGCCAGAATCCACACTCAAATCAATATAGCAAGTGGATCAAATTACTAAGACATAAAATTACGGTGAATTGGAATCCAATTCTTTTTAAGCCACAATGAAATGATTTTTAAAAAATTTATTTATTTTTATTTTATGTGCATGGCTTTTTGCCTGCATGTGTGTCTTTACACCATGTGTCTGCTCGGTGCCTGCAAAAGTCAGAAGGCATGCTGAATGCTCTAGAACTAGAGTCAGGGATTTGTGAGTCACTGTGTGAAAGCTGGGAAGTGAACCTGGGACCTCTGCAATAGCAGTAAATTCTCTTAACCACTGAGTGGTCTTTCTAGACTCTGAACAAAAGATTGTTAGTTCTTAAGAAAGCAAGATGTTGGGTGGGTGGGTGGGGGAAAGGGGATAATATTTGAAATGTAAATAAAGAGCATCAAATAAAAAAATAAAAAATAACAAAAAAAGCAAAATGTCTAAATATTTGTTGGAAGGTTTTAGTGGTTTTGCATGGTGACAAATGACTATAATCCCTGCATTTGGGAGGTAGAAACTCTCCTGCAAATTTGAGAACAAATAGATCTGCTCAGTGAGTTCCAGGCTAGTCAAGGCTATAGAATGAGACCCTGTCTCAAAACACAAAACAGCAAACATTTAGCAGACACAGCCAGGCGATGTGGGTTGTCCATATTTAATAAAAAGAGAATAAAGAATACTGTTCAGAATATTCTAAGAATTACTGAGTCTGAATGTAGGAAGTCAATTTATTGTTATGACCACCAGTAAAATATTTTGCTTATTGTGATGGTTAGACTTGCCTGCCGGCTTGGCGGGATCCAGCATCGAGAAGACTCTCCTAAAGGCACACCAGTAAGGAATTATTTAGATTTTTAGCTAGCCTGCGGTCATGCTTGTGAGTGACGTTCTTGATTAGATTAATTGAGGTGGGAAGGTCAGTGGGAAAGTGGACAGCACCATTCTTTATGCTTGGGTTCTGGCGACCTAAAAAGTGGAATATGGGCTTATCAGTAGGTGGCCCATCTGGTAAATGCACTTGCAGCAAAAACCTAATAACCTGGTCCTCTGAATCCAATCTCCAGAAGCCATGGAAATAAGGATGGAAGGAAAGAACCCAACCCCACAGAGCTGCCCTTCGATTACCAGAGGTTTCCAGAAGTGGCACATCCACCTGCACAAATAGCACACATACATACATGTATACATACATACATGCATGCATGCATGCATAAATGCACAGATACATAAATAAGAAGAGAGAAAGCAAGCTGGCACACGTGTCCATTGTTCTCTGCTTAAACATGGATGCATTCTGACCAGCTATTTCACACTCAGGCTGCTTGCCTTCCTGCTTCAAAGGACTGTATCTTGTAGTGAGTAAAAATAAGCCTTTTCTAAGTCGCTTTGTCAGAGTATTGTATCACAGCCACAGAAAAGGCAGCTAACACACGCACTGAATTCCTGAGACACTGTGGGCAAGTTTTAAAGTAGGCCTAGTGTTGTAGTTACTTTTCCATTGCTGTGATAAAACACTATGGCCAAGGCAACTTCTAGAAGGCAGCTTTATTGTGGGCTTAGGGTTCCAGTGGATTAAGGTCCTTAGAGGCATGTGGCATCCTGCGGTAGACGGGGCTGCTGCTGCTAGAAGCTGAAAGATGAGAACTCCTACATTGCACGGAGCCATATTGGATTTGGGCCTAGCCGCTTTTTGACTGCATGGTTCAAAGTGACTCTGGGCTGTTTGGCCACAGAGACTCACCCTGAAGATGACTGCCATAAATCTTAAGATTGTTGGATAAAGCCTCTCCCATGAATTTACGGCACAGGAGTATAACATTCAAGGGATGCCTCAGCTCGAGCAGATACCAGTTATCTCCTCAGTCAACACCCAGTGTCTCCACCACCTGACCTCATCGCCTGACTTCTTTGCCTCCAGCTATCACTGCCTATACCCTCATCTCCCCCTCCTTCATATTTCACAAAGGTCACTCCCCCTACCTGAAAGCCTTAAAAGCTGCAATGTTCATCCCAATAAACGAGACCTTGACAACAGAACTTTTGCTTGGTCTCCTTCTTCTCTTCACCCCCATTTTGGCCCACAGGTAGAAAGCCTCTTCGGGACCCTGAATAACTGGGTCCCCGCTGGCGGGGACACTACATCTTTTTTTTTTTTTTTTTTGGTTCTTTTTTTCCGGAGCTGGGGACCGAACCCAGGGCCTTGCGCTTCCTAGGCAAGCGCTCTACCACTGAGCTAAATCCCCAACCCCCCCCCCCCCCAGAACTCCTACATCTTGAATCGCAAGCAGGAAGCAGAGAGAAAACTAGGAGTGGTTTGTGGCTTTTGAAACCTCACAGACTGTTCTGAGTGACGCACCTCCTCTAGCGATGCCACCTCTCCTAAACCTACCCAAACAGGGCCACCAACTAGGGAACAAGCGTTCAACCATCCGAACCCGTGAGGGACATTCTCATTCAAACCACCACAACTAGTGTTTGAGATACACTCATACTAATACCTACTACTTGTTTTGTTTACCTGAAATCCAAATTTAGCTGAGTAACAATGTGTGTTAAACACAATATGTATGCATGTCTTTGTGCATGTACATACATCATACTACGCAGGCATCGAATTCCCTGGATGAATGGAGTCAATGTGAGCTGACATGTGGGTGCTGGGAATTCAACCTGGGTCCTCTGGAGGAGCTTAAGTACTCTTAACCTCTGAGCCATCTCTCTTCAGCTCAGTACGTTGCTTTTATTTTCCAAATTCAGCAGTTTAACTTGAGGGTTTCTGGAAGGCAGGGGTAATTAGATCTGCCTGTATTAGATGGACAACCAACCAACAAGCCTTCAGTTCAAGATGTAAGGCTGACGCTCAGCATACGGGTGAGCGACCCTGATAAGTCACCTAGGACCTCTGAGGATGCTTAGAATCAGTTCATCCTTGTACCCATCCATGCAGCAAATATTTATAAAGTGTCTGCTATGTGCAAGGCATGCATTCCAGCAGGAGTATGATAAAGAAAGTGAATCTTTCCCCTTGATCAGTCTTTGTATGCCAGATGGATTGCTACATAACATAATAACGGGCACACGGGATAACCGACTGCAGAGTTCGGTCAGAGGGCTGAGTGTGGTAGACAAAGGTTTGAGACAGAACAGGAAGTGACTGAGCTGTCTTCAAAGGAAATTGAGTTGTCAGAGAAGTTGGGAAGGTCTTCTTTTAAAGTTAATTTTTAAATTTTTATTCAGAGATTTATTTAATGTGTATGCCTGCCTGCATATATATATATATCTGCAATATATGTGAGTCTGGGGCTCTTGAAGATCAGAAGAAGGCATCAGATTCCCCGCACTAGAGTGACAGCTGTCTGAAAACAGCCATGTGGGCCTGGAGACATGACGTGGTGATTAAGATCTAAGTTCACCTCTCAGTACTCACATGTGACTCACAACCATCTACAACTCAGTTCAGACGGATCCAAAGCCTTAGCTCTCCTTTGACCTCCACGGGCACTAGGCACACACTTGGTACACATACTATACCATCCAGGCAAATGCGTGAAATTTCTTAGGAACGTAAACAAGCCAGGTGAGATGGCACACACCTTTAGTCTTAGTACTCTGGAGGCAGAAGCAGGCGGATCTCTGTGAGTTTGTGGACCAGCCTGCTCTACAGAGTGAGTTTCAGAAAGATCAGAGTTACACAGGGAAACTTTGTCTTGAAACAAACAAGCAAACAAAAAACTCCCAAATCAACCAGCCAACCAACAAGACAGTGAGCCTTGGCAAAAGATCTCAATTTCAGATGGAAAGTGCTGTATGGCTGAAAAAAAATGTTGATGTGCGGGGTTGGGGACTTAACTCAGTGGTAGAGCGCTTGCCTAGGAAGCGCAAGGCCCTGGGTTCGGTCCCCAGCTCCGAAAAAAAAGAACCAAAAATAAATAAATAAATAAATAAATAAATAAGATTTTCAGACTATGAAACTGCAGGAACTATGTTATTCAAGAGATAAACTTCTGCACTGGAATATTGCCAAGTAAAGGAAAACTATTGTAGAAAAACAATGATTACCATATGTGTAGATCTTAAAGTTATTCCCCTAACCCCCCTGACACACACACACACACACACACACACACACACACCATAAGAAAGCGTTTAACTCAGGACCTCAGGAATGCTAGACAAACTTTTTAGTAGCACCATTGGGGATTGAACCTGGGGCTATGTGCTCATGCTAGGCAGATGCCCTACCACTATTCCATAGTTCCAGCCCTTAACTAAATTGACTTAACAAAACCAGTTCTCCATCCTGGTGGAACACATGTTCATGAGATGATCCATGGTGGCCCATGCTTGTGCCCTAGAACTCACTTTTGCAATAGAGGCAGGAATATGGCTGCAAATTCAAAGCCAGCCTGGCTTACGAAGGAGTTTCAGGGCAGCCAGAACGTGGTGAGACATTCATTTAGAAATTGTTGACTGACGAACAGCCTGGAGACCTGATCTCTTGAGCTTACATGGTGGAAAGAAAGAACCAATTCCTGTTAATTGTCCTCTGGCCTCCACATGCATGCCATGGTAAGCACATACTTCCCCCACTCAAAGTAAAATTCCCGAGGGGACTGTAGAGATGGCTCAGCAGTTAAGAGCAATGGCTGCTCTTGCAGAGGACCCAGCATCCACGTGGTGGCCTACAACCTTCTGTAATTCCAGTTCCAGGGGATTCAATGACCTCTTCTGATTTTTGCAAGCACTACACAGACACATATGGGAAAGCAAAATGCTCGTATACATAGAATAAAATAAATAAATCTTATTTTGAAAAATTAGTGGCAGGGGCTGGAGAGATGGTTCAGTGGTTAAGAGCACTAACTACTCTTTCAGAGGACCTAGGTTCAATTTCTAGTGGCCATATGACAGCTTACAATTGTATATGATGCCAGGGGATTATACACCCTGATGTAAACATTAGCCAAAACAAATAAACAAACAAACAACAAAAAGCCCAACAAAACAAAACAAAGAAACTAGTAGTGGTTATATGAGAAGCAGAGGCTGGCAGATCTCTGAGTTCGATGCCAGCCTGGACTACAGAGGGAGGTCCAGGACAGTCAAAACAGAGAAATCCTGTCTTGAAAAAAAAATCATTAAAATAATAAAATAGAAAAAAATTAAACAAACAAATAAATGCTCCATTTAAAAAGAGTGATGGGGGTTGGAGAGATGGCTCAGAGGTTAAGAGTGATGGCTGCTGGGGTTGGGGATTTGGCTCAGTGGTAGAGCAAGCAAGCGCAAGGTCCTGGGTTCGGTCCCCAGCTCCGAAAAAAAAAAAAAAGAAAAAAAAAAAAAAAAAAAAGAGTAATGGCTGCTCTTTCAGAGGTCCCAGGTTTAATTCCCAACACTCACATGGCATCTCACAACTGTCTAGAACTTTTGTTCCAGGGAATCTGACTCCCTTACACATGCCTAAAACACCATCTACGTAAAATAAAATAAAAAAATAAATAAAGTATAAAACGAGTGATCAGAATTGATATTTTCCAAGGAAAAGAGAGAGCACTGTATTCCCCAAATAGATTTGAAATGACCACATACTGTCTGCCAATTGGTTCTTTATTATTCATGCCTTTGTTTCATTCTTCAGGAGCTCTGTGTTCTCTGAATCATTTTTAAAGAGAAAAGGAGATTGTGGCAAGCACCATAAACAAGTGCCTGGAAGGAAAACTTCAGAACTATTCAGGTCTTTAACTATCTTTGAAGACAGCCATCTTTCCTGCCCCTGTGGATAAGACAATGAACATCGTAACTGAAAATTGCTACTGACCTGATGGTAAACATGCTCGTTAATTTTAAGGCCTTCAGCCTTAAGAACAAAGGGAAAGACCCCATACAGCAAATCCCAGAGTTCATTTACACTTGGACAATTTTAGAACACTGGGAAGCTTATCACCTTTCTCCAGATTGGAAACTTCAGTGGCAACGACTGTCTTTTACACACGTCCATACGTAGAAATGACAGGAAAAGGAGTCTCTGTGTGATTATTAAGGTGACAGTGAACAGTCCTTTCAAAACACTCAGCTTGAAATTAACATCCCCAGCCTGTATTTCTTAGAAAGATATCGAATATTCATGACTTTCATTTGGTAAAGAGAACAACAGAATAAACAGTGAGCATCTCATAGAAGGATAAAGGAAAGCCAGTGCTAAGATTTGACCTAGGTGGGTTGCTGAAAACATGGCCCATCAATAGAGTCCTGTGAGGAGAGCCCTGAGTGCTTATGAGAAAACTCCAAGGAAACAAAAGGTCTTATGACCTCAGTTTCTTCAAAACCACAGAACTGTTCTTGGAATGTGCTTTTATGTCTTTCCCAGGTACAGTGGATAGGAGTGAGTTCACCTCAGATCATTCATTACCAGGGCTAGTGTCTTTATATGCCTCTAAGGATAAGCCTGCGTCTGCTTCATGCAGCTTGTCCTTGTGATTCTATGCTTTACTCATGAGATTTCTCTCAGCCCTTAGGAATATAAATTGTCGAATACTCTGAATAAAATCGGCTAGTGCATGAGACTCTAATCCACCCCCTTTTTAGGCTTCTTTCTCCCAGGTCCTGCTGCCTTTGGAGCAGTAAACAGTGGGTTAATGATATACTGTAACTGGAAGGTTCTAGATGCAATACAATTAACTGTACAATTTGGAATTAAAATGTTTAGAGTTTAAAAAAAAAAGTCAGATACATTGTGAACTGTGTTTATAGAAACAACAACAACAACAATACAATGTCTCTTTCTGTCCAGTGTGGTGTGTTAAGCTGCAATCCTAGCACTAGGGAGGCAAAGGCAGGCAGATTTCTGTCATTTCAAGACCAGCCTGGCCTATACAGGGAATTCTATGTAGGTCAACTAGGGCATTGCAATGAGATTTTGCCTCAAAATAAACAAAACCACCAAAAAATCAACAACGAAACACTTTTTGTACAGCAGTGTCCAAAAAAAAAAAAAAAAAAAGAGTAAACAAAAATCAGCATCCGTTAGTAAAAGAATGGCTAATGGTTCATTATATTTATCTGTTATAACACTATGTAGATTCTAAAATATTGAAGAATCAAAAATCATTTGTTTTAAGTTTTATGGGACTAAGTGGGCATGCAGGAGTGGGCATAGCAAGAGCCCGGAGGTCTGCGAACAAGTTCATACAGTGGATGCTCTCCTTTTCTCCTACCTATACGGTCTGTTTGGAGCTCGCACTCGGGTGAACAGGCTCGCAGCCAGCAAGTGCTTTACCAGCTGACCCTGCACCCCTTTAAAGACTGAATTTCTATAATGAAGCCCAGGCTCATCTCTAACTCCGAGAACTTCTCTTGCCTTCACTTCCCAAGTGTTGGGACTGTGTGTACGTGCCACCAACCCCGACTATAAATCTTGAAGATTCTTACTGACATAAGAAAACGTACATTTTATGCGGCAGTACAAAATGTTGACTACAAAGCTATATGTACATCATGTAAGCAACTAGACAATTTGTCTACCGGTGGTTATTCTAGCGAGTGGCATTCCAGATGATATTTTTCGGTGTAGATTTCATGTTCTTTTATTCAGCATTTGAAATAAAGCTTTTTGGGAGAGGGTTATGTGGGGGCTCAGGATTGATCCTAAGATCTCATTTAACCACATTCCCCAGTCCCGAAACATTTTAAAAGAAAGGTAGTAAAGGAGGTACCAGATTCCACACGCAGTGTTTATCTTCCAAAGAAATCTAATCTGTGCTGAAGGCTAAAAGCTATTTGAACTATTTATTGGAAGATGGCTTCTTTAAATTTTCTTTTAAATTTGCTATAATATTTCATTAAAAAGTCACAGACACGTCTTATATCAGGAAGTCTATGCTAACGAAATTCTGGAGACAAAACTTTAAAGTCAGAGAACCGTTCATGTCTAACAACTGTAAAGAGAGTTGTCGGCGATTCTGTCTGAACCATGCGGACGAAGAAGAATACGGATAAAGCTGTATTCTTTCCTTAGGCCAAGGAGAGGAAAGATTACAGTCCTTTGTGTTTCAGAATTCAAGCCCTTCGAAATTCCGCTGCAGCGCTCGGCGCTAATGGTGGCTGGAAATCATTATGCAGTGTTTTGGTTCCTCGGAGGTCTCCAGTGCATTCGGGAACGCCTGCCAACACAATTCGAAAGAACACAAAACCTAAGGAGTGGAGTGAAGTAGGTCCCCAAACTCCTTGGTCAAAACTGCACATTTAAGCTTGGGCTCCGCCCACCCCCGCACCCCCCTTTAGTCATAGAACACATTCATTTATAGTTTATCACTTAATATCAACGCTGTTTTGATCACAAACTTTAAGATTTATCATAAAGTAATCCCTTCTCTCCCAACTTACATTATAATAGTTCCTCATTTTATCCAAAATATTTATTAATTAAACGTCTAAGGACTTTGGGAGCCAGGTGTTGTTTAAAGGGGAGGGGTCGTATCCCTCGAAATAGGTCAAAGTCCTCATAATTCGCAAATACGGGAAAGAATCTGAAACCTATTCTAAAAATCTTTCAAATCCCAAGGTGACAAATGCCTTATTCCAAACATGCCATCACATTCAGAATAATGTGTGTTAACTTTTTATTTTAAAAACAAAACTCCCAACAGCTGTTGTCTCAGACCCATATAAAACAAGAACGGTGGTCGGGAATGGGCTGGGGCAAGTAGAGTTGGAAGGATTTGGGCATGAAAGGGAGGCTTCAGGCTTTCGTGCCAACTCGAGAATACTAGACAATTCGGCCTAATTTCCCTACATTTTAATACACAGAAAAACAGACTTTCAGACTTTTCTTTTCCATTCTTTCCCTTTTTTTTTCTTTAACAAAAGCAAAAAAGTTTGGATTCCGCGACCCTGGCAGCGCATACTGGTGAAAAGGTCCCGAAGCGCTCTGGGGTGGGTAGGGGTGGGGTGCTGGCCGCTTCCCAGCAGGTTCGTTCCTTAACCCTGCAGATACCCGCAGGGTCGGAGATCAGCCTTTCTTTAGCTCTCAGTTGGCCTCGCCCTGATCTAATCGCTCCTTTGGAGGACGAGCACGCACAGAGGAGAAAGACAATACAGAGGCTGCAAAGAAAAGACGCGGCGCAGGCTCAAAGCGTGTCCTGGACCAGGGCCAGAGGTCTCGTGACCGCAGAGCCGGCGACCGCACCCTAGGACTGTCCACGCGGCCACCCTAACAGGCGGAAGCCGGCTACGCCCAGCACGCAGGGGTCTGACCAGCCCTTCCACTCCGCCCTTCCGGATGCCCGGGGCTCCAAGGGCGCTGGCGACACGCGCCCCTCCCCCGCGGCGCCATCTTGTTGTTTTTCTACATTCCTCCTCCTCGCCCCACCCCCACCCCGGCCACGTGGCGCACCGCTGCGGAAGAGAAGGCCCCAGCCCAGCTTCCGGCTAGACCGGTTCCAGCCGGCTGCGGGACTCAGACGCGCGGCTGCCCCCTGGTGGCCAGACGCGGCGCTGCGGCCACGCCTTGCCTCCTCCGCCATTTCCTTCGCGGCGCCGGGCACGTCCGCACTCCGCCGCCATTCTGCTGTTGCGCCGCCTTTGAAGGGGAGGCTGGCCCGCGTCAGGCTTGGGAACGCCCTTTTTTCCCCCCGAGTCGGGGGCAGAGGGTTATCCAGAGGCTGCTGCAGTAGAGACCGGTGCTTGCTCTAAAAACTAACTTGTGCCCACGGCAGCCTGTCCTGGGTTTTCTGCTTTATACGTTTCCCGTTAGCTTTATTTCTAAAGTTGTATTTCTCGGGCATTTGCTGTGGACGAGGCTCTTGCGTTCTCTTACTTGGTCATCATAGATGGCTCCCAGGACAGTTGTCTCTCCCAGGACAATTATCCCACCCCTGAGCACAGACCACTAATGCTGGGGCTTGCAGCGGAATCTAGGGCAGCATTTACTGTGAGGTTCTCAAATGATTGGTCACCATGTTAAGGGACCTCATTAGACGTCTCCCCACACTTAACCTAAACTGAAAGCTTTGGAATGAATGAGACCTGACTGTCCTTAACAAGCTCCAAGGGGATTTTGAGACATATTGAAGACCTTTTATGTATCTGGAGGCCCTTCTAATAATAGGAGGAAAGGGAAGATACCTTCAGAGGGTACTAACGCTCAAGCCAGACTCTAATATAGGCAATTCGGATTGTACCCTTCCTGTCACACTGCTTTGTCAGAAAGGAAGCTAGTTCACATTTCCATGTACAATGCTAGCGTGTATGGAAATGCTCTAAAATTGTACGTGTATTTGCTTGTATGATATATATATATATACATATATATCCTATATATGTATGTATATGTGATATATATGTAAAACCTATGGAAATGTATCAAAGTTTCAACACAGTTTAAGTCTACTAGAGGCAGTAGGTTGCTCGGGAGGACGGGAAAGTTTTTTTTTTTTTTCTGTAAGTGTAATTTTCCAAGTTTGAACTATTTGAGCATTTATTCCAAAGAAAATAAGGAGTTATATTCAGAACAGGTTTAGAGTTAAAACTAGAATCATGTCTTCTGTTGACTACACATGAAAATCTATTTTAAACATAAAATGTTCAATGGGCTTGTATTTTCAACAGTAATATGATTTAGTTCAAAATTTAAACTTCTGAACAATAATCACCCCTAACTATGCTAGTTGTAATAGGACGTATGATAAAATAAAATGAAATGAAATGAAACCAAAACTTTTAACAGAAAGGCATTGCTCTCCGCCACCTCATGCTCATGGTTCAGGCTGACCACAGGTTTCAACTCCATAGTAGTGGAAGAACCAGTTTCTGCTTGTCTCTACTTCCCAAATGCTGGCGTCACGGGTCTGTGCCACCTCACCTAGCCTTCATTGTGTTGGGTTTTGTGTTTTAGATGGGTCTCCATCTGTAGTGCAGACTGGCCTGGAGCTCGGGCCTGACCTTAATCTCTAGGTAGCTCCCCTGCCTCACTCTCAAAAGTGCTTGAGTTACAGGTGTGAGCCACCATGCCCCATTTAGAAAACAAGTTTAACATTACTGCTGACAGAGACAAGCTGAGGGTGGCATCCACACTGGCAGCCTCTTAACCCCAGGCTTCTAAGAGCAGAATTATAGGCATGTGCCCCCACATTTATTTATCTTTTTCATATTCTCTCCCCGCCCCCCTCTCTCCCTCTCTCCTTCCCTCTCTTCCCAGACAGTGTCTCTGTGTAGCCCTGGCTGTGCTGAAACTCACTATGCAGATCAGCCTGGCCTCGAACTCATAGAGCTCAGCCTGTCTCTGCCTCGAAAGTGTTAGAGGTAAAGGTGTGCGCCACCACTGCCCTGCTCTGTTTTGCCACTCTTCATGAGGAGTTTGAAAGCAGTGCAAGCTGGTGTGACTTTGAAGATGTTATTTAACCTCTCATGGCCTCAGATTGCTTCTCTGTTAAAAAGAAAAGTTAAACACTCACTGGCTTGTGAGGATGAATGAATTAATGGGCATGTGGACGGATCTGAGGATTCAGCCAACAGTGGATCAAAAATAACTGGAACATGGCTGTACTGAACAAGCACAGATTGCTTTTCTTGTCGTTTCCCCTAAGCAATATGATTTAACAGCTACTTACATACATACATTTGCATAGCATTAGGGAGTTATAAATAATTTAGAAATGATGTAAGAGGTGGTAGGTAGGCATTTCTAGGTTGCTTTTTATATTAGGAACTCGAGCATCCTTTAATTTTGGGGCCCATGGCGTGGATGTGTGTAAGTGTTGAGGCCTGCCCTCCCCCAGCATAGCTGAGGCCATTTTATTTTATACTTGCCAGTCATTTTATACTGTTGTTGTAATATGTCTGCCAGTCATTGACACCAAAAAATAGCTTGACTCAGAGCAGTGTCATGCTGACCACATACCCTGTTATGTTCTATATATTCTGAGATTTGTCAATTTGAAGAAATTCCACAACCATAGACTTCACTAAGGTCCAATCAGAACAGAGGTCAGTTAGAGCTGTTTGGTCTAGCTACCCAAAATAGCTGGAGTCAGCTGACCTTCCTGCCACATTGTACATGAGCTCATTATAGGTTTTGTGGTTTTATTTTTTTCCTTTATAAGCTAGCCCTGAGACATGTTCGAGGCTCGTCCAGCCTCAGCTTCCAAGTCTAGACACTGACCCTGACTGAACAGTTTTGTGATGTGCGTGCGTTCAATAAACCAGTCCTGTTTAACAGAAACCAGAGTCTGAGTGGTTTCTGTGGCAATTCCTGAATCCCAACAGTAAGGAATATTTGTCCAGGAATAACTATAATCTCAGAATTTAGGAGGTGGAAGCCAGAGGATCAGAAGTTCAACGTTATCCTCAGGTACGTAACGTAGTGAGTCCAAGGCCAGTCTAGGATACTTGAGACTTGGTCTCATAGATAGAAAACCAAACAGACTTTCTAGGCATGATTAAGTTAAGGGTCTTAAATAGACTCTCAGTATCACTAGCATGTGTATGTTTATATGTAGACAGGAAGGTTAGATGCTCATCGAAGGGATGGCCAAGCCATTGCAGATAGAGAGACTGCAGCTTCTGTGAATCACAGAAAGCCAAGAAGGACTGGCCGCTCCAGACAACACAGAGGGTGAAGCCAGTTCTCCCTTAGAGACTTCAGGAATCTGAGTTCTTACCACCTGACTGTACTCCAGGTCTCCAAACCCCTGAGCCTTCTCACCTTTGTACAAGCCAGCTCTTTCCCCTTTGCCTGTGTTTCTGCTTGCTACAGTTTTACTTACCCGAGGTTAACCACAGCCTCAGAGGTGTCTCTGCAAGAGCAGGGGCTTCTCTTAATCACTGAGTCATCTCTCCAGCACATGGCTGTGTCAGGTCACAGAGGTCTTCCTTTGACTAGTTACTACTGCACTAAAAATAGGACCCTTTCCCTACTGAGTCTAGAGCCCAGGAATCTGTACTTTGAAATAAAAACAAGAGCCACTAAGGAGGCTGAAATAAGATGACAGAAGTGAGTTTGAGGCCCCCTTCCCTGAATAAAACAAATCAAAACAGAACCCCTAAACAGCAAATAATCTTCATGTGACCTGCTTTATCATCCTCTGTAAACGTCTTCATCGGCTGTGTGCTATATATTAACATTCTATGATCTCTCTCTCTCTCTCTCTCTCTCTCTCTCTCTCTCTCTCTCACACACACACACACACACACACAGTGTAAAAAAAAAAAAGTAATTTTGGCTAGGTGGTGGTAGTACACATCTTTAATCCCAGCATTCAGGACTTAGAGGCAAGTGGATCTCTGTAAGTTCAAGGCCATTCTACAAAGTGGATCCAGAACAGCCAGGCCCTTTACACTGGGAAACCCTGTCTAGAAAAAAACAGAGATAAGGAAATGAATATCTAAGAAATTAAAACTGAAAGTTTCTGGGCTGGCCTCCCAGCACCGAGGAAGTAGAGGCAGGTGGATCTCTGTGAGTTCTAGGCCAGCCTGGAGAAGTTACATATTGAGTTTCAGGTTAGCCAGGGCTACAGTAAGAGGTTCTGTCTTAAAGAAAATTGTTTCCTGAAGAATCTAGTGCTAGGTTTTCTTTTTCTTTTTTTTTTTTTTTAAACTATGCTATGTTGCCCAGGTTGGCCTTTAACTTTCTGAATTTCTGCCTTAGCTTCATGAGTGCTGGGATTATCAGCAGGTACCACTGTCTTTGGCTTCTTATTAACTTTTAATAAATACTTATTGAGTAGTTTCTTTAGGTAGGTCACAGACACCATTTCCTTTAAAACCGTTCTAAAGGGGCAGACATGGAGACATATGTTTTTAATTCTAACTCAGGAGGCAGAGGCAGAGGCAGAGGCAGAGGCAGAGGCCAGAGGCCAGAGGGCAGAGGGCAGAGGGCAGAGGGCAGAGGGCAGAGGGCAGGGGCAGGGGCAGGGGCAGGGGCAGGGGCAGGGGCAGGGGCAGAGGCAGAGGCAGAGGCAGAGGCAGAGGCAGAGGCAGAGGCAGAGGCAGAGGCAGAGGCAGAGGCAAAGGCAGATCTCTATGAGTTTGAGGCCTACCTGGTCTACATAGCAAGTTCCAGGCCAGGTCTATATTGTGAAGCTCTGTCTCAAACGACAGAACAAAAACAAAAGCAGCAGCAAAGACAACAACAAAATTCTCTAAAAGGAAGAGAATAGCCACTTTAAAAATGAAACACCTTTGACACCGAAGGTGAAGTAATTCCTGGGGCTTGCTAATTTCTCAGGGATGGCACGGCCCATAGTGGGCTAGGCTAGCACACCTCAATCAGCAATCATGAAATCACCCCTCAGATGTACCCACAGACCAGTCAGATGGAGGCAATTCCTCCACTGGGGTTCCCTCTTCCTAGGTGACTAGTTTGTGTCAAGTTGACAAAAACTAATCAGCATCTCACTAAATAGAGAGGGGAGCCCATGGGATTAGACAGCATTTCAGAAGAGATCTCTTTTCTTTGCTCAGAGGAGTAGCCAGAATTGCTAGGCTGGGCAGCTGCAGGAGAAGGCTGGTTGTAGCTCATTGAGGGTGGATGATGGGACACGGGAGAGGGACACAGGCCAAGGCAGCAAAGAAAAGCAGGGTAGGGGAGCCAGGGTAGGAGGGCACCATGCCAGGTGCTTCAGGTTCTCAGTCTGCAGCCTGGAGGAAGTAGTCAGGAAAGCACACTGGTTTGGCCAGAGTAATGCCAGATTACGCAATTAAGCCTAGGCCCCCATGTTACACTCCCAGCATTCCTGTGGTTTTCTAGGAGTTAGCTTTGAAATGTCTGCTTTCTGGTAGGATGTCCCACAGCTCTTAGGTTCTTGAAGGAATTGTACAAAACTTATTAGTCATCAGTAGTTTCTGACAGTTTTAACAAGAGAGAAAGGGAGAAAAATTCTTATACCTCACACCTCACAGTACGTGGGAAAAACCGCATTGGAACCTCTAACCGTTAATACAGAGGTTCTCAACCTGTGGGTCTCCTCTCTCTCTCTCTCTCTCTCTCTCTCTCTCTCTCTCTCTCTCTCTCTCTCTCTGTGTGTGTGTGTGTGTGTGTGTGTGTGTGTGTGTGTGTGTGTGCGTGTGTAGAATGACCCTTTCAGAAGGGCCTAAGACATTGGAAAACACAGGTTTTACACTACTACTAATAACAGTCGCGACGTTAGCTATGTAATGTAACTGTAATACGCAAAGAAAATTATTTTATGATCAGAGGTCACCTCAACACGAGAAACTGTATTATAGGGTGTCAGCATTAGGAAAGTTGAGAACCACTGCTCTAAGACATCAGAGCTAAAGAAAGGAGGTGGGAAGAGATTATGAAAAAGACTTTGCTAAACAAACAAAGAGAACCGGGTTCTGTTACACGATATCCATCTGGCTATAAAAAAATAAAAGTGCTCTACTCAGAGGTAGGAAACAATATAAAGAACCCCTCTGTGCATTCAGCAACGTTAATGATTACCTGCTGATAGCCAATCCTGCTTAATGTATTCCCACGCCCACATCCTTTACCTGATTAATTAATTAATTATAGAAGTAGAGACACTCTATTAAGGAAAGCACTTCCTCAGATCGGAATGGCCTGAAGGAAAAAGCCCCCAAACCTCGGTTTGTTTTTTGACATAGAAAAATGTCAAGCCTATTTTAAAAATCTAAGAGCAAGTCTGGGTGTGGTAGTGCATGCCTTTGATTCCAGTACTCAGGAGGCAGAGGCCAGATCGATGCCGTGAGTTCCAGGACAGCCAGGGCCACTAGAGAAACCCAGTCTCAAAACGAACGAACCAACCAACCAACCCAAACAAGTGAACAAACAAGCAGGGTCTCTAGGCTGATTGTAAACTGTCATTTTACTGTCTTAGCATACTGACTGTTGAAACTGCAGGATTTGAATGACCGGTCTACTCCATTTTAGTTTTAAGAACCAAGCTAGGTTCATTCTTGTTTACGATTAAATCTCTGTTTCTCATGGATTGGGCTACGCCCCACCTGTAACCTTAACTACAAATGGCTCTGCACTGCCAGTTCCAGGAATGATAACCATGCCTTTGTTTCAAAAGTTAATAACAGTCCTGCAACCTACCTTTGTTTCAGAAGGGTTGCTATGACTACCTGTTGTTAAGGCCACCTCTCAGGAGGTCATTAGAACTATTGTTATACTTATGTTCTGCTCCGGTAACTCCTATTCTGCTCTGCAAATGGCTATTCGGAAATCCCCCACCCCTGAGTCATAAAAGTCTTGTCTTAGCCTGGCAACGGGAGTGCATGCCTTTAATCCTGGCACTCAGGAGGCACAGGCAGGTGCATATCGGTGAGTCTGAGGCCAGCCTGGTCTCCAGAATCAATTCCAGGACAGACAAGGTTACACAGTGAAACCCTGTCTCGAACACACACGCACATGCACACACACATGCACACATACATGCACAAGCATGCATCATTGTCTTCCTCACATCAGATACTGACCTCTCAAACCCTACCCTAGGGGGAGGCGGCCTATGCACACAAATGAAAAAAGCTTGCTAATTAATCGCCTGCTTTAATTAATTTGCCTATGATGATTTGGATCAGTGGTTTTTCTCCTCCCATCTTTAATATTAACAACTTGTGCCCCTGTGTGTGACTACCACCTTTCATAATCGTCACAAATTGGGGGCTGGAGAGATGGCTAAGTGGTTGAGAGCACTGACTGACTGCTCTTCCAGAGGTCCTGAGTTCAAATCCCAGCAACCACATGGTGGCTCACAACCATCTGTAATGAGATCTGATGCCCTCTTCTGGTGTATCTGAAGGCAGCTACAGTGTGCTTATGTATAGTAAATAAATCTTAAAAAAAAAAAAATCATCACAAACATGTGCCTCAATGAGAGAGCCAGACTATCCGACAGTGGCACTGATGCTGAATGATAAATCTTTATTCAGGGAATGAATTCCTGGGCTGCCTCCAGGAGAAGGGAATGCAGCGGCTCTAAAAAGGGTAGTTTGGGTTTTATAGGGTGATTCAAATTTTTGGCCAGTGTGGCAGGAGAGTGTTAAGGAAAAAGGAACTATCTGGAGGCAAACGGAACTGCAGTAAGCAAAATTTTACAAGGTGGTGGGTGGGCTCTGGCTTTGGGAAAGCAGGAGACTGTGGTCAAGCTGTTTGTTGAGATGAGGAGTCAGCAGACTCCCGAGATATGTAGAACGTTCAGTTTCCATTTCCCAAAAGGCGGGGTCCATACTGGTCACGAATTTGGGCCAGCCCAACAGTGAATGCTCTGAATGTATTTCTCTTTCCTACTTCAGGCCTATCCCTCCCTTTATCTCTCCTGACCTCTCCCCCATCTGTGACTCTTCCCCTTCCTCTCTGGTCTCCAGCAACTGCTGTTTGTTTGCTTCTTTCCTTTAACTAATTTTTAAAAGATTTTTTTTTTATGTTCATGTGTCTGTGTGTGCTGATGTGTGTTGGAGTGTTGACAGAGGTCAGAAGTCAGAGTGGATGCCCTGAACCTGGGGTTACAGAAGATCGTGAGCCACCATGTGAATCCCGGTTCTCTGCAAGAGCTGCAAACAGGGGTTGGGGATTTAGCTCAGAGGTAGAGCGCTTGCCTAGCAAGCGCAAGGCCCTGGGTTTGGTCCCCAGCTCCGGAAGCAAACAGTCTCTTGCTTTGTTCTTCAAAAGTGTATGTGTTTATTTATTTTTGTGTATGTATGTGTACTCGAGCGTGTGTGTGTGTGTGTGTGTGTGTGTGTGTGTGTGTGTGTGTGTATCACACATGTGGAAATCAGAGGACAGCTTTTGGGAGTCTGTTCTTGCCTTCCACCTTGCCTTAAATGGCAGCCTCTCTTGCCTGTACAACAGGCTAGTGACCCAAGAGGTGTTCTTAGAGGTCTCCGATCCTCCTGTCTCTGGCTCCCATTTTGCCACAGGAGACTGGGGTGACAGCCAGGCCATCTGCCTTTCCCTCGGCTTCAGGGATAACTGTTACTTGTTGAGTCCTGTCTCAGGTCCCTGCTTGTTTAGTTTTTGAGATTGCTGGAACTCACAACCCTCTTTCCTAAGCTTCCCAAGTCTCTGTAACCCATTGGCTCCCTCAGTCATTCAAACCTTTCAGTAAAGTGCAAACGAGCTCTTGTCCAGTGAAATCCAATTTCACTGCCTTCATCCTCAATGATTTACGTATTCTCAGAGTCTCCTTTAGGACCAAGACTCCCCAGAATCCCAGCCCCGCTCCAGTGACTGCCACCCTTCACTGTGTTAGAGAAGCCTTCTCCTTGGCTCTCCCTTTCTGTCTCTCACCTCCCACCTGTGCTCCTTTACCTTGTGTTCTTGTTTTTCCCCAGCACAAATCTGTTCTTCTGAACTTTGAGTCACCAGGGCTTGCCTTACTGTGGAAGGGTACTATCTCATGTGCACACCCATTGTTTATTTCTCTACCTAGATTATAGGGTCTGTGGGGGCAGGTTGTGTATTCTTCCGTTGACCTGTTTATTCTGACTGTCCCCCCGACCCCCGTCGGGTACCTAGTAGGCACTGAATACACATGTTGGTGAACGAATGAACACTAGTGCATAAGTGAAGGCTTTATAGCCAATTACTGTACTGAGTGCTACCACTGCCATCTAGTGGTAGCAAGCAGTAACACGGTGTTATATGCTGGTCCTAGTCTCAAATACTGCAAGCTCGGCAGCCTTCAGGGCGAGCTGGCAATCACGCTGTGTGCAACAGACATCTGTCAAGCACTTGCCTTGTCTGGGGTCTCCTACCAGGTATTTTATGCCACTGCCTGCTTTGGAGGTCACAAACTAAGGAGGCTTTATTCAGGTTCCATTGGTGTTTTATACATCCCTCCTTATTTGAGCCATGTATTAGTGAAATGTACCCCCCCACTCCCTCACCCCTCCCACAAAAAAGAAAAAAGAAAAAGAAGCAAACAAAAAAACCCACAAAAAACAAAAAAACAAAAACAGAAACAAATAAACAAACAACAACAAAAACCCACTGGAATTCATTGAATGATTCCAGAACAAAACTCTCTGTATTGGCAAGAAGTATATCTCTGTAAACAGGCTTTGTCAATGGCTCATCCCTTTCATTACGTTTACACTCTCAGTCATACACTGGGTGGTAGGAGAGGGGAGTGTGTGCTCTCATACTGAGATCCCAGGACACCTTGGCGTGCAGTATCTGTGCGCGGCCCGCGAGCAAGCTCTCTCTGCACATGTTCCGTAAGTGTTTGACTTCGTGGTTTGATGGTCTGTCTGACCTTCATATCCCCACAAACCTGCTTGTCTTCTGTAGACTCAACATTGAGGTGTTTTTGATGCAGGTTATGGTGGCCCACGCCTGTAAGCCCACATTACACACTGCCAGTTTGTATGTATGCTACCAGTTTGGGGCCAGCCTGAGCTTCAGAGTAGGTTCCAGGTCAGCCTGGATGGAGGCCTCAGGTACTTGGGAGGCTGAGACAGGAAGACCACAAGTTCAGGGTCTGCACTGGTCACAGACCGTTCAAGGCCAATTTGGAGGAATTGAGTGAGGGATGTCTCAAAAGAAGAGGAAGAGGAAGAGGAGGAGAAAGAAGATCGAAGACTCTAGTGTGGTTGGATACAATCCTTGTCATAACCTGCCAGGCAGAAATGAAGGTACTCTAAATAGACACTAGGGGGTCTAGATCTGATTATCAGACTACTGCAACAGTGAACTCCAAAGAGATGAAAATTTCTTCAGGAATCTCATGCTGAGAGAAGAGAGAGACATCAGGCAGAGGGGAAACTTTGTGTCCTGGAAAGAGATTTCAGACAGTTGTAATAATTTGTCAGACCACTTTATAAAATGATACTAAAACCCTGATAATAGTTGGCTGGTGGGCAGGATCACACTCTGACCAGGACCACTTAGATGTTTAACCCTCTATCATGACTTTGATCCCAGGACTCAGGAGGCAGAGATAGGCAGATCTCTGCGTCGGAGGCCAGCCTGATCTACAGAGAGAGGTCCAGGACAGCCAGGCTTACACAGAGAAACCCTGTCTCACAAACCAAAACTTTGTTCTCACTTCGGGACCCTGGAGGCTGACTTGAGGGACTTCAGGGATCTCTTTGTGTCTCTTCCCAATGTGGTCATACCGAATAAGCCTTCTTTTTCTGACTCCCTCTTTTAATTTGGGTGTTTTAGTTGACTTGTTGAGGATGAGTGACTGGACATGACTGGGGGCACAGGGTATGTACCCAAGTACAGTAGGGTATTATGCACAGATGCACACACAAACACATGACCTAGACAGACAGACAGACACACAGACATACACGCAGAGTGCTAGGAACATATTTCAGTACTTGCTTAGCGTCTGTCTGTGGTTTTCTTTTATTTTCTGAGACAAGGTCTCTTGTAGCTCAGGCTGGCTTGAGTTCTCTGTGTACCCAGGGATCACCTTAAACCTCTGGTCTCTCACGATCCACATTGGAGCCATAACAAATGTGCTGCCATCCTTGGATCAGGCTGTGTTGGGGATCAAACCTAGGGCTTCGAGCAGGCTAGGCCAGCACTGTACCAAACTGGGTTACATCTCCAGCTCTGGACAAAGATGCACAGTCACAGAGGAGCACAGTCACAGGGGAGCACAGTCACAGAGGAGCACAGTCACAGAGGAGCACAGTCACAGATGCACAGTCACAGAGGAGCACAGTCACAGAGGAGCACAGTCACAGGGGAGCACAGTCACAGAGGAGCACAGTCACAGATGACCACAGTCACAGAGGAGCACAATCACAGAGGAGCACAGTCACAGATGACCACAGTCACAGAGGAGCACAGTCACAGAGGAGCACAGTCACAGAGGAGCACAGTCACAGAGGAGCACAGTCACAGAGGAGCACAGTCACAGGGGAGCACAGTCACAGAGGAGCACAGTCACAGATGACCACAGTCACAGAGGAGCACAGTCACAGAGTGTAGTGCCATATTGGATTTGGGCCTGGCCGCTTTGTAACTGCATGGCCACAGTTAAGAAGTCATGGGATTGTTGGACAGAGGCCTCTCCCATGTATTTACTGCACAGGAAGAAAAGACCAAGTAGTAAACACCCGGTGTCTCCACTGCATGACCTCTGCTGAGCCCGGCTGATGCATGTGGAACCGACACACCTGGACCACACCTGGGTGGTGGTCAATTTACTTCTGCCTTTTACTTCCTCAGCCTTTATCCTGGAGATTTAGGCTGGTCTTCTGGGATTTCTCCCTAATTAATTCAGGTCTTGTAGTTGGTCTTTTGTTACCGAAGTCAGAGCCAGGTAGTCAGGAGCCAGGGTTTCCCACTGTGCTTACCAGTGATTTTCTACCTGGAGACTTGGGTATATAAGTGGTGAATAAAGCTACAGGAGTCTCTCACTCTTCTTCCTCACTCTCACTCTTCTTCCTCACTCTCACTCTTTCTTCCTCTCTCTCTCTCTTTCTCTCTCTCTCTCTCTTCCTCTCTTCCTCTCCTGGCTTGACACGATAACCTGTGTGTGTGTATGTGTGTTTCTTTCATCCCGTAGGCTTTCGCCCGATTCTCGGTACTGTGTCAGTGCTGGCGCCGACAACAGAGGAGCACAGTCACAGATGAGAGATGAGCACAGTCATAGAGGAGCACAGTCACAGAGGAGCACAGTCACAGAGGAGCACAGTCACAGAGGAGCACAGTCACAGAGGAGCACAGTCACAGAGGAGCACAGTCACAGAGGAGCACAGTCACAGAGGAGCACAGTCACAGAGGAGCACAGTCACAGATGCACAGTCACAGAGGAGCACAGTCACAGATGCACAGTCACAGATGCACAGTCACAGAGGAGCACAGTCACAGGGGAGCACAGTCACAGAGGAGCACAGTCACAGAGGAGCACAGTCACAGATGCACAGTCACAGAGGAGCACAGTCACAGAGGAGACAGTCACAGATGCACAGTCACAGAGGAGCACAGTCACAGAGGAGCACAGTCACAGAGGAGCACAGTCACAGAGGAGCACAGTCACAGATGCACAGTCACAGAGGAGCACAGTCACCCAGGAGCACAGTCACAGGGGAGCACAGTCACCCAGGAGCACAGTCACAGGGGAGCACAGTCATAGAGGAGCACAGTCACAGAGGAGCACAGTCACAGAGGAGCACAGTCACAGAGGAGCACAATCACAGATGACCACAGTCACAGAGGAGCACAGTCACAGAGGAGCACAATCACAGAGGAGCACAGTCACAGAGGAGCACAGTCACAGAGGAGCACAGTCACAGAGGAGAACAGTCACAGATGCACAGTCACAGAGGAGCACAGTCACAGGGGAGCACAGTCACCCAGGAGCACAGTCACAGAGGAGCACAGTCACAGAAGAGCACAGTTACAGAGGAGCACAGTCACAGAGGAGCACAGTCACAGATGATCACGGTCACAGAGGAGCACAGTCACAGAGGAGCACAGTCACAGATGACCACAGTCACAGAGGAGCACAGTCACAGAGGAGCATGGTCACAGAGGAGCACAGTCACAGATGAGCACAGTCACAGATGAGAGAGGAGCACAGTCACAGAGGAGCACAGTCACAGATGCACAGTCACAGATGCACAGTCACAGAGGAGCACAGTCACAGATGAGCACAGTCACAGATGAGAGAGGAGCACAGTCACAGAGGAGCACAGTCACAGATGCACAGTCACAGAGGAGCACAGTCACAGAGGAGCACAGTCACAGAGGAGCACAGTCACAGAGGAGCACAGTCACAGAGGAGCATGCCTTCGTGGTTGCCTGTTGGTTGTGCCCTTTAATGTCTTTACATTTTGTGTCAGATGTTTTTAAAAATAATGGAAGAACCACCCAAAGAAAGAAATGATTGCTATCCTTCAGCTCTTACCTGGAGGGGACGCTTACAAATAAATGTTAAACCAACTAGTAAGATCTAGGTGTGGCGGTGTCAGCGTGAAACGCCAATACTCCAGAGGCTAAGACAGGAGAATCATCCGGTCAAGGGCAATGTGGGCTACAAAAGCAAAACAAAACAAAACAAAACAAAACAAACAATTTGGCATTAAGGTGAAAAAAAAAGCTAAAGTAAATTAAACTTTGTTGGTTGACTTTCTGGACTCTCAGTAAAGATTAATCATTGACCCCCACGGGGATTTTGGTAGTCATTAAATCATAGCAACAGGGGCTGGAGAGATGGCTCAGTGGTTAAGAGCACTGACTGCTCTTCCAGATGTCCTGAGTTCAAATCCCAGCAACCACATGGTGGCTCACGACCATCTGTAATGAGATCTGATGCCGTCTTCTGATGTATCTGAAGACAGCTACAATGTACTTAAATGTAACAAATAAATAAATCTTTAAAAAAATGTTTAAAAAAAATCATAGCAACAGGACAGAGATCCTATCTCTCCAGTGTTCAGCGATTGAGTTGAGAGCGCGCCACATCTAAATGACTGGAAGGCTAGCTAACCCTAGAGTAAGCCCACCATTCGTCTAGGCAGGTGCTTTGGCGCAGGCTTCCGGGTTCCACACCCCCTAAGCGATCCATAGCAACAAGGAAAATGCTGAGATGAACTCGATAGCCTTTTCTGAATCCGTGCTTATGTCAGACCCAAAGGACCAGCGGAAGGGCTGATGGGTCCCCTTTGTGCACAGTGAATGCTGCTTGATTGCCCAGGCAGCTGTCAGAGCAAATCGCTCTCATTGCTCTCTTTTGTCCGACAGCCTCTCCAGGGTCCCGCACTGCTGTAGTATATCTCCCCCCCACCCCCCGCCCTAGCCCCACTTTTGGTCAGGGTGTGAGAAGATCGGATTACCCTTCCTCCACTCCCTTAGGCCGCCTGAGAACACGTGCTGGCATGCTAACGCTGTGACAGACAGGTGAGTGAGTCCTGTGTGTCCTGGATGTTTGTGACAAGTCATTTTTCTGTTTTAAATACTACATTTTGTTTATTCATTAAAAATGTCCTTTTTGGTGGGGTTGGGGATTTAGCTCAGTGGTAGAGTGCTTGCCTAGGAAGCGCAAGGCCCTGAGTTCGGTCCCCAGCTCCGAAAAAAAGAACCAAAAAAAAAAAAATGTCCTTTTTGGGCTGGAGAGATGGCTCAGTGACAAAGAGTACTTGTCGCTCTTTCGAGGACCTGAGTTCCATTCCCAGCACCACCCACATAGTAGCTCAGAGCCATGCCTAACTCCAGTTCCAGGAGATCTAACTTCCACTTTGACTTCCTGGAGCATCAAGAATGCACTTGGTGACCACACAGACATGCAGGCTATCATAATTAGGGTTTTTATTCCTGTGAAGAGACACCATAACCACAGCAACTCTTATAAAGAAAAGCATTTAATTGGGGCTGGCTTACAGTTCAGAGGTTTAGTCCCTCGTCATCATGGCAGGAAGCATGGCAGCATGCCATGGTGCTGGAGAGGTAGTTGAGAGTTCTACATCTAGATGGGCAGGCAGCAGGAAGAGAGTACCACATTAGGCCTGGCTTGAGCAGCTGAGACCTCAAAGCCCGCCCCCAGTGACACACTTTCCCCTACAATGCCACGCCCACCCCATCAAGGCCACACCTCCTAAGAGTGCCACTGCCTCTGAGCCAGTGGTGGCCATTTTTATCAAAAACACCACACAGGCAAAACACTCATACATATAAATAAAACAGAGATAAAAATATCAAAACTATGTGTGGGGAGTGTGAGCCACACGCCATCATGTGCGTGTGGAGTCAAGGACAACTTTTGGAAATTGGTTCTGTCTTTCCACCAGGTGAGGACCTAACTAGATGGTCAGCACCTTTACTCACTGAGCCATCTCAGAGGCCCTCAATTCCTCCAGTGTAATAAAGAGGAGGGATTCTCATTATGCCTTGGCAATTCTACCATCTAATCACAGGGACAGACGTATGCATTGCCGAATGAAGGCAGGCACACATCTAAAGCTCCCATGGTGCCTTCTCAGTCACCCCTGCTGCTCTCAAACCCCCGGCAGCAGGCGCTGTGGGCTTCAGAATTCTAGGCCTATCCCACCTCTCTGTTCTCTCCCTCCTCAGAGGCTTATTATGTAGTACAGGCTGGCCCGGAACTGGCTCTGTAGACGAGGTTGGCTTTGAACTTGCAGCAATCCTCCTGTCTCCACCTCTGTACTATCATCACACTCAGTGGAAGTGTTCTGAGTCCTTAAAAACAGTGTGCTGTCCACACTTTTTTTTTTAATATATGAGTACACTGTAGCTGTCTTCAGACACACCAGAAGAGGGCATCGGATCTCTTTACAGGTGGTTGTGAGCCACCATGTGGTTGCTGGGAATTGAACTCAGGACCTCTGGAAGAGCAGTCGGTGCTCTTAACCGCTGAGCCGTCTCTCCAGCCTCCAAACCATTTACATTTTTTTTTCTTTTTTTTGGAGCTGGGGACCGAACCCAGGGCCTTCCGCTTGCTAGGCAAGCGCTCTACCACTGAGCTAAATTCCCAACCCACCATTTACATTTTTAATTTATTTTTATCTACGCTATGTGTGAAGTTTTGTGAATGGGTCGTACACACGAGTGTGGTGCCTGTGAAGGCGAAGGGCTGGACTTGCAGGCAGCTGTAAGCTGTCTCATGTGGGTGCTGGGAAGCAAACAAGAACATTGCAGGAACAGCACATGCTCTTGACCACTGGACTTTCTCTCCAGTCACTTTTAGAAACATTTTTAAAAGAAGATCTATTAACCTTACCTTATGAGCACGGTTATATTGCCTGCAGTATATCTATGTACTATTTGTGTGCCTGGTACCCATGGAGGCCAGAAGGTCTTAGTCCTCTGGAACTGGAGTTAACAGAAGGTTGTGAGCTGCAGTGTGGGGGTTAGGAACTGAAAGGGGCGGTCCTCTGCAAGAGCAGCAAGTCCTTTGTTTTTCATTTTGAGGCAGGCTCTCACTCAGTCTGAAATAGGCTTTCTGCTTCAGTCTCCTGAATATCTAGGAGTACAGGACAGTGCTGCCAGACCTGCCTCCCTGCCTCCTCCCTGCCTCCCTGCCTCCTCCCTGCCTCCCTGCCTCCCTCCCTCCATCCCTCCCTCCCTCTTTCCCTCTTTCCCTCTTTCTCTCCTCCCCTCCCCTCCCCTCCCCTCCCCTCCTTCCTTTCTTCCTTCCGTTTTTCTTCTTGGTTTTTGAGACAAGGTCTGAAGAGCTTAAGCTGGCCTTTACCTCTCTACGTAGTTGAGGATGATCTTCAATTCACGACCACCCTGCCTCCATCTCCCAAGTGCTGGGATTACAAATGTCACTATCATGACCAACTCTTACTTTTTTTGGAGGGGGGTGGTGGTGCCTTACTCTTCATAGCTTTTTTATAGCTGAGTTTAATTCTTGCATTAGTGTGCAAATCTTTAATAGACCCACAAAGTTCTATTAAAGAGTGCTGAGGCAATGAACAGGTGCCATTGCTGACATTTGCAATCCCAGCACTTGGGAAGCCAGGGCCCGGACGCTGAGAATTTGAAAGCAATCTGAGATACGAACGGACACAGTATCCAAAGCAAGCAACCAGTCGACCAGACCGAAGGGGAAAATGGTGTTATGTATTTGAGACTCAAATGACTCAAGGTTCCTAACAAAGCCTTTGTAGGACAGTTTCCAATTATTGAAACACTTTTGATGTTAGGCACACTGTGATTGAACTCCACAGTTCAGATAATTGAGTACTGGGGCTGGAGAGATGGCTCAGAAGTTAAGAGCATTCACTGTTCTTCCAGAGGTCCTAAGTTCAATTCCCAAGAGCCACATCTGTAATGGAGTCCAATTCCCTTTTCTGGTGTGTCTGGAGACAGCTACAGTGTACTCATATAAATAAAATAAATACATCTTAAAATAATTGAGTACTGTGGCTTTGATAGATCTCCTCTTCATCCTTAGAGGGAAAATGATAGATCTCCTCTTCATCCTTAGGGGGAAAAGGACTCATTTTAGATCAGGGTATGGCAGTACAGGCCATTAATCTCAGTATTCAGGAAGCAGAACAGGTAGTTCTCTGAAATCCAGGCTAGCCTGGTCTACATAGTGATTGAACCACGTTGCCCAAGGCTACATGGTGAGACCCTGTCTCAAAGAAACAAAGCAAAAACCAAAAACAACAAAAACTATGTGTGTACGTCCATGTGACTGTAGGCCATGCTTGCACTGGTCTCTGAGGAGGCCAGAAGGGCATCTGATGCCTTGGAACTGGAGTTGGTAAGCTGTCTGAGAGGAAGCTGAGACTTGGGTACTGAAAACTAACCTCTGGAAAAGCATCAAATGCTAAAGCACTTAGCCATCTCTTCATCCTCTGAATTTCATGTCTTCAGGACATATTTTACTTTTCCACAAAGGGCTAGAGGACCCAGAGAAAAAATAAAGCAGGAAAAACATATGTGGATACCTTCTATATTTTCTTTTTTTTTTTTTTAATTTCTTTTTTTCGGAGCTGGGGACCGAACCCAGGGCCTTTCGCTTCCTAGGCGAGCGCTCTACCACTGAGCCAAATCCCCAACCCCTATACCTTCTGTATTTTCGATTGTTTGCATGTTTGTTCTTTTCAAGACAGAGTTTCTCTGTGCAGCCCTGGATGTCCTGTTGTCGACAAGACTGACCTCAGACACAGAGATTCTCCTGTTTCTCTTCTGGAGTACCGAGTTTAAAGCCCACTGATTGGCGCGCAGCCTTTTTGAAAAGTTCATGAAACAGGCAGGTGTGGTGGCACATGACTTTAATCCCAGCACTTGGGAGGCAGAGGCAGGTGGATCTCTCATTTTGAGTCTAGTTTGGTCTACAGAGTGAGTTTCAGGACAGCCAGGGCTATACGGAGAAACCCTGTCTCAGCCCCACCTTCCAAACAATTCTTTGACCACCTAGCTCTCAGACTGCCTTAATATCCTTGTTCCCAGAAATAAAATCTGCTTTAAAACACCTTGGAATGGATGGCAGCCGAGATACAAGCCCTACAGATGTATCGAATTACTGCTTCTTTTTGATGACAAACTTGCACCAACGGGAGCCGCCATCAGTAAACCCAGCACCAGAAGTCCATGGGAGGCCTTAGGCTGCTTCCGAAAGCTGAGCATCAGGATGGACGTTAGAATCACAAGCCACTTTTATTGCAGCCATGACTCTAAATTATGTATCATCCTTTTTTATGAAGGCCGAAAGCTGGTTGATGGGACTTGGGCATAACAGAAACACTGATCTAAGCACAGGCTGGCCATCTTCTCCCTCCATCCTTCCTACCCATCCTCACCACAAGCCAGAGTGCTCAAAGGATCGTAAGTCACGTACTTGGAACAAGAGCATGCTTGGGGTAGAGGAACAGCTAAAGCTTCTCTGCTTTCTTCCAGATCGTATTTCCACAGCAAGACAAGGGTGGCTTGAACTCTGTGTTAGCATTTCACTGCTGCGAACAGACACCAGACCGAGGCAAGTCTTATAAGGACAGCATTTCACTGGGACTGGCTTATAGGTTCAGAGTTTCAGTCCATAATCATCAAGGCAGGAACATGGCAGCATCCAGGCAGGCACAGGAGGAGCTGAGAGTTCTACATCTTCATCTGAAGGCTGCTAGCCGAATATTCCCTTCCAGGCAGCTAGGATGAGGGTCTTAAGCCCACACCCACAGTGACACACCTACTCCAACAAGGCCACACCTCCTAATAGCACCACTCCCTGACCCGAGCATATACAAACCATCACAACTAAGAGCCCATGCAATGGGATTCTATGAAGGCAGGGGGAGATCATAACGCATTTGAGTGTGGGTGAGTCAGATGTAGCCATTTAATCCAGGAGTTCAGGGGCTATGGGAGTCATTGGGAGCTTGTCATTCAGTAGCCAGCCCTGGGCTTCCAAGACTAACTCACTTCCTACTGACCTCTGACAGACAGACACAGGTAGACTCACTCTTTTCACCAGCTCTGTGGGCATCATGAAACTCAGGGTCATTTTTGAAACAACGTAATATTTCATAACTGGCCCTGGGCAGGAGTTAGTGGCAGGGGCAGGAGGAGTTGTGAGAGGCCGTTCCGAATCCCTGGCTCCATCTCTTTCCAGCAGAGTGACTCTGGGCCGTAAACTTGCAGTTTTTCCGGGTGAGTGGGAGGCTGCCTATACTGGGCTATTCTTTCCTTTTTATTGCGCTGGAACAAGAAACTGTGGAGTCTACTCCTGTTTGTCTTTGAAGAGGAGGGACAAGGAGGAGAGGTTGCCCGTCTTTAACTGGAGCACGGCAGGTGGTTTTGTACAGCGAGTGGCGCCCTATCCCTGCATGGAACCAGGCCGCACAATCCATGTGTTTGCCAGGTTTGATGGAAGAATATGCAAATCTGACTCAATTCACAGCCTCCCTTAACAGCTCAGTTGTAATTGCATCTAATTGAGGCTTATTCATAAATGTCACTGATGTGAAAAAAAAAAAACTGCAAGTGTAGGGGAGTCCACCTCAAAGAAGGATGATTACTTCACCGGTGGAAACCCCACTGAAGAACATCACCGTTGCTAGGACAACGGAGAATGAAGCTGGTTGCCCACGGTTACCCATGTACCAAATGTCATCGAGTGTGAGTGTTAGCTTTGAATGGGCCTCAGGAGCACAATGAGGAAGGGCAATAGGAACTGCCTAAGTGAGTATGAATGGGACAGCGTGTCCTTGCACCCTCCCCTGCCTCAGGAGTCTCAGAGCCCCCCTCCCCCCTTTCCCAGCCTTGTCAACTTACTGAAGAACCTGTTGTTCATTGGAACCTAAAGGTCCTCAAACGACACTTCCTTCAAAAGCCATCTTTTGGGGATGGGGTGGGGGCGAGTTCTTTCTTTCTTTCTTTTTTTTTTTAAGATTTTTTTTTTTATTATTTATAAGTACACTGTAGCTGTCTTCAGACACACCAGAAGAGGGCACCAGATCTCATTACAGATGGTTGTGAGCCACCATGTAGTTGCTGGGCTTTGAACTCAGGACCTCTGGAAGAGCAGTCAGTGCTCTTAACCACCGAGCCATCTCTCCAGCCCGAGTTCTTTCTCTTTAAAAATTTGTTAAGAGGCCGGAGAGACAGCTAGCTCAGTAGCAAAGAGCACATACCTGCTCTTCCTGAAGAGCTAACTTACTCAGTTCTCAGTATCTGGGTTGGGTAGCTTACAATCACTTGTAAATTCAGTTCTAAGGGATCCAACACCCTCTTCTGGCCTCCTGGGGCATCTGCATACACATAACATTCATCTTCATGCACACACATGTAAATATGTATGTATATGTATACATATATATGTATGTATGTGTATATATACATATATATGAAAATATATATGGAAAAATACATGTATATATGAAAAATATATATTTAGACAGGCTTTCTCTGTATAGCCCTGGCTATCCTGAAACTAGCTCTGTAGACCAGGCTAGCCGTGAATTCAGAGGTCTGCCTGCCTCTCTCCTGAATGCTGGGGTTAAAAGTGTGCCCTGTGGGCTGGAGAGATGGCTCAGTGGTTAAGAAGATCTTCCAGAGGTCCTGAGTTCAAATCCCAGCAACCACATGGTGGCTCACAACCATCTGTAATGGGATCTGATGTACTCTTCTGGTGTGTCTGAAGACAGAGACAGTGTACTTGTATATAATAAATAAATAAGTGAATTTTTAAAATGTGTGCACTGTGCCCAACTATATACTATATAGAGATAATTAAGAAATTATTTTTAGAGTGAGCTATGTGTAATGATTTCAAGATGTAGAATTACTGGGCCGATTTGTATAGATTTGTAATTCTAACTTGTAATTCTAACTTCTGTATTGCTCTGCATTATCAGGAGCAGAGTATGTAAAAATTTCTCATGGTTTAAAGGCTGTCACTTTCCTTGGTGCGCTTTGTCCCACGGGGGAAATGTATGCAACTAGTTTCTCCAAATGTTGCGAAGATTGCCCGTTGCTGCCTTCTCTCTCTGCTTCTAGAGAAAGCTTCACAGAGGCCCGCTCGATTTTCAACAGTTTATCCACCACTTCCGGTCGGTTCCCTCCGTGTTCACAGATGGACCAGAACCCTGGGCCTATGCCTTGGATGTGTTCCAAGAATACTCACGGTCTCACGCATAACAAAACGTCACACACGGATCAGGAACACAGGGTGGTGTCTGCTGATTGTGGAAGAATTAAACATCCGCACAGCCCAAATCTAGATTTCAGGTCCCTCCTTCCTTCTTTTACTCCTTCCATCGTTCGTTCTTTTTTTAAAAGCAGGATCTTACTCCATCACCCTGCCTGTCCCAGCTTGTAGCACTGAGGGGCTGTGACCTGGAAGGGTAAGGTGAGCTAAAGACCTTTTCTCACCGCAGCGGCTGTTGGCCCTGGTGTTTATCACAGCACATCATGATATCACTCTTCTCCCCAGACCCCTCATTTTTCACAAATCTCTTCCAATTTTCATATCTTTTTGTTTTTGCTGTTTTTCTGTAACCTACCAGGTCTAATCAGGGCATGCTCATGAATGGGGTGACATTGATTGGAGCACGGGCAAGTCACTAGTGGCTGTAACACTGAATTCAATGGCACCCTTTCTCAGGAACCAGGAACTGCCACTGGGCTCTCAGGGAGGAGGGTACAGGTTCACGAGCTCCTCCCTCCACCTTTAAAAAAATGTATTCTAGTTTTTCCTTTTTTATTGAGATAGGGTTTCCTGTGTATCCCTGGATGTTCTGGAACTCACTCTGTAAACCAGGCTGTCCTTGAACTCAGATCCACCTGCCCCTGCCTCCTGAGTGCTGGGATTAAAGGAGTGAGCCACCATCGTCTGGTATGGTGATTATTATTTTTATCTGTGACACTAGAGATGGAATCCAGAGCCTAGAGTCCAGGGCCTAGGGTATGCTAGGCAATTGTTCAAGCCCTGAGAACGTCCTGGTTCTTTTTTTCTTTGGTTCTTTTTTTCGGAGCTGGGGACCGAACCCAGGACCTTGCGCTTCCTAGGCAAGCGCTCTACCACTGAGCTAAATCCCCAACCCCGAGAACGTCCTGGTTCTTAATTTTTCTCCTTCCTTCCCGCTTTCTTCCTCATTTTCCTCCTCCTTATTTTGAACTAGGGGGTGAGTTTTTTTTTTTTTTTAAGATTTATTTATTTTTATTAATATGAGTACGCTGTAGTTATGTTCAGACACACCAGAAGAGGGCATCAGATCCCATTACAGATGGTTGTGAGCCACCATGTGGTTGCTGGGAATTGAACTCAGTCAGTGCTCTTAACCGTTAAGCCATTTCTCTAGCCCGGGGATGAGGTTTTGTTATGAGGAAGTAGGGAAGAGCACTGAGGCTCAGGGGGTTTACAAGGTCATGGCAGTCACAAGTTTGCAAGACTCCTCCTCTACAGTATATAAGCAGTAACCAGTTGCTGGAGAGAGGAGACTTTGAGGAGCTGCCAAAGAGGCAGCTTCTACGGGTCTTCATCAGTGCAGAGGAGGGTCTTTTGATGACACAACTGCCTTTAAACAGCCATGCTCCTGCAAGAAACCCCAATGAAGCTGGGCCGTTGTGATGGTTTGTATATGCTTGGCCCAGGGAGTGGCACCATTAGAAGGTGTGGCCTTTGATAGTTATGGACTCTAACCCTCTGAAACCATAAGCCCCTAACAGACGCTTTCTTCTATGAGTTGCCTTGGTTACCATGCCTTATCACAGCAATAGGAAAGTAACTAAGACACATACCATCCGTACTCAGTTAAATTTACTTATTTCACGTTTCTACATAACACTCATAACTTTTTTTTGTTAAAGATTTATTCATTTATTATATATAAGCACACTGTAGCTGTCTTCAGATACACCAGAAGAGGGCATCGGATCTCTTTACAGATGGTTGCGAGCCACCATGTGGTTGCTGGGAATTGAACTCAGGACCTCTGGAAGAGCAGTCGGGGCTCTTAACCGCTGAGCCATCTCTCCAGCCCCCACTCATAACTTTTTAATTTGTCTGACGAAAATGATAAGAATATATTGTAAAAAAGAATAAAGGTGTGACCCTGTTGGAGTAGGTGTGTCACTGTGGGTGTGGGCTTTTTTTTTTTTTTTTTTTTTTTGGTTTTTTTTTTTTGGAGCTGGGGACCGAACCCAGGGCCTTGCGCTTCCTAAGCAAGCGCTCTACCACTGAGCTAAATCCCCAACCCCGGGTGTGGGCTTTAAGACTACCATCTTAGCTGCCTGGAAGCCAGTATTCTGTTAGCATTCTTCAGATGAAGGTTTAGAACTCTCAGCATCTCCTGCACCATGCCTGCCTGGACACTGCCATGCTCCCACCTTGATGATAATGGACTGAACCTCTGAACCTGTAAGCCAGCCCCAGTTAAATGTTGTCCTTATAAGAGTTGCCTTGGTCATGGTGTCTGACCCATGTCACAGCAGTAAAACCCTAAGACAGCTGTGGTAGCACATACCTTTAAGCCCAGCACTGAAGACACAAAGACAGGTCAGTCTCTGAGTTCAAGGCCAGACTGGTCTACAGAGTTCCAGGATAGGCCGAGCTACGCAGAGAAACCCTGTCTCAAAGAAAACAAAACCAGAAATACAAGCAGCAGTAATAACAACACCCTGAAAAACAAATAAACAAGAAACCTTAATGAAGTAATCAATTCAACAAGGTAGATTGAGTGGAATCAATTTATCCATCAGTTTGTGTTACCATCATATCTCCCCAGAGAATGCCGCAGAGCCAGTTGCTAAATTCCCTTTACAAGAGACTTCTGGTTTCTTCACAAGAGATTCTTCCCTCCGGTTCTCAAGTAGTTGGAATTACAGGTGTGGACCACCATGCTGGTTAAGTTAAGATGCTGAGGTGACATTTGTAGTTCTGGGTTTGTAGTGAACTTCTTTGAGTCCTTGTCAGTAGGAGGGGTGACACACAGGAAATACATGTGATGATAGTGGCAGTGACTGTGTTTTGCAGCCAAGGCAAAAGAGGCCAAGGGCTCTTGGGAGTCAGTAGCAACAGGAAAAGAAGTACACACTGATTCTCTCCTAGACCCTCCAGGGGACTAATTCTTCCACACTGTGATTTCATTTTGCTTGAAACCACCTGATTTTGTTTATCACTCGTTAGAGCAGTGCCCAGAGAATAACACATTCCCCTTCCCTAGCCACCTCATGACTATTACCATGCCCTCTAAAACTTTTTATTTTCAAACTTCCCAGGGATGAGTATATACTACACTTATTTAGAGATGGGGTTTCACTATGTTGCCCAGGCTGGCCTTGAACTCCTCTGCTGAAGTGGTCTGCCTGCTTCTGCCTCACAGAGAATAACTGGTACTGTATGTGGGCACCACTGAACATGACTGCATTGTCAGTATCAAATATCTATTTATCTACCTATTAATTATCATTTATCATCTATCTAGCACCATCATTATCTATCATCTATCTTCTATCAATCATCTATTTATTGTCTATCAATCCATCACCTTTTACCTATCTCATGTACTCAGTGTATGTATGTAGGTATTCAAATTTGCATGCATACATACATGTGGAGACCACCGGTCAACTTAAATGTCTTTCTTAATTGTTCTTTACTCTGTTTTTATAATTTTTTTTTCCAGAGCTGAGGACCGAACCCAAGCGCTCTACCACTGAGCTAAATCCCCAACCCTTTACTCTGTTTTTAAATTTTTATTTATTTATTAGTTTTTTGAGACATTGTTTTTCTTTGTAGCGTGGACTGTCCTGGACCTGTATAAACTAGGCTAGTCTCCACCTCACAGAAATTTGTTTGTCTCTGACTTCTGAGCACTTGGATTAAAGATGTGCTACGCCAGGCCCCGGTATTGCCTTACTTTTGAGACAGACTGTCACTGAACTTGTAGCCCATCAGATTGGCCAGGGTGACTCACTAATGAGCTCTGGGGATTTGCCTCTCTCCTGTGCTCCTCGCCCGCCCCCCATGCCGAGGTGTCAGATCCTGCTGTGGCCAGCTTTCTCTTGGATGCTGGAGATCTCAACTCAGCTCTTCAAGCAAGCACTGACCGGACCACCTCCCCGGCTCTGAATTACAGATATATAGTGGAAGAAAACAAGCTCTCTGACAGGAAAGAGGGTGGAAACTGTAAAAACACAGCGTCTGGAGGAGATGGAGGCCACTAGAGTCTGGAGAGTTGGAGAGGTTTAAGGTTGCACCTAGGTTGGAGAAGCCTTAGAAACAGAAACAAAAGCCAAGTAAGCAAGATGGGGGCAAATCCTTTTTGCCATTTCCCAACCTTAACCTAGAATATTTCCATTATTTCTGTTTCTCGGGTGGGAGGGGAGTTGGGAGAACGAGGACAACGACAAGAAGACAAGATTGTCAGGAAAAAGGGAAGTGAGCTAAAGAAAGCAGGAATGCAGACTGAGAAGGAGAACACTCAGACTCAAGGTGGCTCCTGCTCTTGGGCTGGGCCTCTGGCCAGCCCGAGAGGGACCGTACACCTGGACTGGCTGGCTTTAAGTATTTAATTCCTTCCTTCGGACTCTCCAACTAATGAATATCCACTTTGATAACCTGTTCCCTACCCCCAGTGGAAAATTTCCCTGTAAAACATGAGTTTGGGTAAAGTTTTACTTCATTTAAAATAAGTAGCAGTGGTTAAAAGTATCTAGGAGTGAGAGATTAAACCAATTGTATTCAACATACTGGACCAAACGTTTGGCTTCCTGGATGTCAGCAGCTAGGAAGAAATCCACTCCTTAATGAGGAATTTTACCAACTAGGGATTGATATGCAAATGTATGCAAATGACAATTCCCCCTGGGGCCTCTTGAGACAGGGATTCGGTCTTAACAGGATTACCTCACTGGGCCAATTTAGTTGGGTAGAAAAGCCATTGCAAATGGGATTTTCATATTAATAAAAGCTGCTGTGGATTGAGTATCAGGTCTTGATGTATCTATTTATAACTCTCTTAACATGGCGGGGATTAAATAGCAGACAGAGCTTTGCAGTTGGAAATCAGGCTTGCTTTCAGTGCCAAGGCATTCAAAAGCCAGAATCTATCTTTCTTTCTCTCTCTCTCTCTCTCTCTTTCTTTCTTTCTTTCTTTCTTTCTTTCTTTCTTTCTTTCTTTCTTTCTGTTTGCTTTTTAAGACTGGGTCTCATTTAGCCCAGAGTGGGCTCAAATTCAATATGTAATCAAGGATAAACCGATCTTCCTGCCTCAACCTCCCCCATGCTGGAATTATAAGCGTGTGCTATCTGGTCCAGCCGAGAGTCAAATCTTAGACAAGATAATGCTCTCTCTTTACCACGAAAGGAGAATCACCAGTCACTCTAAAGGCTGTGTCCAAATAATGAAATAAAACATTAGTGTCTTAATTTTAATTGTAGGCCATTTACAGAGTACATGACAGGACTTTTCTGTTTGATTTTAGTTTATTTTTCCTCCACTCTGAGACAGGGTTTTTCTGTGTAGCCCTTGCTGTCTTGGAATTCACTGTGTGGATCAGACTGGCTTTGGCTTTGAACTCAGAGATCTGCCTGCCTCTGCCTCCTGAGTGCTGGGACTAAAGGTGTGCACCACCACTGCCAGGCTTACTTTTTCATTTAATTTGATTTTTTTTTTTGAGACAGGGTCTCACTTTTTGCCCTGAATATTCTGGAATTCATAGAGACCTACTTTCTTCTGTCTTCTGAGTGCTGGGTTAAAGGTGTGTTCTAACCTGCTTATTAAACAGAAAAAAAAAAAAAAGTCTAACATACTATGCCCGTGCCTATAATCTAGCACTCAGGAGGCCGAGGTATGAAGATTATTGTTAAGTTCTGTTCAGCCTGTGCTGCAAAACGTATTTACACGTCAGCCTAGGCTAGGACGAGTCTGTTTCAAAAAGATTTAAAAACGTTGTTTGGGAGATAAAACCTAGGGTCTTGTGCATGCTAAGGCTAGCCCAGTGTGGGTTTGTTTTTTTATTAGTAATTCATAGAATTTTCTTCGCTCTGAAAACAGCTCCAAAGACCAATGACGTTCTAATCCACATCCTGACCACATCCCTATATTTTTCCTTGGTGATACAGGCCCTTGACAGAGATGCTCTAACACTCCCATCGGCAAGCAGGTCCAGATGTCAACCCCTGCGCTCTGGACGGATCCTGAAAGAACTATGAACGGTCATCGCCCTTGGCTGAGTTCAGTCTCGGCTGAAGCTCTGACCCAGTGGGAAAACCGATTGCCCTTAACATAAAGATACTGTCCTCAGAAAAACATGGTCTCCTTAGCCTCGGGTCTCATGGCTTACTTGATCCCAAGTGCACTCTCTCCTTTAACAGGACCAAGAAATGCACACCGAAGTGGAAATAAGGAAAGCACCACTCTTGAAGTTAGCCTGACTGGGCTTGGGCAAGTGGGGGACATTGCCGGTCCTCCAGGAGTTTCACATCGTAGGAGAGGGTGCACTCCCAAGAGAGGTCAGAGCCACAGCTGCCTTAACCACTGGGACCCAAAGCCCCTTCAAGTCTCCCGGGTATTGACAAACAGCTTTCAGATGCTTTGAGACTATGGGTCCCAGCTCAAGGAAGTGTGGGTCCTCTGAGATGATCACAGGTGGGGAGAGGGCTGGAACAGTCTGTGTGATCTCCGGAGGCAGGGGCTCCGAACTTCTTCTTGCTATACTGTTTGCAGGGATTGCTATAGCTCAGATCAGTTTGCACAGCTCCAGCCTCAGGCGGTTCGCGGGAGTGCCTTGTTCTCCAAAAGGCTGAGCAGTGCCACACCTACCTACGAATTCAGCACGTCCAACCTCCCACCTTTTAGCTAGAGTTGGAGTTTATGCAGTTCCTTCAGATCTTCTATTTCTTCGGGGAGAAGCTGAGTCCCAGAAAGGCGAAGGAAGTGTCCTGGTCCCCACTGCAAGTCCACGACAGAGCAGACTGGAGCCTGAACCTCCAGACCTTATTAGCCCAGTGTATTTTTGAACTGGTAATAGTCTAACCATTATACATATTAATGGCATAGAGTGTAATAATACTTTGATACGCATAGATTGCATATTTAAATAAGGCTAAACCTATTTATCTCACAGTTATGAGTTCTTTATGGCGAAAACTTCCAGGTCCTTTTTTTTTTTTTCCAGCTTTTGAGTTCTGTAGCAGTGTTACTGACAGTCACCGCTCTGTGCAATGGCATGCAGGGTTTCCTGCTTTTCTCTGATTGTAGCTCAGTCCCTACTGATTGGTCTTTCCCATCCCTCACTCTATATCCCCCCAGCTCTGGTGATCACCATTCTACAGTCTTATTTATTTTTTATGCACATGAGTTCAGGGTCCAAGGAGGTAGGAAGCATCAGATCCATGGGAGCTGGAGTTACGGATGGTTGATGTACGTTCTGGGAACTCAGGTCCCCTGGAAGAACAGCACATAAGAATTTAATTACTGAACCATCTCTCCAGCGTGTCTACTCTAACAGGCTCTCAGACTTTATTAGGTCCCTACACCTAAGCACATCTGACGCCATGATAGAGGCGACATCACCAAGCACATAGGCAGCGATGCTTGACAAAACAGGAACAATGGATAAATCAATGTTGCCAGGATGTAGCTGGAAAGTCTCTAGATGTCCTTGTCAGACACGAGACAAAGCTCCCTCAGTACCTATGGCTCCTCCCAGCACTACTCACCCCGCCCCCTCCTCCAAACCTCTCCCTCCTAGGGGCGGGGCTTTGCTTTTTGCTTCCCTCCCCACAGCTTCTGATTTCTGTTTAACTCAGCCATTTTGGCTAAGAACTGTTTTGGTTCTTCACCTCTCTTTGCTCCTGGTTGTCGCTCTCGCTCTCGTGCCAGCTCTCGCATCTCATGGCCCAGTCCAGTTTGGACCTTTCCAGATGCCTCTGGCGTTCGGCGTTCTCTCTCTCTCTCTCTCTCTCTCTCTCTCTCTCTCTCTCTCTCTCTCTCTCTCTCTCTCTCTCATCTATAATAAAACCGGTCTCAACCGCACCGGCAGCCACATCCTCATTTTTATTCAGCACTAACCTCGTGTTTTGGCTTCTGTGGTTCTGTTTCTTGCTAACTGTTCTTGCCAACCGCAGTGTGTCGACCCAGGATATGTTTTTTTTTTTGTGCTTAAATGACCAAGAACAGTGAGATTTGGTGCCGCACGATTTGGGCAAGTTCCAGTGCAGCTGGTGAATTAAGCCTTTCTATTGGGCTTGTGCCCATGTGTCTTCTGTGGGAGGATCATGCAATATAGGTGGTTCCGTTCTAGATGATATTTTTTTTTCCAGCACTGGAGTTTCTAGTACCCTCCATGCTTCCACGGGGAGAGAATAGCTTTTCTTTCCTTGTCTCCTATTGACCTCACACTTACGATCTTTCCAACAGTGTCTTCTTATTGTTCCCTGAAAAACAGTGCCATAGGCTTGATGAACTGCCAGAGATTTGGTGTCTGTGGGCTTCGGGTTATTTTTATATGAAATTGTCTCAGGGAAACATGACAGCTGTTTAAGTGTGTTCCAACCACACAATGCTTTGGCGTTTCTAGGGCTAATAGGCTAGAGATGAGAAAAAGAAAGAGCATATTTGTTAATTATTATTTACACAATGCATTTTATGAGTCGACATAAATTATGTGTGGTTGACCTTTAATGAATATAGGCTTAATTAGATAATTTCATTGTGTTTAAAGACACAACATAATTATTTTCATATGCTCTTGTTTTTTTCCCCCATAAGTCTATGCATGCCTTTGCCGGCTGCTAAGGCCCACATGTATTACCTTCCCAGATAATTTCTTTTCAACTATTTTCTGGTTTGCGGTTTGCAGAAATCTGTTCTCACTGATGTATGGTACTACTAAATTGTTTAATTTCCTAGGATACACTACAGTGACTTTTGCTTTAATGGAGACCTGTATTTCCAAAAGACTTAAACTTCGTGACCTGACATGGGAATTTTTTCAGTAGCACCTTGTGGCTAGGCTCTTTATCATCTTAGGCAGTCACTGAGTGTAAGTGTGGAGGCAGCGAGGGTTCGGCCCTCTAGTGTTGGTTCATGGAAATGCAGGCTAATTTAGGACAAACCAGCTTGACTTGAATTGGGTCAGGGGTTCTTGCTACTCTTGAGGAGATGTGGAGTTTAGTTCCCAGAACCTATTTATTTTGTTTTTTTTTCTTCTCTCGTATGTTACATGGTTACATCCCAAATGCAGTTTCCTCTCCCTCCACTCTTCCCAGTCCTTCCCCTTCCGCTGACCCGGTCCCAACCCACTCCTCCTCTGATTCCCTTTAAAAACAAAACAAAACAAAACAAAACAAAATTAACAACAACAACAACAACAACAACAACAAAAACCAAACAAACAAAGTAGAGAAACTGAGCAGGACTCCTGTGGATATTAACCAAACACAGTATAACAAATTACAGCAGGACTAGGCACAAACCCTCATAAGGCTGGACGAGGCAACCCAGTAGGAGGAAAAGAGTCCCAAGAACAGGCAAAAGGGTCAGGACCGCCCCCTGCCCCCCACGCACAGTTAGGAGTCCCACAGGAACACTCACTTATACAATCATAGCATAAGAGGACCTAGCTGAGACCCATACCGGGTCTGTGATTGCTGCTTCAGTCTCTGTGGTGCTCCACAAGCCCTGTTCTCCGGGGATTCTCCACCCCTCTGGCTCCCGCGATCCTTTCCCCTCTTCTGTGGGGTTCCCCTTGCTCTCCCTAGTGTTTGACTCTAAGTCTTTGTGTGTGTTCCCATCAGTTGCTGGATGATGCTTCTCTGATGACGGCTGGGCTAGACACGGATCAATGAGTATAGCAGAATACCATTAGGAATCATCATTTTATTGACTTTTTTTTTCCAGTCCTGTTTGGTTTTATTCTGGGTCTCTGGGCTGTCCAGCCTCTGGTTCCTGGCCATCCAGGTAATGTCAGATGTGGGCTCCCTCTCGTGGCGGGGGCATCAAGTTGGACCAGTCATTGTTTGGCCACTCCCACAAGTTCTGTGCCACCATTACCCCAGCACATCTTGGAGGCTGGTTTCCCGTACTTATCTAGGGAGACTTACAACTGCCTGTGACTCCAGTTCCAGGAGACGGGATGCTTGCTTCTGGCCTCTGTAGAGACCAGGCACAAACATGGCTTACATGCATGCAGGTACTCACATACACATACAATTAAAAACCAATCACTCATCACTCACTCACTCCTCACTCACTCACTCACTCACTCATCACTCACTCACTCATCACTCACTCACTCATCAACCACTCATCACTCACTCACTCACTCATCATCACTCACTCATCACTTACTCACTCACTCATCACTCACTCACTCACTCACTCATCACTCACTCATCACTCACTCATCACTCACTCACTCACTCATCATCACTCACTCATCACTTACTCACTCACTCACTCATCACTCACTCACTCACTCACTCATCACTCACTCACTCATCAACCACTCATCACTCACTCATCAACCACTCATCACTCACTCACTCACTCACTCACTCATCACTCACTCACTCACTCACTCACTCATCACTCACTCACTCATCACTCACTCACTCACTCATCACTCACTCACTCATCAACCACTCATCACTCACTCACTCACTCACTCATCACTCACTCACTCACTCATCATTCACTCACTCATCACTCACTCACTCATCACTCACTCACTCACTCACTCATCACTCACTCACTCACTCATCAACCACTCATCACTCACTCACTCACTCATCACTCACTCACTCACTCATCACTCACTCACTCACTCATCACTCACTCACTCATCACTCACTCACTCATCAACCACTCATCACTCACTCACTCATCACTCACTCATCACTCACTCACTCACTCACTCACTCATCACTCACTCACTCACTCATCACTCACTCACTCACTCACTCACTCACTCATCACTCACTCACTCATCACTCACTCACTCATCACTCACTCATCACTCACTCACTCACTCACTCACTCACTCACTCACTCACTCATCACTCACTCATCACTCACTCTCACTCAATCAAAGTAGAGGACTGTGTTCCATAAGTCCAGGCTGGGAAGTCTGACAGGAGGAGGGTGGAGGATGATCTGGCCAGACTCCGGAGGTTCCTCTCTTGAAGACTTTGAAAATGTTCAGGGCACTGTGAGACTCATTCTTGATAAGATAGTGATTTTTAGTACTTCAAAAAGAAAAGCTCTCTCTCTCTCCTCTCTCTCTCTCTCTCTCTCTCTCTCTCTCTCTCTCTCTCTCTCTCTCTCTTCTTCTCTGTCCCTCTCTTTTCTCTCTACATGTTCCCAGGTGGCCTCTTCCCTTCTTTCTCCTCTCTGTTCTTCTCTGTCCCCTCTCTTTCTCTGCCTCTCCTTCTTTCTCAGTACCCCTTGTCATGCCCCAGAGTAAACTTCATTTAAAAAAAGAAAAGCTGGGAAATGCGAACTTAGGCTGTTACACAACTGCTGGGGTCTGTTCTCGCCGCCCGCCCGCCCGGCAGTCTGTCAGCAGCGTCGCCGCCTCCTCAGCTGTCCCGGGGAGTCTTGGGCCCTTGGTTGCTGTCGCCGTCTGTTCTGTTCGTGCCTCTCAGGAGCTCCGTCCGCCTGTTCAGGCCGCCCCGACCGTCCGTCCGCCTCTCTTCCCCGCGCTGCCTCTGAGCCCGCAGCGGGGACCATCTCCACAACTCCCAGATCGAAGCGGATTTCCGATTGAATGATTCTCATAAACACAAAGATAAACACAAAGATCGAGAACACCGGCATAAGGAGCACAAGAAGGATAAGGATAAGGACCGGGAAAAGTCTAAACATAGCAACAGTGAACATAAAGATTCTGAAAAGAAACACAAAGAGAAAGAGAAAACCAAACACAAAGATGGAAACTCAGACAAACATAAAGACAAACATAAAGACAGAGACAAGGAAAAACGAAAGGAGGAAAAGATTAGAGCTGCTGGGGATGCAAAAATAAAGAAGGAGAAGGAAAATGGCTTCTCTAGTCCACCACGAATTAAAGACGAGCCTGAAGATGATGGCTATTTTGCTCCTCCAAAAGAGGATATAAAGCCACTGAAGAGGCCTCGGGATGAAGATGATGCTGATTATAAGCCTAAGAAAATTAAGACAGAAGATATCAAGAAGGAGAAGGAACGAAAACTAGAAGAAGAAGAGGATGGCAAACTTAAAAAGCCCAAGAATAAAGATAAAGATAAAAAGGTTGCTGAGCCAGATAATAATAAGAAGAAGGCGAAAAAGGAAGAGGAGCAGAAGTGGAAATGGTGGGAAGAAGAACGCTATCCAGAAGGCATCAAGTGGAAATTCCTAGAACATAAAGGGCCTGTTTTCGCTCCACCGTATGAGCCTCTGCCAGAGGGTGTCAAGTTTTACTATGATGGTAAAGTTATGAAGCTGAGTCCCAAAGCAGAAGAAGTAGCTACATTCTTTGCAAAAATGCTTGACCATGAATATACTACTAAGGAAATATTCAGGAAAAATTTCTTTAAAGACTGGAGAAAGGAAATGACTAATGATGAAAAAAATACGATTACCAACCTAAGCAAATGCGACTTTACACAGATGAGCCAGTATTTCAAAGCTCAATCAGAAGCTCGGAAACAGATGAGTGTAGTGCCATATTGGATTTGGGCCTGGCCGCTTTGTAACTGCATGGCCACAGTAAAAGTCATGGGATTGTTGGACAGAGGCCTCTCCCATGTATTTACGGCACAGGAAGAAAAGACCAAGTAGTAAACACCCGATATCTCCACTGCATGACCTCTGCTGAGCCCGGCTGATGCATGTGGAACTGACACACCTGGACCACACCTGGGTGGTGGTCAATTTACTTCTGCCTTTTACTTCCTCAGCCTTTATCCTTGAGATTTAGGCTGGTCTTCTGGGATTTCTCCCTAATTAATTCAGGTCTCGTAGTTGGTCTTTTGTTACCTAAGTCACGAGCCAGGTAGTCACGAGCCAGGGTTTCCCACTGTGCTTCCCAGTTATTTTCTACCTGGAGACTTGGGTATATAAGTGGTGAATAAAGCTACAGGAGACTCTCACTATTCCTCTCACTCTCACTCTTCTTCCTCACTCTCACTCTTCCCTCCGCTCTCCATTTTCTCTCTCTCTCTCTCTCTCTCTCTCTCTCTCTCTCTCTCTCTCTCCCTCTCCCTCTCCCTCTCCCTCTCCCTCTCCTGGCTTGACACGATAACCCGTGTGTGTGTGTGTGTGTGTGTGTGTGTGTGTGTGTGTGTGTGTGTGTGTGTGTGTTTCTTTCATCCCGTAGGCTTTCGCCCGATTCTCGGTACCAGGTCGGTGCTGGCACCGACAAATGGAGGTCCCACGGAGATCGGAGAAGAAAGGGGGTACCACTGAAAGACCCCAGCTTAGCAGCAGTAACGCCATTTTGCAAGGCTATATTTAAGATGACTGGTTCAGAGAAAGGTTAGAACACTGAGTACACAGCGGCTGCCAAACAAGATGTGTTTGGTTGAAGGCCTGGCAACAGGAGGACTGCCGTTGAGCACCTGACAATGAGAAAAGCCCCGGGAGAGGTCCCACACCCTGGTGGGGGGCCGAGTCAGCCGTTATGTTCCAAGAAGGTAGCTAAGAAACTTGCCCCCAGGCTGAACCCTTGGGGGGCCGAGTCAGTCCTTATGTTTCAGGAAGGTAGCTAGGAAACTTGCCCCCGGGCTAAACCCTTGCCATATTAGAATCCACCAATTATATCCCTGTAACCATGCATCTGCTTCTGTATGCTTGCTTCTGCTCCCCAAAATCCTATAAAAGCCCATCCTTGGTTCCGTGGGGCGCGCCAGTCCCCCCAGTGACTGAAGCGCCCGCAGGTGCCTGTGCCTGTGTATCCCGACAATAAACCAAATCCTCTTGCTGATTGCATCCTGTGGTGTCTCGGTCTGGTCTTTGGAGTTAGAGGGTCTCCATCCCGAGGGAAAGTTCTCCCTGAGAGCTTTTCACCACCTACGGGACGTCCCTGGAGCCCGGCCGGCATAGGAGGAGAAGGGACGGATTGGACGTAAGATGGGTCAGGAAAGGCCTGGATGATTTGGGCTAGCCTGAGTAAAACTTGTCATAAAAAAGGGACAAGGTAACGGTAAAGTGTTTTTGCATATGTGTTCTGTTAGAGTTATATTTTAGTCTTTGGACCCTAGCTAGAGATAGTTTACACCCTAGACATGAGAGAGAATGGGTTGGGGAAAAACAGTCCTCCCAGACTCTCCGCGGTTGCTTTGGAGAAAGAAAAACCTTTTCAGAGCTCTCCTAGGAACAGAGGGAAAGCAGGAGACGTCCTGCCTCTCTGCTGGCTCCTATTGGAGAAATGCTTATTTCTGGTTCTGGGTTCCATAGGTAGGATATGTGGGTCCCTTCGGTGGGACACCTTCTAGTTTTTCCCTCTATGTCTATTGTTTGTCCTTGGTGCACCAAGCTGTCCATGTCTGTCAGTTTATGTCTGTGGTTTTTGTTTCTCGTTGTTTAAATGTTTTGTGTTTCATGTTTAAAAGAAAAGGTTAAAATTTTAAATGCTGGTTGATTCACCCATTGATGTAGTTTTAACTCCTTTCAAAAAAGGTACAAATAAATAAAAAGTTTCAATTGGCTTTTGGAGCCTACATCTGTAGCTAGAAGCCTAAATCTGCTGGGCAAGCTCCCCAGGGGGCTGGCTAAATGTTTACACTAGCCAATCTTAAAGGAGCCAGCAGCTCCTCAGCTTCTATGTTAAGGGAGCGGATGGCTGTTTCTCTTAGAAAAATCCCTGACTTATTAGACTTAGCAGGTGACAAGGTGCTTCTCTTAAAATCATAGCTAGAAAAGTAAAAATGGTGCTTGGTCTAAATATTAAAGATAGGTGTAGCCACTTCAATTTTGTTTCTGATTGGTTTTAAATGTATAAATATGCTCTACATGCCTTGGTTATGGACTATTGGCTTTTAGGTTATTGGATATGGTTAAAAAGGTATAATATTGGTAACAGAAAGTTGACATAAAGCTGGTAATTTAGATAGAGTCATTCTGGACAACATGTGGCATGAGCCAACCTAGGGAAACAGGTCTAAATTGAGATAATATTTTTATGGAATTCGTACTCTAGAAACCAGGCTTCTAAAAGAATTTAGGGCAATGTCTCTTTGTTGAGGTATTAGAGACCGCACCATTGTGCGTTCATATGTAGGAATTGGCAGTCAAACTTAGTAGCATGAAGGATAGACTCGGTGTTTTGGAGACTGGATTTTGGAGACTAGTTTGTTAGAGGTTAAGTTTTGCTTTCCATAGTTCTGGTTTGCCCTGAAGTTATCTGTATTTTAATGCTAATTCCACTGCCCCAAGGACAGCTGCCTAGTCACTACTCAGAACTCAGGTGACCTTGTGGTTGTGCTCTGGTGTTACAAGGAGAATTTAAGGATTGTGATTAAGGATTGCCAGTGTTACATTGAGTAACTCAAACTTATTTATAATTGAGAAAAAATCAAACAGGTAGAGATTGTTACAAGATTTACGAAGGATTAATGAGGTTTTAGAACTTGTGAGAGCATTATAGCCTGTTTGCTTACTTCAACCGCCATTCAAGATAGAGTTAGAGGATTGCTAACAGCCTTGTATTATGTAATTTTGTTACTTCTTCATTGTAAGAAGTTAGAACTTAAATCTTTCAATGTATATGGAAATTTTTACTACAAACCTTTGCTCTCAAAATGAGCTTTAATATTTGGGGAGTAGCTGTTACACTACTCCAGAAAAGAATATTTGAAGCTAATTTTAAGCTTCTAAGGATATGTTAATTGCCAAAGTACCTCACCTTACCAGAGGACTTAACTTTGTTATCCTCATTGGAGATAAAGCTTCAGTTTTGTTAATACAGAATTGTAGGCTAGAGTCATGGAAGTATTTTATGGAGTTGATAACACACCCTCACGAAAAGAGGAAGACTCCATTTGCTTACTTTCAACTCCCAGCTTCACCCTGCCAGCTCAGAGATTTCTAGTAAGACTGAATCTGGACAATATTTACAAGATTTGACATTTCTAATTAATGCTTATGTTTAGGTAAATAAAGTTTGTGAGGTGCTAGAAAAATGGCTTAGTGGTTAAGAGCACTAAATACTGTTCCTTTATAGGACATTTAAGAACTCAAACTGGATTGCCTGGGCTCCTTAACAAGGGAGGACAAGATTCCAGACAGATTATAGGCCTTACATAAGAACAATTAGTCAAAAAAAAGATCTCATTCTTTATATATCCAATACAATTATGCTAGAGACAATAATTTGATATACAAGTCAATTTATAAATACAAGTGCTCAGTGTCCTCAATTTAATCCTCGAGGACTTACCTTAATAAATAATATCTTTACTATATCTTTATAAATAAAAAGGGGGAGTTATCCCTGTATGCTAAATAATGCTCCTTTTATTTCAATTTTAAAATTTGGATGCCAAGGTTTATGGCACCCTACAACTAGGCATACTTCTGCCTAGGTGAAATAGAAAGACCCACATATTGGCATGATCCTGTCCAGGTATTTTACATGGGGAAGAGGGAATGTTTGTTTTTTCTACAGAATGCTACAGGAGTGTGCCAGCTGCCTGAGAGTCTGGTGAGCCATGTTGATCCTGGGAGCATGAAGATTCAGCTCTCGTGGTTCTGGTTCCTGGAGTCATTCCTGTGCCCTTAGAGGAAGACGGAGGATTCCCCCTCATCTTTTGTCATCACAGAAATTCTGGCATTGCTGCAGTCAGTGTGTCCTGTCCCACCGAGGCCTGCCCTCCGACCCTCTGTGCACTGTTGCTTGGTGGAAGCTGCTGTGGACTGGGGAACTCTGCCCTGGTTCTGCAGATCTCAGACATGGTTCCATTGTCTGCTGGTTGTTCGAGAGAAGAATGACCGATCCTGAACTGTCCTGGGAAAGACCTTGGCATTTTCGCTGCTATTGTAGCAGCCATTTCTGCTGCAGCCATTGTGTCTGCAGTGTCTGGAGTTACCCTCCCCCAATCTATTGTTAGGCAAGCACAGTGGGTGAACTTTCTGGAGTAGTTGCTAACAATTGGGAATTCTAAATTTCACTATAGGAGCGGCTTGACTACGGCCCTTGGTGGTAGCAGCTGAGGAGAACCAGATGAGGTGCCCACTACTTATTGGGAGAGGCTCAACTTCCACAATCTCTTAAATTAATGCCATCTGGCCTCTGCTCCTTCGCCCCTGGGCTCAAGTAAGAGGAATGAGAAGATGACCTGATGCAGCTATTCTCAGCGACGGGCAACTTCCTCTGACCCTTGACCAATCTAAGACAGGAACCTTGGGGGCGACAAGGTGATCCTATGACAGATAAGGCTGGGGTTCGAGAGGTCGATCCTAAGACAGAGGTGGCTACACCCCGTTTAAACGTACGGGCCGGTCAAATGCTCCTCTGCCCAGTTTCTCCCCCAATAAACACACGTATAGCCCAGAACGGTGTGTTACAGCATAAGTTCACTTCTGGCCATTGGGGTGCAGTACTAACTGCAAGAGTGGCTCGCCATGGCCGAGCTGGGCACTCTGTGAGGCATGTCTGATTTCTCTCAGACCACTACTTCCACCTAATGGTTTTTTATAAAAGAATAACGGGGGAGATGTAGTGCCATATTGGATTTGGGCCTGGCCGCTTTGTAACTGCATGGCCACAGTTAAAGTCATGGGATTGTTGGACAGAGGCCTCTCCCATGTATTTACGGCACAGGAAGAAAAGACCAAGTAGTAAACACCCGATATCTCCACTGCATGACCTCTGCTGAGCCCGGCTGATGCATGTGGAACTGACACACCTGGACCACACCTGGGTGGTGGTCAATTTACTTCTGCCTTTTACTTCCTCAGCCTTTATCCTTGAGATTTAGGCTGGTCTTCTGGGATTTCTCCCTAATTAATTCAGGTCTCGTAGTTGGTCTTTTGTTACCTAAGTCACGAGCCAGGTAGTCACGAGCCAGGGTTTCCCACTGTGCTTCCCAGTTATTTTCTACCTGGAGACTTGGGTATATAAGTGGTGAATAAAGCTACAGGAGACTCTCACTATTCCTCTCACTCTCACTCTTCTTCCTCACTCTCACTCTTCCCTCCGCTCTCCATTCTCTCTCTCTCTCTCTCTCTCTCTCTCTCTCTCTCTCTCTCTCTCTCTCTCTTCCTCTCCTGGCTTGACACGATAACCTGTGTGTGTGTGTGTGTGTTTCTTTCATCCCGTAGGCTTTCGCCCGATTCTCGGTACCAGGTCGGTGCTGGCACCGACAGATGAGCAAGGAAGAAAAATTGAAAATCAAAGAAGAAAATGAAAAATTATTGAAAGAATATGGCTTTTGTGTAATGGATAATCATAAAGAGAGGATTGCCAACTTCAAGATAGAGCCTCCAGGGCTCTTCCGAGGCCGTGGCAACCACCCCAAGATGGGTATGCTGAAGAGAAGGATCATGCCTGAGGACATCATCATCAACTGTAGCAAAGATGCCAAGGTTCCTTCCCCTCCTCCTGGACATAAATGGAAGGAAGTTCGACATGATAACAAGGTTACTTGGCTGGTCTCCTGGACAGAGAATATCCAAGGTTCTATCAAATATATCATGCTGAATCCCAGTTCACGAATCAAGGGTGAGAAAGACTGGCAGAAGTATGAGACTGCTCGGCGACTGAAGAAGTGTGTGGACAAGATCCGAAATCAGTATCGGGAAGACTGGAAGTCCAAAGAAATGAAAGTTCGGCAGAGAGCTGTAGCACTGTACTTCATTGATAAGCTTGCTCTGAGAGCAGGCAATGAGAAGGAAGAAGGAGAGACAGCAGACACTGTGGGTTGCTGTTCACTTAGAGTGGAACACATCAATCTACACCCAGAATTGGATGGTCACGTGGTGGAGTTTGACTTTCCTGGGAAGGACTCAATCAGATACTATAACAAAGTCCCAGTTGAGAAACGAGTTTTTAAAAACTTACAACCATTTATGGAGAACAAGCAGCCTGAGGATGATCTTTTTGATCGACTTAATACTGGTATTCTAAATAAGCATCTTCAAGGTCTCATGGAGGGCTTGACTGCCAAGGTGTTCCGTACCTACAATGCCTCCATCACGCTGCAGCAGCAGCTTAAAGAGCTCACAGCCCCTGATGAGAATGTACCAGCAGATTCTATCTTATAACCGTGCCAATCGCGCTGTTGCAATTCTTTGTAACCACCAGAGGGCGCCACCAAAGACCTTTGAGAAGTCAATGATGAACTTGGCAGTCTAAGATTGATGCCAAGAAAGATCAGCTAGCAGATGCTCGAAAGGACCTGAAAAGCGCTAAGGCTGATGCCAAAGTCATGAAGGATGCAAAGACCAAGAAGGTAGTAGTCAAAAAAGAAGGCTGTACAGAGATTAGAAGAGCAGCTGATGAAGCTGGAGGTTCAAGCCACAGACCGAGAGGAGAACAAACAAATTGCCTTGGGGACCTCCAAACTCAATTACCTGGACCCTAGGATCACAGTGGCTTGGTGCAAAAAATGGGGGGTCCCAATCGAGAAGATTTACAACAAAACCCAGAGAGAGAAGTTTGCTTGGGCCATTGATATGACTGATGAGGACTACGAGTTTTGACCAGTCTCGGCAGGGGTTCTGTGAAAGGAACAGTGTGGTTTGGGGAAGATGGATAAACTGAGCCTCACTTGCCCTCACACTGGAGGGAGAGGCCACAAGTCTTAACAAACCAACATCTTTGCAAAAAGATAGACCTGGAGATATTATAAGGGAGAGCTGAGCCAGTTGTCCTATGGACAACTTATTTAAAAATATTTCAGATGTCAAAAAAAAAAAAAAAAAAGAAAAGCTTCAAAACTAAGATACTTGAGTGTAAAATATGCAATCTAAGAACAAACTGTCATACTCACTTGTATAATTGGATTTTAGTGTTTCCTCACACCAAATATATAACTATATGAACTATCCTCAAACAACTATTTAACTCATGATAGAATTGTATATTGCACACACACACACACACACACACACACACACAGAGACACACACATACACAGAATTTTGTTTTTTTGAGACACAACCTTATGTGGACTAGGTTAGCCTTCAACTCACTCACTATATAGCTGAGGCTAACCTCTAATTCCTGATCCTCTACTTACCAAGTGCTTGGATTACAGGCATGTACCACCTGCCTAAAATATACAGTATACATTTTTAAAAAAGGTTTATTTTTTTGTATGTGAGTACACTGTTGTCTTCAGACACACCATAAGAGGACATGGATCCCATTACAGATGGTTGTGAGCCACCACATGGTTGCTGGGATTTGAACTCAGGACCTCTGGAACAGGTCAGTGCTCTTAGCTGCCCAGTCATCTCTCTAACCTATATTACATATGTTAATGTAATTATATATATGCTTCCTGGTGTAATAATATATGAGCATGTAATAATATGTGGCTGTATGTCCCCACAGCCACAGAGAAGTTTGCCTCTATAGTTTCCTCACCATGGAGTACTGTATCCCCTCACACCATGGGCCAAAATAAACCTTCACTCCCTGAAGTTGCTGGAAAACTTTCCCCCGGGTTTGACTGGGTACAGACCCAGAGACTGCTTCATTGGGGAAAGGGGGCCAGGCTACATTCTTAGCTGGTGGCAGAGTAGAGCACCATCATCCATATGACGCTGGGTGTGTACTTAGGTAGAATGCAAGGGCAGGGCCCTCCTAGAGGGTAGTGTCAACGTTCTAGACACTTGCTGTGGCCAGGCAACATGTGGCAAGGTCCTATTTCCTGCATGGATGACCCAAGAGGAACGCAGAACTCAGGACATTCCCAATGGCAGAAATGTGGGCTGTCTGTCAAGGACACCTGTAAGGAGTAGGAAAGTGGAGCTGCCCAAGTCTTCTGGAATCCAGATGGTGAAGTGGAAACTTAAGGATTCTTTGGAAAATCGGTTGCGTTGGAAAATCGGTTGGAAAATTGGTGCAAACAACTCGAAGGAACATTTTGCTAAAGCAGACACAGGCGAAAGGATGTTCTGCTAAAGCCAGCCTGTGAAAGGACACATGATGAAGGATTCTTCCCTAACTACATGCATGTATTGGTCTGCCTTACATTGTGTAGATAAGCTGCATTTGTTAGGACTCCACAGAGAGAAGCGCATCAAAAACTTCTGGTGCTATTCTGCAGCTTCTTGCATTTAGCATAGTGATGTCAGCTGAGACAGGCGCACGTGGAGTTTTGCTAAGGCAGACTCATGTGCTGAGGCAATACACATGGTGAGGCAAGACCTGTGCAGGACACATGATGTTTGGAGGGATTAGAAAGAGGACTCAACGGACCATGAGCTGGGCTTGCTGGTAGAGCTAGCTGTGCGATGCTTGTGGGTCTTTTCGTTGATCTTCACTTTGCTGAGAGAAGCACCACAGAGAACTTCTCCTGCTGTCCTTCCTGCCCCTTCCTGCTGACTTGTGCTGATTCGGCTGAGGCCTGGCTGTTCCTGCTAGGTTGTGCCACTGCTGCTGCTATTCCAACATTACCGAACCGGACTGCTGGTGTATCTGTGAAGTGTTTTTGAATGGATCGAGCTGTTGACCTGTGAACTAAACTGCGGATTTCCTGACAACACAGAAGAGATTTCTAAACAGGTCCACGTTTCCTGTATCCTTCATTTTCTACTACCTCTGGTGGGTGAGGGACTAGAAGGGAGGTTAAAGTGTTTTAGATAGGGTTTAAATATAGGTTACAAGAAAAAATTAAGGTTACAAGATAGTGTCTCCAAGTCCCTGGTGGCAATATTTTCCCTGCTGGGTTTCAGTCTTGCTTTGCTCTGACCTTTTCTTACCTTCCCATTCCTCCCACTTGAAATGGGAATGTCCATTCTGTGCTGTTGTATATGGGAAGCATTTAATTCATTTAAAACATAATTTTCTCTTATTTTTGTAGGTATGTGTGTGCTTGAGTACATGCATACATGCAGGAGACTAAGGAAGTCAGGAGACATCAGATTCCCCGAACTGGAGTTACAGGCAGTTGTGAGACATTGTGTAGGGACTGGGAATCGAACCCTGGGTCCTCTGCAAAAGCTTTTGCATTGAGCCTCTCTCTTCCCATAGTTAAGAGAGTTTCAAAAGAAACCCCAGACTTTGAAGCAGTGTTAGAGCTGTAAGACTATGGGACATTATTTTGCAAGGAATCTCTAGGAGTTGGAGCCTTGATGGCGGAAATGGTTTGGTGGAGAGTAGGTCTTTAAGGTCACAGCTGTCCTACTTCCTATCCCATTTCTGCTTCCTGGTCCACTGGGATGTGATCAAGTACTGCCACGTGCTCTAACCACTATGGAGCCGCCCGTCACCATCCCTTCCCTTTAGTGATGATTGTATCCTTTTAAACTATAAGCCAAAATAAATCTGTACTAGTCAATTTAGTAAGCAGCAGAGGAAGTCGTGGAGCGGTGATGCCTGTTTCTAATCCCAGCATGCAGGTGGTTAAGGCATGACAGGGAGAGTGGCTTGGCTTACATGTAGGAGGGGCTGCAGCTCAATAATAAAGCATCTTCCTTATGAGTTGAAGGTCCTGAGTTTGATTCCCAGTACTACAAACAAAGGTAACAGAACCTGATGGTTCTATGTCTCATGTTTATCATAGTTAAAGAGCCAAACGCAGGATTTTCTTTGTTAACACCACGGCAAGAGGCTGAGAGTGGGCTCTAGGGAACGCCCCGAGGGTGAGCTGGGAAGCAGCTGAGTTTTCAGCTCAGGTCCTGACCCTGGCTGACACCTTCTTTCTAGTCTTCTGAGAGACCCTGAGGCAGGATCTAGCTAAGCCAGGCTGTGTTAGTCAGCTTTCTGTTGCTGTGGCAAAAATCTTCTAGGTAAATAACTTTAAAGGAAAGAAGGTGAATTTTGGTTTCCGGTTTCAGTCCACAGTTGCTTAACCCAGATGCTTTGGGGCCTTGGTCAGCGGAGTATATCATGTTAGGAGCACACCATGGAGATGAGTTGCTCACATCATGACAGTCAGGAAGCAAAGACATAGAGAATGGCTTGGGTCCTGATATCTCCTTTAATGACATGTACTCCTGACCTGACCCCCACCTTGTTCCACCAACTCCCAACAGCCTGGCTTTTCACTTGTCTTCTTGAACACTGTACAACCTGAGGCAAGTTCCATGCAGTAGGAACTGGTGTTCCTCACAGCCATTTGTTTCTACTCCTCTCCTTTTCTTGGCAACACCAAGGGGTTCCCAAGCTCCTTGCATGTGGATGCAGCCCTGGTGTTAATTGTTGGGCTCCGAGCAGAAATGTTCCTGATCCCCTATAGCTGAGGTGAATAAGAACTGTGGGCTTTCTCACTTTCTCTACCTAACCTGTCCCTGGAAGGGGAGGGTGATCACGGAACTGACACAGGTGCAGAAGGTAGCGAGAGTCGCCGCGTGGAGAGAACTTGACTTTCTATATAACTGGCCACTAGAGGGAGCCCTCCCCACTTACTGGACAAGGCTGCAAAAAAGGCAAACCTGTTGTTACTTGTTAAACTCTGAGATTATGTTTTTCAGCAATTCTCTCTTCCAACTAATGTGATGTCCAACCTCTCTGAATTGTGGCTATCTTTGGCTACATGGTCAGTTAAATGGAATATCTTGGTGTATAGCGCCGGTGCGTGGTAGTGGTACAGGGACGGCAGCCAGCCGTTGTGTTCTCTGAAGAGGATGCAGATTTTTGTCAGCAATAGCAGGACTCACCGTCTCACACCATCAAACTGCCGGCGTGCCAGACACCTGACCGGACCAGCCTCTGTCCTAAGGATACTGGATGTGGTGCATCACACTCTGAGACCAGCGTTATCAGCCCCGGTGAGGAGCATAGTGGTTGAAACTATGAGTTACAGACGGTGCTTTCCTCTTTTGGCTTTCTCTCCACGATACAAGGATCTGCCTGCATAAATTAGTCTTTTGACTTATGCCCGGCTTCAGATGTGGAAGGATGGTCTTCCTTCCTTCTCTGTTTCAGGATGCTTGTCTGTTTTGTTTGAATCCTGTGGGCTCTGTGTGGAAAAATCAGTCTGCGAGCCAGGCCTACATTCTAGTCATTGCCAGCTCCCTTCAGCGTAGAGTCTCTCGAGGATACAGGGACGATTTAAAGCAAGCATGTATCATTTCAAAGACAGTAAAGATTGTGGAGGGAGTATAACTCTGAGAGTGGCCTTTTCCCTTTTCCCTGTGGAGCGTTCTAGAAGCACCTTCCATTTCTTTATTTCTCTGTGGAGCAGAGGAAGATTTGTTTGCAATCCTTGCAAGAATCAGAAAAGTCTCAACTTCTGGGTGTTTTTATTTATGATCCAGACACGGTGGGGCTGGAGAAAATCCATCTGCCTTTAGCCTCAATCATTTCCTCATTTTCTGTTGATTCTTAGGGATTTTTACATTATGCACCCTGATCAAAGTCATTCCTCAGTCTTTTCATGTCCTTCCCCTCACCACTGTGACTTATCCCACCTCCCCCCAAATAAGATAAAAATAAGACCCAGGTCCAGTTTGAGTCATTTGACCACCAGAGCAAGGTCACACTCTCAGGGGCTTGTCACTTAAATAGAACTGAGCCCTCCTGCTTCACATGCCTGCCAGACAATGTTGATTGTGGGGAGCTACACTAGCATCCTTATCGCACCCTTTAAGGGTTCTCTTTCTGTTTAGGTTCATGCTTTTTTTTTTTCTTGAGGGTAGATTAGAATGGGGTTGCCTCCATTCCCAGTACCCCTGGTTTAGTATTCTAAGTGCCCAGATTACACAGTTTAGAGGGTAAAATATGCTCAACAAGGTAACTTTTCTGGTCGTTCTTTAAAAACAATGTGATTAGTCAGAAATAACCCTATCGTTGGGGTTTTGGAAACTGACAGAAGATGGCGCCATTGAGCTGATGTGGAGATGGATGGGGTCCAGAGCTGAGAAAGTCCCTGAAAACAAGATCAGGAGCATCTTAGCATCCTGGGGGTGGTGGTGGTGGTGGTGGTGATGGTGATGGTGATGGTGATGGTGGTGGTGGTGATGGTGTGTGTAAAAACCATCATTGCCCATCCTCCCAGCCTCACTTTATCACAAGACCTGCAGCATGCTTCCCACAGACTTTGCCACCAGGACGCCATCCTCAACATAGCAGGTATGCTGGGTGTGGGGCTGCACACCCATCAGTATGCGCTTGTTGGTTGAGATAGGAAGATCTGGAGTTGAAGGCCATCGTGAACTACATTTCAAGTATGAGGTCCATAAGTACCTATCTTAAAGATTTATTTATTTATTACACTGTAGCTATCTCCAGACACACCAGAAGAGGGCATCAGATCCCATTACAGATGGTTGTGAGGGCCATGTGGTTGTTGGGATTTGAACTCTGACCTCTGGGAGAGTAGTCAGTGCTCTTAACCACTGAGCCATCTCTCCAGCCATCGGTACCTATCTTATAAAACAAAACCAACAAAATAATGCAAAAGAAAGAAAGTTGGTAAAAACTATGGAGGCTCGAAGTCCACTGTCTTGAAGATGTTTGCTGTTTTATTTTCTTTTTCATTGTGAAGGATGGTGTCTAGGGTTAAAGTGACCTACCACTGAACTACATGTCCATTCCATCATATCGAAACGAGCTATTATTTTTGGAGATAGTCTCAGGTATCCCAGGCTGGCTTCACCCTCACTATATAGGTCCAGCTGATCTTGAACCCCTGATCCTCCTGTTAATACAGGAGGATCTGTAGAGGGAATGAGGTATCTCAGACTCCATTGTGAGTCTTTGCTCTTTACAGTTTGTATAGAGAAAGGAGCTTTATTTTAGGGCGGGGGGAAACAGTGTCTCATGTGATCCAGGATGACCTTGGACTCCGGATCCTCAAGTCTCTACTTCTAAAGTAGTGATTATAGCCTTGAACCTCCTCACACAAGTTCATGGAGGAGTCAGGAAGCTTGGGAGGAGAGAGAGGCCAAGGCTGAACACTGACCCTTTTCCTTCCAAAGGGTCTGCTACCTTTCAGGATGGTTGGGTTTGGCTCCGGACCAGGTTTCCGTTCACTGAGCAGGCACAGCTCCGAAAGGAAGAGATGGTATCTCCGCTGGGTTGTTAGGGAGCAGCAGAAACAGCTCTGCTCACTGGAGGCTCCAGCTGGGAAAGCTCAGCTCGCTGGGAGTGGGAAGGAGGGAGGGAGCGCTGGGGATGCTAGGATGAGGAGGAGCTGAGAGACCAGGGATGGTCTGACCACCTTTCACAGTGGAGGCTGCGTGGGGGGTGGGGGGGCTGGGGTGGGCTGGAGCGGGAGGGGCGGGAGGCGGCTAGAGCTCCCAAGGCTGGACCCTGCTTATGGGAAGCTCTACCTGTGATGGGAAGAGCGACTCAGTTGTTCAGAGAGATTGAGGGACCACTTTGCTTCTCAGTCTTTTGACTCAGATCAATTACAAGGAGACTGAGAGGAAGGGTCCACAGGCACCTATAGGCACACAGCAAATTGAATCACTGACTGAGTGACCAGGCTGGCTGTTTGCCCATCTGAGCCCAGACATGAAACAGCTAGCTTAGGTTCAAGTTGGGAGAGGGAGGATCAAGAGGACAGCCTGGAGGAAGTGATGCTGGAGTTAGGTCCTGAGGGATGAGTAGGAATGGGCTAGATGAAGTATGAAACAAGGGGCAGGGGTGGGCCATGCTGTGGGAGATTCTGAGACTCTCCCAATGTTGTATAGGTAGAGCATAAGGTTTCCTGTGTTGGTCCTAGAAGTATTTAGTTGAAATTCAAGAGAAGCACGGACCAGGTTGCATTGGCCCTATATAGTTTATAAACCTTGTCAGATTTTTTGGGTTTTATCTTGAAATCAACAGAGGATCTGCTGAAGGGTGGGCAACACCTTGGAGCATGACTTTTCCACAGATAGGTGAAGAGAAAGGGAGGCAGGGTGGGGCTTGAGCCGGTACATAAGTGGATATTCCTCCAGACCAGCCTGGCTGCATTCCAGGCAGAAATGGGGGCCAGAGCTAAAACTGTGGAACTAGGAAGGACTGGAAAGGGCTTTTTCTACAGCACAGCTCCAGGACTACTGGGGGAAGGACACTTCCTTAAAATTGCTCACCACACATCCAAATATCCTTTGACATCTCAGAGGAGAGATGAAGGGAATGAATGATGCTGGTTTGATTAAGTCAGAGAGAACTGTAAGTACTGGAGAGAGAGGGCTCAGTTCATGGAGTACTGGGGAGACGGCTCAGTCAATGAAGTACTTGCCTTTGCAAAGAACACTTGTGTTTGGTCCCTCTGAAATGTGAAAAAGCCAGGTAAGGTAGCAAGCTCATCACATGCGCTGAGGAGGCAGAGGTGGGTGGACCTCTGGTGTTCACTGGACAGCAAGTCAGGCTTACTTGTTAAGTTCCAGAACAATGAAAAACCTTTTCTCACAAGCTGGGGAAGACGGGTCAGTCAGCAAAGTGCCTATTGCACAAGAACAAGGGCCCGAGTTTGGACTTGCCTCACACAATTAGCAGCCAGGCATATCGGTGCATGTCTGAAACTCTAGTGACAAATGGTGAGTTCCCGGCTCAGTGAGAGAACTTGTCTCAAATATTAAGGTGGAGACTGGGTTAGGAGGCACTGGTACCTTTCTTCCAACCAAAGACGAAGGAAAGGACAGCTCTGTGAGGCCTCGGGAGAAATGGGGAAAGGAGAAGGGGATGAGAGTGGGATGGGTTTTGGTCCAAACTCCCTAGAGCAGGAGTTCTCTGCTGTCTGCCCACTTCAGAGCACCCGTTTCTTTGTGGTCTCTCATAGCCACTCTGGGGACTTGTCTAGGCTTAAGGCAATTAAGGTCAGGGGACATGAGAGGCTCTGGTCTGGAACGGGAACAGTGAATGTCACCAACAAGAAGCTCATGGGACAGCCTGTGTTGTTTCCCTGGTCATGTCAAGCAGCGCACACATGAGCAATGTTAACTTTTTTGGGGGAGGTCACCCTTCTTCAGAATAACCACGTGAAAGGAAAGCCCCAAACACCTGGGCCTTAGGAGTGAATTAAAGCCAAATGCAGTCAGCTTCCCTCAGTATGCAGCTCAAGGTCCAGAGAAACTGGGGTGAACTGCCCGACAGATCCTCAAGTGTGCCTGCCTACCGAAGGACCCCTCCGAATATGGAGAGACAGCTTGCCTGGTTTCCAAGTAGGGAGGTGGAGCCTGCACTGTCCCCAGGGTCTATGCTCGTCTTCCTTGGAGGAAACATTAAAGAGCATCCATAAAAGACATACTGCAAATTTTGTAGGCTGTAAAACCTGCAGATGAATTTTCCCATCCCGTTTTATGAGCACTAGTTTTAAAGCCTTCACCGTGTCAGGCAGGCCACCCCTCTGGTGTACATGAACTTCCTCTCCAGGTTCTGAGTTGTATTGTGAACTCAGCTGGAAGATCTCCGATGACACAGGGTGACTTAACATCTGGAACTCGTAGAGGACACTGCTCCCCCTCCCCCACCCTGTAGACAGCAGATGGGAGATGTCCCTGCTCCTTCTGAAAGTAGCATGATCTATGTGGGAGCCGAATGAGGATCCCGAGTGGGCAGGAGCTGCCGTGGCCCCCAACAGTATCTAAAGACCTCAAAGGTCAAGAAAGAAATAAAATGAAGATGTTTAACCTGAAGGCTCAAGTGCACATTATCCATCCTTCATCGTTTGGAATCTTAAATGCTCCAGCATCCAAAACACTGAGCCATGGATGACATGATTTATTCGTGGAAAATCCCACTCGACCTTGTTCGATGAGTTGTAGAACATGCAGGCAGATTAATAATATGGTATGAAATCACCTTCAGACGATGTGAGTACAAGGTGTATATAAAATGTAAATGAATTTCATGTTTAGATTTGGGTCTCATTCCCAAGAATTACATTACGCATGTGCAAGTCTCCCCCACAACCCCATATATCTCAAGACCCCTCAGATTTGTTCTTCTGATCCCGAGTATTTGGAGGAGAGATATTCAACTTGTGTTTCTAAGAGTCTCCAGTCAGAGGAAGGGAGGGTAAAAAAAATCCACAGTTGCTGGGGTGGAATGCAGTAGAGTATCTGCCTTGCATGTGTGATATAATGGGTTTAGCACTTGGCCTGCAAAAACAGAAACCAAACCAAAACCACCAAAGTCGCCAGTACCAAGAGCAAAATCCAGATGACAGAGCTGGACAAAGCCTTCGAGGTCATTTAATCCAGTTTATTGTCTACACTATGGCCACCAAGGCCAAGATCATGTTAGAGGATGAATAAATGATTTCCAAAGGCCTCTGATGTTGTAAAATAATTTTCTTCCCTTCTTCCCTCCTCTTTCTATGCCCTCCTCATTGTTTGACCAAAGCCAGCTTCAAACTCAGGGTGATCCTCCTGCCTCTGCCTCTTGAGCGCTGACATTATAGACATGAGCTGCCATGCTTGGATAAAAAGAATTCTTTAATTTAAAAAAGGCAAAGTTAATTTTTAAAAGTAGGACAGTTAAATGAGACCCATTTGTTGATGCCTAATAATAGCTCAAAAGTTTTCTCCTGGCCTAAATGAGGGAACCTTATTAAAGAACAGACTTTTTTGTTCACAAGAATCCACAGAGCACTGCCCACTCACTCCCTCCTCTGAGGACAGCAGTGCAGTCAGTCCCAGGTTCAGGCAGTAGTTTCTGGGCCTTCTCTCAGTGTGAGAGGGATTGGAGTCTCTGTGAGATGCTCTTCGTGTAGCTTCCTAACTCAACTAGAGGTCACTTCAGCCTTCCTGGAAGGGAGAGGCTTCTGCATGCATTCCTTATGGTGGTGAAGGAGCCTACCCTAGCAAGGGCAGATTTTCAGAAGTATGGTGGATGGGGTAGGGTATCAAAATAGTTCATTGTGTAAGGGTGTTTGCCGCCAAGCCTGACAACCTGAGCTCAATTCCTGGGGCTCATATGGGGGAAGAAAAACCAATTCCTGCAAGTTATCCTCTGAGATACACACACACACACACACACATACACACACACACACACATTCTCATATACATACTCATACACACAATCATACACAGATTCACTCATACACACACACCCTTATCTACACACACTCATACACATACACACTCATAGTGGAGAGACATGTTAATAGAAGCAATGCTAACAAAACTCCATCTACTAGCTGGGAGTAGTGGCACCTGGGAGTAATTTCAGGTGGATATGAGGTTCGGAAGTTCAAGGCCATCTTCTGCTATGAAGCAAGTTTAAGGCTAGGCTATGCTAAGTGAGGCAATTCAACAATCATCAACCAACAGAAAACAACAACACAGATGTGAGGCAATCCGGATGCAACCCTTGTCAGCTCATTGCTCACCAGGCTGGTTAGGCCGTGTCCCCTTCCTCCCTCACTGCACCCACCCAGGGTCCTATCTGAAGCAGTATGCTGGGTTGAAGGGAATGATATTTGGTGACAGAGAAGGAGTGCGCATTGGTCAAAGCGGTTCTCAACCTGTTGGTCGTGACCCTTTGGGGGTCAAATGACCCTTTCACAGGGGCCACCTAAGACCATTGTAAAACACAGATGTTTATACTACAATTCATACCAATAGCAAGATTACAGTTATGAAGCACCAGTGAAAATAATTTTATGGTGTGGGGGGGTGGTCACCACAGCATGAGGGACTGTGTTAAAGGGTTGCAGCATCAGGAAGGTTGAGAAACGCTGCTCTGCTGTAGCTGTGCTCCCCTGCTGGAACCTCCAGACCTCACAAGACAGCAGCAACAAGCACCAGCTACACAGAAAAAGGAAAGAAAAAAGAGAGTGAAGAGAAACCCTAGCATTTCCATAAAACTGTCCCTCTGAGGAAGGTGCACTCTCGAAGCTCCGGCTAACGATAGGCTTGGGAATCTGGGTAACCCTTACAGGGAAAAGGTGGCCTTGCCATTTCTGACAGAGAATTCCTATCCCAGGAAAGACGTGCCTGTGCCCAGTCACATTCTCCCTGCCTGACTTGGCATCGGAGTCGGAGCACTTTTCCCTTCTTGTTGTGGACATTTGCTTTGGACCAGGATGCTGACTTTCCTGTTTGCAGGAGCGACGCTGTTTATTATTGTTTCTTGATAGACTCAGCGCAGAAGCTGCACAATGTCCATTAGACCTTGAGCCTGGGCTCCATGTGTCCCCTCAGCAGAGACTCGCTGGCAGGAGTTTTCCCAGAAAAACAGCTAAGAGAGCAGGAGGAAGACAAGCAGGGATGGCGGCGGTCAAAAAAGCGCGCCATCATGAAGCCAGCAACCTGCATAGGCAGACGTGGTTGATTCTATGGAAAAGTGGGGTGTGGTAGGGAGTGGGTGGTCCCACTGAGGGATATTTACATGCCAACTGTACCCTACCTTTAGATCTGAAAGCCGAGTATCCTTACAATGGATAGGCGCCAGCCTTGACTCTCAGGGCACGGTTGAGAGCTGGGTGCATTGATTTTCTGCGTGCTTGCTAACCTTCAGCGGCTTTGAGAGGGCTCAGGCAAAGAGAGTCAGCGCACCAGCCCACAGGACCATGGGTAGGGGGGTCAGGAACTCCACTCTGAGGCCTTTGAGATGGTGGCTTTATGTGTATCTTACCACAGTTTAAAACAGTATGGTTAAAGAGGCTATGAGCCCAGTGGTGCAGGCTCATAGTCCCAGCTACTTCGGAGACTGAGGCAGGAAGACTGCAAGTATAAGGACCTGTTCAAGCCTTCAGAGGGAGCTGCAGGCTAGCCTGGACAACTCTGTCTCAGAAACAGAAAGCTGGTCAGTGGGGGCGCAGGCCTTTAATCCCAGCCTCAGAGAGGCAGAGTGGAGGCAAGCTTGGTCTATTGAGTGAGTTCCTGGGCAGCCAGGGCTACACAGAGAAACCCCGTCTTAACAACCAAACTAAGGGCTGGAGAGACCGCTCAGCGGTTTAGAGCACTGACTGCTCTTCCAGGGGTCCTGAGTCCAATTCCCAGCAGCCACCCACAACCATCCGTAACAGGATCTGATGCCCTCTTCTTTTGTGTCTGAAGAGAGTGACAGTGCACTCATATAAATAAATTAAAAAAAAAAGACCCAAACAAACCAACAATAGAAAAAAGCTCTATGGATACAGCTCAGCAGTAGATTGCTTGTTAGCATGTATAAAGTCCTATACTCCATCCCTAGTAAGACACACGTGCACACCCGATGCACATGCATTGGTAGTACTCTGTCATGCTGTCCTTCTTAGCAGAAGGCTCAAGGGAAGGCAGTGGCTCCCAGTGTGCTTTGGACCTCTCTGGACATCCATGACACACATGCATCTGACAATACTGTTTATTGTTTACAATTTGCAAGGTCTTGGTTTTGAACATTGAAAAAAAAAATAACCGAAGTGAAAACTTCTAGCTTCTTTGGAAAGTTAGTTATGCCAAGTGATGTCTTGCTGGGGCACACTGGTGAAAGATGTCTTTCAAAAGTAGACACACGAAAGGCTATTTTCCTGAAGCAGACACAGTGAAAGGATGCTTGACGAAGGAATATACATATGACCCCACAGACAGTGAGAGAGAGAGAGAGAGAGAGCACTGAGCTTTGTTCTGCCTCTCTATTCTTCCCTAGTGAAGTGTAGTGAAATGAAAGTATTGGTTCGCCCTACATAGCTTTGTTGAACTTAATTGAGCTCAACTTGTGATAAAGCCACCCAAGAACTGCTCTTGGAGTTCCTGAGGCCGCTTGCTGCTTCAGCAGCCTTGCCTCAGGCCCATTGTCGAGCCTGGAGGTTTCTTCAGGATTGAACTACAGCTGCTGGTTCGTGCCTGGTGTTGCCTGACTAGAGGACTGATCTGCAGCTACAAAGTTGTATTTGGTGTTTGCTACAGGATCGAACTGCTGCCAAAGAAGATCGAGCTCACCCCCAAAGAGGTACTGCCCAACAGGTCCACTTCCCCATATCCTAGTAACTTTTCCCTTCCACTGTCTCTGCTGGGTGGTGGGCTACAGGAAAGATTGAGCCCTTATTAAAGGTAGGTTGCAAAAAAATTTATGCCTACAAGCAACCCATAAAATAAAGAGCTGGACACCAAGGTCAGATTCCCAGCGCCCAGGTAAAAAGCCAGGCAGACACAACATGAGCATGTGTCTTCCCAGCTCTGAGGCACAGAGAGGAGGATTCTTGGGCTTGCTGGCTACTGAGAGACCCTGTCTTAAAACATAAGGTGAATGGCTGGGTGTGGCCTCAGCATTTGCAAGGCAGAGGCAGGCAGATCTCTGTGAAGCCAGCCTGGGTTACAGAACCAGTTCAAAGATAGTGAGGGCTATGTAGAGAGAATTTGTCTTAAAAACAAACAAACAAACAAACAAACAAATGAAACGAAAAACAAAATAAGACAGAAAGAAACCAAAAACAAAACCCCACAAAAAACCCAAAAACCCAAAACCAAAACCAAACCAAACCAAAATAAAAAAACCAAAACAAAACCCAAAACAAACACTCCCAACCCGCAAAACAAAAAAATAAAATGATGGTGTGTATGGGTGTGCACAAATCCAAAAATAGAATCTGCTGAATCCATTTTTGTTGGTGTGTATGTGACTTCAGGACTGACACTGTGTATGAGTGTGTGCACGTGTGTGTGTGTGTGTGTGTGTGTGTGTGTGTGTAAAACAACAATAGTCATCAAAGAAAAGAGGCTATCAACTTGAGAACTGGATTGAGACGCCGGAGGGGTTTGAGGAAGGGAAGCTGGGAGGGGCTGGAGGGAAGAAATGGGACAAGAGGGGAAGGAGATCAATTAAAAACACACTTAGAAAAACTGACAGGACTTGAGGGAGAATTAAACAGTTTTACAATAATATATAAGGTGGAGAGATTTGAGGAAGACCCTTGATGACAGCTTCTGGCCCTTGCCTTCCCAAACTCCACCCCATGATCATGTCTATACACATATGTTGCATACAGGTTCTCATACATACCAAGGCTAACCAAGCCACCACCAACAAAAATGCTGTTTTGCAACTTGAGAGGTACTGGTCTGGCCAGCATGCCGTGTAGGCCTCACCTCCCAGCCCCTCTCTGTGTCTGACCATTGTCCTCCTCTTTCTCCCTCCTCTCTCTCTCTCTCTCTCTCTCTCTCTCGTTCCTCTTTTAGGGGAACACTGCACCCCTTCCCCCAGTAAATAGCAGTCATAACAGCTGTTGTAGGTTGTAGACCTTAGGCTAGCATTAGAATACACGTGGATTATTTAGGAGATGATCTCAGGATGGAGAGGAGGAGGCAGACAGAGGGAAGAGAGGGGAGGGAATCCAATGGGACAGAGTTCGGTGAGCTGGCACTTGCTGTGGGGCTCTGGGAGGCTGTAGCCCTGAAGACTCCAGGGGGTCTGTGTCCAGCACTCTAGAGTCCCTGTAGGGACACTGGTCTGTCACTGACTCCCTTGCTTTATTGGTGAGGCCACTTTCATTTATTCTGCCTGTGCGCGTGTGCACAGAGCAGCTGTTCTCCTTGCCAGAGCAGGTACATGGGGGACATTGAGACTCAGCTGAAGCAGTGGCAGGATCAGGAGCAGCTGGACATCTGTGCAAAAGCCCAAGGACCCCAGTTCCATTTCTGGAATCCATGTAAAAATTGTCAAAGTCGTCTTTTGATCTCTACATATGCGTGATGGCATCCTCCAACTCTACACATGGTAATTAAAACATAAAGGGGTGGTGAGATTGGTGCGCCCCCACGTCTGACATCTCCGTGTGTTGTGTGATCTCTTCTAGTCTACACTCCCACAGTGATGGTATGTACTGAGTGTGATACAGCTGGGAGGTCAGTGCCATGCTCTTTAGACCTTCCAGCCACTAGGGTCACAAGCTGCACACACCTCTTTTCTTTATAAAGAACTTGGCCTTAACCAATTTTTAGAGTTGCATAAAACAACTGTCTTAGTCGGGGTTTCTATTCCTGCACAAAATGTCATGAACGAGAAGCAAGTTGGGAAGGGAAGGGTTTTTTCAGCTGACACTTCTACATTGCCGTTCATCACCAAAGGAAGTCAGGACTGGAACTCACACAGGGCAGGAACTTGGAGTAAGGAGCTGATGCACAGGCCATGGAGGGGTGCTGCTTACTGGATTGCTTCCTCTGCTTTGCTCAGCTTGCTTTCTTATATAACCACCAGCCCAGGGATGGCAATACCCATAATGTCCTGGACCCTCCTCCCTTGATCACTAATTGAGAAAATGCCTTACAGCCGGATCTCATGGAGCAGGGAGGCTCCTTTCTCTGTGATAACTCCAGCTTGTGTCAAGTTGACACACAAAACCAGCCCAACAGAGTGCACAGAAGCTGGTCAGGAGTTCATGTAGTAAATATTGATCAGAATAGCAAATGCTCGTAGCTACCCCCCAGCCATCCCGCTGCTCACTGTGTGATTGGTGGAGCGCTTTGCACACGGAGTGGGATTTTGCATTGCTGTTTGTGGTAGTAACAGACTGGAGATCAGCTTAGATAGTCGCCAGAAAAAGAGTGGCTTCTTCCTCCTCCCTTAACCCTACCCCCTTCTCTGCAGTGTTGGGGGTAGGATCCAGGCCTTGTGCATTCATGCTAGGAAAGTCCTCACTGACTCCCAGCTGCAGAAGTGACTTTTTTCTGATTGTTCTCTTAAAAAACAGACACTTCCGGGAGCAAAGACTCTCTAGTGCAGAGGACTGGGGGCCTCCTGGAGACATGGAGATGGTGGATGGGCAGGAGCTGGGTGAGGGGGGCTTTGTTCTTTGCTTTCTCAATATGTGGGAGTTCCACACAGTTTCAGAGTTTCCTGAAGAAGCCATTTAACTCCCGCTCAGCCTTTCTTGAGAAGTCCCGATGTGCAGTTGACCGTGGTTTGCTAACATCTTTTGTTGGTCATTTTCTTCCCCCAGTGCTGAGGAACTTGAAGTGCACTGACTGATAGGGGCTGGAGAACAGGGGCCGTCCTCGAAAGCCATCTGCTTTCGGTTTGAGGGCTGGGAAAGGAGACACTTTTGCTGTCAGCTATTATTGCTGGAAATTGGGCTTGAGTCTCCTGGCTGGGGACGTACAAAGGATGGACAATCGAGGCTTGGATTGCTCAGAGCCCAGGGCAGGGAGTTCAGCCAAGCCTGATCAAAGTGTATAGAGAGAGTGGCTGTGAGAAAAATATCCTGGCACTGTCTTTATTCTGAGGGGCTGCAAGGGAGTGCTCTCAGCCTAGTCTCTGACACCCTCTTTGACATTTAGGGCACCTTCTCTGGAGCCCTTCCTGTCTTCCAGGCCTGCTGTCACTCATCCGATTGAGGGTGATGTTGTGACCATTCTCTGGCTTCCGGGGAAGGGATGCAGGTGATTAGGACCAGCCGTTCCCCAAGGAGTCTTCCAGGCCTCTTTGAAGCGTTTCCTTGAGAATGAGATTGGGTCGGGACACTGGGGCTTGGGTGAGGTGGTTGTCACAGCCGAACTCAGAGGATGACAGGACCCCAAAGTGCCTGGCTTGGGAAGTTGGCATTGATCTGCTTTTTTCCAGGAGCCTCTGGCACACTTGCCTTTCATCTTGGTGTCCTGACCCGGGGATACACAGTAAGATGATCAATCCCACTTCATGTTCTTCCCACATCCCTAGCGCTCTGCCTTATGAGACAGTGATCACCTCTGAGCCTTCAGAGTTGAAGGCAGGGCAATGGCTAGGCAGCAGCCTGAGGAGGGGAGAACCCCAGTTTCTCAAATCTTAGCATCTAGCTCTTTATCAGCTGGGTCCTTGGAGGAGAGGCATGGGCTGGAGAAAACTAGAATATTCTAATGGTGGTTGCTTTCCTCTGCTTTGAAGTCCCCATACCCCAGGGGACATGGAAAATAATAGGATTTCCAGAAGTTCAGCATACAGGTTCTCAAGACATCACCATCTTCACCCAGACAAAATAATAAAAATAAAATCAATAACATTAATAATAATAATCCCAAACAAAGAAACGAAAACTCCCCCAACCTCCCTCTCTGCACCCCACCTCTTAAAAGCAAATCATGGTGAAGTAAAGGCCACAGACTGGTTGGTTGCTGCTGTACCTGGCTTTGCCTGTGTTTTAGTTGGCCTGCAGAGTATTTTCTTTTTTCAGCCAACATTTAAACATTGGGGAATTTCAAATAGCAATCCAGAGCATACGGAGATCCCGACTGTGCTTGGAATCACACAGCTACACAGTGGTTGTTGGCCAGTTACCAAACCCAAGTGTGTTGTCTTAGCTGGTCTCTGACTCTGTAGATACTCGGATTTGTTAGCTTTCAGGCTGAAGACCTGGAAACCCGCTGTCTTCACAATATTTTTCTGGATAATTTTCTGGAATACTGGAGTATCTCTCTATTATTTTGAATTCTTCTTCAGACTTGGCAACCCTTCACTGGTGTTAATAGTGACTATTAGGCTTGTGAAGCAGGAGGATCAGGTGTTTAAGACCAGTTTCAGCAACCAGTGAATTTAGGTTAGCCTGGACTATATGAGACCTTGTTTTAAGCCCCCCCCCCCCCCCCCCGCCAAAAGGGCTGGGAGATGGCTCTTGGGTAAAATGCTTCTTATATCAATGTTGAGGACCCAGGTTTGAATGCCCATAGCCCACACAATATTTAGGTGTGGCTGATGGGGAGATAGGCAGAGAAAGAAGTCCAGAAACTCTTGGGCTAGGTAGCCTGGGATATGCAGTAGAAAATACAAGACAAGACAAAACAAAAGGCCTGCCTCAAAGTGGAAGGCAGGACTCAGGTTGTATTCTGTCTCTCTGTCTCTCTCTTTCTCTCTGTCTTTCTCTCAACACACACACACACACACACACACACACACACACACACACACACACAAAGTAAAACCTGGGTATAGTGGCATATATCTTTAGTCCCAGAACTCAGGAGGCAGAAGCAGACAGATCCCTGAGTTTGAGGCCAGCCTGGTCTAGAGTGCAAGTTCTAGGACAGCCAGGGCTACACAGAGAAATCTTGTCTCAAAAAACAAAACCAAATTCAATAAAACCAACCAACCAAACATCATCATCACCATCACCACCATCACCATCACCACCATCATCATCATCAACAACAAGAACAAGAACAAGAACAACAATGACAAAGAAATAGGAAAGGAAATCCAGACAATCAACCCAAACTCTCCCAGACAACCTAACAGCTGAGTCTCTGCTGAGATCTGAGCTTATAGAAATTCGTTATTTAGTTTTGAGTTATATGACATTGTGAATTTATGACTGTTAGGATTTGCATGGTACACAGGAAGTGAGAAAGTGGGGGAAGCGAGTTGTAAACTACATTTTTTTAAATTTATGAAACAGTTAATTAATATATAAAAGAATTTAGAAATAAAACCACTGGCTTTGGTATTTTGTGTGTAAACTACATTTCTTCAGTTCGGAAATGCAGTTGCAAATTTGTCCCAAGGCCTCAGGTACAGCTAGCTTGGTAGTTTTTCCCCTAAGAAGCTTGTCTATGTCTTCTAAGTTCTGTTTATTGCTTAAAGTTGTGCCTGATTCTCTTATTATTATTATTATTATTATTATTATTATTATTATTATTGTTTGTAGGATCTATTCTGATGTCTCCTCTCTCTCATGGTATTAGAATTTGCCTTCTCTGTCTCTGTTCCTTCCTTTCTCTGTTCAACTTAGTCTTTGCAATAGCCACTCTTCAGTGATATCCCCTTGCACCCACACAGGCTGTCTGTCCGTGCTATCTTAGACACCCTGAACTGCATATTCTTTTGAAGGCTCCAAATCACTTTCTGGATTATATTGTAGCCAGCACTCAGGTCTAACAGCCATTGATTCCAGGGGTGTCAGGCCTTGTCCTTTGCTGTCAGGGAGATGGGCTAACTATTCACAGGCCTGGAGTTCTTGTTAATGCTGTTTCCAGACCTGAATGAACAAAAAAATGCCATTGCAAGTATGGCATGTGGCATCTGAAGTTCAGGCAAAATTCATTTTGTGGGGTGAATGTGACTGGTGGAAAGACAGGATTGTTTGTTTGGCCAGGACTAGGGTGAGTTGAAAGAGGAAGGAGAAGGAGGAGGAACAGGAAGGGGGAGTGGGAGGGGGAAGAAGAGGGGGGGAGGTGGAGGTGGGAGAACGGGGGGGGGGGGAGGAGGGGAAGAAGAAGGAGGAGAAAGAGGAGGGGAAGGTGGGGGGAGGAAAAGGAGGAGGAAAAGAGGAGGAGGAGGAAGAGGAGGGGAGAGGTGGACATGGAAGTGGGAGGGGGAGGAGAGGAAGGAGAAGGAGGAGGAGGAGGAGAAGAAGAAGAAGCACATTCCCTACATACTTCATCCTGTCACTGTCCTGGAACTGGCAGATTCACTCATTCTTTCCTTACTCCATGTTCTGCCCTCTGAGATCACGTTCTCCTTGCAGCCCATCCGTGTGCTCGTGGATACAGTGAATTTACCTGCCTGGTGACCTGTTCTGTCTCTCTGATGCTTGTTGTGAGGCAATGGCGTCTGCCTATACCTCCATCCTTGGGTCCTTTTTCTTTCCTCTGCTTTAAAGCCCAAGGACAGTAACTCAGGTGTCGCTTTTTATAGGACCAGAGCGAAGGCAGTAGGAAAGGTTGAAGATACACTGGGTGGATTTGGCTATGATAATCTAATGAAACAATATAAGAAAGAACACTTAATCTTGATTTTGTGATGGTGCTGGAGAGCAGCTGCTGTATCTCAATGGATGGGTGTGTTCCTACTGGAGATTATCCCATCACTCCACAGTGACGTCCACTGGTACACACACACACACACACACACACACACACACACACACACACCCCTCTGTCCTCATTTATAGACTATGGCTAGCCCCTTGTGAGCATTTAAGCTTGGTATCTGCAGAGGGAAGGAACATTTTGCTAGGGGTCACGGGAACTTCGTTTCAGAAAGTGCCCTGAACTAAGGGTTCAGTGAACCAAGGTTATGGATTGCTAAGCCCAGTTTGAATTCTGTGATCAACGTGGGAAGTGGACCAAGCAGCATATAGAACATGTCAAGCTCCCTCCTGCCTCTGCTGAGAAGTTTCTTCCTTTGAGGGCTCCCGAGTCTAGTGAGAGGGCTTTGTCTCTCAGCACCAAGCAGTATAATGAGGAAGCTTAGCAACAGAGCCCACGAAAATGAAAATGCGTGCATAGTATTAAATTCTCTGGCGCCTCTCTGAGTCTAGAACACTGTCTTGATGGTGATGGTCACGTGGTGAATAAGGTAACCCTGGGCCTGGGGTTGGAGTTCAGTTGACAGAGTGCTTTCCCAGCATGCTTGAAGGCCTGGGTTCTGTCTCTATCACTCACCTGTCAGACATGTGCTAGGGCACACCCGTCATCCCAGGGGAGTCAGGGGAGCATAGGCAGACTCTTTGGATGGACTGTGGGTTCAAGATCAGCCTGGAACACAGGAAAAATAATGAAAAGGGCAACGCTGACTTCACTGATTCCAGGCGCTATCTCCTTTCTCTGTTGAGACTGCTTTATTTCTTTTTTTCTGCTCAGTCATTCACTGCGTCTTGGGACTAAGAAGATGGAGCCATGACTCCAGCTGTTTTCTGTTCCTTTCTTTTTTAAAATCTCTTTTTTTTTCCGGAGCTGAGGACCGAACCCAGGGCCTTGTGCTTGCAAGGCAAGCACTCTACCACTGAGCTAAATCCCCAACCCCTTTCTGTCCTTATCTTGGTTCCATCGGCTCCCCAAGTAATGGAGGTGAGCCCTAGAGGAGTTTACCTATGGAGACTAGCTGACTTTTCTGTCTTCCTTCTCCAATGGTACCTGGTTTTTGTTACTGAATGGTATTTTTAATATTTTCCAAATCCCCTCACCCACCTTTTGTCTTATGATTTGACTAATAAGCTCATGAATTAGACGGGGCAGGCAGACTTCATTTAAAAGGGAAAATGAGCCATAGTAAGGCTCAATGACTTGACCCTCACTGTTTAGTGAGATAGCAGAACAGGGGTCCCACTCAGCCATCTAGGTCGTTCTTCCCCTATCTTCTAACCTGTCATTGGGAACTATTTTTTCAGACACCAATTTTTTTTAAATTTATTTTATTAATATGAGTACACCGTAGTTGTCTTCAGACACACCAGAAGAGGGCATCAGATCTCATTACAGATGGTTGTGAACCACCACGTGGTTGCTGGGAATTGAACTCAGGACCTCTGGAAGAGCAGTCAGTGCCCTTAACCTCTGAGCCATCTCTCCAGCCCTCAGACACCAATTTTTTAAATTGCACTTTTGATTTACATTTTAAATGTTATCCCATTTCCTGGTTTCCCCTCCAGAAACCTGCTGTCCCCCCAAGCCCTCAAGTCTATGCAGGTGCTCCCTCACCCACCCACCCACTTACTTCTACCTCCCTGCCCTGACATTCCCCTACATGGGACATTGAGCCTTGACAGGAACAAAGGCCTCTTCTCCCACTGATGCCTGACAAGGCCATCCTCTGCTACAAATGCAGCTGGAGCCATAGGTCCATTCCTGTGTTCTCTTGGGATGGTAGACACCAATTTTTTTATATTTTTATTTAAAAATTGTTATTAACTGCTTTTATACAGTTTGTTTTGATAATATTCCTCTCCTTCAACTCCTCCTATATCCTACCTACCCTTTGACCCACTCAGGTTTGTGTGTGTGTGTGTGTGTGTGTGTGTGTGTGAATGTGTGTCATGTGTGTGGGAGTACCCCAGGAGGCTAGAGAAAGGTGTCAGATACCCTGGGTCTGGAGGCGGAGGTTCAGGGTACTTATGTACTTATGTGGGAACTGAAATCAGGTTTTCTGGGAGAACAGGAAGTGCTCTTAACTTCTGACTCATCACTCCACATCACTGGAGACTTTTTAACTGCTACGGCTAGGGCAAATAGTGTTTTACAAATGATTGAACAGAGTCCGATAGTCAAATAAATTTAATAGGTACAACTAGATTTTACAGATGAAATGGAGCAAAATGGATACTATCAGTACTCGGTGTAAGCCAAGTCTTATTAGCCATGTTTGCTGTAAGTCTGCTGCTGTTTGAGTTTCCAGTCTCCTGCTGTCACCTGCTTGGAAACAGATTCGAATCTCTTTAGACTCGGATTTTGGATGCTGTGAAGCCTTTAGGTTGTTTCTGCCTGAGCTTCAGGGAGATTAGATTGCAGTGATGGGCTGTTGGGAAGTCTTGCTTTTGCACATCTGACAATTCGAGGCAGGAATGTATGCACAGACAATAGGGCTTTCGAGGTACTATGACATTAGACTAAAAATATATATTACCGTTGCCCTTGGCTACCTCCCAGAATGTGAAGGTAAGTCCGTATTGCAGAAGACGACACATACTTTGGACAAGGGACCTGGAAGAATTGAGCTAGATCCAACCTGGAAGCCTCCTCCCTAAGGACGTGTTCTCAGTGCCAGAAGGCATCATACACACTGCTAAGAGAAAAAAGCAACCACCCAGCTGTGACTTCCAGAACCATGGTGACCAGTATGGCAAGTTTTCCCCAGAGGTGCACTATCTTGTATCTTGGTGGCAACTGACAGCTGTCTAACTGGACTTGCTCAGTAGGAGGCGATTCACGCTTGGTGCTGTAAATTTAGCCAAACACCTACAACTGGGGAGGCTGTGGAACCCAGAAGAGAAACTACTGTTGCTGCTTTCCTTAGCCGGGGTACTTTCTCACTGCATTTAAATATTTATCCTTATGCCCACAGGTAAGGGTAGCTCTTATACCTTGTCTAAATCAGTGTTTTATTGCTGTGAAGGGACACTATGATCACAGTGACTGTTATAAAAGAAAGCACTTAATTGGGGCTTGCTTACAGTTTCAGAGGTTCAGTCTATTGCCACCATGGTGGGGCGAATGGTGGAACACAGGCAGACCTCGTGCTGGAGAGGTAAATGAGAGTTCTACATCTGCAACTGCAGGCGGCAGGAAGAGCAAGACACTGAATCTGGCCTGAGATTTTGAATCCTCAAAGCTGATCCTCAGTGACACACTTCCCCCGACAAGGCCACATCCACTCCAACAAGGCCACACCTCTTAATCCTTCTCAAGTAGTGCCAATTTCTAATGACCAAATATTCGAATAGATGAACCTATGGGGCCATCTTTATTCAAACCACAGCATCACTCATCAAAGAAGTTGCTTCTTTTTTATAGTAAACATAGACCATCACAGAAATCCAGAAGTGCTAAAAATGCAAAGAAGTTCCCATCCCCAACTGAAATATCTACCATATTACCTCCACACCTAACAGGGAACGTCGTAGAAAAGAAGGCTAGAGCATGTAAGAGCACAGGACCAGGTTGTCCACTGTCAGAGTGTGTCCTCTCTGTATGGTAGGGAAGCAATACCCATGAAATCACTATTGCTACCTAAAGAAGACCTGAACAATGACATCACCCACTGACATACCAACATGGGTGAGAGACGTCTCATAAGGCCCCGCCCCTAGATAAAGAGCTCCAGGCAATTAATGACTGCTGAGAGAGAGAGAGAGAACCAGATCCCCCTAGAGGAATATCCAATATCAAGTGGTTAGCTCTAAGAACGTAACATATGAGCAACACTAAATGGATTCAGCGGGATATATTTATATATCTATCTATATATATGTGTGTATGTGTAAACATATATATGTATATGTGTGTGCATGTGTAAGCATATATATATATATGCTTGTGTGTGTGTGTGTGTGTGTAGGATGATGCCATTATGCAGGTGAAGGCAGGTACAAGATAGAATGAAGTCTGTCATTGGACGAGAAGGAAGGACGGGCAGGAGAAAAGTTTTAGAGAGGAGGAGACTGGAGTGAGAGAGGAGGAAGCAGTCAAGAGAACATGGAAGCACATTTACAGGTTGTTATGAATGTTCTTAAGAGATGGATATGTACAGGGCTTTGCATGTCTAGGTGGGCAATAGTATCTTATCAATTGGATCAGAGGTTATCGTGTGCGTTCTTTCATGTGGCGATTTAATTGAATTCAAGAGAGTATGTGGTGGCTGGAGACACTGGGCTGCCACGGAATTGGGGTGTGTGTGTCTGGCATGGAAACCTGCCTTGGGAACTGGATGGGCAGAGAGGTTGCTGCCAGGCTCAGAGAGTGGCTGTCAGCAGTGTGATGTGGGATGGAGCACAGCGGGTGAGAGGCTTTGCTGACTGAGATGAAGATGTCTACCAGGTATCTTGGGGCGCTGTGGTGCTGGACCTAGTGCGGGGTGAAAGAAGGCTTTATTTTAATTTTACATCAACATATATGTATGTGTGTTTGTATGTGTATACATATATATGTATATATGTGTGTGTGTCTAACAATAATTAAAGAAAAAGGGGGTATGAGTTTGAGAGGGAGTGGGAAGACACAGAAGGAGATGGAAGGAAAGGGAGAGGGAAAAACAAAAATTCATCACTCAAGTAAGAAATTAAAAAAAAAGACCTATAGAGTCCCACCCATAAGGGACTAGGTACTTCTACGGAGGATGACTAGAACTGAAAGCATCATAAGCCAAATCATCCTGGCATGTCTGAGTATGTCTGAAGACAACTTTGTAGTAGTCCTCTCCTTCTTCCTTTTTGTGGCTTCAGGGGAGCAAGTCGAGCTTGCTTTGTGGATGCTTAAGTACTTTACCTACAAAGCTGTGGATGAGCCTCCTGTTGGCAGAACTGTGTAAGCTGGGACCAGGCAGACACAGATACTTAGGGAGTGAATATGATTCTCAGACTGAGAATGGGCTAATGGTCAGGCTTGAGAAGGTTGTCTCATGACTAGGTTGCATTAAGGAGCCAAGTAGCAGAGAACAAGTCAAGGCCTGGCTACCCAGATCTGGAGGAGAGAGTTTGTTCCTTACAGCATAGCCCAGCAGGCTTACAGGCAGTCATCACTGGACATGTAAATGGTTACAAGTGTGCATGATTAAGAAGTCAATTTACATTGTGTCACTGAGAAAACCCAATAAAACAAGCCAATCAATCAAGAGAGGCCATTAATAAACAATAAATATGCATGCAACATAGAGTGCTCCTTCCAATCCATTGCCTACTTGACTAATTTTCTTGCAGATGTCCAGTGGGAGAATTATAAGTTCCTAAGGTCTATTTAGCAAAAAGAAGAGTATATATATGTATATATATATATATGTATATATATATGGATATATATGGTTCTACCAATTATTAAAAAAGTTGTCAGTGTATGTTAATTATACAAAATAACAAGCTTTATTATTATATTTTCATTCATATACATAATATATTTTAATCATATTTACGAATCATTATTTGTCCTTTTTTACCCTTTTTGGTGTATGTCTGTCTGTGGCCTATAATCTCAGCATTAAAGAGTTGAAAGCAAAAGGATCAGATGTTTATGGCCAGCTAGCTACATAGTAAATTCAAGGCCAGCCTGGATGATATAAGACCCCTTCTCTTAAAAAAAAAACAAAATTGTAAAGAAGGATAAAGGCCACGATTGCTACATCATCAGAGTCAGCCAGTAAAGACGCTCCCTCTCAGCCAGGTGTGGTGACACATGCCTTTACTTCCAGCACTTGTGAGGCAGAGGCAGGAGGATCTTGGTGAGCTCAGTGTCAGCCTGATTTATATAGAAAGACCAGAGAGTTAGACAGAACAATTTGCAAATTCATCTGGAATAACAAAAAACCCAGGATAGCTAAAACTATCCTCAACAATAAAAGGACTTCAGGGGGAATCACTATCCCTGAACTCAAGCAGTATTACAGAGCAATAGTGATAAAACTGCATGGTATTGGTACAGAGACAGACAGATAGACCAATGGAATAGAATTGAAGACCCAGAAATGAACCCACACACCTATGGGCACTTGATTTTTGACAAAGGAGCCAAAACCATCCAATGGAAAAAAGATAGCATTTTCAGCAAATGGTGCTGGTTCAACTGGAGGTCAGCATGTAGAAGAATGCAGATCGATCTATGCTTATCACCCTGTACAAAGCTTAAGTCCAAGTGGATCAAGGACCTCCACATCAAACCAGATACACTCAAACTAATAGAAGAAAAAGTGGGGAAGCATCTCAAACACATGGGCACTGGAGAAAATTTCCTGAACAAAACACCAATGGCTTATGCTCTAAGATCAAGAATCGACAAATGGGATCTCATAAAACTACAAAGCTTCGGGGTTGGGGATTTAGCTCAGCAGTAGAGCGCTTGCCTAGCGAGCGCAAGGCCCTGGGTTCGGTTCCCAGCTCCGGAATAAAAGAAAAAAACAAAACAAAACAAAACAAAAACTGCAAAGCTTCTGTAAAGCAAAGGACACTGTGGTTAGGACAAAACGGCAACCAACAGATTGGGAAAAGATCTTTACCAATCCTACAACAGATAGAGGGCTTATATCCAAAATATACAAAGAACTCAAGAAGTTAGACCGCAGGGAGTCAAATAACCCTATTAAAAATGGAGTTCAGAGCTAAACAAAGAATTCACAGCTGAGGAATGTCGAATGGCTGAGAAACACCTAAAGAAATGTTCAACATCTTTAGTCATAAGGGAAATGCAAATCAAAACAACCCTGAGATTTCACCTCACACCAGTGAGAATGGCTAAGATCAAAAACTCAGGTGACAGCAAATGCTGGCGAGGATGTGGAGAAAGAGGAACACTCCTCCATTGTTGGTGGGATTGCAGACTGATACAACCATTCTGGAAATCAGTCTGGAGGTTCCTCAGAAAATTGGACATTGAACTACCTGAGGACCCAGCTATACCTCTCTTGGGCATATACCCAAAAGATGCCCCAACATATAAAAAAGACACATGCTCCACTACGTTCATAGCAGCCTTATTTATAATAGCCAGAAGCTGGAAAGAACCCATATGCCCTTCAACAGAGGAATGGATACAGAAAATGTGGTACATCTACACAACGGAATATTATTCAGCTATCAAAATCAATGACTTTATAAAATTCATAGGCAAATGGATGGATCTGGAAAATATCATCCTGAGTGAGGTAACCCAATTACAGAAAAACACACATGGTATGCACTCATTGATAAGTGGCTATTAGCCTAAATGCTTGAATTACCCTAGATGCACAGAACACATGAAACTCAAGAAGGATGACCAAAATGCGAATGTTTCACTCCTTCTTTAGAAGGGGAACAAGAATACCCTTGGCAGGGAATAGAGAGACAAAGATTAAAACAGAGACAGAAGGAACACCCATTCAGAGCCTGCCCCACATGTGGCCCATACATATACAGCCACCCAATTAGACAAGATGGATGAAGCAAAGAAGTGCAGACCGACAGGAGCCGGATGTAGATCTCTCCTGAGAGACACAGCCAGAATACAGCAAATACAGAGGCGAATGCCAGCAGCAAACCACTGAACTGAGAACGGGACCCCCGTTGAAGGAATCAGAGAAAGGACTGGAAGAGCTTGAAGGGGCTTGAGACCCCATATGAACAACAATGCCAACCAACCAGAGCTTCCAGGGACTAAGCCACTACCGAAAGACTGTATGTGGACTGACCCTGGGCTCCAGCCTCATAGGTAGCAATGAATAGCCTAGTAAGAGCACCAGTGGAAGGGGAAGCCCTTGGTCTTGCCAAGACTGAACACCTAGTGAACATGATTGTTGGGGGGAGGGTGTTAATGGGGGGAGGATGGGGAGGGGAAGCCCATACAGAAGGGGAGGGGGAGGGGCTAGGGGGATGTTGGCCCAGAAACCGGGAAGGGGAATAACAATCGAAATGTAAATAAGAAATACTCAAGTTAATAAAGATAAAAAAAAAAAAAAACAAAAACCCAAAACCCCAAACAAACCAAAAAGCAAAAACCAGACCAAAACAAAAGACCTTCCCTTTCTACCTCTAATCTTTGGCCATTGCTTAGAGCTCAGAAGGGAGGGGTTTGTCCCATCAATGCTATGAAGTCTGAGGTGCCAAGCCTCCCTGACAGGGCTGCTGGTCAGCAGCTACTGGGGTTAGTGAACACTGGGGCATAAGGTAATTATATTGTAGATCTGGTTAGTGAAACTCTTACTATCCATTTCATGTTCTATGTCTAGGTTTCAGTAGTATGAACAGATGAGTCTTAGTGGTGTGGCCAGAGATGACTTTAAAGTTTCTTTAGGGGTTGGTGGAGGTTTGGACCAGTGACTGGATTTTGTGTTGAAGAGGCATCCAGAGAGGGCTTCCAAGGTAGAGAAAGTCTCAGTTTCCCATACTAAAAAAAGCTGGTAAAGGAAGTAGGGTAATGAGTTAGGTAGCATGTTACTAGTAGAGCTACCTGCCCTGTTATTTTGAATGAACTTTCTCCAAGTCTGGGTCTCATGTAGCCAAGGCTGGCTTCATGTAACCAGGCTAGCCTCAATCCCAGATCCTCTTGCATCCACCTCCCATGTACTGACAGACCTGTGAGGTATTGCTTAACATTCAGATTAGAGATGGGCAAATCTTCTTGTCAATTTGCAGAGAGACTTTGGCCACTACAAGCTTCATTAGAAGAAAAAATTTACCTCAGAGGTCTGTCTTTGCTGTTCTATGCAAGGAGCGCCTTCTTGTCCATGGTGTTGTCCAGCCCTGGCAATCTGAGCCACAATATTGATAGAAAAATTATGACCACTATTCAGTTTTCTAGTCATCCTCAGTTACTATATAGACACACTGACCTTCAAAATTCTTGGCAATCAAGCCTCTCAGCCAGTTACGTTGGGCTTCTAATCTATATTCATACCAAGAGGGATGCTCTTGCCCGAGGCATTTCTAACTGTAAAACTTTTACCAGGCTCGACTTTTTCATTTATAGTTGAGGAAAGTGATTCTTGGAGTTGAAGTGACTTTCTGAAAAGTAACTCTGAAAATAGCCATGGAGGGAAGATATCCTTCGTTTAGCCTGTAATGTGCATGACATAACACACAAATGAACGCTTTCCTTTGTTGCGTGAAGTTGGGTGAGTTGTGGTAACATGGGTCTGTGTTGGTCCCATTCCATTTCCCTGAAGAGTGGTGCCATGGGAAACCTCCCTTTCCCCCAGTGTAAGCTGGATTCTTTAAGTTGTTATTCAAAAGGCCCCCACCCAATTCTGACAAGGGGTGGGCACACGATGTGATTAGGGTGGTCAATCAAATGGTGAGTTTTGATGAGAAAATATGGGGTTTCTGTTTGTCCCACCAGTGGGACGCTAATGAGCTGTCAATCACTCCCAGCTCCCCAGATAGCTAGAGGGTCTGGTATCAATCTTTCTCAGTGTGACAGCTCAGCCTTGCTCTCTATCCTCCAAACCATTCCGTGGATTTCCAAAAGCTTTCTCGTTCTGCTAATTCAAGAGAGGTCTCCTGCTTCTATTAAGTATCCCAAGGGATACACTTGTTTTCCTAAGGGACAAACTTTTAAAATGACACCATTGTCCTTGGGTGGGGCAACATCATGGTGTTCAAGGACAAGATGACCTGGTGTGCAGACAAGCAGGTTCCTGGTTTGTGTCAGGCATCCATGCACACAAGGTAATCCTGAGTTCTGTCAGCATGTAGTGTCGGTAAAGACAATGCCCATCCAGAATCCTAATCCTCTTTTAGGCAACATGGAGTACCTGATGCATGAAAAACGCTTAAGTCAATTTTCTTAACGTCTGCCTTCAGCTCTCTCAGATGGATAAACTGTTCCCTGCTGCACGATTCCTTTTGCTGAATTCAGATTTCTGGCGGTTGTTTGCTCACTTCCTACCTTTTCTGGTCAGTTTGGTTAGGTAACTCAATCACTGGTGGGTGAAATCTCTCATTTGCTTGCTCAGAAGGCTTGGAATGAGGAAAGAAAAGAATGAGTCCAGGAATAGTTTGTGACACAAACTAAATCTTGGCGTGGCAGGATTCTGACATTGTTTCCAATAATACAAATGAGGCTGAGTGGTCCAGTCATTCAGTAGCAGCAGAATCGAATTCTGACCTGTGGGGGTAAGAGTGAATAGCTCCGGGTATAGCCTGTGTCTAGTGGCATAAGGAAAAGCGTATCTGCCTGTGGAATGGTCTCATCAGTAATGTTCCTGTCAATGGTCCTAAAGTTATGAGGATAATGTTCACAGGAACGTCTCCTCAGAACAACCGTGGATTCAAGGAACAGAAGGCTGGAGAGAGGACCACAATCGGCTGTCACTCCAAGGCCTTTGACCTCCCGGCTAATGTGAGGGATGGACTGAGGTTAGGGCTTCCTTCTGATTCAAGTTCTACAGGAAAGGATGTTCTTGATAGTCCTGGGGTGCTGGGTCAGAGAGATGAGACAGGAAAGTGAGTGTGGTAGCTGGAGAGACAGTGTGGTTGCTGAAATGCCTGAAGAGTGAGCAGAACCCGAGTTCAGACCTCCAGTACCCCAGAAAATCTGGGAGAATGTACTTTTGTTACCCAGTGATAAGGGTATGGACCAAGGGAGACCCATGAAGCTCATTGGTAGACAGCCCTGCTGACTCAGTGAGTTCTAGTTTCTGTGAGTTCATGGAGAAACCTGTCTCAAAAAAGGAGATGGAGAGTGTGGTGGTTTGAATAAAAACCAGCCCCCGTAGACTTTTAGGAAGTGCCACTACTAGGAGGTATGGCCATGTTAGAGGGCGTGTGGTCTTGTTGGAGCAAGGGTGTCATTAGGGATGGGCTTGGAGATTTCAGAAACTCAAACAAGATCCAGTGGCTTATGCTTTCTTCCTGCTGTCTGCAGATCCAGATGTAAAACCACTGGATCCACTGCTCCAGCCACTGCTCCAGCACCATGTTTGGCTGTGTACCATCATGCCACCTGCCTCGAAGATAACGGACTAAACCTTTGAGTTGCTGTGGTCATGGCATCTCTTCACAGCAACGGAAACCCTGACTAAGACAGTGAGTGGCCGGTGAAGACACATGATGTCAACTTCTGGCCTCCACACATATGTGCACATGTACATGCCCCCACATGAACACATGTATACAACATACACACAAGGTGATCGTCGTGATAAGTACTCAGGAAACCTGTGTGGGAATGCATTTGGGCGTTTGTACAACTCAGGCCTATCAATAATGGTGGGAAACTTATTCCAGACAGATGGATGCAAGTGGCATTCTGTAGCATTTTCTTTGTCACCTACAAGGTTGTTATAGTTTTTGGATCAGGCATCTTAGAGTTATTGCATATTTCAGCAGAGCTGTGGGCAGGTAGAAGATACTAGATAAAGACATACGCATTGTCTGGTTGGGATTTATTCTCACTGTGAAGTGTCCTTTCTTTAGCTGACCTTAACTTTGACCAGACTGCAGCCAGAAACATTGATGACTGATTGCTTCTCACTCCAGCAACTGCCAGAGAACCAGGAACATCCATCATGAACCAGGGGAGACCCCTGCTTCCTTTCTGCCTCGTCCACTGAGTGGCTGTCAGGCGTCACTGACTCCGAGTCCATTGCTGGGTCTCAGATTTACTGGCTGAGTCATTGGCAGCTTCTGAATGATTCCCAGCGAGGCAGCCATCTGGAATAAGATCTTAGAGTTAGAAGTTCACGTAATATTCTGAAGGAACCCGGCAGTCATGGCTGAAGAGGCACAGAGGAGAAAGGGTGCAGATGGGCTAAGGGCAGGGAAATACGAACTGGGGATGTTTCCAGGTAGGTGAAGGAGCAGAGTGTGGCACGTCAGTATTCACCTGAGAGAAAATGGAGGTTTCTGATTCATGGGAGAAGCTAGCAGAGTCTTAGCTGAAAACAAGAACAAGAATAACAAGAGCAAAACAACAACAATAAAACTTTAATGTATTGTCTTAGGGTTTTGATTGCTGTGAAGAGATACCATGACCACAGCAACTCTTAAAAAAGAAAAAATTTAAATGGGGGCTTATAGTTCAAAGGTTTAGCCCATTATCATCATGGTGGGAAGCATGGTGGCATGCAGGCAGGGTGCTAGGGAGATAGCTTCAAGTTTTATATCCAGATAGGCAGACAGCAGGAAGAGAGTGTGAGACACTGGCCTGGCTTAAACATCTAAGACCTCAAAGCCTAACCCTAGTGACACTCCTCCTCCAATAAGGCCACACCTACTCCAACAAGGCCAGGCCCACTAACGGTACCACTCCTTATGAGTCTATTGGGTCCATTTTCATTCAAACCATAACATGTGTTATTATTATCATATGTATGTATGATTTTGTGCTGGGAACAGGACAGAGACAAGTAAACAGCTCAGAGATGGGTGTTTAAGAGGAAAGATCTCAGCTGGGTGGTGGTGATGCATATCTTAATTCCAGCACTTGGGAAGCAGACACAGGTAAATCTCTGTGAGTTCAGGGCTAGCCTGGTCTACATAGTGAGTTCCAGGATAGCCAGGGATACATACATACCCTGAAAAACCAAACCAAACCAAACCAAACCAGACCAAACCTAACCAAACCAAACCAAACCAAAACAAAAAACCAAGAACAAAAATCTCCAGGACCCATTGCTGATC